>NC_139218.1:373412635-374120282 GCF_055691185.1 Crinia signifera
CCTCTGTTTGTTTTTTTTATAGGCTTGTGAACATAGTTGTCGTCAATGTAAAGGTGGCCATACACTACTGCGCAGGAGCGTAATTATATATTCGTAGGCCCCATAGCAAAACTATGTAAGGGCCCCCTATTTAGCAACTGATGGTGATATATGTATGTAAAACATATTACTTAGACAGTAAAAATGGGCCCCCTTTAGCTCTGGGCCCCATAGCAGCTGCACCCCTTGCACCTGTGGTAGTTACGCCCTTGCTACTGCGATGTATCACAGCAGTGTATGGCCAGCCGACCCTCCCTGAGCCGCCCGGGACATTCCCAGGCGGCAGGTTCGCATGCGATGCATCACATGCGACCCCGTCCCCCACCGCAGAGAGGGGAGCCGAGTCGAAGGTTGGACGAGCAGGTTTGACCTCCGGTTCAGGTCCAATGCGCACAGGACCGCAGATTGGATGTGAGGGGGACATCACACAGATCAGATTTCTCGGTCCGATCTGTTGGGATCGGGAGAAATGGTCCTGAATCGGATTAGTGTATGGGCACCTTTACTCTCATGTACAAACTGTCTGCAATGAAAACACTGCCAGAGAAGGTCATTGCTGTGAATGCCCATTGGCCATTTAACAGAAAGAAAACCAGTGTAATGATACTTGTCTACTCTTGATTTTTTGGGTTATCCCCTGACCCCCGCAAATGCAGGTACCCCTACCGCATTGTGCACACTTACTAGTGAATAAGGGCTTTGAGATGCAATTCTATTGTAATTATATCATTTTGGCCTCACCCGATTCCTGTTTTTGTGAATCGCAGCATTTTTACTTTGAGGGGGTGTGGCCTAATGATGTACCTAGTCCACCCCTACCCCATTAATGCCTGCCTGATTCTCCTCTCCCTGCTTCTTCTGGAGATTAACGTACGAGAGAAAAGTGCAAAATATCTCAATGATTTACAGTATTAGCAAATTGCACAAACTTGATTTCATGGTAATAAAATTATGTTTTTCAACCACTAAAACTTGACTTTTTCTCTCTTTTATGGTTGCGGCATTCAGTTCCCCGGTGTAGTATTAATAGGATTATGTATAGGTGTAATGTTGCAGGGTTTTAATTTAGTAATGGGAACATCCTGGCCGTCTGACGTGGGAAGGTTGTAACGGGAAGGTCATGCGTCAGAGTGACTGGAAATAAATATGGCAGATGTGAAATGTGTTGCAGAGAGTGTATGATAGCTGCATAGAAAATTACTATCACATACACTATATATAGTATATATAGTAGTCTGATATATTATAGCTATCACAATATAAAGGACATGAAAATAATATTAATCCGAATTTCAATAAAACATGTGTGTACTCAGAATGTGCTCCTGGAATATCTAGAACCGCAGCTAAATGTATTGGAGACTTTCCACCGTTTGCAAAGAATATTCCCCATAGGGCACCGAGTGGTAGATTTATTAAGCCTGGGGAAGGGATAAAGTGGCCGGTGATAATGCTCCAGCCAATCAGCTAGTAACTGTCAAGTTACAGGCTGAGCTTGAAAATGACAGTTAGCAGCTGCATTATCACTGGCCACTTTATCACTCCACCAGGCTTAATAAATCTGCCACTCAAGCAGGGCCGGATTAAGCCTTTGGGGGGGTTACTTTAGAGAGGGGTGCTGCTCCCACTTGTCATTACTGGCTGCAAACTACACGGGAGAATATTACACTGTCAAAACACAGAGTAAAGGCAGTATAAACTTGGTCATTGGGTAACCGCAGGCAGGGGGTTTGGGGGGGGATTAATATAAACAGAAATCAATGTAAATATATAAAAAATACCACATGAAAAGCCTGTGTTTGTCCCTCTGTACCTTACTCAGTGCTGCCTCTATTTAAAAACCCTCCCATGACGAGGCCACTGCTGCTGTCCTCCATGTGCCTAAGAAGCATATGATGAGCTACCCCGAGCTCAGCACAAGCCTCTCAGGCTTTGACCTCTTGTGCAAAGTCTCGTGGGAGTTAGTCAACTCCCAGTAATGCATTGCAGTCAGTGTGCCTTGGCTTCCGATGCTCAGCACCATTAATCATTGTCACATTGGCAGATAGGTGAAACTGCAGCACTACCCACCTCCCATGCACAATACCTTTAGCTAAAAAAATATAATTTTATTTTTTAAACACATGCCAACCACCGAGGGCCCCTCACAGTCAACTATGTTTCTGCAGATTACCTGTACACATAGTAACCTTTATTGGGTACACTTTGAAATATTAAATGCTGACACTATCAATTTATTGAAAATGTAGTAGGAAAAAGGAAATCTAAATACAGGTCCACATAGAACCATACTCACCGCCATTCTGGCTGGTCAGCAAGGTCAGAACAGTGGGGTGTGTGGTGCAGAATTGGAGAGTGTGTGATGTGAACTATGATTTTTATTAGGGGTGGTACTGGGGGAGTATCTGGAAAACCATGTCATAGCCCCGCCCCCAGTAGACAATTAAGAGATACTGGCATATTTATTTATTTATTTACTGTTTCTTATATAGCGCAGCAGATTCCGTTGCGCTTTACAATTATAGACAGTGATAAAACAAAATGGGTAACAACAGGCACACATGGAGGCAAGGGCGTCACTACCATAGGTGCAGGGGGTGCAGCTGCTATGGGGCTCAGAGCTGAGTACGGCCTACTTTGCCTGTCAAAGTATTATGTGCTACTGTATATACATTTTTTCAGCATTAGTTGATGAATAGGAGCTCTTACAAACTTTTGCTATGGGGCCCACATGTATCTAGTTACTGCATGTAGGTAAGAGGGCCCTGCTGCAAGCTTACAATCTATAGAGACATAGGAGGGAAACACAAGGACAGGCACCAGTAATAGCATAGCAGTCCCACCAAGTTACAGGTCCAGAAGGGAAGCTATATAATACATAAGTGCCTCAGAGGGTTATGCGTGTGGTCAGTGGCGTAACAAGATACATGTGGGCCCCATAGCAAAAGTTTGTAAGGGCCCCTATTCATCAGCTAATGCTAAAAAATGTATATAACGCATGATACTTTGACAGGCAAAGTGGGCCCCTCTCAGCTCTGGGCCCCATAGCAGCTGCACCCCCTGCACCTATGGTAGTTACGCCCTTGTGTGTGGTACATAGATAGGCTTGCCTGAAGAGGTGAGTTTTCAGGGAACGCTTGAAAGTTTGGAGGCTAGTGAAGAGTCTTATTGTGCGTGGAAGGGCATTCCATCTCTTATATATTTGGCTACATCTGTCACTCAAAGTGTGTCTGAAGCTGTAACGCTGGGTGGAGCCTCTGACTCACATGACTGACTCACACGACAGAGAACCAGCCCAGTGAGCCCACAGTGCCAGACTGCCAGGGTCTGCCTCTCCATGTTACACAGCAAAGACACAGCTACTCACCAGACACACCAGGTGAGCGCCCCACACCTCCATACCTCCCAACATGACCCTCTCCAGGAGGGACAGAATGCTCTGTTTGTGGACTTCCATCTTAATTTATGATTGTCATCACCTGTTTTAAACAGGGTAATTGATAAGAAAGGTGTTTAAGCACAGGTGATGGTAATCCATAAATTAAGAAGAAAGTCCAGAAACAGAGCAATGTGTCCCCCCCATTCACGGCAACCCCACGATTAAATGGCACATGCAAAACACTGACATGGCTATGGTCGACAATGAAAAAGGTTGACATGAGTTTTTGAAGATTTATTTTTCACTTTTTCAATGTTTTCATATTCATTCTCATGTGTCGACATGGACACCAATGAAGTGCCACCCTTATGTCAACATTTACATGTGTTGACCTTTCTGTGTTGATTTTTTCTTGTGGCGATTCGCGGCACCCCCCGGCGACTCCCCTCCCGCGATTCACAGCACACCCCCCCAATTTGCGGCGACTCCCGCGATTTGCGGCCCCACCCCGTGACACTCCCCCTCCTGCGATTCGTGGCACCCCGCGACCCCCCCTCCCACGATTTGTGCCAACCCCCCAGGCCCCCCCTTCCTCGCGGTACCCCCCACCCCCCGCGACCCCCACTACCGCGATCCCCCCCCTGTCATTGCGGCAACCCCCCACCCCTGCGACCCACCCTCCCACGATTCACTGCAACCCCCCGCGTCCCCCCCTCCCACGATTCGCGGCACCCACACCCCCCCGCGACCCCCCCTCCCGCAATTCACGGCATCCACCCACGACCCCTCCTCCCGTGATTCGCGGACACACCTCACCTCCTCCCTCCCCCCCACCCCCGCTCGCGATTCACGGCAACCCCAGGATTAAATGGCACATGCAAAACACTGACACGGCTATGGTCGACAATGAAAAAGGTTGACATGAGTTTTTGAAGATTTATTTTTCTTTTTTTAATGTTTTCATATTCATTCTCATGTGTCGACATGGACACCAATGAAGTGCCACACTTATGTCAACATTTACATGTGTTGACCTTTCTGTGTTGATTTTCTCTTGTAGCAATTTTTTTACAGTGACAACTATGTGCGCGTCAACCTACACATCATCAACCAATTCTTTGTATAATATATAACACCTGTTCTGTTTTACTGTAGGTGTTTTAAGTCAGATCTTTTACTGCTACTATTACTGTTTATGTAAATGCATTCTGAATGACAGCAACATCCTACCATCCTTCTACAAGAATATATAACCAACTAGGTGATTTATCGCGCCCCGTGCCCCCCCCTCCCGCAATTCACTGACCCCCCGCGCACCCCCCCCACGATTCACGCCCCCTCCCACGATTCACGTCACCCCCCGCACACACCCCCCTCCCTCAATTCGCAACCCCCCCTCCCGCAATTCACGCCCACTCCCACGCTTTGCGGACCCCTGCCCTCTCCCGCGATTCGCGGACACCTGCGCCCCCTCCCTCCCTTGATTCACGGCACCCCCCACGCCCCTCCCACAATTCACGGCACCCCTAAGCCCCTCTTTAGTCCCCCGTATCCTCACACACCCCTATCACTACCCAGCTTCCTGCTCTCCTGAACCGTAACTTCCACCACTGGGGAGTCGCTGACGCTGTTTTGGCCACATGCCCCTATCATGCCTCATAGCCCAGCCTCCTGCTCTCATGTACCCTTACTCCCACCCAGTAGGAGGAGACACTGACTCAGGGCCACCATCCTGTACTCCTGTGCTGCCACACTGGACCCTCACCCACTGGCAGAAGCTGCACAGTATCTCCCACCCTCCTCTTTAGTCCCCCTTATGTCCACACACCCCTATCACTACCCAGCCTCCTGTTTTCCTGTGTCGTGACCTCCGCCAGTGGGGAGCCGCTGACTCAAAAACACCCTACTATACTATTGCACGCACACACACCTAAACAACATGCACACACAGCCCCCCCCCCACACACCCACAAATGTCACTGTACCATCCACACTATCAATGTACATCTTACTCTGTAACCGCTTTTTAATTAAACAAAACAATACACACCCCCTTCCACATCATATGCTCTCTATTTAACACATTTCACTTATATCTCAAGCTGCAATACAGGCATCTTTCATACAATTCTAACCATCTTTCTCATATACAAATGTTCACAAATTAAGGGAGCGCAGCCCCTTACGACGGTGTGAAGAGCGCCCGTAGGGCGCGATGAATCACCTAGTATAAATATATTCACAGTATATATATATATATATATACACACTCTTAACATCGGCACTCACCTTTCCTAGTTTAGGGGTGCCCTATGGCTTGTGACCACATTGTTTAAACAGACATTGGAGGGGCTCTGCACACACTAAATTAACTGATAATAAATAGTGGAGATGTGGTTCATGAATTGATCAATGCATTTAAGCCTGCAGCCCCCTTCACGGGACCCCACTTTTCTGCAGGTCCTAACACTATGGGGGAAATTTACTAAAGGAAATTTGTAAAAAGTAGGTGAATTTGTATCCAGAAATACACTTATTTTTACATTTACAATCCCGAAAATACGGCAATTCATATTCGTATTGATAGCACATCAATACGAATATGAATTGCCGTATTTTTCGGGATAGTAAATGTCAAAAATAAGTGTATTTCTGGATACAAATACACCTATTTTTTTTACTAATTTCCTTTAGTAAATTTCCCCCTATAGCTGAAAATGGCTACAATACACATAGCTATCACATCAATGTTTGATTCCAGGCATGCTATCTGGTCTGAAGCTCACAGCAGTCTGTGCTTTTATAGGTGAGCAGTTACCAACACACCTGTCACTAATCATCTAGGGAAATAGTTAACATAAGCTATGGAATCTTAGTTAAAGCAGGGTGCATGAGAGAATGGGACCACAATAAGACTAATTTAAAAAAATAATCTAATAAACAATATATACACTTAATATAGATGCATAAATGGTGATTACACTCTATAGAGTAATGTGCTGTTAAACAGATGTTGAACATTTGATGAATCAGTAGCATGGTCATAGGTGCCGATTCTGTGGGAGCTCAAGGGCCCGAGCACCCGCGGAAATTGTTGAGCACCCACGGGTCCCGCTGCATATTAACTTGCTAATTTGCAGCTGCAGCACCCACATCGCCGGACCCACCACCTGGGAAACAGTATGCCAGGAAGAGTATATTCTGTCCACTGAGTACTTGCACTGTGGGGGCACTTATGTACCTGCACTGTGGGAACATATATGTACCTGCACTGTGGGGACATTTATGTACCTGCACTGTGGGGGCATTTAGGTACCTGCACTGTGGGGGCATTTATGTACCTGCACTGTGGGGGAATTTATGTACCTGCACTGTGGGGGAATTTATGTACCTGCACTGTGGGGGCATTTATGTATGTGGAACTCTGTTACCGTAATTTGAATATTGGAGACAACTGTGCTCCGTAATATAAATTGGTATTATTTTGTGGTCACACCCCTTCCCCATGAAGCCACTCCTCTATATTTTTGGCTTGAGCACCCACCTCAAGCCAAAGCATGGTAGTATCAATATATGTATAACAAAAGTGCTATGGGTCTATTTGCTAAGCCTTGGAGAGAGATAAAGCAGGCAGAGCTAAAATAGCAATCAGCTCCTAACTGCCATGTAATAGGCTGTGTTTTAAAAATAAAAATAACAATTAGGATCTGGTTGGTGATTGTTTATCCCTCTCTACTTTTTCTCTCTCTAAGGCTTAGTAAATACACCCCAGTTTTTTCTATAGCTACGGTAAAAATAGCTTTTTAATTTCAAGCTATTTTCAAAAGATTGCGTTGAAAAATTTCTTTGCTGATAGTATGATAGTATGTCAGTTAATAGGAGGAACCACAGATCAATACATCACCCTTATATTCAATTAGCGTATATGTGTAGCGCTCGCCGTATGACCTTGTGCGGTATACTGTATATATAGAAATGTGTCAGCAGGGAGACAAATCAACCATATGCCCCATCTCACTGCCCTGCTGCTTCTATACCCTAATATGCCGCACACAATTCGATGATTTACTGTATGGTCCGACATTAATCTCCAACCCCCCCCCCCTAACCTTGATAACTGACAATGCCGACTTTTCACATTTTGATGTTCTCAGACTGTTGACAATTGTGGTCAACTGTTGACACTTTTGTATCGACATGAATGTCAACATTGCTATTATAGACTTTTTGATGGTACCCCTCATGCAAAAGTTTGAATACATTGGGCCTTATTCTGGTTCACTCCACGCCGATGATGCTGCCGGGGGGCCGCCGTGGCACTGCCCGCCTCCAGCCGTCCTGTGCCAGAGGCTCTTAGCGCTCGCTGCCAGGGGGGCCGCGGCGCTGCCCACCTCCAGCCTGGTTACGCTGTGTAGCATCAGCGCTCAGATCCTTCCTCCTCTGGGGGGCCAATGGTGCTGCCAATGGGGGGTGGGTCCACCGTGCTGCTTGCCTCCAGCCAGCCTGAGCTAGGGGCTCTCATCGCTTGCTGCCGTGCTGCCTGGGGGCTGCATCACTGCTCGCCTCCAGCCTGGTTACGCTGCATCCTGCTCCAGGGGCTCTCTGCGCTCGCTTCACCAGCCTTGCCTCCTCTGCTCCGCTCTCCTTCTCCACCACCGCCACGTTACTCCGGAGTCCAAGGATGGTAAAGCTCTGTGGATGGGAGATCGGAGCTCCACGTGTGTGCGACCATCCCCGGCCTAAACCAGATGTATTAAAAAGGTCGACAGTCAAAAGGTTGACAGAATTTTTCCACACTTTGTAACTTTTTGGGGGTACTTTTCAAACAGCATAGTGGGAGAACATAATAGTGTTCTGCGCATAGCGAGCAGGGTAAAGAACGCCCCCCCCCGCCACCCAAATCCCCTCACTTCGAAGACAGGGCTGAATTATCTGCTCAACGAGCAGGTATGAATCAGCTCCTTACTGAGGGCCCCTTTAGCCATTTAACCCAGGAACCCGTGAGTAACTGAATTTGTGCCTAGGTCTTTCATTTCTGAAAAATAAAAAGTAAAAATAAAAGAATGTTTTCAAAATTGTAACAAAAAAAGATCACATAGAAAAATGATAGGGTAAAATAAACTATAGATCAGAAAAACGCTCAAATAATGGAAATGTGATGTGATAGTAGCTCTTTAATGTTTCCAGGATGTTGTATGGAAAACCTACCTGGCTATTGAGCTGTAATCGGATCACTGGCTTGTCTTTTCCAGTTTATCAAGCTGGTTCTAGCCGCAGACTCAGGCTAAATTCATATAGCATCAAAAGGAACATAATAACTGCTCAGATGCAACCGCCGACATGAAACTCCGAGCGGTGACAGATGGGAATACCATGTACTCACACATATTAAAGTCCGCATTTAATTTCTCCCAGCACGACCCTCAGAGGTGATTGACGTTTTTGAAAACATTCTACAAATACGCCATTTATCTATACGTGTCCCTGTACGAGTGGCCAAAGAGTACATTTACAGCTGTCTTATTAACCACCCGTCTGACGGTACCCTGGGAGCGGGATAATTTACTTCTATGATACAGTATAACGCGCCGCTAGATGTTACACAAAGCTGAGAATTATTTTCCCCACTGCAATATTTAGAGAGATACTGTATGTTTTTTAGATAATCACTAACAGACCATGTGTCAGTGTAAGTGGTATAGGGTGGGATGTAATAAGCTGAGAATGCGGTAAAACCCTTGTTTTTCCGCATTTTCATATGTACTAAAATCCCGCCGCCACGTTACCGCAGGGTAGGGTATCCCCACCTTTGGGTGGCGATACCCTATAGAAGCCTATGGGCTTCTATCGCAGCCCGCCGCCAACCCGCCACCTCCCCTGCCTCTGGCTTACCTTGCATCAGGTGCTCCTGGACCCAGAAGGTAAGCCCTATCTCCCCCTAGTAAAGCAGCCGGACCTCCTTCCGGCTGCAGGGGGGAGGAGGAGGTGCCGAGGACAGTCCCCGTTTGTCCCCTGTATTTTGGAAACCAGGACCGGCCCTTGAGCCTGGTGCTGGTTGTTGAAATCCCAGGGGACCCCTACATGTTTTTCCCCGTGAGTGTTTAAAATCAGGACTGGTTTTGGCCATTGGGGGGGGGACCCCACGCCATTTTTTTTACATTAATTTTACATATACTTTTTTACTGCACGGGCTGCAAACTCGTATTTGTTTTTAGCGGCCGTACATACGGCCGCTAAATTTGAATACAGCGGAATACGTTCGCCTACGCCATTGGCAAAATACAATTCAGTAAATACGACAGATTGGTAATTCTGCCCTATTTGCAAATTACTTTGCATGAATAACAACCGATGCCAGTTGTATTACGAATACGAATACGACTGAGTCGTATTCGTATTCTTAGTGAATTCCCCCGATACAGTATCTTTCGTTTGGCTGTACGTGGGAAGATGTTGCATGCGACACGCAGGAGGGCGCAATCATGCATTAACATAAGGCAATAGGCACGATGTGTTATTCTGATACACGACTCCTCATTCTTTAAAAACGTCTTCATCTCCTGCACATTTGCTTACAGTGTATAACATTATTATGCCATTAATAAGCCTCATTCCGGAAGGCATGGGATTATATTCACGTCTCTGCCCTGCGGTTACTTATCAGCCTCATGTCTTATGTGCCCCGAGACAAGGTTGGCATGCAGATTTCTCCAAGCATGCATTGTGAAGTCATGTGCTTGGAAGGTTCATTGGCCCTTATTCTAGTTCACTCTTTCTGACAAAATGCTTCTTAGATGGACAAAACCATGTGCACTGCAGGTGGGGCAGATGTTACTTGTGCAGAGAGAGTTAGATTTGGGTGCGGTTTTACTTCAAAGTGAGATCTATATTGCAGTGTAAAATAATGCAGCCAGTATTTACCCTGCACAGAAACAAAATAACTCACCCAAATCTAATTCTCTCTGCACATGTTACATCTGCCCCCCTGCAGTGCACTTGGTTTTGTCCATCTAAGAAGGATTTTGTCAGAAAGAGTGAACCAAAATAACCCCCACTGTCCCCTGATCTACAATCCTATGGGTCCTACTGAGATGCACCATCTTGTTCTATGACCGACACCTGCTGACACCCATCCTCCTGTCTGGACAAACCCTAATCCACCTATGGGCCTGATTCTGGTTCACTTGCAAAAGCAAATTCTCTCTCTAATGGACAAAACCATGCTGCACTGCAGGTGGGGCAGATGTAACATGTGCAGAGAGAGTTAGATTTGGGTGGGGTTTTTACTACAAACTGATATCTATATTGCAATGTAAAAATAAAGCAGCCAGTATTTACCCTGCACAGAAACAAAATAACTCACCCAAATCTAATTCTCTCTGCACATGTTACATCTGCCCCACCTGCAGTGCAGCATGGTTTTGTCCATTAGAGAATTTGCTATTGCAAGTGAACCAGAATCTGGCCATATGTAGCCTAGCATGATGTAAGAGGGCAATTCATTATGAATGCACAGACTTAGCTGTCTGGGCTATGACAGGCCTATGTTTAGTAATTATGTTACCGGTCGCTCCCTTTGAAATGATGTTTCCTGGGCATTTTCCAAATGCAACTAATCTCTGGAGGAATCTTTCAGAAATCAACATATTAATTCTGTATTTGGACCATTTATCCTGCAAGCCTCCAGCCTGCATGAGAATTAACCCCTCGAATCAGTATTATTAACCCTTTCTCAGTATCCTACCCGTCATATCCTTTACTCTGTCACCCCATCCTTTATTATTAACCCTTGGCCTTCCGCTACACTGTTCCTTTGCATTTATTCAGATGGGACCTGTTCATACATCGATTCCCTGCTGAGTACTAACATGCCAGCGGCGAGCCAGTTTAATCTATGAGGAAATGATCTCTTGTCGGTTCCCCTCTGAGCAAGTTTTAAATTACGCTTCACCAGAATGCCGAGCCGTGCACACAGAATTCCAAGGCTTCCGTCAGATGCTGGTGTTGGCAATCAGAGATAATGAGCTCTCTTCTGCTGCATACACATCGGTGGTCAAAGGAGCAGAAAATGTCCAATTTGTGCACCTCGAGTTAGATGACAGGGCCCGAATTGTGCAACCTGTCATCCATGGTAGCATGCTATGTAGGGATGACAATCCCGAGGCATTTTTTAAATCCCAGGATTTCCAGGATCATTGGCATCCCTTATTTTTTAAAAACTCACATACCCCCCAACCGTCCAAACACATTTACTTACTTAGTCAGTGCAGCGGGTGGTGCGGCTGGGGAGCTGGCCAGACAGTGCAGCCGGTGAGCAGGGTAGGGAGCGCAGGGGTGCTACACTGAGCGTCTCGGCCGGTGGCAGCAGAGCGAGCGGGGTAGGCAGTGAAGGAGGTGAAGGAGTGCGGCCTGTGCAGCTTGACATTCAACATCACGTCACGCTGCGCAGAGCCACGCGGCAGGTCGGGAACGGCCAGGCAGCGTTTGAGTAAGTGCTCTAACACTGCCCGGCATTAGACTGCGCATGCGCAGTCTAATCCTGAAATCCCAGGATTAGAGACTCCAATCACTGGATTGAAATCCTGGCAATTTTGGGGCCAAACCCCGGGATCCTGCCATTCCTGGTCACCAATGGATGACTATCGATGGTTTTACGTATAAGTGGTCATCATTTTTCTTTGACTAAGGGGCCCGTGGGCCAATCAGATCCTGAGGGCGTAGCTTCACTGGTGTTGGGGGTGGAGCTATACTCAGTGTTCCGGCCCCTTGAGGAAACCAAACCAAAAATGATTTGTTTATGCTGTGCCATCGATGGAGGGAAACAGTCTGGTTCACATGAAGCAGGTGATGGATGTAATACCCAAACGTGCCTGCAGGGGGAGGCTGGACGAAGCACAAGGAAAGGGGTGTCAGGCGTGTCATTAAATATGAAAAGACGCTTTTCAGACATGGAGACTCATGTGTAGAAAATGATCGGATGTGTTATTTAGCCTTACATTAAATTTGGTTTTCAAACAAAGTATAAATAAAGAGGCTCATTTATCAACAAGTGACGGAATATGTTGTGAATGATAAAACTCGTCAAATGTGCAGAAATATTTGCATGGAAATACGACTGGTACGTTCCCTCCACCGGCGCTCAACAAGCAATCGATACATCCCTACTATTATCCATTCAGAGGTGGAGGAGAGGACACGCCCCTTACATAGCAGGGATGCATCAATTACTTGTTAAGCGCCGGTGGAGGGAACGCACCACTCATATTTCGATATGAATATTTAATCTTTAGGTGTCGACCTAGTCACTGTCAACCATTGGTGGCCAATCTTGTGACTGTCGACCCCCTATACCATAACAATGCAATAGAAGGGGGCATGATTATACGTCACTGGTCCAAGGCCAGCTCTTTCAGAACTCTGGACAGCTCCCCTGTCCCACTCCCTTGAAAGGAACCACTGATTGACACATAAGACATGTCAGGCTTTATACCAGCGGTGGGGAACCTCTGGCCCGTGGGCCATATACGGCCCCCGGAGCCGGTCTTTGTGGCCCGCCCATCTGCCCGACGGCTGTGCAGCGAGTCAAGTACAGGGGAAATCTCGCGAGAGCTCTTGCGAGATTTCCCCTGTTTCAGACTCCCTGCACAGCCGCCGGACCACACAGACCGGCGACTCGTAAACTGCGGCAACCGCCGGAGCGTGGAACGCCTGCCGCAGGATGATTTGTAAGTTGTTGGTTTTTTTTAAATGGCCCCCGAGGCATTATGCCTCAATGCAAATGGCCCTTGGAGCCCAAAAGGTTCCCCACCCCTGCTTTATACAAAGCAGCAGTGAACACAGCAGACCTTCCAACCTTCTGGGGTTTGGCTGCAAAACAGTTCAAAATTCAAATAGGGAAGCAACACCAACTGCCAGTGCATCCGTTTGGAATGGCCGTTGGTGGCAGTGGGTGTGGCTCCCCCTTTTGAATTTTGAATTGTGCTGCAGTCCCAACTCTGGAGCCGCCAATGATCATGTACCAAATCATGTCGTTTCCAGTATTTGCCAATCTAGATGTAGGAAGTGTTGTGTGTCAATAAATCAAAGTTGCTTTGTGGTCTCTTCCTGCACTAATCATAGCTGCAGAGCTGTACAGTGTGAGGTTCGGCTCTCGTGCTGATTGCCTGCTTGGAATCACATCTGACAGACATCCACGTTAGCAGGAGAGGACTGGCGGTGCTGTAACGCTTTCTATACAGAGTTTCTTTAAATGCCGCAGACAGTAAATGATGTAGAAATGACCCTTTCACAGCTGCTGTTGCTTTGTATTTATTTGATTTAACTGTTAAAAGGAACCGTCCTCTGATCTTCATACTTGTACCCATGTGTCAGATACTGGGTTAGTTTTTGTGATGAACAACATTTTAGAGAGGAACAAGAGACAGAGAAGAAGGGAAAGCCAAAGGGCATTATATATACAGTACTGATGTTTTATACAACACACTGGTGTCTGTCCCCCCTTTCTTCCTTCTTTAAGTGATCACCTAAGTTTTATTATGTAGCACCAATATATGCGGCAGCACTTTACTATATGAAACACATTCAATAACATATTCAATTCTAATGGGAAAATGGTCTTAGTAATGTTATATGATCCAATCACATAGTAAAGTTTGAGTAGTCAGAATGTGGACTGAGTATAGAACACTTGTAAGTTTTGTGAGAACTGTGTAGAGGGTAAAAAGCCAAAGTGTTGGTATTCTATTAGAAACAAGGGTGTTGAGGAGGAGTTATTAAGCAGGCATGGCCATGCACCCATACTAAAACATCTATCATGCCTAAGAGTTGGCTTTGGAGAATCATTGGTATCCAAGCATTGGTTGACCCGACGGCAGGAGTGTGAGGGTGGAGCTTAAGCAGAAAGCTTGATGTGCACAGTAGGATCTATAGTGAGTGGATCTTAGGAGAATCATTGGCTGACCTGAGGGCATGAATTAAATAAAGAAATAACTTTATTAAATAGGACAAACTTTGACTTGAGTTCCCAGCTGACAATCGAGACTGGAAGCAAGAACAGACTGGGATTGCTGGAACTGAGCTAGAGCGCAATAGATACTGTAGATGTACTTGTGGCTGGTCTGGATCCAGGTAGATGATTTGAAAGGAGTCAGCAACTCCTGAAGCATGTTCTGAATTGGCAACTGGAAAAACAAAGACTTGAAGACAGGATTGGATTCGGTACGTAGCTGACTGATTCCAGGAAGACAACTGGATTTGAGTTAGAAACTCTTGAGACTAGTACTGGAATGATGATAGGAATGGAATAAGGATGACATATAAACACAATCTACTTACTTTAATATTTGGTCTAGGGGTGCAGTGAAATTGTTTTTGAAGCTCTAGGGCAGGCATGTCCAACGTTGGCCCTCCAGATGTTGTGAAACTACACATCCCAGCATGCTTTGCAATAGTTTTAGCAGTCTCTAACAGCAAAACTGTGGCAAAGCATGCTGCAATGTGTAGTTTCACAACATCTGGAGAGCCAACGTTGGACATGCCTGCTCTAGGGCACCATAATTAAAAAAGTTTGGGAACCACTGGATTAGACTGCATAATGCACCCATAGCTGCCATCTCAAATTTTCTAGCCCTACCACAGATGGACCATATAGAGCCCCTGGCCTCTGACTCATCATATGACATGGCACATATATATCAATGTCAATCAGGTATATCCTCATTTACTTAACACACAGCTATCTCAATACAGTTATACCTGCCTCACCTACCGTCGTCAACAGCATGCCAGTGATACTGCCAGCAAGCAACTTCCTGTATACCAAAATCAGTTCTCAGGGGAGGTCATTAGCAGGCAGCTGGCCTCCCTCTAAGTCTTGGCCTGGTATATTTGTACCGGCTGTACACCCAGGGTGGCAGACCTGAGACACACTCCTTCTTGTGTCCAAATACTGTAGCTTAACAAAATCTCAGGTTGCAAATGAAAACAATAACCTACAACATAAACCCTACTACGATATGTCTTTATCCATAAAAGTTATTGATTCCAAACCAAACAAAAGACTGATCCAAAAATAATTTTTTCGCCTATAAAAAAATAACTCGGGTCACATAGTCATGTCAACACCCTGATGTCTTAGCAATTGTTTCACCTGGTATAGCTTGAGGTCTACTTTAGGTCTATGACCCTAACGTTACTACAGAAATAGCAGTCAACAGCTACAGGGCCACCTTGAGGAAGTGGTGGAAGAATCCGCTTGGATCCTTCTTTGCAACTCTGAACCGCTTTACTATAGGAAGGAGCAGAGCTCCAGGAATCAGCCTAATCCGAATATGGTGTTGATTCTTGCAAACAAATGAGCCCATTTATTAACGAGTGGTGAAACTTGTGAAGGATAAACTCATCAGGTATGATAAATGGTGCTCAAGCCAATCATCTCCCATTTGTCATTTTTCAAACACATAACAGTTAGAAGCTTAACATGTGACAGAAGCTGATTGGCGGCAGCACCATTTGTCATACGCAATGAGTTTTGTCATTCAAAACGAGTTTTATTTTATCAGTCCTTGATGACTGAGCCCCAAACTCTGAAAACTTTTACTTTTCTGGATACTTGGCAGACCTATAATCTCCTTAATAATGAGTGGGCCTGTTACAAAAAGGTAACAAGCATTTCTGCATGTACAGTATAACGGGACCATAAGCGATGATAAATAAGCCCCACAGTTTTGTCTACCTGCACGTTTGGGCAGCAGAATTACAGCAAAATTAGATTTCTCCCACATTTCGGGGGATATTTATCAAGTAACCTTCAGCCCTTATGCCACTTATTTGTGAATAGTTTAATATACCATTTTTATTGATACATTATTGCTTGTTATGTAGTCAGTCGTAATAAAAATATTACTTCAATTGCAGGGATTAATAACGAATTAGCATCTAAGGTGAGGGAGTATAGTAAATGAAGTATAATTATGATCTGTTTGTATAATGATTCCATTTCCGTGGAGACCCCTAAATTTCATAATACAATTAACAGAACATGAACCGATATAAAAAAAAAGTGTTTTTAATTAAGTATAACTGTAATTACATTTAGAATTCTCTTTCTTGTCTACCCAAGGTACAATTTGATGCTAAATAGCTGGTATTTTAATTAGTACGGCACCATTAACTCAGTAACTATGTATAAACAGTGAATATTTAATTAACACATAGTTGCTAGAAAGAGACTACACTATTAAAACAAAGAGAGACTACACAGTGACAAGTTACGATACAGCGCCATCTACTGTTGAGCCAGGGATGGTTGATGGTTTTTAACCATAATTTGAAAATCGTTGATGGTACAGTATGCAGTCCTACATATGCAGACCGTGGCCACCAACCTCCTCCAGACCGTCACCACTGATGTTCTCAGTTTTTGAGCTCCCCAATCTATGGCAAAACCATCCTGCCACCAGACCATTGATGGTTGCTCGCCATCGATAGCTGATGAAAAATCCTAGTAAAGCTTCTCATTACAGACTAAGCTGTTGGATGTGCCTGTCTAGGTTCTTTATATAATGATATCATTGTGCATATGTTCGTACTACTTTAATATTTACTGTACTGTGGCATGGCTTTCCAGTTTACATAACCTGAGGAGGGGGCTTTGCAATTGACAGCCGGGGAATATAATTAAGGCATAATATCTTCCATGCTTCTTAGTTGTCACCCGTCCCGATGTACTGTGGGGAGAAAAAGTTCTTAAGGTGACTGCCAGGTGGCTGTGCTAATGTAACTTACTAATGGAACCATTACTTTATGCACAGATAAAGCGCCTATCCGCTAGCGCTGGGCTTGGCAGAATACCCCCCGCTGGTGAGCCGGCGCTCCATCTGACTAGGACGCGCGAGCGTCCTTTTCCTGGCAGCGGGGGGGATGCGAACCCTTAAGGGAGACGGGCAGGTTTAGGGGGGAGTGGGGAGGTGGGATCGGGCGGCGGGGACCGGTGGTGAAGCGTTGGGGACCGGCAGGGAGCTCCATAGTAAGGGGACGCACGCACGCGCGTTTCGTGCGTGTGCGTCCCCTTCCAGCGGCTGGCGGGGGCTGGCAAATCCACCACCAGTTCCTGCAAGAATGATGGGCGCTACATCTGTACATTGTGCTTCAGCACCAGCCGGGCAGCCTAAATCCAAAGCTTCCTTCTCACACCCCAAGCAATATATCCTTCATGTCAATTGTATATCCTTAATTACATACACATATGGGCAGTATGGATGGTGAGTTTCTGAGCACCCATACACATGTGTTTAGCAGCAAGGGGAGCTACATGTGTATTAGCCTGGGGCACCTGGAACCTTTAACCAGGCCCTGGTGGTATGCAGGCAGGGGGTAGTATGCACCTTCTCCGACATTTGCATTGCTATGGATCGCATATAATAATCTGCTGCGAGCAACTTACCATATGTGATCCATACTGAATCTGGCGCCTGTGTCCGATTTTGTACACCTGTACTGCTCATGCGCAAAATACTAAACATCGGTACTTAGTGGTATGCATCTCTAAAGCATCAGGACTAGGGATGCCAATCCCGGGGGATTTTTTCAATCCCGGGCATCCCTAAAAGAAAATTGCAGCTGTACCCCCACATAACTTACTTTTTGGGAGCTGTGGAGAGGGGCAGGCGGCAGTAGTGCGGGGGCAGGCGTCATGAATGGTGCATCGGGTATGACGCATGAGGCTGGGATAGGCCCGCCGGCGAGCGAGTACCGGCGATGCCACGCTGCGGACTGCGCAGCGTGACCTATGACCGAATCAAAATGTTCTTTTACAACAAATTCAATACTAGAATAATTATATTTAAACAAGTATAGAATCTATCATGCTGAGAGGCGGAACCCTGGGAGGCAATGGAGTCATCTGCCGCCAGGCTCCTGCTCCCAAGGGGGCACCTCTCCTCCCCAGCAAGTTTGTCAGTTAATTGAAAGCCATTGATATCGCTTCTGTGGCTGACTTCCCCTCCTAGCAGAACCACAGACTTCACAATCTCTTTATTTTAAACATAACATACATACATACATACATACATACACACATGAATGCATGCATACCTTTATATAAGGTGGTGAGTGTGTGTAAGGGTCACCAATATTTATTTTGCCTTTGGCCAACTGGGATGAACTTACACCACTGATCATGCTACACTATATTTTTTATCTCTCCAACATATACTGTAGGTACAATACTCAGGGCCGCCACTAGTAATTTTGGGGCCCGGAACTGACCTTCAGTCCGGCCCCCCCGCTCCTGCAATACCACCAATACCACCACCCCCGCCCCCCGCGGTGGACACACAACACAGGCACAGTGCAGCCTGCGGAGCGCCGAGCCCCTCTGTGTCCTAGGCTCGGCACTCTGCAGGCTACACTGTGTATCGTGCATGCCTGGCTGGGGGCCGCCGGGTGGGGGAGGTGGTGTGCGGGGGTGGGGGGATGTCACTGTGGGCAGCTGCCGGGGCCCCTTCCAGAGGCCGGGGCCTGTGACAGCTGTACCTACAGCACCCCCCTGTCGGTGGCCCTGACAATTCTAGCATAACATCTGTTCCTTCCTATGGGCCCATTATTCATTTGTTGGTGCACATGTGCTTGTTATTTATGAATAAGGGAAGCCTTAACATTTTTGTCACTTAACAGTCAAAGATGATTCTGTGGCTAATTCCTCTACAGTCAGCGGAATTCCCCAAACACACAAAATTTCATTATAACAAACCTAGAATTTGACGGCTCAGTGGAAAGCTTTACGGCTGTTACGTTTCTGTCTGTCTCCTTAATCTTTTATAGTGTCCCAACTGCCTCAAATAATAGGCTGTTAAATTAAACATGAATGCTCCTCAGATTCTACCGCACAGGTCATAGGGATTAACAAAGTTGAAGGAAATTGGAAAAAGAAAACTGAAAATATTTAAGCAAAGGCAGTAATTACATTTATACACAATATGAAAACCTTGGTGCCTTTTGGCTTGAATGCCAATTTTATATTTAAATGTTTTTTATGATCTTCCTATACATGTGTAAACTGGAAAGTTACATGTTATATAGATTTTTATTTTACAATATGATAATATTCCTCGGTGTTACACGGTGGAAGACAACTGATGAACGGTTCCCTGATAATAATAATAATTGTACATAAGCTACTGGTAACTTTGTATTAGGATACTCTTTTAAAATGTTTTTACAATAGTTGTTTTTTTAAAGAGCTTGCTATCCTGACATAATGGGCTTTGAGCGCAAACCGGAAGTCTCAGTTTGCGTATCAAGGAGGTGGAACACAACTGGAAGGTTATTTCAGCTACTGCAAAGTATATTATAAGGATAAGGATATGGGACAACCTATGGGATTCCTATAAAGTGTTTGTAACTTGGATTGTATTAGATAGCCAACCTTAAGTGATCTCTCAGCCAATCAGCGGCCAGCCAGTCTTTTGACAGGTTCTTTTTTAAATCCCGCCCGGCCCCGCCCGCCGCTCAGACCATTGCCGCCCACTCTCCGCCGCCGGGACCTGCAGATAGGTGTGTGCCAGCAGTACACAGCTGCCACTCACCTATGGAATCGGACCCAATACATTGTGGGGGCCAAAAGGCACCTGCGATGTGCCGCTGATGGGTCTGATCCGATAAATCTTTAGTGCAGCAGGTTCAATCTGTAGGGTCCGACCCGATGCACACAGGACCGCGTGATGACGTGCAATTTGGTCAGATTTATCGTCCCCATCCATCGTAATCGGATCAAATTGCAGTAGTGTATGGAGGCCTTAACATATGAATAACCTCTGGCCATAAAAGCAATAAACACACTTAGAATGTATGTAAACAGAAATGGAAGACATCAATTTATAAAACTCGTAAACCATTACGCAGGAAAGTCCAAGTCTGGTTCTCCTATACCAAACCTCCAAACATGGCCCATTATAGGAGGGACAAAATGTTATGTTCCTGGACTTCCTTGCCAGTGGGGGATCTAGAGGTGGGGCTAAAGGGTACTTCAAAATTCAAACAGGGTAGCCACACTAATTGTCTCAGCTGGTGATGTTTGGGGTGGCATTTGGTTGGGCTCCCCTATTTGAATTTTGGACTGCAGCCCCACCACTGCAGCTGCCACTGACAAGGAAGTCCAGGAACAGAGCTTTTTTGTCCCTCTTGGAATAGGTCAAGTTGGGAGGTATGCTATGGTGCTACCTATAGTCTGTGTGATTCCACATAAATTGTTGTCCCATTGGGAGATACTTAAATTGTTCAATAAGACTGATTGACGCATTCGGTACTTGTTTCCTAGCACGGCCACAACGATCATAATCGCGGTCATCAGGGGTAAAATCGGGGCCATCGTGGGCATCGCGGCTGCTAAAAAAAATCGGGTGCGATGGGCCAGACGCGATGCCCACGATTTCCCCATAGAGAACAATGTTAAATGGCTCAATTTACCCGCGATGACCACGATTTCCCATAGGAAACAATGTGAAATGGCTCAATTTACCCAAATTATCATAGGGAACAATGGTAAATGGGCCAAAAACACCCCTGAACATAAAAATGTCCCCCCAAAAGTACTATACGCCACCCCGCGATCAACGTGAACCCGAAGCGTGGCGAGCGCAGCGAGCCCGCGAGGGGCGGCGGTACGCGTCCTCCGACCTTTTCATGCCCTACTATTCACGTCGGCGTGGAGTTGAGAATAAAATAGTGTGGCGAGCGCAGCGAGCCACCGAGCCCGAAGCGTGGCGCGCGCAGCGAGCCCCGCGAGGGGACGCGGATACCTTCACAGTTATCCGCGTCCCCTCGCGGGCTTCCCAGGTGTCCATGGCGACGCAGACACCTGGGAAGCCCGCGAAGGGACGCGTTTACCTGTGAAGGTATCCGCGTCCCCTCGCGGGGCACGCTGCGCTCGCCACGCTTCGGGCTCGGTGGCTCGCTGCGCTCGCCACACTATTCTATTCTCAACTCCACGCCGACGTGGATAGTAGGGCATGAAAAGGTCGGAGGACGCGTACCGCTGCGCTCGCCACGCTTCGGGTTCACGTTGATGGCGGGGTGGCGTCAACTACTTTTGGGGGGATATTCCACTGCTCTGTGGGTTTTTTGGGGGTTTCTGGCCCATTTACCATTCTTCCCTATGCTGATTTGGGTAAATTGATCCATTTAACATTGTTTCCTATGGGAAATCGTGGTCATCGCGGGTAAATTGAGGCATTTAACATTGTTCCCTATGGGGAAATCGTGGGCATCGCGTCTGGACCATTTAAGCATTTTTAGGTGCACACGACGCGACCGACCCGATTTTTCACTGTTTTCAATGCATTTCAATGGAAAAATCGGGGGCATCGCGTCGGTCGCTTCGCAGGCCACTAAAAATTACCCCCGATGGCCGCGATTGTGGCCGTGCTAGGAAACAAGTACCACGCATTCTTATATCCCCTGAGCCGGCTCTGGCTTCTGGCACAGGCAATAAGCATAGATATTGGGATTACACCTTACTGCTACAGTATATCTTACTGCATGAACTCACAATTGCACAGTAACAACATTCTGCAGGTGCTGAGCTGAGGAATGGCTATCTCTATTGGTGAATAATATCTATCTTTACACCCATTGCCCGGCTAATAGGCATGACTCATTGCAGCCTGGCAAATGATTTGCTTGTGATTTAGAACCATATACTGTATGCATCTTTTAATTGAAGGCATCAGTCATTTCCAGGCATTTATTGTCTCCTGATAGTCCTCGCTGGGATATCAATAACACTAGTGTCCACCATTAGCAGAAGAGCCATTGCCCAGTTATTGGCAGGAAAAGATTCACAATGGTCTCCGTTCAATTTAATTAAGAGCTTCAATACCTAACCTTGTTCCCAGGAGGTAGATAAATCTGGAGCTGCAATGAGAGTAGATTGCGGTGGACACAGTTATCACTGGTTTCCTGTAACAGCAGGACCTGGGATGTAAAGCAAGCAAATAGATTAATAATACATATGTGAAAATGTTAATGGCCAACTCTACATAACCACTAATAAAACAGCTTGGGAAAAGTGTTTGCTTTATAGTAATTGGACCTACAATAGATGCATAAGGGTAAATGGATTCAGTATGAAATCCCGGCGGTTGGGATCCCGACGTTCAAAATTCACGACGCCGGAATCCCGACCGCCGAAATCCCGACAAGGGGGGGACGTGGATCGCCCCCCCATGCGGGCTCGCTGCGCTCGCCACGCAGTGGGCCCGGTGCCTCGCTACGCTCGGCACGCTAATTTATTCTCCCTCCAGGGGTGTCGTGAACACCCACGGAGGGAGAAACTGTCGGGATTTCGGCGGTCGGGATTTCGGCGGTCGGGATTCCGGCGTCGGGATTCTGAACGCCGGGATCCCGACCGCCGGGATTTAAACTGCATCCCGGGTAAATGTACTAAGCATTTGTTTTGTTTGCTTTGAGTGAGCTCACAACATACTACTCCTGGCTATCTGACTATTCATCCAGAATATCACCATCTCTACAACTACTAAAACTTTGAATATCACTGTTAATGCTTGTATTTGCGCTGTGTGTTTTGAAAATGCCCAGCTGTACCTCTAATGACTTCAATACTCCTGCTCTTCCATTGATAGTAGGTGTCCCCCATCATTTTATTCTTTGCCCTCTTCTTCTCTATTTCTATATGTCCTCTCTGGGTGAGCTTATTTGCTCACTTAACTTCCACTATCACCTCCATGCTGATAATACTCAAATCTACCGATCCTTTCCTGATCTCTTTCCCTCTATCCTCACTCATATCTCCAACTGTCTCTCTGCTGTCTACTCCTGGATGACCCAGCGCTTTTTTAGACTTAAAATATTAAACACTAAGCTGACCTCTTCCCACCCTCCTGCATAAAACCTGACCATCTCTCATCCTAACCTACTGTTTATGCCCAACTTCTTTCCCTTCTGTGTCACCCCCATCTGTCTAACCCTCCCCTTTTTTAATGTAAGCTCTCACGAGCAGGGCCCTCTCTCCTCGTGTGCCTTTCTTAGAATATATAAACCTCTGCCACCCTGATGATTGCTTCAGTGTCCTGTCCCCTGATGCAACTATCTGCATTAACCATGTACTTGTCCTAAACTGTCTGTGTTTTTGCTCAAAACTATGCTTTGTAAAGCGCTGCGTAATATGTGTGCGCTATATAAGAAACTGTTAATAAATAAATAAATAATAAATAAATAAGTACACACTGGGCGACTATGCCCAGCGTGTATGGACAGTGATAATGAGAATCATCGCTGGGTGGAATGCCGCTCAGTGCATACACACTGAGCGGCTTTCTCCCTGCTCTGCGCCGACGGAGGGGGTAGGACGGCATTGCATAGCGCAGCGCTATGCAAAGCCGTCCTGAAAGCCGCTCATCTGCTGGTATAACCAGCAGATGAACGGCTTTCCCAGTGATGTTGCAGGAGCGCGCAGCAGCGCTCATTGCTCATTGCCGGACCATACACACTGGGCGGCTTTGAGCTGAAAGCCGCTCAAACCCTCTGTTTTGAGCTACTTTCAGCTTAAAGTCGCCCAGTGTGTATGGGCCTTAATGGTTGTTTTCTTTTTTATAAACAGACAAGAACAGCACACACTGCATCCTTCCAGGGTCATCTTAATAGATAGGCACACCGGGCAACTGATTCGGGCTCCACTATTATAGGACTGTCTAATGCAGGTAGAGAATGCTGTTTGGCTGTTTTTATTGTGAATGACACAGCTTGCAACCAGACCTTGAATGACAACCAGCATGCTGATTGATGGTTTGAGCTATTCACCAATCAGAGTGCAGTATTCTCAACCTGCTTCAAACCTGCAGCCAGTGAATGTCTGTCAGCTGATTGGTGGATGTTTGGAGCTATCTACCAATCAGAGTGCTGCTTGCTATTCACTGTACGGAAGCATGTGTAGAGTAAGCATGGGATTGCAGGAAGAGTAACTCATGATTTATTTTTTTATGTTTTTAAAGGCCCTAATGCATGTCCTCACCCAGAGTCTACAATGCTGTTCAGGTGGCCCTGCAACCATTATAGATACAGTACATCCATATGTGGCATGTGGGCAGGGGCATGTGTGCAGAGGTGGATTTTCAACAAGGCCTAGGGCCCAGCAGGTCCCAAGGGTCCCCAAAAATGATATCATGACATCACATGGACCTGCCCACACTCCCAAATTGCCTTTGTTGTTCTTTGATAGGATATGCAAAAGATCTAGAGCCTGATTCCATTTTGTTTGAGGAGGGCCCTAAACTGATATCGTGCATAGGGCCCCATGAGGTGTAAATACGCCTCTGCTTATGGGCACAGCTGTTCCTGTAAGGACACACCCACTTGCTGAGAAGCCACACCCTCAGGGTTCTGCTATTCACCAGACAAAGGTTGGGAGGGATTCAGTATTGAATCCCGGCGGTCGGGATCCCGTCGTTCAGAATCCCGACGCCGGAATCCCGACAGCCGAAATGCCGACAAGGGGGGGGACGTGAATCGACCCGCCTTGCGGGCTCGCTGCGCTCACCACGCAGCGGGCACACTAATTTATTCACCCTCCAGGGGTGTCGTGGACACCCTCGGAGGGAGAATGTGTCGGCATTTCGGCGGTCGGGATTCCAGCGTCGGGATTCTGAACGCCGGGATCCCGACCGCCGGGATTGTAACTGCATCCCATTGGGAGGTATGCAATTGGAGTACATTCGTAAGAGTCTTTAAAGAAACATGCTGGGATCCATTCTGGAGAACTTCACACGGCTGCTCCGGTGATTATTGCCTACATCACAGTATCAAACTGCTAGCGCGAGGTTCCGTCATCTGACGGCAGACTTAGCTCCTGGCGTTAGCAGACAGAGTCTGAGAGGCTCACTCTAGATGGGAGGTTAGACATGAGCCAGCCACGCTGCCATGCTAATAATCTGTCACTGGGCCAGGACATCCAGAGTGACGCTCCCTCAGCAAACGGGAGAAAGTAGAAGCGGCACAGCTATACCCGGGCGGCTCTCGCCACGGTAATCTCTCTCTCTGAGCACTATGGGCCAGATTCTCTAAACTTCAAAAGTGATAAAATGGAGAGTTTTTTCCCACTATTTAACCCCTTCCCGACATATGACGTACATTTACGTCATATGTCGGTTGCGGGGGAATCAAGCCAGCTCACGGAGTGAGCTGGCTTGAAAGAGAGCAGGTAATGGCTGTATATTACAGCCAGGTCCCTGCTCTCACGGCCACGAGCGGCGAGTTCGCCGATCGTGGCCGTTTAACCCTTTAAGCACCGCGGGCAAAGCGACCGCAGTGCTTAAATAGCTGATCGGAGGGGGGCGCCCCCCTCCGGCGCCGATCGTGGCCCCCCGCAGCGAGATCGGAGGGTGCCGATCGGTTGCCATGGTAGCCAGGGGTCTAATGTAGACCCCTGTGCTGGCCGTGTCTGCATACCTATCATATCCTGCCTGAGGCAGGATGTAATAGGAAGTGCATAAAATCACTACGTTCAGCCATAGAGCTCTATGGCTGAACCTAGTACAGGCGATCGCGCCCCCTAGTGGTCAAGTACACTAGGGGGCCTTGTAGTAAAAGTAAAAAAAAAAAAAAAAAAAGTTACCAAAAAAAAAATATATTAAAAGTTCAAATCACCCCCCTTTCCCCATTTCCCAAATAAAAATAAATAAAAAATAAAAAAAATAAACATATTTGGTATCGCCGCGTTCCTAAAAGTCCGATCTATTAAAATATAACATTAGTTATCCCGCACGGTTAAAGGCGTAAACGGAAAATAATCCCCAACGCCAAAACTACGTTTTTTGGTCGCATCGCCTACCCAAAAAAAAATAGCTAAAAGAGATCAGAAAGTCGCCCATATCCCATAATGGTATTAATTAAAAAGTACACTTCAGCCCGCAAAAAATGAGCCCTCACCCAGGTCCGTAGGTGGAAAAATAAAAAAGTTATAAGCCGCAGAACATGGCGACGCGACGCAAATTCGAAAAACCGTAACATTTTCTATTTTTTTTTTAGTGGTAAAATGTAACGAAAACTATATAAGTTTGGTATCACCGGAATCGTAACGACCCATAGAATAAAGATAACCCATCATTTTAAACGAACTATGAACTCCAAAAAAACCGTAACCAGCGCAAAATTGTGGAATTGCGTTTTTTTTTCTTTTTACCCCACATTGAATTATTTCCTGATTCCCCAGAATATTATACGGTATAGTAAATGGTACCATTAAAAAGTACAACTTGTCCCGCAAAAAAAAAGCCCTCATGTGTCTATATAGCCGGAAAATTAAAAAAGTTACGCTTATTTGAACGCAAGGAGGAAAAAAAAAAAAATTACCATAAAAGGCAATGTCGGGAAGGGGTTAAGGGACAGTCCCAAGAATAGGACTCTGCATAATTATATTATATTGGAGGGGAAGTTACACATTTCTTTCTTTCTCTCTCTCTATCAGTGTTTTTGAACCACTGTGCTATGGAACACTAGTGTGCTTTTCCCAAGTGTGTCCCCAGATCCTGAGATGCCCAAATCAATTTACAGCCACCACCAGTTCAACTATTATTTACTGGTCTCTTCTTCTCATGAAAAGAGCCAATGTATTTTATTGTTGTTACATGTGGGGACCAATGTGATTGTTTTTTATATGGGGGCCAATAGTTTTTGTTTTATTTAGTGTGCTGCAAGGTAAAAAAGGTTCGGGGCAGCGAGGGGGACCGTTGTTGGCGACGGGGGGAGGCGGCAGATGTCGGCGGGGAGCTCCGTTGCCACGGCTGGCGGGGGCTGGCGATAGTTTCCCCAGCCCGGCCTGATGTGGACCGGCTACATCTGTATAATTAAGTTTGATCATTCTAATTACATTATTTAGCCATAGCATATTACAGGTTGAGTATCCCTTATCCAAATTATTCTGAAAACCATAGTCTCCAAAATTAAGTTTTTTTTTTTAAATGTTGCTAAAAACCTACTGGGTACATCTGTAACTGGCACTACTGAGTACATATGTAAGTAGCACTACTGGGGACACGATATGTAACTGCCACTAAATATGTGCAAAAAAATGATTGTTTGGTATTCAAATTCAGTGCTTGACATTGTACACAAACTTTGTTTCATGTTTTAAAACCATGTTTCATGCACAAATAAAATGTATTTGTGTGTATTTAACGCTTTTGATGTGTTTGTACAACATAAATGCAAGGTACCACATTCAAAAATAAAAACATTCAAAAATACGGAATAAAAATGCTTCTGGTCCCGAGCATTTTGAATAATGCTGGGTACACACCAGGACGACTAGGGCCCGATCCCCTCAATCTAGATCCAATTCCGACCAATTGGATGTAGATTGTGTGGTGATTGGGCCCTTTTCTGTCCTGGTGTGGACCGATACCGATCCGATGCGCGGTCCCGCGGGTCGGTCGTTATTGAGATCCTACCTGCTGCAGGTAGGATCTCAATGACGACCATACAGCCGGGTGCGGGTCGCCATCGGATCGGACCCGCTCACGGTGCACATCGTGAGCGGGTCGTGCCCCCCCGCGTCACCGCGAGCGGGTCAGACGAGACACTGACGACCCGCTCACGATGTGCATCGTGAGCGGGTCGTCCTGGTGTGTACCCTACATTAGGGATACTCAACCTGTACATAGAAAGCTCTTCGTGTTTAACTGATGATTTTTTTTTGTTTTTTTGTTTTTTTTTTGTTTTGATGAATATTTTAAATGGCAACCACATAGCATTGAATCCGATACATCACTATTTAATCACATTACATCTGTAGTTTTATTTTCTAACGAACAGTGACCTGTCCATATGAACAATTTTACATTCAGTACATAATGTTTTAGACTACAGAATATGGGCACGGATCCTTAGAATATTCTGCCAAAAAGTCAATTTAATTTTGAGTTTCTGCATACAAAACATGATCTATTCAGAAACAAAACTGTCAAACTCAGTTACGAATTCAGAGTATAATCCGTTTTTTAATGGCATATCTATGGAACATTTTTGCTTTTCATTATGTAACAAATCATGTCATGAATAGTTTGACATGACCTCAGACATTTTGAATATGATTATATTCTTCGTTAGGGAATTATAAGACATGAGTTGTCAGTTTATAGGCTGATAAGCCTTGGTTAGACATTACTCTTTTTACAGTGGACCGTTTAAAGGATATACTGTATGTCATACAAATTGGACACTGTGTTATGGAATAGATTTGTGTCATCGGAAGATCAATAGCTATTGTCTGTTGTAAAACATTGTACATTCCAAACTCGAAAGTGGAATTTTATATAGTGGCCGATTCAGGCCGACTCATTATGGTTCTGAATCGTATGACGTCAGCGCCCGCCCCGAATTCGGAGTACAGTGGTCATCTGAAAAGAAAGTAATGGCCACAATAACGACCACTATTTATTATATTTTTGCACAATATTTCCGATATTTCTGAGTATCGGAAATATCAGCCAATATTCATTACCCTTCTTTGTCTTGTTTGTACTCTGAAAAAGAATGTGAAAAGTGCCAAAAATAGAGACAGCCAGTGCTGAAAAAAAAAATCACTTTGGAGGTTTTTCTGGTTACGTAGGGGCAGATTTGTTTAGCTTGGAGAAGAGATAAACTGGAGATAAAGCGGAGAAAAGGTAAAAGGAGATAAAGCACAGCCAATCAGCTGTGTTTGAAAAAGACAGTTGGGAGTTGATTGGCTGGTGCTTTATCTCCTTTTACCTTTTCTCCGCTTTATCTCCAGTTTATCTCTTCTCCAAGCTTAATTAATCTGCCCCATAGTAACATAACATAGTAACGTAGTAATTAAGGCTGAAAAAAGACGTTAATCCATCGAGTTCAACCTGACTTGTAACTACTGACTTGAGTAAGTCATATCTATAGGATTCCCTTAGTGGACAAAAATGTATCCAGTTTTGATTTAAATTCATTAACAGTAGTTGCTGTAACTACCCCCACCGGCAATGAGTTCCAGAATGTTACTGGTCTAATGGTGAAGAATCCTCTTCTTAATTCAGTTCGGAATTTCTTTTCCTCGAGCCTCAGTACATGCCGCGTGTCCTAAGTATAGGCCTTTTAGTGAACAAATCATCTCCCAGTTCCATATGATTCCCAATCCTGTATTTAAACCTACTAATCATATCACCTCTCAACTACCATATCCGCAGTGAAAACATATTCGGCCTGGTTAATCTATATTTGTATTCTAGTGATTCCAGACCTTTCTAGTGATTCGAGGCTGAATTTCGCAGTCTTGCGAGTCCACAAGACACTGCCCGCCTCTAGCGCGGCCGTCCAACCTCCCCTGGCACACCGCGATTGCCTGCAGAGCTGCAAATGGATGTTTAGCATAAACATCCATTCACAGCCAGTGGTGTAGCTAAGTGCCAGGGTGCCCGGAACAAGGGCATGTTTCGCGCGCCCCCCCTCCCAGCTATTTCCCCCCACCACCACCACCACCTTGATTTAGTGGAGTATGGAAGCCCCTTGTGCCCCCTTTATTTTACCTTAACTGGTGTATTCCCAGAGGGAGATGTGGGTTGGTGAGTGCACAGGTGGCTTCTGGAGAGGGTATCCCTGGATCCGTGCCGTCCAGGCTGTCCTGCCAGCGTCTGCTGTAGATGGCGATCCACTGTCCAGCGGACGGTATCGCCAGTGCGGGGGTCACAGGCAGGAGGGCAGCAGCCAGCAGGTCAGGCACCGTCCCCTGCGTGTGTGTGGCCGAGGCTTCCAGCCCAGAGGAGGCCGCTGATGTCATGTGCGGCACTGTCCTGCCGGGAGCCGCCGGGCTGCATGACCGGGACCGGAGAACCCTCCTCAGGTGGAGGTGAGTGAGATAGGGGCGCCCCCCGACAGGCGGAGGGGACCGGGGGAAGGGGTGTTGGCGGCGTTGGGCTCAGGTGATGCTGCTTGGTGTTTTCGGCACATCCCTCCCGCCGGGTCTGCTGAGCGATAGTTACGCCGCTGCCCCACTGACTGATGCCGGGCACAGCAGGGAGCGGGCGAGCAGGGCAGGGAAGCCAGCAGCAGAGCTCAGGCGCCAGGTGACATGTCGGCGCCTGGAGCTTGTGCTCCGCCGGCTCCACCCTAGCTACGCCTCTGTTCACAGCCTTGGGTGCGGGGGAGAAATCATTTGATGGTCGGAGATATGTGCAGCACAGAGTGAATGACGTCACTGCAGTGTAGCTTTGAGTTACACAGAGAGGCACTGATTCGTCGGCTGGCACAGTGGCGTGTGTCGTTATTCCAGCGGCTTGGGAAGCTCAGGCTGCGGGTTTGAGTCCCACACCCCTGCTAAGCAGCTGCCTTAGATGTTAGCCCATATATGAGGATTAGGTAATTAGTTAGTGTAATAGCAGCTGTGGAGGCAGGGACAGCCTGTTTTTTTTGTTTTGTTTTTACTATTTGTAAGGTTCTTATTCTAAATCTACACACTAGCTTCCTCAGACCTGATGCCTTCCCTCCTAAACTTATGTTATATAATATGTTATTTGCAGTTTCACAGAACCTCTCCTCCTTTATTCTCAACTATCAGTCCACTCTCCCCCCCCCCCTCTACCTTCCCCAGTCTTGTCTTACCTCAATATTGTCCTCGGTACTTGTTTCCTAGCACGACGCCCATCCCATCGTATACCATTATACTAAATAAGGTATACGATGGTATGCGATGCGGCGCGATATTGTACAATAAAATATTGCATCGCATCGTATGCCATACAATGTCATACGATGCGATTGTATATGATTTTTGATTGTACAAGCACTCTGATGGGTCCTTACAATGTTAAATGGCCCCCCATAGTCAACGCCACCCCCAGGATCAACGCCAACCCGAAGCGTGGCGAGCGCAGTGAGCCCGCGAGGGGTGGCAGTACGCGTCCTCCGACCTTTTCATACCCCCACGAGCCCGAAGCGTGGCGAGCGCAGCAAGCCCCGGGAGGGGACGCGGAATACATGTAAAGTAATATGTGTCAGTCAGAAGTACTGATGTGTTAAGTTAATTCTTCTTCTTCTTATTATTATTATTATTACTAAGATCCAGTTACAAGTTAACACATGTTGTCATTACTATCTCAGATGTATGATATGGCAGGTGTTAATGTGTTCCTGAAACACCCCCACTATCCACGGCAGCCCGAAGCATGGCGAGCGCATGCGTTACGCGTCCTCCTGACCTTTTCATACCCCCACTATCCACATCGGCGTGGAATTGATTTTCTAAAGTGTGGCGAGCGCAGCAAGCCACCGAGCCCCGTGTGGGGACGTAGATTACCTTACATGTAATCCGCGTCCCCTCGCTGTGCTTGCCACGCTTCGGGCTCAGTGGCTCGCTGCACTCGCCACACTATATAAAATCAACTCCACGCCGACGTGGATAGTGGGGGTATGAAAAGGTCGGGAGGACGTGTAACGCATCCTATCCCGGGGCTCGCTGCACTTGGCGCGCTTCGGGCTGCCGTGGATAGTGGGGGTTTGAAAAGCCGTGGATGTGGGGGTTTCAAATGGAGGCATTTAAAAGTATGTAACATGGAACACTGGCAAATACCTCCTTCATTGTGAATGAGACGCACATGCGTCCGCACCCCCTCTTTGGACGGGAGACGCACGCGCTACAGAACCCCTAACCCTATCGGCAGGGTTGCTGTACCAGGCCGAAATAGCTACTCAGACACAGGAGCGTCTCATTGCTGGAGCGTCTGAGACGCTCCTGCGTCTCAAACAGATGGAGCGCCTCTCCGCCGGCGCCACCATGATCCCCTCTCTCCACCAAAGAGGGTGGATCATGCTGGCGCCGGCGGTGTGAGAGAAGCGCTGACTAGGCTTGCCAGAGACGCCGGGGACAGAGATGCAGTTCCCGGCAACAGTACGGTAGTTACTTGTGTAGTTTCACAGCGGCAGCCTATGCTGATAACGTAGCTTAGGCTGCCGCCGTGAAACTACACAAGTACCATTTCCTTAATAATTATTATGTTTTATTTTACTATATATTTTTTTGCCATATTTATTTACTATAGCGTGCCCAGTCCCATACAACAGATTTATTTTTTACTCTGAATTCATATATATATTTGGGGCAGAACGGATGGTGCAATGGTTAGCATTACTACCTCATAGCACTGAGGTCATGAGTTCAATTCACACCATGGCTCTAACTGTGCGGAGTTTGTATATTCTCCCCGTACTTGCGTGGGTTTCCTCTGGGTACTCCAGTTTCCTCCTACAATCCAAAAATATTAGTAGGCTAATTGGCTCCCAACAAATTTAACCCTAGAATGTCTGTGTGCATGTACATGTGGTAGGGAACATAGTTTGTAAGCTCCACTGGGGCAGGGACTGATGTGAATGTTCAATATTCTCTGTAAAGCGCTGCGGAATATGTGTGCGCTATATAAGAAACTGTAAATAAATAAATATATTTGCAACAATCAGAATATTGTATTTGTTTAGCATCTAATGCAAGGTTCCAGCTCACTCCCTGTTGTTGGTTCTCTGCAGCCTGAATGATGGGCTGGTGTCCCCAGGGGAATTATCCTCTCCATCATATTTCTATTGCATAGGAGGAAACCACATTGGATAATGAATGATGGTCTCTCAGATGCTTGGAGTTCTATGCAGACAAATGTCAGGGAGCATCGGGAACATCTATTGCTATACAAATTATTCCTGCTGCACTACAATGAGTCCCAAAGCCAGCCTATAGCACAGTACCATATATCATCTTAGTATATGACGTGGCTCAGCCAATGAGACCAACAGGAAGATCAATGGGCTGTTTTGCTGGTAATTAGTGTCATGTATGATGGGAATGACGACAGATATGTAAATTAAATAGACTATGTGATTTAAAAGACAACACTTCTAGGAAATGTACATTTTCATGCATCAAATAATGATGGTAATAACATATTAGTTTTATGCTGGCGAACATGTACAACAGTATCTGTGCCAGATATCAGAGGACTGGCGTGCCAAAAACAGGAAAGTGTTAAGGTGCCCAAGCATGGTAAGATTTTTTTAAACTATATGGCCGTTTCCAACTGATCGGAACGACCAATCGTTAAAAAACGTACTATGTGCGGGCTTGGTGATGATCCGATGTGGGTTCCCATGGGTCATTCGTCGAGCCTACTGATCCCTTCAGCAGGTAGAAAGATGAACAACCCAGTGTGCAGAATCATGGCCACATCATTCCAATGTGGTGGCATGGTGAACTTTGTGACCATGTCCCACCACTTAGCCTCCGTCCGCTGCTGCTCATCGTCAACCTTCCTCTACACCGCCACACCCCTCACCTCCGCCACTGGCAGACAGAGAAAGAGGCCGGTAGCGGGCAGGAGATTTTAAACAAATAGGATGCCCGATGATTGGCTGAGAGAGCTCTCTTAGCCAATTAGCGTCCACCCTATTTATTTGAACTCTCCTGCCTACCGGCGGCCTCTCTCGGTCAGCCAGTGGTGGGGGTGTGGCGGGCAGGGTTCAGGGATGCAGAGCAGCAGACCGCGAACACCCCTGATCATGGCGACACTGAACAATTGAATAAACCCTCTGATCGTTTACTCAATCGTTTTGTGTGTGGCAATGATCGGTGGTACAGTATTCTGGTTTTTAAAGGAAATCGTATAGATATCGGAGAGGATTCGATATCTGTGTGTGTGCAGTCACGGGATACGGTCACTAGGTCTACAAGCATTGGGTTGACAAGCATGAGGTCGACACCATTAAGTCGATATGCAGGAAGGTCGAAAGGGTCATTAGGTCGACAGGGTCATTAGGTCGACACAAGCATTAGGTCGACAAGGGAAGTGTCGACACAAGCATTAGGTTGACATGGGGAATGTCGACAGTCAAAAGGTGGACATGGTTTTTTTTCTCACATATTGTTTGAGCCGACATGTGCCGACAGGCGGTATTCCATGCCCAACCATCCACTAGGGCATGGTGGGAGATAAAATAGTGTGCCAAGCGTAGCGAGGCATCATGCCAAAATCATGGAGAGCGCAGCGAGCCATGCAAGGGGGGGAGGTGCTATGTTTTAGTGTCCATGTCGACTGTGTCAAAATTCGGGACAAAAAAATATGAAAAACCCCATGTTGACCTTTTGACTGTCGACCTTATGCTTGTGTTGACCTTCAGTCATGTCGACCTTCTTGCATGTCAACCTTAATGCATGTCGACCTTATGCTTGTAGACCAACATGCTGTCTACCCAATGATCCATACCCTCAGTCAGTCACTATGCTAGTACCATCACTACCTACCTTGATACAAGTTCTGAGCATTCACAGGGTCAATAGGAACAATATTAGGGGCATGTTTGTCATAATCTGTGTCTCAGATAAGATGTGATAAAATTGCCCCAGGGCGGGATGTTCTAACATCCGCATCCCAGCTCCGCCGACCTTCGCCGACATAATTATCACATATGCTCTAACATATGCGATAATTATGGCAAAGGACAGCTCTTGCGTTAAGAGCTGTCCTTTGCGGTGCGTCAGCGGGTCCCGGCGGCTCCCCCCTCCCTCCCTTACCCGGCACTGGTGCTGCTGCTGCGGCGGGGGCTGGCTCTCCTCCTCCTCCCTGCACCCGGAAGAGGATCACAGTGCAGAGAGGAGGAGGTCACAGATCCGGGCAGCACAGCTCTGTGCTGCCCGGACACAGGTGAGGGGGGGTCGGTGCGGGCCGGCGGTGGGTCGCTGTAGAATTCCATAGGATAACAGGGTTTTTACCGCATTATTAGTTTAGAGAATCCCCCCCCCCCCTCAATCCGTAATGAGTTATTGATCACATTGGATCAATTATTGCATTGAAGGACAGTGCTTGTGAGAATGCTCTGTCCCTGAGAATCTGCTCCACAGACCTCTTGGGGTATTTTTCACAAACAATACCCCCGGCATTTGCTTCACATGTGTTGTATTAGACACACATCGCTGATCACAGACGCTGGTTCCCAACTCGCTCTGCCTGTCAGATCGGTGATCGGAGTCAGGCAACTGTGGATAATGCTGTCTCAGGGTAGTGTTGTCTTTTTTTTTTCATTTAAATTTAGTAAATCGCCCAGACTGCATTGCCCGTAAGAGTGAACAATAAACAAAAACAAAAAAACATTAATGGGTTTGTGTAGTAGTTTTTCATGAAAACTGCTCCAACTCGGATTGGCAGTAACAGATAGTTCTCCTCCCGGCTGCTGGTGCAGTCCTGTATTGCAGCCGTTCCTGAGGATATGGATGTCAGTGTCTGCAGTCTTATCCAAGGACATCCCAGCTGAAGAGATATAAAACAATTCTTAACGCGTTTCCCCACCTGACAAAGGTAAGTGTCTTCCTCAGCACCTTCCGGACTGTCTGTTACTGCCTTTCAGTTGGTGTATCGGTTTTAAAAGGACATTCTGCCGAAGCCACTAACTGGCCAGGAATACATGCAGGAGTTATGTTTAGCAATTCATTGCTCTTATGCCTCCAAATAACCCTGTATCGGGAATGTTTATCATGGTTGATATTTACGCTTATAAACATTTACAGTTTGTTACTAACATACTGTAGAGCCTGATTATAAGAAGTGTTCCTTTTTATTATAAAACTGTGCTATTATTGTATTTTTATCAATCCAGACGGAGTGTTTGGGTGAGATTTAATGGGATGAGAGATTCAGAAAATGAGAGATTTGGTAAGAAATCTCCAGTTTTTTTTAAAGCGGCAATCATTTACACTCCAAAATCAAACTGGTTTAGCTGTGTAAATGTTGCCGCTTTAAAAAAAACTGGAGATTTCTTCCCAAATCTCTCACTTTCTGAATCTCTCATCCTAATAAATCTCACCCTCTGTATTATAGTATTTTACAGAAAAAATTGTATTCACCAGAGCTTCAGTTTTGAAATAAATCATTGTTTGTTTCCCTTTTTGGGGTCCTGGATGACCGTCGGGATTCCGATGCTCATTTCTCCAACATCGGAATAGCCCAACAGTCGGAATCCCAACTTACATGGGCTATTTTCCATTGTGGGAGTTCACGACCCCCATAGAGGGAGAATAGAGTAGGTGGTGAGCACAGCTAGCCCGCACCCCCGTGTCGAGCTCCTGACAGTCAGGATTCCGATGTTGCAGAAACGACCGCAAGAATCCCGACTGTCGATAAGTTATACCATACCCCCTTTTTATAACATTGTAGCTAACACATGCCACAGGTTCAACATTGGCACATTGGTGCCCCACCATCCCCCGTAGACAATACAATACGAGGTAATCTTCATGTTGCCTGCCTCTGTTTTGTAGCCTAACTGTTTGTCCCTTTCATTTTAATGCAGGCGGGCCCAGGAAAATCGGTTGTGTCATCGAAGGCAAACAGTACTACGGGAAAAGGGTAGAAGACAAGCTAACCGTGGGCCGGCTTATATGTTCAGTGACCGCTCCACTAACCTATCAGCTAACGAAGAACGGTTTTTGGACGCGGCAGAGTACGGGAACATCCCTGTGGTCCGGAAAATGATGGAGGAATGTCACACTTTAAATGTGAATTGTGTGGATTACATGGGGCAAAGTGCCTTACAACTAGCCGTTGCTAATGAGCACTTGGAAATTACCGAGCTTCTGCTTAAGAAAGAGAACTTAGCGCGAGTCGGCGATGCCTTGCTCTTGGCTATCAGCAAAGGTTATGTACGGATAGTGGAAGCCATTCTCGGCCACCCATCCTTTGCCGAAGGCAAGAGACTCACGACAAGCCCCAGTCAGTCGGAATTCCAACAAGACGACTTCTACGCCTACGATGAGGATGGCACCAGGTTCTCCCAAGATATCACCCCTATCATATTGGCCGCTCACTGTCAGGAATATGAAATAGTCCATACTCTTCTAAGGAAAGGAGCCCGAATTGAGAGGCCTCATAATTATTTTTGTAAATGCAGCGAATGTAATGAAAAACAAAAGCACGACTCCTTTAGCCACTCCAGGTCGAGGATCAATGCATATAAGGGACTTGCCAGCCCGGCATATTTATCATTATCCAGCGAAGACCCAGTAATGACGGCCTTGGAGCTCAGTAATGAGCTGGCTCTCCTAGCAAATATTGAAAAAGAATTCAAGGTGGGTACAGGACATCTGCAGTAAAAAAAAAAAAAAAAACATAGGGAGATTTATTAAGGCTGTGTGCTCCAAGTGATAATTGGTTTCCTGTTTTGGAGAATTGTGCTAATAATTCAAATAGATAGAAAGTCTGTAACTGTTCCCAATGTCCTAACAGCAGAAATAGCTGACTACACCACGATTGTTGCACTTGGAAGATATCAAGACTATTTTTGCTAGGAAAAAAGAAGACTTTTTTTGGGGCACTCTTAAAGAGTCTTCTTTTCTCCTTGCACAAATAGTCTATCTTTCAGACTCAGGGAGCACCGCCAACCACCTCAAACCAATAGATTGTGTTCAAAAACAACTATGCAATAAAAGTTATGTTGGCTACAAACAAAAATTAGCACCCCAATATCCAGTCTCAGTGGGACACTATAGGGGTGTTTCCCTTAGATAGCAATTCTCAAAGCCAGGGGAGTCACTAGATGTCTGCAGGGGATGGGGGGCACCAAAGTTCCAGCTTTTCTGCAGTGCCAAGAGCTGGGTGCTGCAATGTGATATTCTTCTGCTGCACTTGGCTCCTGTCACAGAGGAAGAGTCGGCACCGCAGACGGCCCAGTTTCCAGCTGCCCCAGAAGTGACAAAAACAGGGTCTCCGCAAGACCACGCCTTCGGTGCAGTGGGGTTTACGGGTGTCAATGCAGAGTGCGTTTCTGGTGTCACCACAATTGGTGATGTCTCTGCTCAACATTTCAGTGATTATTTTAGTACTGTCCTCAGGAATATAAAATTATCTACAAAAATAATAGGCAGAAAAGATAACTTTTTACAAGAATGATCAGATATAAATATATAAAACTATATTTAAAAAGAAAAGAGACCCCTGGAGAAGGCTATCATACTGTAGCTTCACCAGCAGAATATGCTACACCCATAAATCCGGCAAAATTGTCCCTTTTATTTGCAGGGATTGTGAATTTTTGAAAACTAAGCCTATTGTTTACCCTGGATGCACTATAACTGTGTTGTCCGGGTGCTTCAGTGTTAATCAAATATAAACATCTTTGCCTTTAGCTTTCTGCAGACTTAATTAATTAAGCCTTGTATTGAATTCAATTTATATCAGAAGCTCTCAATAAAGTAGTATAAAAGCGAAGATAAATCTTATTACAGAATTGGCATAGGCAGGTATTGCTCAGCAGTAGTACTGTAGGTAGCTGTAAACTGCTGGGCTAGGGATTTGCTTTCTTGGGGATCCTTTGGAACAGATGTCTGTACAACCAAATCATGGTCTGGAGAGGACAAGCCAAAGTGAGTGTGGACTTATTCACCAGCTAGGGGTATAATTGCAATTAGGGCAGGAGATACTATGACAACAGGCTGAAACACCTTCTTCACACCACTGAGGTGGTCACACATGGACCAGTTGTGTCTGGCAATGAGAATATACAGTAGATTACAGACCACCTTTCATAAGTTGGCTCCAAATGACTGCTGGATATCCCAGAGGTCTTTCACTGTGTGTATGGAGCATACTTATAAACCTTTCCCATCTAGCCTCCAGGAGATCCAAGCATGGTTAAGCACAGTCCACAAAATGATAGAGGCTTTATGGTTGCTATGGGCAACTTCTCCATTGGTCCATTTCTCCACCCCTTTCAATGTTTTATTCACCAACCCACGTGTCATCAAGACCCCTCCACTTTAATGTCACAAGAGGTTCTCTACATTGCGTCACAAATGGAATAACCACAATGATGCATGTCATAGCGAAACTCGTCACCAAGCCACCTGCCCTGCCTACTTCATGGTCAAAATAGAGAATAGGGGGGGGGGGGGGGGGTTGACTGAGCAATGCCTCCACTCCTGAGACACAGGAGAATTTCCGCCAGTACAGAGTAGGCAGCTATGCTACGGTATGTGGTCATCTTGCCAGTTGCGATAATTCTTACCCATGTCAGGCACCAAATGTCTACAGTTCTCCATACAAGGATTTCTTACCTCCAAAATGTTCCAATTTCCGCATGGACTGTTCTTCCAATCTTTTTGGACCCATTCTCCCCAATTTGCCAGAGCTGGGAAATATTACCCCCACCTCCCATTTTTTTCAATGCAATAAACATGCCAATCAGAGGCATGGTCACTCCCATTGTGATGCTCAACACAGTGTGCCATGATCATGCCCCTATCCCAAATTGTTATCACCAAAAGTGGATTTGGCCATGAGGTAGTCGCAGGTCCAACAGCCCAAACTTGTGAAAAACCCTCATAGGCTCAGTGCCTAAGCAGAAAGAGATAAGCAATTTCCTTATCCAGCATGTCATTGTTATTATACTGTAAATTTTATGTATTGCCTTATATATTGGGCATGGCATATGCTGGATCACCTCAGTCCCTGCCCCTTCTAGGCCCCACACGACCTCCTGACCAGCCTTGCTCTCATACATGCACTCCTTCACATCTTAGTCCTGACACCCCCCTATCACTCCATAAATACTCCCCCACCACCTGTAGTTGTCCAGTCCCCCCTATACTTACTCTGGCTTTCTCCTCGCATATCATTCTTCCATCTCCCTCTAAGATGGGGCACAATAGTGACATCACTGAGAACACAGCCTAACCATTTACTGGGAACTAGTGACATCACTGAGAACACAGCCTACCCATTTACTGGGAACTAGTGACATCACTGAGAACACAGCCTACCTATTTACTGGGAACTAGTGACATCACTGAGAACACAGCCTACCCATTCACTGACAACTAGAGACATCACTGATAACACAGCCTATCCATTCACTGGGAACTATGGACATCACTGAGAACACAGCCTACCCATTCACTGGGAACTAGGGACATCACTGAGAACACAGCCTACCCATTCCTTGGGAACTAGGGACATCACTGAGAACACAGCCTTCCCATTCATTGGGAACTAGTGACCTTATTGAAAATGCAGCCTACCCATTCATTTGGGAACTAGTGACCTCACTGAAAACACAGCCTTCCCATTCATTGGGAACTAGTGGCCTCACTAAAAACGCAGCCTACTGTACCCATTCATTGGGAACTAGTGACCTCACTGAAAACGCAGCCTACCCATTCATTGGGAACTAGTGACCTCACTAAAAAAGCAGCCTACCCATTCATTGGGAACAAGTGACATCATTGAAAACACAGCCTTCCCATTCATTGGGAACTAGTGACCTCACTGAAAAAACTCAGCCTACCCATTCATTGGGAACTAGTGACATCATTGAAAACACAGCCTTCCCATTCATTGGAAACTAGTGACCTCACTGAGAACACAGCCTACCCATTCATTGGGAACTAGTGACATCACTGAAAACACAGCCTACCCATTCATTGGGAACTAGTGACATCACTGAAAACACAGCCTACCCATTCATTGGGAACTAGTGACATCACTTAAAACACAGCCTTCCCATTCATTGGGAACTAGTGACATCACTGAAAACGCAGTCTACTTGTTCACAGCTTGCCACCAATTATTTAATGTATTTAAAAAATAAAACACGAAACCCCCTGCCACGTAATCAGGCCTGGGTACACTAGTCTTATCGCACTTCCTCTTTAGTTTAGCACACATTACAGTTTTCTTTTTATTAAATAGTAATTATGATACACATAATGGTATATACTGGACCACAGTATGAAATTTCATAACTCAGCATTCAAGATGTATCCATGGAGAATAATCCTCTGCATAATGCCACATTGGAATTATCTGCTATACAGTAAATTGCGTTGTATCTACACTGCATTCTTTATTCAATTAAAAAAATAAATCCCCTCCATTGTGGCCAGGAATTAGCACTTTCTGCCATGTCTGCTTTAGTCGCATAGACACTGACCATTACAGATGACCTCACTATAGTTCAGCCGGCCGGGTGAAGGCTGTGTGATCACTTTTAGATTAAAATATACCTCTGAGTAGCCAGAAGAGATAAGAGGGGATTTGCTAGAGATAACATGACTCATTAATATGCAAACACAATCTAACATTACTCATCAATATGCAAACACAGTACTATAACATTTGCATTTAAATGCTTCCTTTGTTTGCCAGATACAGTAACTGTCAGTTATGGTCCAATGAAGATGAAATAGCTATTGGGTTTTATTAATAGAATAATAGTTTGAATCCTGTGTAATAATTTGGTTAGTAACTGCACGAATCTTATTCTCTAACACAAAAAAGCTAATTGGAATGACAAATAATATATAAAATATAAAAAATGCACATGTGCAAGTACTGTGCATGTATTAAACTTGGTGAATCATAGAATTAATGTTTTAATTAAATAGCATTGTAATTTCAAGGAACTAGTCACATCACTGAGAACACATCCTACCAATTCACTGGGAACTAGTGACATCACCGAGAACACATCCTACCCATTCACTGGGAACTAGTGACATCACCGAGAACACATCCTACCCATTCACTGGGAACTAGTGACATCACTGAGAACACATCCTACCCATTCACTGGGAACTACTGACATCTCTGAGAACACATCCTACCCATTCACTGGGAACTAGTGACATCACTGAGAACACATCCTACCCATTCACTGGGAACTAGTGACCTCACTGAGAACACATCCTACCCATTCACTGGGAACTAGTGACATCACTGAGAACACATCCTACCCATTCACTGGGAACTAGTGACATCACTGAGAACACATCCTACCCATTCACTGGGAACTAGTGACCTCACTGAGAACACATCCTACCCATTCACTGGGCTGTCAATGATTGCTAGTGAATGAATCTACACAATTGTTAAATAGGTTCAGCCCTCATAACTAATGCACTGAGGACCTTATTCTGGTCCGTACGTTGGCCCGCGTGTGTTCGCATGGGGCCACTGTTTGCACATGGGTGTTTCCATGAGAACACTGGACGTTCTCATGCTAATGCGGCTATTACGGACATGCGGGTGGCGGGCAGTTGACATCAACCTTACATATGCGTGCACCTTCCACATCTTTCGACGGTCGGCGACCATCAAAAGATGTGGGAGGGTCCCAGAGGCATGCGAATGTACGCGCCTTGCAAATTGTGGACCGGCGTACCACCATTCGTAAGGCAGGATCTGGTTTACTCGCAAGGATGCGAATTCGCATACAAGCGAATGAACCTGAATAACCCCCTGAGTGTGTAGGTGGATATGGGTCATAGAGCCGACCAATAGGTCGGCCACTGTTGGTCAACAGGCCATAGGTCGACGCTTTAACAAGGTCAACATGGCTGAGGTCGGCAGGGACAAAAGGTCGACCCAAGCTTTATGTCAACATGGAAAAGGTCGACATGCCGTTTTCACATTTTTGGTGTCTGTGCCGACCACGTCCCCTCGCATGGCTAGCTTTGTTCACCATGATTCGGGCACGGTGCCTCACTACACTCTGCACAGTATTATATTCTCCCTCTATGTCCACGTGGATAGTTAAGTATGAGAAAACACCTGTTCTGGGGGGAAAAAAAAAGTGAAAACCCCATGTCAACCTTTTTCTTGTCAACCTTTTCTGTCGACCTATTGCTTGTGTCAACCTTTTGAGCCAATTGACCTTTTTAAGGTGTCAACCTATGACCTATCAACCGCATACCGTGTAGGCAATTGATAAACTTTAAGAACTCATAGATTTGTGGGCCTAGGGCAGGCAAGTCCAAACTGTGGCCCTCCTGCTGTTGCGAAACTACACATCCCAGCATGCCTTGCCATAGTTTTAGCATTCCCTAATAGCAAAACTGTGGCAAGGCATGATGGGATGTGTAGTTTGACCACAGCTGGAGGGCCATAGTTTGGACATGCCTGGCCTAGGGTAATAGCAAGGCGACAATCTGCCCTATGCCGGCCCGACCCCCAGTAGTAGTATATTGTTGTCATTGCAGGAAGCGGGGATCACCGCGGAAGGATAAAGCTGTGCTTAGCACCCTACATATAGGAGCTCATCTACCCCTAATTATGGCCTGGTGTGGGTCCATTACATTCAAATTGTATTTCCATTGGCCATTCCATGTCTTTACATTAAAGATAGAAGTTATTACATGGTGTAACCTTCTACAAGTCATGCTGTATGTGCACAACAGTCTCAAAGACAGAGAGTAATTACAACCAGTGGCGGATCCAGAGGGGGGCTGCAGCACAGTACAAAATTCAAATAGTTGATCCACACCAACTGCCACCAACTGACACTTACTCACTGCATACCTCCCAACTTCTGTGCTTAAGAAATAGGGACACTAAATGTGTCCCTAGTAATAGAAATAGGCGCCCGAAAAGGGGGCGGGGTGTATGCAAATGAGGGCGTGGCTTATGCTAATTAGGCCTCATTACCACAACTGGGAAACACAAAAAGGCATTTGGTGCAGTGTCCTGGCGGTTTTGCACGTTGCAAATGAGACCCACAAAGTGCATTTCCTGTCATGCTTTTGTTTTATCCCGTATTATCGCTCCCTGTTCATGAGCACTGACACTTGTAGGAAGTTAATGGAGTTCCCCATGGGAGCGCTCATGAATGATATCGGGGAGAGATGTACTGTATCAAACTTTCTAAAAACGACAAGTCGAGAAGTCACCCACAGTAACCAATCAGCTCTCAGGTATCCTTTACTGATGGTGTAATGGTTAGCATTACAGCCTCACAGCTCTGAGGTCATGGGTTCAATTCCCTCCATGGTCTTAATTGTGAGGAGTTTATATATTCTCCCCGTACTTGTGTGGGTTTACTCAGGTTTCCTCCCACAATCTCCTATATATTTGGCTACATCTGTCACTAAAAGTGGGTGTCTGTGTCTATAACGCTTAATGTGTGATTGCCTTCATCTGTGCTGAACACCTTTCTGAGAAATTAACCTGTTTAAACAGGTGATGGCAATCATACATTAAGGGGAAGTCTAGAAACAGAGAATTGTGTCCCTCCTGGAGAGGGTCATGTTGGAGGTATGTGACAGAGAACCAGCCCAGTGAGCCCACAGACAGTGCCAGACACCCACTGCCTTCCCATGTTGCCCAGCACTGCTACTCCACAGCCACCAGGTGAGCGCCCCCCTCTCGCGATTTGCGGCAAAACCTCCCCCCCCCCGCGCGCCCCCCCTCCCGCGATTCGCGGCAAAAACACCCGCTCCCCCGCGACCCCCCCTACCGCGATTCGCAGCAAAAACACCCCCGCGACCCCCCCTCCCGCGATTCGCTGCAAAAAGAACCCCCCCACGACCCCTCCCACAATTCGCGGCATAACCACCACCCCGCGACCCCCCTCCCGCGGATCGCGGCAAACCCTCCCCCGTGACCCCCCCCCGATTCGCGGAAAAAACACCCCCCCCCCCCCCGCGACCTTCCTCCCGCGATTCGCGGCAAAAAGAACCCCCCCGCGACCCCCCCTTGCACGATTGGCGGCACCCCCCCTGCGACCCCCCTCCCGCGATTCGCGGCACCCCCCCCCCCCCCCCGCAATTCGCAGCAGCCCCAGGATTAAATGGCACATGCAAAACACTGACATGGCTATGGTCGACAATGAAAAAGGTTGACATGAGTTTTTGAAGATTTATTTTTAATTTTTTTAATTTTTTCATATTCATTGTCATGTGTCGACATGGACACCAATGAAGTGGCACACTTATGTCAACATTTACATGTGTTGACCTTTCTGTGTTGATTTTTTCTTGTGGCGATTCGCGTCACACCCCCCCACAACCCCCCCTCCCGCGATTCGCGGCACCCCCCGTGACCCCCCACCTCCCGCAATTCGCGGCAACCCCCCACCGGAACCCCTGTGAACCCCGCGATTCGCGGCACCCACCCCCGCGACCACCCCTCCCGCAATTCGCGGCACCCCCCCGTGATTCGCGGCAGCTCCAGAATTAAATTGCACATGGAAAACACTGACATGGCTATGGTCGACAATGAAAAAGGTTGACATGAGTTTTTGAAGTTTTTTTGTCATTTTTTGAATATTTTCATATTCATTCTCATGTGTCGACATGGACACTTATGTCAACATTTACATGTGTTGACCTTTCTGTGTTGATTTTTTTCTTGTGGCGATTCGCGTCACACCCCCCGCAACCCCCCCTCCGGCGATTCGCGGCACCCCGGCACCCCCCCCCCCCTCCCGCAATTCGCGGCAACACCCCACCGGAACCCCCATGAACCCCGCTCTCCCGCGATTCGCGGCACCCACCCCCCGCAACCCCCCCCCCCCCTCCCACAAATCGCGGCACCCCCCGCGATTCGCGGCAGCCCCAGGATTAAATGGCACATGCAAAACACTGGCACGGCTATGGTCGACAATGAAAAAGGTTGACATGAGTTTTTGAAGTTTTTTTTTTCATTTTTTTAATGTTTTCATATTCATTCTCATGTGTCGACATGGACACCAATGAAGTGCCACACTTATGTCAACATTTACATGTGTTGACCTTTCTGTGTTGATTTTTTCTTGTGGCGATTCGCGTCACACCCCCCCACCCCCCCCCGCAACCCCCACTCCCGCGATTCACGGCACACACACCCCACCCCGTGACCCCCCTCCCGTGATTCACGGCACACCCCCCGCGACCCCCCCTACCATGATTCGCCGCAACCCCCCGCCCCCGTAACCCCCCTCCCGCGATTTGCGGCAACCCACCCCGCGACCCCCCTCCCGCGATTCTCTGCAATCCCTCCCCTCCCACGATTCGCAGCATCCACCCCCCCACAACCCCCCCTCCTGCAATTCGCGGCACCCCCCGCGACCCCCCCTCCTGCAATTCGCGGCACCCTCCGCGACCCCCCCTCCCGCGATTCGCGGACACCTAAGTTGCAATACAGGGCATCTTTCATACAATTCTAACCATATTTCTCATATACAAACGTTCACAAATTAAGGGGGCGCAGCCCCTTACGACGGTGTGAAGAGCGCCCGTAGGGCGCGATGAATCACCTAGTCCAAAAATATACTGGTAGGGTAATTGGCTCCCAACAAAAATAACCCTAGAATGTCTGTATGTGTGTGTACATGTGGAAGGGAATATAGACTGTAAGCTCCACTGGGGCAGGGACTGATATGAATATTCAACTATTCTCTATAAAGCGCTGTGGAATATGTGTGCGCTATATTTATTGTTTATAATACATTTATTTAGCACAGTCTATAAAATGTAGAAACAGATTGGTGCTATTGGCTACTTGATCTCTTTCAAAGATTTGGAACATATCCCCCATAGTACACTGTGCTGCAGGGGCTCCGAGAACATTCTTTCAAAAAGAACTGTCTATATTTTTGAATGCACATGTGAGGCCTTTATTACACTTCTGTAGGTATGTACAGTATGTGATTTATCTTACCTACACAGGAGACAGAAAGGGGTGTATTTACTAAGAAGGGAGAGCTATTCAAGATGAGATGTTTCTCTGGGCAACCAATTTACAGCACTAGCATGTTTAGCATCTGATTGTTTGCCCATAGCAACATTTTTCAACATAATACATATATCTCAATGTTTTGATCTGCTGGGCAAAGCCAGTGATCTGTTCAGCCTTGTCTGCATTTGGTAGTAGCCAAGGCCCTTTCTTACCCATGACTCTCTTGCAAAACACATGACAGATGTGGAGTCAGGGCCGCCATTAGGGGGGTCGCTGTGGGTACAGCTGCCCCAGGCCCGGGGCAGAGATGGAAGGGCCTGGGCAGCTCGTTTTGCCCCCCTCCCCGACTGCCTCCCCTGTGCTGCCTTCTCTGCGCTCAGTGCGCTGAACGATGCAGGTCCTGGAGGCTTCTTCAACTAAAGATGCCTTCGGCCAATTAAAATGCTGCACCGGCTTTTGAGTTGCTCAGTACTCGCGTACTATTAGCCAATCACAGCGGCTACCAGTACGCGAGCTCTGATTGGCTCACCAGCTGGTGCTGCATTTTAATTGTCCGCCAGCCTACTGAGTTGAAGAAGCCTGCGCTCCAGGACTTGCTTTGATCAGCGCACTGAGCGCAGCGCAGGCAGCACAGAGGAAGAGGGGATGGGAGAGCAGGAGTTGTGGGCGATAAGTCAAGTGAGGAGGGGTCAGGGGGGAAGGGGGGCCCGGACTAGAAAAAAATTCCTAATGGCGACTTTGCGTGGTGTATCAGTAAAACACAAAGGCCATAACCAAACTGCTAACACATATTATAAACATAATTTCCAGACTGCACAAGTCCCACAGTGTCTGTGCCTATTGCCCATTATTACAATGGCACGGCGGCACACCATCAGGTCAGGATCCTTTGATGTACACCTTTGTTACTCCCAATGTTTTTACTGTTCTGTGTCATCTCTTCCATGTGTTTTATGTGTTTTCTAGAATGACTACAAAAAGTTGTCTATGCAATGCAAGGACTTTGTTGTTGGACTTCTAGATTTGTGCAGAAACACCGAGGAGGTGGAGGCGATATTAAATGGCGACGTAGACGCGAACCTCAGCACCGCAGATGCCAACGGACGGCCGAGCCTCTGTCGCTTGAAGCTCGCTATTAAGTATGAAGTGAAAAAGGTAGATGCAATATGTTGATAGCAGTTGTGTTCTTTTAGGGGGAGATGTACCAAGCTATGGACAGTGATAAACTGAAGTGAGAAAAAGTACCAACCAATCAATTAGCAGCTTATTGGTTGGTACATTATCTCTCTCCACTTTATGGAAAATGGCAAAATGTGGCCAGAAACGCTGATAAAATGGTCAAGTTTGGCTGCATTGCCATTTGTACCAAGCTCCAGAATGCAATGCATTATGGGGTATGGGTGTGGTTGGTAATGCCCAATGATTTGTACCATGTACCTCTGTAACCATTGTTTGATATGTGTGATAACTGTACTGTCTCTGCTTGTATTGATACCTACCTGGCTGTTTCGGTGACCAGTGGCGCCGCTGATGGCTGCCTAGGCGCTGTTCAGCTTGGCGGGTATGTGCTCCCTATGTGATAACTGTACTGTCTCTGCTTAATGTTACCTTCCTGGCTGTTGCAGCGACCAGTGGCGCCTCTGATGGCTGCCTAGGCGCTGTGCAGCTCGGTGGGTATGTGTTCCCCACATGTAATGTCTTAATATAATGTATGTAATGCCTTCACCCCCCTTCATCCCTGCTTGATGCTGCACTGTAAATCCACAAAAAATTCCTAGTTTGCGCAAGCATACATGGCCAATAAAGTTGATTCTGATTCTGATTCTGATAAATCTATGGGCTTCTTTCTGCATTTACCCCTGAGAGGGATCTGATCAGATCCCTCCCAGCATCCCCAGTGGCTGCCACAAATCCATCTCTCACATGGCACAGGTCTCATCGGGAGGGCTGTTCTCTGCAAACTACACCACATTGGTAAGCACTTATATACGCAATATACAGTATACGCAATGTGTGGTGTTATGTACTGTATCCCGTATGCGATGCTTAATACATCCCGCCCTCTCTCTCTCTCTGGGCCAGATGCACTAAAAGTGATAAAATGGAGGGTGATAAACAGCCAGCCAATCAGCTCCTACCTGCCATGTCACAGAGTGTGTTTGAAAAATGTCAGGCAGGAGCTGATTGGCCGGTTGTTTATCACTCTTCAATTTATCACTTTTTGAAGCTTAGTACATCTGGCCCTCTCTCTCCAAACTTTGATACATCTCCCCCTTAATCTGAAAACTGTTTCTATTAAGAATATAGAGAGGTTGTACACTCCCAGTGCATTGAATATGATTGCATTGATTGAGCTCATATGGCTGAAAGGAGCCTTAAAGACTCCATGTATAGTGTCAGAGAGGCTGCATATGATTGGCTGTGATTCCCAACCAATCCTGTCCATCTTTGACAGGCTCCAGAGCTCAGCCAATCGGATACTGCTGGAGACTCCTGCACACCACCCTCACATTAAACACGGATACCCCTTTAGCTAACGCTGTCTTCAGAAACCTAGCAACAACGAAAGTTAGTCATGTGATGGAGCGTGTTTGGCTTGGAACAGATTTAAATGCAACCAGCTCTAATATGCATTCCAACAAGTAACACATGATTACATGGGCCAAGGGCAGGTGTATATTGAGTTTATAAGAAATACTGATAAGCCATGGAACAAAGACAAGGTTTTTGTTTCTTGTTCAGCAACAAAATTAGCATCATATCATTTCTATGACTGTTATGAAAAGAACTTATACTGTATCTTAATTTAGTATATTTATTCTAAAATATTGTAGCCACAGAGCATTGGGCCCAATTCAGACTGGATTGCAAAGAAATGTTTTTCTCTAATAAGCAAAAGCATTCTGCACTGCAGGTGGGGCAGATGTAACATGTGCAGAGAGAGTTAGATTTGGGTGAGTTATTTTGTTTCTGTGCAGGGTAAATACTGGCTGCTTTATTTTTACACTGCAATCAGTTTGAACACACCCCACCCAAATCTAAGGGGGGATTGCAGGCGCTCAAGGGGGGATTGCAGGCGATTTCTAGACTAGGAGAAGTCACCTAGTGTATGGCCAGCTAAGCTCTCCCTACACATGTTACATCTGCCCACCTGCAGTGCAGCATGGCTTTGTCCATTTGCTATAAAATGAGCTTTGCAATCAAGTCTGAATTAGGCCCATTCTTCTAAAATATTATTCTTGTAATATTAATGCTCAAGGGATTATAGTCCAAGTTCTTGCAGTCTAGCAAAATCCGGGGTTATTTAATATCAGTTGTCCTCATTTTACTGCTTCCTTAATTAGCTTGAACAGATTAATTTTTGAATGAATGAATCCCTTAATTAATTTGAACGTGTTCCTTTTTCTTCCAAAATGCTGCTCTCTGACCCTGATTTACGCATTCATTATCTTATGTCAGAAAGACTGTAGCAGGGGGATATTTATTCCCAGTTCTGGTGCTTTACATTTTTAAATTGAATTGGCGTTAGTTGTTCTGCATTGATGCACTTCTGACCCCTATATAATGCAACTTCTTACTTATTGGCATTCGCTAAAATCTCTCTTCCACAAAACAACATTGGATTTACCAGCCATGCACAGAATCAGGCACCTAACTAAAGATTTAACTAGAGGGTATTGTCAATAATCTGTCGATAGGTCGACAATAGGTTTCTATTCCAAATCGTAGTCCACGTGGATGATAAATGAAGCAAATGTTGAAAAAAACAGTAAATTTCCGCGTGCCAACCTTTTACCTGCCAACCTTTCCACTATGTTGTCTTATTGTATGTTAACCATATGAGGTTGATCAAATGATTGACTAGACACTGTCTATCCAATGACTGGAACCGGTAGTAAAGGGAAGGGGGTAAGCTAAGAGGTGGGGATTTATAAACAGTCAAGTAGTTGGCTGAAAGTAGCTTTATTCATATTAAATGGGTAAAAGGTAACATTTAAAAGAATGAATATATATATATATATATATATATCTTATATATTTGGCTACATCTGTCACTCAAAGTGTGTCTGGAGCTATAACGCTGGGTGGAGCCTCTGACTCACATGACTGACTCACACGACAGAGAACCAGCCCAGTGAGCCCACAGACAGTGCCAGACGCCCTCTGCCTCTCCATGTTACACAGCAAAGACACAGCTACTCACCAGACACACCAGGTGAGCGCCCCACACCTCCATACCTCCCAACATGACCCTCTCCAGGAGGGACAGAATGCTCTGTTTGTGGACTTCCATCTTAATTTATGATTGTCATCACCTGTTTTAAACAGGGTAATTGATCAGAAAGGTGTTTAAGCACAGGTGATGGTAATCCATAAGTTAAGAAGAAAGTCCAGAAACAGAGCAATGTGTCCCTCCCCCCCCCCCCCATTCACGGCAACCCCACGATTAAATGGCACATGTAAAACACTGACATGGCTATGGTCGACAATGAAAAAGGTTGACATGAGTTTTTGAAGATTTATTTTTCACTTTTTCAATGTTTTCATATTTATTCTCATGTGTCGACATGGACACCAATGAAGTGCCACACTTATGTCAACATTTACATGTGTTGAACTTTCTGTGTTGATTTTTTCTTGTGGCAATTTTTTTCCAGTGACAACTATGTGCACGTCAACCTAGACATCATCAACCAATTCTTTGTATAATATATAACACCTGTTCTGTTTTACTGTAGGTGTTTTAGGTCAGATCTTTTACTGCTACTATTACTGTTTATGTAAATGCATTCTGAATGACAGCAACATCCTTCCATCCTTCTACAAGAATATATAACCAACTAGGTTGATTCATCGCGCCCCGTGCCCCTCCTCCCGCAAATCGCAGACCCCCCGCGCACCCCCCCTCCCGCGATTCACGCCCCCTCCCACGATTCACGTCACCCCCGCGCACCCCCCCTCCCGCAATTCGCAACCCCCTCTTGCGCGATTCATGCCCCCTCCCGCGCTTTGCGGACCCCCGCCCTCTCCCGCGATTTGCTGACACCTGCGCCCCTCCCTCCCTTGATTCACGGCACCCCCGTGCCCCTCCCGCAATTAACGGCACCCCTAAGCCCCTCTTTAGTCCCCCGTATACTCACACACCCCTATCACTACCCAGCTTCCTGCTCTCTTGAACCGTAACTTCCATCACTGGGGAGTCGCTGACGCTGTTTTGCCCACATGCCCCTATCATGCCTCATAGCCCAGCCTCCTGCTCTCATGCACCCTAACTCCCACCCAGTAGGAGGAGACACTGACTCAGGGCCACCGTCCTGTACTCCTGTACTGCCACACTGGACCCTCACCCACTGGCAGAAGCTGCACAGTGTCCCCCACCCTCCTCTTTAGTCCCCCTTATGCCCACACACCCCTATCACTACCAGCCTCCTGTTTTCCTGTGTCGTGACCTCCGCCAGTGGGGAGCCGCTGACTCAAAAACACCCTACTATACTATTGCACACACACACACCTCAACAACAACACGCACACCCCCCCACACCCACAAATGTCACTGTACCATCTACACTACCAATGTACATCTTACTCTGTAACCGCTTTTTAATTAAACAAAACAATACACACCCCTTCCAAATCATATGCTCTCTATTTAACACATTTCACCTATAACTCAAGTTGCAATACAGGCATCTTTCATACAATTCTAACCATATTTCTCACAATACAAACGTTCACAAATTAAGGGGGTGCAGCCCCTTACGACAGTGTGAAGAGCGCCTGTAGGGCGCGATGAATCACCTAGTATATATATATATATATATATATATATATATATATATATATATAAATTGTAGAAAGAACTAGAACTGAAACCAAAAAAATACCAAAAAAAAAAACATATAATCAGTGCTGGAAGTGGAAATTTTGAAGTGGGGCTATGGAAAAGGTATTGGGCATACTATTGCTTGTGCTGGGAAAAGGGTTGTGGCCACTCAATAGGGGCGTGTCCTTAGGAGGAAAGGGGCAGTAAGGCAGACTGGGGTAGTAAGGCACACAGGGGGAGGTAGTGGGAGATGGGGAAGCTGCGGTTGTCAGTTTGATACCACATGAGGCTGAGGGTGTCAGTGGGTAACAGAAGGAGTCAGAAGGTGACAGGGGGAACAAAGGGTGAATGCTCTAGGCAGTGGGTGACATAAAGATACAGCAGGTGTGCGTGGGGGGCAATGGGAGTCAGAGAGTGATATAGTATCAGTCCCATTTCTAAGCGATCTGACTAGATTGCTTAGAAATGGAGCACGAATCGCTCCGTGTGTAAGCCCCCCCCCCCCCCCCCCCAGCGATGGCCTGCAGGGGGTGCTTGCACTGTATTTCCTGCTAAGATCATGAGGTTTTGCCTATAAGCATAGGTAAAACCCCACTGATAACCGATCACTCAGCACTCATGACGGGTGCTGAGCGGGTGTGCAGCGATATGTGCTGAGTGATCATGCTTATGCGAAATGCTCAGCACCGCTGGCTCCTGTCGCCCCATGTGTATGGGGCTTAATCTCTGTGCTTTGCTGAAAATGTGAATACAACTTCAGGCAATAATGGCAGACTATAATATTAATTTTTCTTTTAGGATTACAGACTGGGGCACAAAAGGAGGGACATAGCAATACAGACTGGGCATGTATGGAGGTATATAGGAGGAATACAGACTGGGTTGCATAGAGGAGGGACATAGGATTACAGACTGGAGCACAAGGAATACAGACTGGAGCACAAATGGAGGGGCATACTATAGGATACAGACTGGGACATACAGGGAGGGACATAGAAATACAGACTGGGGCACAGAGGAGGGGCATACTATAGGATACAGACTGGGACATACAGGGAGGGACATAGAAATACAGACTGGGGCACAGAGGAGGGGCATACTATAGGATACAGACTGGGGCATGCAGGGAGGGACACAGAAATACAGACTGGGGCACAGAGAAGGGGCATACTATAGGATACAGACTGGAGCATGCAGGGAGGGACACAGAAATACAGACTGGGGCACAGAGGAGGGGCATACTATAGGATACAGACTGGGGCATGCAGGGAGGGACACAGAAATACAGATTGGGGCACAAAGGTGAGGGACATAAAAATATAGACTGGAGCACAGAGAAAGGGACATAGGAATACAGACTGGGGTACGCAGGGAGGGGGGGCATAGGAATACAGATTGGACTAAAAGGGAGGGACATATGAATACAGACTGGGACATGCAGGGAGGGACATAGTAATAAAGACCTGTGCACTTGGGGGGATATAGGAATACAGACTGGGGCATGCAGGGAGGGACATATGAATACAGGGGGTTATTTTGGTTCACTCTTTCTGACAATTTTCTTCTTAGATGGACAAAACCATGTGCACTGCAGGTGGGGCAGATGTTACTGTACAGATGTACAGAGAGAATTAGATTTGGGTCGGGTTTTAATTCAAAGTGAGATCTGTATTGCAGTGTAAAAATAAAGCAGTCAGTATTTTCCCTGCACAGAAACAGAATAACTCACCCAAATCTAACTCTCTCTGCACATTTTACATCTGCCCCAACAGCAATGCACATAGTTTTGTCCATCTAAAAAGGATTTTGTCAGAAAGAGTGAACTAGAATAAGGCCCACAGTCTGGGGCACAGATGAGTGACATACTGTAGGATACAGATGGAGGGACATAGGAATACAGACCAGTGCACTGGGAGGGACATAGGAATACAGACCATGGTACCTGCACAGGAGGCGGGAAGGCGGGCAGGTGGCACTGTTGGGTCCTGCTTGCTGTATGCTGCAAGTCACTCCCTCACTATCCTGAAGCTCGCAACTTCCAGGCCAGTTTAATTTGAAGCGTATTATTTATATTGTAAGTCTACATAGATTACAAACAGTGGTATGGCACACCGGCTTACTTCCAACACTGCATATAATCAATGAAGAATCACAATAAAAAAGTCACTCACAATCTAAATATGCTCATAATCAAAGAGGAGAAAGTAATCACCAAAAAATATGAGAAAAAAATAGTATTATTAACAGTTTCTTATATATATAGCGCACACATATTCCGCAGCGCTTTACAGAGTATAGTTAAACATTCACATCAGTCCCTGCCCCAGTGGAGCTTACAATCTATATATTCCCTACCACATGTACACGCACACATACATTGTAGGGTTAATTTTGTTGGAAGCCAATTAACCTACTGTACCAATATATTTTTGGATTGTTGGAGGAAACCGGAGTACCCAGAGTAAGCCCACGCAAACACAGGAGAATATACAAACTCTGCACAGTTAGGGTCATGGTGGGAATCGAACCCATGACCTCAGCGCTGTGAGGCAGTAATGCTAACCATTACACCATCCATGATGCCCAAAGTAGAAGGAAATGTAACATGTGGAAGACAAAGCAGCAATAACGAGTCACAGCGAAAGATTGTAGTGCATTGAGGCAAAACGTGAATATCAAATAGACATGAATAAGAAATGTAGTGTACTGAAAAATTGGCACCACAAACCTCATACATATTTAAATAAATATTCACAATGCAAATGGATAATGGCCACCACTGACAGCATATAAAACAGTTTACATCGGCATAATTAAGTCATGGCTGCAGCTTGGGAGGCAATACAGCCGACAACAAATTCCCACACGTAAGAAGAAGCGCAGTGCAATATTAACATCGCAACATTTCCCAATCACAAAGATTCAATTGCACTGGTGATGTACAATCCTGTGTGAAAGGGTTGGACATGTGTGGAGACAATGCATTAAGTAAGAATGCTTTCAAAAATAGAAGTGTTAATAGGGGGTTATTCTGGTTGATTTGCAAGGCTGCGAGTGTATTCTGGTTGAATACCCTCCACAGTTTTTGAAGAAACTCGGCAGATAGATTGTTCCACACCGCTTGGAGAACACCAGAGATCTTCTGTGGATGTAGCTTGTTCAAATTCTTCCATCTTTTCACGTAATCCCAGACAGACGCGATGATCTTGAGATCAGGGTTGTGCGGGGCAATATCATTCCGTCCAGACTTCTTTGTTCTTCTTTACACTGAAGAAGCCTGATTCAGCTTGTCTTGGTAAGCAGCGAAAATCCCTGCTTACCAAGCGCTGAAACTCTGCCCTGCCGAACCCCCCACACACACCTCTCACACACATCCTCTTGGTACCTTGCGGGTGGATGTGTTCAGTAGCACATCCCCTCGCTTGCCTCCACTAAAAGGAAAAATCATTCAATCTGCTGTCCCCCATGTGCTATGAGGCATTGGATGGGGGATGAAAGTTACAACACCCCAGGCACAGTGGATAAAAATATTACGACGGCATCTGATGCCAGAGTCCTCCCTATTATCCTTATGGATAAACCTTGATGCCTCTCAGTAGTATTCTCAGGATGAGCAAGGTCCCCTTGCGCCACGCAGAGGTTCCCCTGTGGTAGGTTTGATGTACATTTCACTATACTGTAGCTAGTTTATAATGTGATACTACATTGATTATATGTCTATACTGTTCCTGTAGCTTTTATTGTTTTCGTGCTGTTTATTTAATTAAAAGTTAACATTTAACCATTTAATTTAACATATACCTATATTGTGCCCCTATTGCGGAGTACCGTTCCTTTCTTTTTCATTGTATTAAATCTATCAGAATTTTGTTTAGAATTCCCTGATTGTCTCATGGTCAGTAAGGACTGTAATGTGCAATCATTGCAATATAAGCCACACTACCACATAATTATATGTTCAAGCTCATTAAAGTAGACAGAAAGGTGGAAGGGCAGACTATTACAGGACAGGACTATTACCGTACATCACAAGAAAAGGCTTCTGTGCTATCCTTCTGTGTGTTGTTCATTTGTCAGAGCTGTTTGTCCATGAAGGGGGTTATTCAGGTTGGTTTGCAAAAGCAACATCCTTCTTTAATGGACAAAACCATGTGCACTGCAGGTGGGGCTGATGTTACATGTGCAGGGAGAGTTCAATTTGGGTGGGGTCGCTGTGTTTCAAATGAAATCTAAGTTGCAGTGTAAAAACAAAGCAGCCAGTATTTACTCTGCACAGAAACAAATAACTTACCCAAATCTAACTTTCTCTGCTCATGTTACATCAGCCCCACGTGCAGTGCAGCATGGTTTTGTCCAATAAAGGAGTTTGCTCTTGCAAACCAACCTGAATCACCCCCAACCCCGATCACTCCCCATACCTGTACCAGTGACTGCCCTGATCTCTATGACCGGTTTATATCCCTGATAACTTTCATGACTGTGCTAGAAGCAAAGATTAATGACTGAGAAAGATAGAGGCAACAATCTGGAACTGCTATTACAGATGGAGCCGGGCTCATCCTTGGCCGGCGCTCGCCAGATCCCTTTCACTGGTGAGCGCCGGCGATAGAGACTGGGAGGTGCGTGCGTCTCACGCGCACGCGCGTCCCAGTATCATGGTGGCTGGTCAGCATCTCCCTGCCTGTCTCCGCTTCAGGGAGACGCTGCCCAGATGGGGGGGGGGGGTTTGGTGACGGCGGGGGGGAACAGAGGGGACCCCCGCCAAGCTCCGTTGCTACGGGGCGCACGAGCGTCTCATGCGCGCACCCCCTGGGGGTAGCTGGCTGCTGGCGGGGGATGGCGGTAGAATCACCATCCCCTGCAAGGATGAGCCCAGCTACATCTGTATCAAATGTATATGGCATGAGCTGTTGTGTACAGTAATTGCTTGACATAACAATACAACTCATACCCCTTTCAGACAGAAAAAAAGACCCGGTAATTTCCCTGCTCTTGCCGTGTCGACACGGGTTTTTCTTCTGTCTGAAAGGGTCAACACGGGTCTAAAGTTCCGGGACTTCGACCCAGGTATTTACCTGGGTTTTTCCCGTGTCAGACACGTGTTTGCGGCTGTGTGAAAGGGTCCGACCCGTGTTTTTCTCCCGACTGTTGAAAAATCATGCTGATTGGCTGTGCAGCATGGCGCTGCGTGATTGGCTGATCTTTACAGGTTCCCTGATTGGCTGAGCGCACGTGGCAGAGGCGTGCAGCGCAGCAGTAAATGGCCATGGCACACTGGAAAGATGAGGAGATCCGTGAGCTGCTCAGTGTCAGAGGGGAGGAAGAAATCCGAAAACAGATTACTGGCACAGTGAAGGACGCTGTAGTCTACACCAATATTGCCAAGGTCCTCACTTCAAGGGGCATTGTGCGTACCCAGCAGCAGGTTGTCAACAAACTAAAAGCTCTGCGCAGGTACTACAACAAAGTTTGTGACAACAACAGGAGGAAAAGTGGTGCTGGGAGGATGGAATGGGTTTACTTCGACCAATGTAACGAGGTCTTTGGCAATTCTGCCCTGGTGAACCCTGTTGCCATATCATCATCCAGTGCAGCTTCATCACGGAACATAACTCCAGAATGCAGCCCATCTTGCCCACCTATAATGGAGTTGGAAGACAGCATAGACAACAGCATCCCTGATCCTATTGCTGCCATGGAGGACACAATTGATCCATTAGACGCTGAGGTTGAGGACAGTGGAGCCAGCACCATTACTCCATCTGGGACACCCACTCCTGCACAGACTGAGACCCCAACGTTGCGTCGTAACAGTAAGTTTTTCAAGTATTGTTTGTGTATCTATTTTAATAGATGTACAGGGGGCTATAGGTATCAGCAGGCCTTTAATGCCCCACATGCTGGTACCTGTGGTTCTCCCAAGTATCAGCACGTGTTGCAGGCTTGCTGGGACCTGTAGTCCCACTGTAACACAGGTAACAACCCCGCACCCACTACCAGTAGTAGTAGTCTCTCTCTCTCTCTATATATATATTTACATATATATATATATATATATATATATATATATATATATATATATATATATATATATATATATATAAAATAATGACATGCTGCTATTGGATTGTAATGATTTTTCCTTTATTTTTAGTATTTGATGTACCTGCAAGGAAGAAAAAAACGTCAAAGATGGAGCTTGCTACGCGCTCAATGTCAAGAATCCTGGTAGATCATCTCCGAGAGTCCGATCTTGAATTTCAAACTCAAGAGGATGCCCGACTGCAGCGCTTCTTTGACAACGAGAGAAAGTTGCAAGATTCCTTTCTCACACAGTTGGTGGGTCTGCACGAACGCATAGCGCGTGAAAATCGAGATGCACAGATGACCTTCCTTACCAATATGGTGTCTACATTACAGAATCCGCAGCCTTACAAGCTGTGTAGTCCGTACGCTGAGGGTGATTATTGTAATCCTCCACACAGAGGCCATACATTTATGCCTTCAAATTCAAGCCAAACTACTGTGCAGGGCCAAGGGCGTAGTTATACTGAAAACATGGGCAATAATTTTTCACATGCCACACAGCCAAGTAGGCCACATGCCAATACCAGTCCACAGGAGACAGTGCATGATACTGTCAATGGCACAGGATATAGTAGGCAATATGGCAATGTGAAAAATTATGCTGATGATTCAGTGAATGCCAGTAATCATAACACTCCTGTTAGCACTGTAATCAGCACTGCCTACAGGCATTTGTAGTAATGTTGCTATATGGTTGTTCTTTTTCTCTTTTTTCTGGGCTCGTTCAATTTTTCTTGCTTAAAAAGTGGCACTTACAAGGCCCGTTAAATGCTGTGTTCCATTTTGATGTACACAGTAGAGTATTATGGTTCTTTAGTTTATGAGCCTCAAAAAAGCTCATTTGGTTCTTCAGTTTGGAGCTGAATCAAAGTTCTCAAATTTTTTTTTTTATTTAAATGTGTACAAATAGAGTATACTCTAGATATGTGGCTGAACATAATCTATAATGTGTACACAGAATGCCTTCTTCTTTATCTTTAAGGCAATAAAAAAATTCCCTGTTTGGGGCTTATATTTATATATTTATATTTTTTTTGGGGTGTAATAAGGGCTATTTCACACACTCCGACTCCTGTCGGATGGCGAAACCCCGCACGGCCAGGAAGCCGTGCCACACACCGTAGTTAATAATGGGCACAGATGTGACCATTCACCCAGGCCGCCTGGTTTCAGCCGGATCCCATCATTGTAAACTGCTGTGTGCGGCACAGATTCCTGGCCGTGCGGGTTTTCACTGCCCGGCAGGAGCCAGAGTGTTTCGAATTGCCCTACAGCACAGGTCTTCAACCTGTGGCCCTCCAGATGTTGTGAAACTACATGTCCCACCATACATTGCCACATTTTTTCCTATAGTAGGATGGCAAAAAAACTCAGGGCATGCGGGGACATGTAGTTCCACAACATCTGAAGGGCCACAGGTTGAAGACCTGTGCCCTACAGGTACCAAAAATTGCAAATACAAGTGTTTATATATACAGTGCCGGATGAAAATGTGTGGCTGCTGGACAGTCAAACTAATGTGTCTCCCCTGTACAATACCAGCTTGGATGGCAGCACAACCTATTCACCCACCACTGATAGAAGACCTATGCTAAATACTTATTCTACCTCGTGTTGCAATAGTTCAATGTTGTTTCAGTGTTGAAAGGGTATTTATGACCACTAAAGATATATTTGAAAACATTTTATATTTAAAAGTGAACTAACAAGCATAAAACATATTTTGTGAAAAATAAAACAAGTTCTTTCAAACATCCAACCAATGTGTCCTTCTATCTACTGTGTCATACTCTGTAAGTTAATAGTGAGGGTGTTACGGATAACCTCAGCGGTGGAACAACTTGTCTCACCCTCGTACCCTGCTGATTCGACAGGGGTATCAGCCAGGTCATAGTCCTCCACATTCCACTCAGGTAAAAAGTTCTCTTTCTGTAGCTCACACACATTGTGCAGAATGCAGCAAGCTGCCACCACATCTGGAACCAGGGTAATGGCAATGTCATTCCTCTTCAGTAGACACCGCCATCGCCCCTTTAGTCTTCCAAAGGCGTTTTCCACCACCATTCGAGCCGAGCTCAGAGTGTGGGTGTAGTGGACTTGGTCAGGAGACAGTGGGGTATGTTGCGTGAAGCCCTTCATAAGCCAACGCCTCAAAGGGTATGCCGCATCTCCAATAATATGGACTGGGATCTCCACCCCGGATACAAACTTTGACCACTGTAACGGTATAAAAAAAACATTAGAATTGTATAGGTGGCAAGTGTAGTGGTTAAAGAGCACATTTTTAAAAATAGACAAAGTTACCTCTCTAGGGAACAACCAGCCACCTCTCTTCTCCTCCGCGATCTGGAACAAGTCCGAATTGGCAAGTACCCGTGAGTCATGAGCACGACCAGGCCAGCCAATGTAGACATCTGTGAAACTGAACAGAAAATGTATTTGTGTTTAACAATATACAGTGCGGCCCAATCATATCACTAATGTAAATACTGCATACTGTACTACTTACCAATACTTATGGTCCACCACAGCCTGCAAGATGATGGAGTGCCAACCTTTACGGTTATGGTAATCTGCTGGGTTATCTGGGGGTGCAATAATGGGTATGTGTGTCCCATCGATGGCTCCAGCACACTGCGGATAGCCTCTTCGCAGAAAACCTGTTATGGTCTCATCCAGTCGGTCGCCTTGTGGTAAGCAGATGAAACGCTTGTAAAGGCTCTCCAACAATGCCTGTGTCACTTCCCGCACTAGAACACACACCGTAGAAATGCCCACACCAAACAGACATGAGATGGTACGGTATTCCCCTGGTGTTGCGTACCACCACAACACAATCCCCAGTCTCCTGCATGGCTCAATGGTTTTCCGATAATTGGTGCATCCCCTTGTAAGTGCCGGGGTGACCAGCTCCAGCAGGTAGTAGAAGGTGGCTCGTGACATCCGGAAATGTGCCAGCCACTGCTCAGGTGCAAAAGCTTCCACAGTCTCCCAGAAAGCTTCTCCATGCCTGCGGTCTCTGGCCCACAACGACCGGTTTGAGGCACTTGTAGACTTCAGGATAGAGGTAACACTGGACAAAATCAGGGCTCTCCTCCGGTGCAAATACCTGCGTCGAGTGGAAGCCCTCTCCACCAAAAATTGTGCCTTCCTCCTCCTGGCATAACACTGTGCCAGGTAGCACAGTGTAAGCATCTGCATAATGCTCTGATTTGCTGTAAGCAGCAAAACACACAGAGCACTCATGACCTCCAGGTTCTGCAACTTGTCAGCCATGTTTAATGCAATGCAGTGAGCAGACACCTCCCACTTTTGATGATCTCATCTCTGTGTGCCTTTAAAACTGTCCTTTTCTTATGACACACAGAGTTTTGCAGGAAAAATCCGGCTTCTGTGTGAAAGGGGTCGACACGGGAAATACCCGGGTTTTTGCTCCTGTGTGAAAGGGGGTCAGCCCCTTGCTGCCTAGTTGTACCCGGGTTTTTGTATCCGGGAAATACCTGGGTTTTTGGGATTTTTCTGTCTGAAAGGGGTATCATTTATTTATGCACCACTTTTAATTACATATCTAATTAGCCTTTATGATAGCACCCTGCATAGATTTTAATGCATTGAATTGCTTCCTCCAAGTATAATCTACAGCATCATTGTTTATAAATAAAGTTACATGACTAGGGTGTTATCTAGAAATATTTACTGTATGTCTACCACACTTTAAGGGATTAATACCCAGACCACCTGTAAACAGCGCCACCACTGGTGGAGTAGGGAATTACATTTGCCGTAGTGCTACCGGATGATGAGATACCATCATCAATGTAGCAATGAACAGTCCATTTACATTATTTCACTCAGGTGAGGCCTCTTTTATTGTAATTCAATTAATATATAAATAAATAATACATATTACAATTATATTTCCTTTTCTCTCTTTTATTTCTAGTTTGTAGCTCATCCCAACTGCCAGCAGCAACTTCTTTCCATCTGGTATGAGAATATATCCGGCTTGCGGCAGCAGACCACTGCAGTGAAATTTCTGGTGGTTTTAGCTGTTGCGGTTGGGCTGCCATTTCTTGCGATGGTTTACTGGATCGCCCCTTGCAGCAAGGTAATGAACCATGTGGAAAAAATACATGTGAACTAAAGGTTGCTCAATATACTGTAGGTTACCACCTCTCAGCAGCAGGTAACATGAGGAGCTGCACCCAATGTGTACAGTAATACAGAGCATATAACACATCGCCATCTAGTGGTTGGAGACTAAACTTCTTTATGTAGTGGTATGAAGGGCATAATGCATTTTTGTACTATACAATTATATATATATATATATATATATATATATATATATATATATATATATATATATATATATATATATATATATATTGGATCTCTCTCTCTCTATATATATCCAAAGTTTAGGAACAGTTATTCCACAGAGCGCACTCACCAGTCTTGATACAGTTTAAAACTTTCAAGTTTATTCCATCCTTTTAAAATCCAACATAGTGGTCGACGTTTCGAGTCACAACAGGACTCTTTTTCAAGACCTCGATATAGCTCAGTCTCCTGCTGACAGTGATGCACTGAGGCATCCCCACCTAGGTTTAAATGCTACACACTCCGCCCATCAGGGCTATTATTAGCCAATCAGAAAGTGCTAGTTATTATCAGAATAACCTCTAACAGCTGAATATCATAAACAAAAACATACCGTATCAGCAAACTCCCGCCGGTCACTGTTATCCGGCGTGCGTTCCACAGCCTGTAAGCAACGCTGCCATCACTTCCGGCTAGCGTGCGTTCCACTGTAAGGAAGTGGTTACGGTAGGCTGAGAGGAGAGCGACGCCCGGTCACATGGCTGACGCCGGGCATGACGCCGCGTGCGTTCCAGCTCTAACCCGGATGTAGCGCTCTGATCGGGCTATGCGTTCCATTACTAATGCAGAAATGGTTTTTATATTGCTTTTAGCATTTGAACCCGCGGCAAGTGTGTATATGCAAGTAAAACCCTGAGTAGGGAACCCCATCATCACTGCTAGAACAAAACATATTCCACATGTTATTAAAAAAATTTTTTTTAAAAACATATAAATTGCGTAATCCATGAAGAGGGGACCACACAAAAATTGTGTACAGTCAACCTCAAAAGGGAGCACGCAATCTGCTGTCCAGTACTCACATATCCCATAGGTAATCTATTAACTCATATTTATACCAACAAAAAGATAATAGGAGAAAAGCAAAAAAAAAATCAGAACTTATAATAATGAATAAATTAATAATAAAACTTAGAAAAAACCTAGCAATTAAGTATTACGAGCATGATTGCACAAATAGTGGTCACTATAATCCACCATCTATTATTACTCCAAGAAAATTGAGAGGGTATTCTTCTCATTCAATCCTCTTGGTGAGATAGTGTCCAAATGGTGTATCCAGTAAGCCTCCCTTTTCAAGAGAGCTAGTCCACGATCACCACCCCTTGGATTTGGTGCTATCCAGTCGATGATCATATAGCGAAGACTGGCGACTTGGTGTTTTTCTTTTAAGAAATGAGCCGCTACGGGTTTGTCCGTACTACCCGTGGACAGTGCTTCCCGGATTGTATATCTATGCTGACTCATTCTTTCGCGCAGAGTCCTTATCGTCTTCCCTATATACATCAGCCCACAGGGGCATGTGAGAAAGTATACAATGTGGTCCAGAAGACAGTGCAACTTGTGTTGTAGCAGAATCTTTTTCCCACTATGGGGATGGCAAAAATATTTTCCAACAATTAGACCCTGGCAGGTAGTGCAGCCAAGACATTTAAAGCAACCCTTGTCGCTTATATATATATAGCGACAGTGTAAGCAGGACTGTAACACTGTTTCGATATGTGGGCACTATCTGTCAATAAAGTCTTCAAAGAACTCATTTGCATGAATATCTAAAGACGGCTTTACGTCTGGTAGAAGCTTAAAGTTATTGCTAATTAGCATGTAGTTTAAGCAAAAAGTAATTTAATATGCAGTTAGCAAGCAGACAATAAGATTATTTTGTCTGTGTTAATTTGTATTTAATCAGACTCTTCTAGAAAGTCAATAGGTGTGCACAATCTCAGAAACCTTAATAAGATCCACCATTTATATTAGGTAGCATGTAGTTAGTATTCAGAGCAATATTCCTCCATTAACTCTTTATTCAGAGCTTTTATTGCGGTCTTATTAGTAAAAAGCCCAGTTGGACAAATCTAAAGCCTCAAAAGGTAGTAGGTGCTCAGGTATTTATATTTACCAAGGTATTTATAGCATTACCGGGAGCGATGTCCACACAATTCTGTAGCGGGGGGGGGGGGGCTTTTAGTGGCGCTGACTGCCGCTAGTTTGTTTCACATGTGGCTAGTCGCTGTGGCAGGTGCCTGGTTAGAAGCGCTGATGTTGTAGGGCCGAGGCAATGGAAGCCACCTGGAGGAAAGCTGGGCTGTGTACACCGACTGGCATGCACTCAGGTGTGCTCAGGTGTCAATGAGGGCGTGGTCTTAAGTCTAAAGCTAGTTTGATTACAGGAACCTGTCAGTTGGTTGTAAATCCTTTCAGAAAGAAGAAACAGGGCTCCCTATGCTGGACAGGCTGGACAGGTGATAGGCCTGAAAGTGGTTAGGGGTCCTGGAAATAACTAGTCTCTGAAGGAATTCATACCCTGGTTGTAACTTGTGGTACGTCCTGTAACTTTCTTGTGAACTGCTGACATTCTGCTAAGAATTGCCTGTCGGCAAAATGGCACTTGGGATGTAATCGTGCGCATGTGATCATTATCACAATATGGGGGAAATGTATTCGTACTAAGCCGTTCACTCCCAACATCTGCACATGCACAAATATGATGAACATGAACAGACCTCCCCCCCCCCCACCATTGTAACTGGGCTAAATTTGGAACTGTCCAATCAGTGTTTAATCACTCCCAAGGTATGGTGAGTCTAAAGCAAGAAAAAAAACAGAAAATTTAGAGCACTGTCGGCACCAAAAAAATAAATGGTTTTGTTAAACCAACAATATTAAAGATCATACATTTCTTTTCTCCTCAAAAGGAAACAACAATAATGTAATAATAATGTACAAAATAAAGACATAAACAGTAAATGATACACTGTATCTACATGTGAGTACTATGTATCAATAAAATCTTCATGCATTTCTAAAGTCTGCTTGAAGTCTAATAGAAGCTTAAAAAATGTTACTTGTCGGTGTTAATTTGCATCAGTTACTTCTAGAAAGTCAATAGGTGCGCACAATCTCAGAAATCTTAATACGATCCACTATGTATGTTAGGTAGCATGTCGTTAGTATTCACAGCAATATTCCTCTATGAACTCCTTGTTCAGAGTTTTTATGGCAGCCCTATTATTAAAAAGCCCAGTTGGACAAATCTAAAGTCTCAAAAGTGGTAGGTGTGGACTGTATTATAGGTCAATAATGACCGTATAGCCATCCATTATTGATCCATTATTGATCCACCTCTCAGAATACCAGATTTCAGCAATTTCACAGACAACTGTCAGTTATAATTTCTCTGTTTTTCTTTTCTTTTTCCAATTTATATCAATACATTGGCCCTTATTCTGATCGGTGCGGCCGAATCCGAATATGCGGCCAGGACCGTGCGTGCGAAACCCCGCCTTCCGTACGGATCGCCAACTCCGTCCGTACGCGGTAAGAAGCTGGCCGAACGAACCGCACGTGTATTTTTCATGGAATACGCCTCCTCCATCTCAGGGAACCTCCCCCATCATTCGATGGTCGCAGACCATCGAATGCAGGACCGAATGGTCCACCAGCTCCCGCAACCTCAGACCACACGGACATTTTTCCGTGCACAAGCAGGGATCTGGGCGGGCAGCTGACATCCGGCGATGTCATATGTCCGCCTCCTACACGTGCGTCACGGCCGCATTACCATGCGTACGCCCAGCGTTTGCATGGGAACGCCCATGAAACGCGGGGCGTATGCATATGGTAATGAGCCCAAATAGCCTTTCACGCCCCTCTCCACCCCCTGTTCGGAGTGTTCACATTTCATGCGGGATTTGGCCGTACGCCCCGCTCGCAAATGCGCAGAGACGCCTCTGCACATGCGCAGACACAAAACATCGGCGGCCCGATCGCACGCGGATATTACCGCACCAACCAGAATAAGGGCCATTGTTTGTTAGTAGTACCGGTACTGTTCAAAATCGATTTTTATACATATTTGATTTTGTTTATTCTGTTTATAGTGAAATTATATTTATATGTCTATTAAATTCATAGGGGAGATCCCTCTATTGAAAAAAACACATTTTTTCATTCATTACTAATACAAGTACATACCGTTTGTATTATTTAATATATATATATATATATATATATATATATATATATACTGTATATATGTTATTTCTTAAGATAAGCGCAGTGTAAATCCATTAGTATTCAGTTTTAATGGGGCACATGTATTAAGCCTTAACAAGAGATAAATCCAAGGGTGATAAAGGGCGGGATTCTCTAAAATCCGCAGCCCAGTATCGCCGGCATTCGCATTTCTAATGACTGCATATTCTCTAAAGCAGGGGTCTTCAACCTTTCCGACAGTGTGGGCCACATTAAAAAATTCAACGAAGCCCGAGGGCCACTAATCTCTACTGTGGTATTTAGCACAGCCTTTCATAGATAGACATCACAGCCCCGGCATACATAGTTGGCACAGCTGCCCATACACATAAACCCTGCCCCCAATATATAATCAGCAGCAGGGCTATTTCTAGACAATTAGGGTCCCAGTGCAAAAAGAAAAAAATGCAGCTCCCCCATACATAATATTATATTGAAGAAATTGTGCGCGCCGTAGGCGCCCGCTCCCCAAAAGGGGTGTGGCCTAATTCTAAGGGGCGTGGTCTAATTATGAGCATGTGAACTAGCAGGAAAACCATTACCTGACATTTCACTTTTGCAACCTGCATGACCAGATATTGGTTACCGCAGGAATGGTTGTTGTCCTTCCACGCTTAAGTTGGCTGGCTAAAGGCCGCACAGTGACATATAAACATGAAGGCCCACACAGTGACCTAGAACTCCTCAGAAATCAAGCCCAAGCAATGACAGGCTACTTAAATCAATATACACTGTTTATCTGTAATGCCCATTACGCATTGTGCCACACACAGTAATGCCCATTACACATTATGCCACACACCATGATGCCCATTGCACTATAATGCCCCCAATACTCCTGCCTATACATATGATGCCCGCAGCAGTGCCGCTCATAAAACGCCACCAGTAGTGTCCCTTATAAAATGCCACCAGTAGTGTCCCTCATAAAATGCCACCAGTAGTGTCCCTTATAAAATGCCACCAGTAGTGTCCCTCATAAAATGCCACCAGTAGTGTCCCTCATAAAATGCCACCAGTAGTGTCACTGGTCAGAAAGGGGTAATTCTAGATAGCCAGCACAGCCCCCATAAAGCACAGCACTTCATAGATAGACAGCACAGCTCCCTCCACCCCAAACATAGGCATCTCCGCACAGCCCCCCCATTGATAATCAGCACAGCACTGCCAGCCCCCCTCCCCCATAGTCAGCACTGCACAGCCAGATGCTCCCCTCCCCCAATATTCAGCACAACATTGCAGCCAGCTTACCCCCCCCCCTGAAAGTCAGCACAGCATTGCAGCCAGCTCACCCCCCCCCCAGTCAGCACTGCATTGCAGCCATCTCACCCCCCCAGTCAGCACCGCATTGCAGGCAGGCAGCTCACCTCCCCCCTCCCCTTAAGAAACCTGCCTTAATCTCCGTATTTCCCTTTCAGAGGGCTGCTCCTGCTGGCGGCGGCGGCGGCTGTCTTCAATGAGAAGGAGGCAGGCAGGGACGGGTGCGCAGCATCAGAGGTCTGGAGCCGGTTGTCACGCGGCGGCGGCTGTCTTCTCTGAAAGGGCACAGGCAGGACGTGTGCGCAGCTTCAGGATATCCACAATGTGCATGTCCCGTCCACCCCAGCCACTGCACGTCCTCCTCCGCCGCGTCCCCCATGTAAAGGGATGAGCGTAGAAGGTTTTGGCTTTTTTAAACGGCAGGGTTGTTGTTTTTTTAAACGGCATTTACATGCGGGCCAGTCAAAACAACTCAGCGGGCCACTTGTGGCCCGCGGGCCATGGGTTGAAGACCCCTGCTCTAAAGAATGCGGTCATTAACGCAAGGGACAGATCTTGCGATAAGAGCTGTCCCTTGCGATGCGGCGCCGTTGCTGGACTTCTGGGTCTATGACCCGGGAGTCCGTCTGCGCATGCGCAGACCGACGCTCCGGCTGCGGGGCATGCTGGGAGGGATCCGTGACGGATCCCTCACACAGCGCTGCGGTAAGAAGCCCATAGGCTTCTGCAGGGGATCGCCAGCTTTTTCTGGCGATTCCCACCGCATCGCTGCCACTGCGAAGGGAGGTTAGAGAATACAGAAATGCGGTAAAAACCCAATAACGGGGTTTTTACCGCATTTCTGTGATAGAGAATCTCGCCCAAAGAGAGATAAACGTCCAGCCAATCACCTGCTAACTGCCATGTTACAGGCTGTGTTTGTAAAAATATTCAGTAAGGAGCTGATTGGCTGGACGTTTATCTCTCTTTATCACCCTTGCATTTATCCCATGCCCCATACTCTCATCTATGAGTTTATAACTTGCTTCCACAGGTGAGTTGTACTCATGCAGCTATTCTTCAAAATGATAATACCATTGTATATTGTGTAATATTTTTATATAATATCTTAGGTATATATTTTTCTGTGAGGATAAGCGCTGGAAATATAGACAATTGTACAACAGGTCTAGAAGGCTGGCACATTTCCGAGTCTTAACTCTTTGAACCCTGGTTTGGATAGTCATGGACCCGGGAATAAGTCCTGAATTGTTTTCTTCACATATGCAGAAATCCCAGGTTGATTTGTGCTCACATGCAAAAATCCAAGATTCACCTGTACAGTATCTGTGAAAGGGGCATTGTGGGAAGTTTAGTCCCCGTCAATGTATAATTTATCCATTTAGAACTGAATAGAAAACAGGTGTTAGCTTGATTGCAATAAGTGATAAAATACCTTATTTGCTTTAAATTGCAAAGTACATTTCTGAAATGTAAGTTTTCCTAAATCTCCTGATTAACAAGATGGCTGTCATGGTTGTCATGGTGATTACATTACTCTGGGCAAGGTGGGAAACTGACTTGTTTATAGCTACATTTAATGCAATATTTTGTCTCCTACAGCTGGGAAAAATAATGCGAGGACCTTTCATGAAGTTTGTAGCCCATGCGGCCTCGTTTACAATTTTCCTTGGCCTGCTAGTGATGAACGCGGCCGACAGATTCGAGGGCACCAAAATACTTCCAAATGAGAGCATCACAGACCATGCAAAACAGCTATTCCGCATGAAGACGACCTGCTTCTCCTGGATGGAATTGCTCATTATTTCCTGGGTAATAGGTAAAGATTTTTCATTTGCAAGTGCTCCATACCATAGTTAATTTATGTGCATGTACAGTAAGCACATAACTTAATGGTGTAAACACCTGAAGGGGGTTACCTTATGGATGCGGTGGGGGTCGTGCTTCCCCGATCCCACGGGTTTAAGTCTGGAGTCTTCTCATGATGCAGGAATGGACACAGGACAATCGACAACAGGATTAGGTTGACCTTTTATTCTACAACCGGTCACTGCGACCGTCAACCTCTTTCACGTAATGACTTAACAATATTTCCGCAACATCATAATACAATAAAGGCAATATACCTTAATCTATACAAAAAAAACATTAACACACTCGATAATGCATGAACCACGGTGACGTACCACACCAAGACTATGGAATTGCATTAACGAATAACTTTAGCACATTACGTCACAATAATACATATTTAATCTTACGTACCCGGGTACACTTTCTATTGCTAAGACCGGTCAGTCCCGATAAGGGCCTATGCATAGGACTTAGAGTAATTAACTTCTGTTCCGGTATATTCTATAGGAGGATGCACTTTAGTGCATGAGTCACTGGGTGGCAGTATCGCTCTAGCGAAGTCCTTCTCCCTCACTGAGACAGTTAGTTGGCCATATGGCAAGGAGGCCTCCGCGGCCCTTATAGTAGCTTGTTTCCTTGCCGGGACAAAGCATAAAGGGGTTTAGGGGTCCAGTAACGCTGTATGGCTAGATCAGCTAAAGTGGCATGGCAGATCCCGCATAGGTCAGTTAATGGGCCAGGCAGCCTAACAGGTTACAGGGGCAGTGTTGGTGAGGACACCCTCTGTGTGCAGGGATCACGCTATTATAGCCTCAAGGGCAGACTTACAGTTAGTAGTCACAGGCTGTCGCTGGTGTAGGTCACTCCGGGCGGCTGGCCCCCTCTCACTCCTTCTCTAGGGTGCTGCTGGTGCGTAGGGACTTCAGGAGTATTCCCCAGATAGTAGCAGTGGGGTCAGCTGGGGTCAGCGGGGGTCACCGCCTTCTGTGCGGCCTCTCATTCTGGGGCAGCACGCTCCTGCATGCTGATTCTGTCCCCCTTTGAATGCTGGGGTCGGGCGCCTCCAGGCTGCTCCCCGTGTGTCTGTGGGGTCGTGGGGGTCGCGCGCTCTGTAGCGCCGCTTCGCCAGTAACCGGCGTGTGTGTGTGGAGGTCAGCGGGGGTCACGGTCTCCCGCCGCGCTCCTTCTCAGGCTCAATCCTGGCAGCCTCCGGCTGCCGCGTTCTCTCCCCCTCTGTGCGTGGCCGGAGCGGCTAACAGGCAGGGAGGTCGGCGGGGGTCAGGTTCCTCACCGCGCTCCCTCTCAGGCTCAGTCCTGACAGCCTCCGGCTGCCGCGTTCTCTCCCCCTGCTGCTCTGGGTCGGCGGGGGTCACAGCCTCGCCGCGCTTCTCTGCTGGCCGCGTCTCCTCTCTGCTCCTGTGGAGGTCGGCGGGGGTCACGCTGCCTTGCGACGCCTCTCCGGGTGTCGCCTACGGCTGGCTGCGGGCATTTCTCACGCTGCCGCTCAGCTCTGCCTCCACGTGAGTTCTCTTCCCAGCTCTTCCCTCTTCATCCGGTCCTCCTTTTCCTTTTTCTCCCGCGAATCCCAGGTCGCGCTGACCTGTCTGTCAAAAGGTTACTTCTGCCCCCCTCCCACTTTAACCCTCTCACAGCGTCCACATTAACCCCTACTGTGCTGGGGCTTACATCCGCCCATACTTTTTCGTGGTCGTGTCCTCACGCCACGCTCTGAGACATAAGTCCGAACCTTTTAAAGTTCTGAATCAGTAAAGTCTCTTTCACAGTCCGAATACTTTCAGTAAGAAGAGCAACCTACCGGCAGTTATAACAGTGTCAACATAAATGAACAATTTACATATATACATAAATATATAACATTAGAACAGCATTATAAATAGCAGTGGAACGTATTTATATACAGTACTGACAGGCCCTGGAGGCTTGGGAATTTATTCTTGGTATCGGGCTGGTAACGTACCCACAACACAGTTGGGTCCCGTCCGGTTCTCCGCTTCTGTGGACGTTGATTGCTGTCGCCGCGTTCTTGATGACCATGTAAGGTTCGGTCTCCCATGTATGGTGGAATTTACGCCGTAGACGACTGTTAACGATAGGGGCGAGGGGTGTCCATTCCTTTTCCGCAGCCGGCCTCTCTTCTCTATTGGCGGAGGCAGTGTTCACTCCTGAGGGTGGATGGCGTGGTACTGGACTGATGGACATTGGTGCTCCTATCTGCCCACCGCCATCCTCCACCGTTTCCCCTGGGTGTAGAGTCCAGTGGGAGGGGGCATTGGCGTTGGTGCGGTAGCGCCCACCTCGACACCGGTCAGAGCGCCTGCGGTAAGGACGCCTGTCGGGGACAAATCTGTTTCCCTTTTCCGGCACCCCACCTGGGGCAGTTACGTTCACCGCTTTGGCACCCTTTTCTTCTTCTACCACATCGAACTCCACCGCCTCGCCCTCTCTGATACTGTGCAGGAACCTCCTTTGGTGGTTCCTCTTCATGGCCGTCCGATGGACAAAGACATCAGTTCTCGTGTCATTCCGGTTAACAAAGCCATATCCCTTTCGGACATTAAACCACTTGACCGTTCCTTGTATACGTGCGGTCGGTGCCCTCTTCTCCACCTGGCTCCCCTGTGCGCAGATGATGTGTTGCAGGGTGATCTCCCCAGCCTGATCTTGGTTCACTTGCTCTTGCTTTAATGCCGCGATCAGCTCTTCCGGGCAATTTCTTAGTATGTTCATCCCCAGGATGATGGGGGCAACCCTTCCTTCCCCACAGGTGATCACTAAATACCCCTGTTTGGGTAAGTGTGTTCGTCCGATCTTCAGGTCGGCTTCCCAGTACCCGTTGCAGTTGACCTCTCGGCCGTTGGCAGCGACCACTTTTACTTCCGTGGGGGGCTGTCTAAATGGTACTTCTTTTCCCCAATACTTTTGGAGAATGGGTAACTGTATCATTGATACTTGTGACCCGGTGTCGATCGTGGCCACTGTCTCTATCCCGTTGATCGCCACTTTGATCCTCGGGCATCGTCCTACGTATTGGGCCCACCATTCCTCCGGGTCTGAATCTACTCCCGGTGTTCTCCCCGAGGTTCGCCTCCTATCTTCTCGTGGTGGGTCCCATCGATTCCGGTTCGACTGCTGTCCTTCTGTCTTCCATCTGGCCTCCCCGCGGTTAGACGCGGTTTGCTGTGTCAGCTGGCGTATGTCTCGCTCCATTGCAGCCATCACGAGGGTCAGGTCTTCCACCTGGCGCTGGAGGGATTGGTCTGCGTTTCCCGCTGGCGGTTGGCAACTCTGGATGGTCCGGTCTTTTAATCGGCCGACTTGTTCAGAGCTCGTGGCCACAGATCCTCGGTCCCCCGCCATCTCCGGATATTCTGTTTCGGGGTCAGCGTGATTCCCGATGGTCAGGATGGCGGTGTTCTTAAAGTCGGCAAAGGACTTTCCCGGCATCTGCATCTTTAGGATTCGTAGCTGGGTCTTGATGATGGGGTTCGACGCTCCCTCCACGAACTGGAGAGTGAGAGCCTCGTCACTGTTACGAACCTCATCTTTGTCGGCCGCTTGGATGAGCTTCAGGGCCTTCTGTAGGATAAGGGCGAAGTCCCGGAGGGTTTCGCCTGGTCGCTGTTTCCGACCGTAGAGTTGCATCTTCAACTCTGGGAGGGTGGCGGTCTCAAAGATCGTGGCCAGCCGGTTCAAGATCTGTTCGGTGTCTGTCTTTTGGTCGTCCGCCCACGATTCGACCTCGCTGAGGGCGGAGCCCGTGAGTTGGCCGATGAGGATCTGTACCCTCTGCTCTTCTCTCGGGGTGTAGAGTTGGGCCATGGACTTCATCTGGTTCTTGAAGGCCGTGAATGTGGCACCCTTGTTGGGGTCCCCACTGTATGTCAGCATCCATGGGGCCCCGAAGTAGTAGGGTAGTGTAATGGGAGCGTGAGGTGCCGTTGCGGGTGCAGGTATTACCACTGGGGCGGCCACCTGTTGATCGCCGCTGGGGGCCACGACGGGCGGTTGTCCACCTCCGACCTGTACTGCGTCCATCCTGGTATCGGATTATACTCCGCGTTGACTAATCCTGTTCGTGACGCCACTGAATTGTAAACACCTGAAGGGGGTTACCTTATGGATGCGGTGGGGGTCGTGCTTCCCCGATCCCACGGGTTTAAGTCTGGAGTCTTCTCATGATGCAGGAATGGACACAGGACAATCGACAACAGGATTAGGTTGACCTTTTATTCTACAACCGGTCACTGCGACCGTCAACCTCTTTCACGTAATGACTTAACAATATTTCCGCAACATCATAATACAATAAAGGCAATATACCTTAATCTATACAAAAAAAACATTAACACACTCGATAATGCATGAACCACGGTGACGTACCACACCAAGACTATGGAATTGCATTAACGAATAACTTTAGCACATTACGTCACAATAATACATATTTAATCTTACGTACCCGGGTACACTTTCTATTGCTAAGACCGGTCAGTCCCGATAAGGGCCTATGCATAGGACTTAGAGTAATTAACTTCTGTTCCGGTATATTCTATAGGAGGATGCACTTTAGTGCATGAGTCACTGGGTGGCAGTATCGCTCTAGCGAAGTCCTTCTCCCTCACTGAGACAGTTAGTTGGCCATATGGCAAGGAGGCCTCCGCGGCCCTTATAGTAGCTTGTTTCCTTGCCGGGACAAAGCATAAAGGGGTTTAGGGGTCCAGTAACGCTGTATGGCTAGATCAGCTAAAGTGGCATGGCAGATCCCGCATAGGTCAGTTAATGGGCCAGGCAGCCTAACAGGTTACAGGGGCAGTGTTGGTGAGGACACCCTCTGTGTGCAGGGATCACGCTATTATAGCCTCAAGGGCAGACTTACAGTTAGTAGTCACAGGCTGTCGCTGGTGTGGGTCACTCCGGGCGGCTGGCCCCCTCTCACTCCTTCTCTAGGGTGCTGCTGGTGCGTAGGGACTTCAGGAGTATTCCCCAGATAGTAGCAGTGGGGTCAGCTGGGGTCAGCGGGGGTCACCGCCTTCTGTGCGGCCTCTCATTCTGGGGCAGCACGCTCCTGCATGCTGATTCTGTCCCCCTTTGAATGCTGGGGTCGGGCGCCTCCAGGCTGCTCCCCGTGTGTCTGTGGGGTCGTGGGGGTCGCGCGCTCTGTAGCGCCGCTTCGCCAGTAACCGGCGTGTGTGTGTGGAGGTCAGCGGGGGTCACGGTCTCCCGCCGCGCTCCTTCTCAGGCTCAATCCTGGCAGCCTCCGGCTGCCGCGTTCTCTCCCCCTCTGTGCGTGGCCGGAGCGGCTAACAGGCAGGGAGGTCGGCGGGGGTCAGGTTCCTCACCGCGCTCCCTCTCAGGCTCAGTCCTGACAGCCTCCGGCTGCCGCGTTCTCTCCCCCTGCTGCTCTGGGTCGGCGGGGGTCACAGCCTCGCCGCGCTTCTCTGCTGGCCGCGTCTCCTCTCTGCTCCTGTGGAGGTCGGCGGGGGTCACGCTGCCTTGCGACGCCTCTCCGGGTGTCGCCTACGGCTGGCTGCGGGCATTTCTCACGCTGCCGCTCAGCTCTGCCTCCACGTGAGTTCTCTTCCCAGCTCTTCCCTCTTCATCCGGTCCTCCTTTTCCTTTTTCTCCCGCGAATCCCAGGTCGCGCTGACCTGTCTGTCAAAAGGTTACTTCTGCCCCCCTCCCACTTTAACCCTCTCACAGCGTCCACATTAACCCCTACTGTGCTGGGGCTTACAATGGCATGGAAAGAGCATGTGGCCAAGCCTGAATTCTTGTGTTTTCATGTTAGTGAATCTCTGGCTTCTGCTGCTGCCCTGGCCTGCTGTGCTGTATATATCTTTATTTCTGCTGTATATATATTTAGCTATCTTTATTCATTTATCTTTATTTACAGCTGTCAGCATGTTATATATAGCGCAGCAGCTTCCTTTACATTGTCTTATACAGCGCAGCAGATTCCGTTACAGCGTCTTATATAGCGCAGCAGATTCCGTTACAGTGTCTTATATAGCGCAGCAGATTCCGTTACAGTGTCTTATATAGTGCAGCAGATTCCGTTACAGTGTCTTATACAGCGCAGCAGATTCCGTTACAGCGTCTTATATAGCGCAGCAGATTCCGTTACAGCGTCTTATATAGCGCAGCATATTCCGTTACAGTGTCTTATACAGCGCAGCAGATTCCGTTACAGCGACTTATATAGCGCAGCAGATTCCGTTACAGCGTCTTATATAGCGCAGCAGATTCCGTTACAGCGTCTTATATAGCGCAGCAGATTCCGTTACAGTGTCTTATATAGCGCAGCAGATTCCGTTACAGCGACTTATATAGAGCAGCAGATTCCGTTACAGCGTCTTATATAGCGCAGCAGATTCCGTTACAGCGTCTTATACAGCGCAGCAGATTCCGTTACAGCGTCTTATATAGCGCAGCAGTTTCCGTTACAGCGTCTTATACAGCGCAGCAGATTCCGTTACAGCGTCTTATATAGCGCAGCAGATTCCGTTACAGTGTCTTATATAGCGCAGCAGATTCCGTTACAGCGTCTTATATAGTGTCTTATTTTTTAAGTTTTTTCTTTTCAAATGTAACATGCAAACACATGTTAGCCACGCCCCCAATTTATTACCGGGGTAGGGGGGGGCGCGAAATATGCCCTTGCTCCGGGCACCATGGCACCTAGCTACACTGCTGATTGTGTCAACATTCGGGTCAAAAAACAGTAAAAAAAATCATGTCGACCTTCCGACCTAACCCGTGTCAACTTAACACTGTGTCGACCTAAACCCATGTCGACCCAGTCCCATGTCGACCATGACACCTGTCGACCTTCACCCATGTCGACCTAGACACCAGTAGACCTTGCCACCTGTCGACCCAACGGTGTCGACCTAATGACTGTCGACCTAAGTGCTGTTATCGACCATACGATCCACACCCCTGGACGTACCCCACTACCATCTTCCTTTGATCCACAACTTAAATGTTGCAGGAAAACGTGTTAGGCTACCCGTGGTTATTCATTTGCCACCTGGGTAAGGTCATTTCTGCAAACGAGATGTAATTATTATGCCGACAGTCATGATCTTAGCTGTCAGGATGCCAAAGCCAAAATCCCACCTGCATACATTTCAGCACAGGGCGTATTCTCTCATTGGAGTCCACAACCCCCATAGACAGGGAATAGAACCTTGTGGTGACCAAAGTGAGCGACAGTGCCCACGATGTGGTCAGCTCAGCAAGCCCGCAAGGGGCCTTGTTGCACTCCCCTACTTCTGCCATTCCGGTGGTCGGGACCTCGACTGTCGGGAAATCATACTGAACCCCTGCAAACAAACGATTCCCCTAAGAAAGTTTTTAGTCTAGTAATATACTTCATTATATCTGCTTTCTTGCCAATAATCTGTCGTTTTCACTACCATATAATGTTTGAGCACAGTAAAGATTGTTATCAGTTACATTATCAATTATTGTTATCAATTGTATGTAAAAACAGCCATTAGGTAATAAAAGAAAAGATGCGTTACACTTTATTAAAATAAACATTGAATTGCTACATGGTTGGGGCAGGATTTCTAGTGGGAGGTTCCTGAAAATTGATTTTTGGGGGATATTGCACAATTTTTGGGGGGATTAAATGTGCATATAAGGCTTTAGGGATATTTAAATGATGTACCCAGTATATTTTTCTGTTTTAAACTTAATTATTGCGGAAGGGTATCACTGGCTACACCAGGGCCAGTGACACCCGTAGTGCCCAAAAGTTCCACCTCTTGCAACTAGGCCGCTTGTAATAAAAAGGTGTGTGGCCTCAAATAAAGGGGAGTGGCCACTCAGAGTCCCCACAGTGCGCGCGATCTAGCAGGATGCACATTATGGTTACATTGCTCCAGGGGAGTGCCCAGCATTTCAGGAGGTGCTGGACTACATCCACAGACTTGTGCCTGCTGCAATCCTTCTCAACATTGCCGGATTCAAGGAAGCGTGACAGGGGTGGTGGTCATCCCAGGACACCCACACATTAGGGTCACTAATTCCCCTGAATTATGCATTCTGCTGGTACAGAAATCGGAGCACAGCATGATTCAGCTGTGTCTTCGGGTTCCCCACTACACAGCCGTTGCCGGAACCACACGCCGAGCTGCTGCTGAAGTCACTGTCAGCCTCTGGCGGGAATTTACAGTCATGGCCGCTGGGATTTCTGTGATGTCCAGGAGCTGAGAGTGAGGCGGCACCATTTCACTTGTCTCAGCTCCTTCCTCAGCAGCACCGCCAGTATGTGACTAGCTGGCAGCGGGCTTTGAGCTCTATGACGCCAGACATATCAGTTATTGTGAATGATTCATAAACAATTCTTTATATTATGCAAGATATTCGGAAGATTAGGCTACATTCTGTAAAGTCTGATTTGCATTTTGGTTTTCAAATAAAAAATCACAGTTGTTAGGCCACGCTCTTTTTAAAACAACCCTAAACAAAGTTAAGAATAATAATTAGGAGGTCAGGAGTCAACTCTAGGCACAACATTTTTGTCCGCCCTCCACCCCTAAATTAACATATTTAGCACCTCAATTTTTTTTTTAGTCTGGACTGGGAGGGAAGAAGTTTGGAAGGGGAGGAACAACACACTGGGATCAGCGATTGGCACACTACTCGGCAGATTGGCTCAGCTGTCCCCGCCCCGCATGCACATTCTATACACAGCAGCCAATAGGCTGTGTGTTTAGTATATCCAATTGGCGCTTGGCGGCAGTGACTCAGCTCAGCCTGATCTCGCTACAATAGCGAACTAGTAATAATACATGTGTATCTGTAGGAGTAACCTGATCTTGGTACAATAGCAAACTCCTCCTACGCACCACCAAGCCAGGCTCTCGGAGGCTGCTGCAGCCGCATTATAGACAGTGTGTAGTCGGCTCTTCTGTGTCAGAATTTGATTTTTTTGTTAAGCTGCACCTGTGGTTGGACGCGCAGGGGGTTTCCAGGTACTCAAATCCCCCCCCCCCCCATATGTGCGTATGTGTTACATAAACGTGTATAGATGCTGTGATCAGTACAGGGTCTGCTCATGGTTGTATGTGCAAGTCGATCCATTGTACACATAATAAAGATCATCAGGGTCAAAATGTCAACATTTTCAAAATGGAAGGGGGAATATATTAGTGTGCTCGACGCATGGCGAGGGGGTACACTTAAACGGTATCCATGTCGACAAAGACCATTAAAAAAAACACACCCTCATGTCAATCTTTTCTTGAGTCTACCGTTTGACCATGTCAACCTGATGCATGTCGACCTTTTCTTGAGTCGACCAATTCAACACGTCGACCTGATGCATGTCGACTTTTTTATGTATCGACCTTTGACTTGACCAATAGTGGTCAACTTTTTTGACTGTCGACCTAGATACTGTCAGCCATTCGCCCCCCACACCCCAATTATAAAGAAGGATTCCCCATAATAGGTGGCGACCTTTCCTAAATGATATCAGCATGAGACACACAGGAAGCCGTATACTGTATACTGAGTGATGTACAAGATGGCGACTGTATACGGATAACACAATGACGCAGAGACACGGCGCAGACACACAGGAAGCCGGATAGTGTATACCGAGTGAGGTACAAGATGGCGGCTGTATACGGAGAACACAATGACGCAGAGACACGGCACAGACACACAGGATGCCGAATAGTGTATACTGAGTGATGTACAAGATGGCGGCTGTATACGGATAACACAATGACGCAGAGACACGGCGCAGACACACAGGAAGCCGTATAGTGCATACTGAGTGATGTACAAGATGAAGGCTGTATACAGACAACACAATGACACAGAGACATGGCGCAGACACACAGGAAGCCGGATAGTGTATACTGAGTGATGTACAAGATGGCGGCTGTATACGGAGAACACAATGACGCAGAGACACGGCGCAGACACACAGGAAGCCGGATAGTGTATACCGAGTGAGGTACAAGATGGCGGCTGTATACAGAGAACACAATGACGCAGAGACACGGCGCAGACACACAGGAAGCCGGATAGTGTATACCGAGTGAGGTACAAGATGGCGGCTGTATACGGAGAACACAATAACACAGAGAGACGGCGCAGACACACAGGATGCCGAATAGTGTATACTGAGTGATGTACAAGATGGCGGCTGTATACGGATAACACAATGACGCAGAGACACGGCGCAGACACACAGGAAGCCGGATAATGTATACTGAGTGAGGTACAAGATGGCGGCAGTATACGGATAACACAATGACGCAGAGACACGGCGCAGACACACAGGAAGCTGGATACTGTATACTGAGTGATGTACAAGATGGCGGCTGTATACGGATAACACAATGACGCAGAGACACGGCACAGACACACAGGATGCCGAATAGTGTATACTGAGTGATGTACAAGATGGCGGCTGTATACGGATAACACAATGACGCAGAGACACGGCACAGACACACAGGAAGCCGGATAGTGTATACTGAGTGAGGTACAAGATGGCGGCTGTATACGGAGAACACAATGACGCAGAGACATGGCGCAGACACACAGGAAGCCGGATAGTGTATACTGAGTGATGTACAAGATGGCGGTTGTATACGGATAACACAATGACGCAGAGACACGGCGCAGACACACAGGAAGCCGGATACTGTATACTGAGTGATGTACAAGATGGCGGCTGTATACGGATAACACAATGACGCAGAGACACGGCGCAGACACACAGGAAGCCGGATAGTGTATACTGAGTGATGTACAAGATGGCGGTTGTATACGGATAACACAATGACGCAGAGACACGGCGCAGACACACAGGAAGCCGGATACTGTATACTGAGTGATGTACAAGATGGCGGCTGTATACGGATAACACAATGACGCAGAGACACGGCGCAGACACACAGGAAGCCGGATACCGTATACTGAGTGATGTACAAGATGGCGGCTGTATACGGATAACACAATGACGCAGAGACACGGCGCAGACACACAGGAAGCCGGATACTGTATACTGAGTGAGGTACAAGATGGCGGCTGTATACGGATAACACAATGACGCAGAGACACGGCGCAGACACACAGGAAGCTGGATACTGTATACTGAGTGAGGTACAAGATGGCGGTTGTATATGGATAACACAATGACGCAGAGACACGGCGCAGACACACAGGAAGCTGGATAGTTTATACTAAGTGAGGTACAAGATGGCGGCTGTATACGGATAACACAATGACGCAGAGACACGGCGCAGACACACAGGAAGCTGGATACTGTATACTGAGTGATGTACAAGATGGCGGCTGTATACGGATAACACAATGACGCAGAGACACGGCGCAGACACACAGGAAGCCGGATACTGTATACTGAGTGAGCATAGGCGAATCTAGGGGGTGGTCCGGGGGTGCACAGGACCACCCATTAGCCGATTTTGTAGCTGAGGGATGGGGCTTTCCAACGAGCCCAGCACCATGTCTCTAGCCCTCTGGGAACCGGAGATACGGTCAGGCAAAGCTGGAACGTTTTCCCTATAGGATAACATGGGACCCCCACCCAGTTCAACGGTTGCCAGTTCCCCCTTCGGCATCACTGAAGCTCAAGGTTGATCTCAGTCGAACCCAAATCGCTGGGCCTTCAATCTGATACCAGGCTGGATCCATATGGGTTAATTGGTTCTAGGGATATTGAGGTTAAACCGTTTTTTTTTTTTTTTTTTCATTTCTTAAATGTAATTTCATGACTGTTTATGTTCTTTGAGGGCAGATTTCTCTGGAACCAAACAGCCCAGTTTCACGGGACCAAAATCATTCAAAGCCAACTCAAAAGCTCTTCAATATGATACTGGTCTCATGTAAATGGGTCAGTTGGTTCCAAAGATATAGCTGGTTGGTTAAAGGGGGGTAGGGAGAGGAGAGTGATTGTCTCTCCCGCTCACACCAGAAAATGCAGGGACTAGGCTGGTGTATGAAGGGTCAGCCTGGGAATGTCCCTGCATGATCCTGGGACCATATTCCCGGGTAAATCCCTGCATTTTCTGTTGTGAAATGGGTATTATTTCAAAGGGGCATTACGGTGTGCAGCATCATGTGTAAGCGGCATTATGTGTGCAGCACCATGTGTAAGGGGCATTATGTGTGCAGCATCATGTGTAAGGGACATTATGTGTGCAGAATCATGTGTAATGGGTACTATGGTGCACGGCATCATGTGTAATGGGTACTATGGTGTGCGGCATCATGTGTAATGGGTACTATGGTGTGCGGCATCATGTGTAATGGGTACTATGGTGTGCGGCATCCTGTGTAATGGGTACTATGGTGCCATCAAGCAAGAACCCCCTAGCAATGAGCACGTAGGTAAGCAGCACTTATGTGGCAAATATGTAATGGGCATTACAGTTTTTTATATAGTATGTAATGGGCATCATGAAATGTGGCACAATGTGTAATGGGCATTATGGTGTGTGGCCTTATGTGTAATTGGCATTACGGCGTGTGGCTTTATGTGTAATGGGTATTACGGAGTTTGCTAAAATGTGTAATGGGCATTACTGTGTATGGTCTAAAGTGTAATACCACACCCCTTTTTGTGATGCCACGCCTCCGTCCCATGAGACCACGCCGCGCAAAGGTCCCCCTGCTATTATGTCTGGATCTGGGACCACCCATTACCATAATTCTAGATTCGCCTATGTGAGTGAGGTACAAGATGGCGGCAGTATACGGATAACACAATGATGCAGAGACACGGCGCAGACACACAGGAAGCCGGATAGTGTATACTGAGTGAGGTACAAGATGGTGGCTGTATATGGATAACACAATGACGCAGAGATACGGCGCGGACACACAGGAAGCCGGATACTGTATACTGAGTGAGGTACAAGATGGCGGCTGTATACAGATAACACAATGACACAGAGACACGGCGCGGACACACAGGAAGCCGGATACTGTATACTGAGTGAGGTACAAGATGGCGGCTGTATACAGATAACACAATGACGCAGAGACACGGCGCAGACACACAGGAAGCTGGATAATGTATACGGAGTGATGTACAAGATGGCAGCTGTATACAAATAACACAATGACGCAGAGACACGGCGCAGACACACAGGAAGCCGGATAGTGTATACTAAGTGAGGTACAAGATGGCGACTGTATACGGATAACACAATGACACAGAGACACAGTACAGACACACAGGAAGCCGGATAGTGTATACTGAGTGAGGTACAAGATGGCGGCTGTATACGGATAACACAATGACGCAGAGACATGGCACAGACACACAAGAATCCGGATAGTGTATACTGAGTGAGGTACAAGATGGCGGCTGTATACAAATAACACAATGACGCAGAGACACGGCGCAGACACACAGGAAGACGGATAGTATATACCGAGTGAGGTACAAGATGGCGGCTGTATACGGAAAACACAATGACGCAGAGACATGGCACAGACACACAAGAATCCGGATACTGTATACTGAGTGAGGTACAAGATGGCGGCTGTATACGGATAACACAATGACGCAGAGACACGGCGCAGACACACAGGAAGCTGGATACTGTATACTGAGTGATGTACAAGATGGCGGCTGTATACGGATAACACAATGACGCAGAGACACGGCGCAGACACACAGGAAGCCGGATAGTGTATACTGAGTGAGGTACAAGATGGCGGTTGTATACGGATAACACAATGACGCAGAGACACGGCACAGACACACAGGAAGCCGGATAGTGTATACCGAGTGAGGTACAAAATGGCGGCTGTATACGGAGAACACAATAACACAGAGAGACGGCGCAGACACACAGGATGCCGAATAGTGTATACCGAGTGATGTACAAGATGGCGGCTGTATACGGATAACACAATGACGCAGAGACGCGGCGCAGACACACAGGAAGCCGGATACTGTATACTGAGTGAGGTACAAGATGGCGGCTGTATACGGATAACACAATGGCGCAGAGACACGGCGCAGACACACAGGAAGCCGGATACTGTATACTGAGTGAGGTACAAGATGGCGGCTGTATACGGATAACACAATGACGCAGAGACACGGCGCAGATACACAGGAAGCTGGATAGTGTATACTAAGTCAGGTACAAGATGGCGGCTGTATACGGATAATACAATGACGCAGAGACACGGCGCAGACACACAGGAAGCCGGATACTGTATACTGAGTGAGATACAAGATGGCGGCTGTATACGGATAGCACAATGACAATTTCTATTCACTTTTCTCTTTATGCATTTCTGTATATTATACTATTTCTCTGGTGTATTAGTCGTGTAACAATCAGTTTTATGATAATTAATAATATGTATATGTTAAACAATTGTACTACACAGGTGCCACAACCAGCCCCTGTCCTTTCCCCACTTATTCTTCTCGGGTATATAGATAATATTATCTATACAGAATATTTCCTGATGAAAATAAATGTATAGATAATATTATCAATATGTAAAAATAAAAATCAGGTTGTTTCGATGTTGTCCTTCCCTTGCCACATGCTGGGTCTCGGGACTCGAACCTGCAACCTGTGGCTCCCCGTAGCTTGGACTAATAGACACGCGCCACTGTGCCAACCAACCAGACGTGCCTCTCTGTGTAACAAGTAGCTCCAGTGCAGTGACGTCATCCGCTCTGTGCTGCCACCTATTGGCAGCTACTGGAACTACACCCGGAAAGTCTGTGTAACCCGAGCACACACTGAGCTCCGCTCCCGATCATCTCCCTGCTCCTCCTGCGGAAGTAGGGGCAGAGTGTCTGCTCATGCTGCCGCTGCTGCAATGATTTGGGTCCCAGTACCTTGGAGGAAGGAGGCTTCCAGAATATCAGGCTCATGGGGAGGTAAGCAGGGGGGAGGACATTTAACACCTAGCAGGTTACTAGCAGGTGGGGGTCTTTTGTGTACACTTGTATACTCATGCTACAAATAAGATGTAATAACAGGCCTGGGGGGTTTGGTTACTGAAGTACTGCTGTTCTTCTGGAGGGGAGGGGGGGGGGGGACTGGAAGTGCTGCTTTTCTACTTGGGGAGGGGTTACTGGAAGTGCTGCTGTTCTACTGGAGGGGGGGGTGTACTGGAAGTGCTGCTGTTCTGCTGGAGGGGGGTACTAGGGGTGTTGCTGTTCTACTGGGGGGGGGGGGGGGGGAAGATACTGGAAGTGCATCTGTTCTGCTGGAGGGAGGGGTACTGGAGGTGTTGCTGTTCTACTGGGGGGAACTGGAAGTACTGCTGTTCTACTGGAGGGGTGTACTGGAAGTGCTGCTGTTGTAGGGGGGGGGGGTACTGGGAGTGCAGTTCTACTAGGGGGGGGGGGCCTGGGAGTGCTGTTCTTCTATGGTTCCGGGGGGGGGGGGGGTGGGTGTTGATACTTAAGCTGCTGTTGAGTGATCAGGTGCAGGTGGGGGGTAAGTTACCGGTGCTGCTGAAGCCTCTCACATCCTCCTCTGTCCCACGCTTATAAAATCTTTCACACCTGACCATGCACTCCATCTGTAGCCTTTGCTGCCGTGCCCGCCTCTACCTCCATTGCCCTGGCCCCGGCTCTGGGAGGCTGGCAATACCCGATAGAGCCTATGGGCATCTTGGCACGCTCCCCATTCTGTCCCACACCGACCCCCGCCACCCTGAAACAACACACATCGCCCCCCCCATCTGAGTCTGGGCAGCACTGCGGGGAGTGCTGCGGATCTTAGTGCATCCCACCCACAGCCTGTAACATGGCATTTAAGAGCTGATTGGCTGTTACTTTACCTCTCTCCCCTCTATCTCTCTCCAAGGAGGGTATTCAATCCTGGGTGAATTGTTCACCAGGCGAAAAATCTGCAAATATCGGCCATTTTAGGGGCGAATTCAACTCGCCCTATTCAATCCCAGTGCTGATTTTTCACATGGGCTGAAAATCCAGCATTGGCGAAGACTGCGTGGATAGGAGAAGTTTCCATAAATTCACGTGGTTTTGCCAAATTTTTTATATTTTTGCATGTTTTTTGCCCATCCCGAAAAAAAGGTGAAACGCCAGAGTAAAAATTTGAAAACGGATTAAAAAAACGGGGGATTGAATACTAATCAGAGAATTATTGCCAATTTTTCGTCTGGCCAGGAAATTCGACCGGATTGAATCCAGGGATGGACCCGTGTCAAAAATCCCGGGTGTGACCCTGCATTCGCGATGTGAAATGGGTTTAAATGTCTTTGTGGCCTACGTAAGTTCTGTAAGTGTAATGGGTTAAAATGCAGTGGGTTCTCTAACCTCCGCCAGTGATCACTTCTTATGGGCCTAGTGGGGTATGCTTTCCATGTATCCCCCACTGCTCCATACTGACCTTGTCATTGGAAAGGCCGCACGTAGTTGGGTTGTGGTTTCATGATACCTACTACTAATAATTCTGGTGCTAATAAACCCAATCTCCATCCTTTGCCCATACTTTTTTTCCTCCCCTTTTGATGGGAACATTATGGGGTGGGGAAGAATATTTTGCGCTATTTCCGCCATGTTCCCATGGAGCAATGGTGCAATACTCAGAGGGAGGCTGGGCTGTGAGATTTTGATTCGCTGAGACTGTCAGCATCACGCCCCTATCCTGCCCATGATGTATTATAGCAGCATGTACTCCTCCAGCTGAGGTTGCCACAACTGCATGTACTGTAAAACAGTTTTGCATGGGGTATGGGTCATAGAATCGACCCAATAAAGGTCGACACTCAATATTTTGACCACTGTTTGTCAACAGGCCATAGGTCGGCACTGTATAAAGGTCAACGTGGCTTAGCTTGAGTGGGACAAAAGGTCGGCAAAAGCAATAGTTTTTTCATGGTTTTTGGTGTCTGTGTCGACTTAGGTGAACGTGAACTGTATTTCAGTGTACCGCTTCGCTCGCCAGGCTTCCGGCACGATGTCTCGCTACCCTTGTCAACCTTTTTCATGTCCACATTTTCTGTTTCCTATGTTGACCTATTGCTTGTGTTGAACTTTTGTCCCTGTCGACATAGCCATGTCAACCTTTTTAAAGTGTCGACCTATGGTCTGTTGGCCAATAGTAGGCGATCTATTGAGTGTCCACCTAATTATTGTTGACCCATCGAACGCACACGCCAGGCTTGCAGGTTGTACTGTATGGTATGACTACACGCCAGGTCACGGGGTTTGAAGAAATGACGATGCTTCCTCACAGAGGCGTAACTCTGGGAGGCAATGGAGTCATCTGCCGCCGGGCTCCTGCTCCCAAGGGGGCACCTCTCCTCCCCATGCAAGTATGCAAGTATAAATCAGTTATTTAAAAGCCAACAACATTGCTTCCGTTCTGAGAAATATATGTGTTATCTATCTATATTTCTTAACAGAAATATATATTTTATAGAAGGTTTTATTGGGTTGTGTTGTGTATATGTGTGTGTGTGTGTGTCGGGGGGGGCACCAATATATATCTTGCCTCCAGGCATCTGGAATGAACTTACGCCACTGGTTCCTCATCTTTGCGGCCAGCAATATACGCCAGTTATGTTAGCTGCTGCGTATGGATTTTCGGTGAGGGAACCATTACAAATCTGGGTACTTATGTAGTATCTGGGCGCCCGATTTTCTGATTGTATGCCTTACCTTAAGGCATACAATCAGATGCGATTCGACGCGATTTTCGGCAAAATCGCATCGAATCGCATCCGATATCGCATGCGATGATGCAATGCGATTCGATGCGATTTTCCATAGGATTCAATGTTAACAAGGTCCTGTTCATTTCCCCACTATCCGAGTGGGCATAGAGTTGATTTTATATAGCGAGCGCAGCGAGCCACCGAGCCCGAAGAGTGGCGAGGGGACGCGGAATACATTTTAAGTAATCCGCGGCCCCTTGCGGGGCTCGCTGCGCTCGCCACGCTTTATATAATCAACTCTATGCCCACTTGGATAGTGGGGAAATGAACAGGACTATGTTAACATTGAATCCTATGGAAAATCGCATCAGATCGCATGCGATATCGGATGCGATTCGATTTGATTTTTACGACCCGATTTTAAAATCGGGCGCCCAGATACTACATAAGTACCCAAATCTGCTCTAGAGGCATTTTTTAGGGTAAAAGATGTTTTCTAAATTTGTCCCCTGGCGGGCTCGCTTCACTCGCCACACTTCGGGCTCGGTTAGCTCACCTGAACTTTACTAATGGTAATACATGGTGGCGTGGACACAGGATGGTGGCATGGACCTAGGGTGGTGGCATGCACCCAGGGTGGTGGTGCACAAAGATTCGTACAGTACATAAGTTCCGTAGTGTAAGCGGTGGCCGCAACCGTACGTAAGTTCCATAGAGTAAGCGGTGAGGAAGTACCGAAAATACAGTTTTACAGTTGGTTTCAAATTGATTATTTTCATGGTGTGAAAACAGAACAAAGTCATTATTTATTCCATGTTCCGCTGTCTGTCTATCCCATGTGTATTATTGATATATTGCAATTTCATGTGTTCTGTTTGAGATTTCACACTTTTTTCAATTTCTCCATCTCTCCAAAATCCCCACACATTTGTGTTACCCCTCCTGGAATTATCAATTCTCTTCTTTGTATATCCTCGTATACTGTACCTTCTCTGGCTTTCCTATGCGTTATATAACTGGGAATAACTATATGCCGGTCATGGTTATCATTGGAACATACCTCAGTATTAGCTACAAGGTCGAATCTCTCCCTGGATCAGGATTAAAATCACTTCAGGGATCTTATCTCCTAAAATATAATAATACGATAATGGCATTTAAAACTGAACTCTCTCTATTACCAGCAGACTTTGTATCATATTCTGGGGGGTGGAAGAAGCTGCCATTATTTCAGCAGCCCCTTGGTACTAGTTTAAATAACTACGAATAAAATGGTGGAATTTCTGACTAAGGGCTGAATTCAATTAGGGGCAAGCTTGTTTTATGCAGCCTGTATACATTGGGGGGTATTCTGATTCAATGGGTTCCCCACGTGTTCGCACGGGGACCGATTGTTCGCGACTGCGCGTGTGCATAGGTTTTTATGTGCATGTGCAGCCACTGTGTGCGAGTGGACAGCAACCATTGAATGATCTCTCCGCCGCACTCAAGGCTGCGAATGGATGATTAGGCAAATACTCATTTGCATTCATGCGGGGGTTCGGGGGGGGGTGGGGGGAGTGGGCAGCAGGCAGCCCTTGGTTGAATTGCAAGCCTTGCGAGTCAACTAGAATAAGGGCCTTTGTTTGAATGTTATCCTAGTATCTGGCACCCAGTGCTGGTTATGCTGGAGTCTGGCACCTAGTGCTGGTTATGCTGGAGTCTGGCGCCCAGTGCCGGTTATGCTGGAGTCTGGCGCCCAGTGCTGGTTATGCTGGAGTCTGGCACCCAGTGCTGGTTATGCTGGAGTCTTGCACCCAGTGCTGGTTATGCTGGAGTCTGGCACCCAGTGCTGGTTATACTGGAGTCTGGCACCCAGTGCTGGTTATGCTGGAGTCTGGCACCCAGTGCTGGTTATGCTGGAGTCTGGCACCCAGTGCTGGTTATGCTGGAGTCTGGCACCCAGTGCTGGTTATGCTGGAGTCTTGCACCCAGTGCTGGTTATGCTGGAGTCTGGCACCCAGTGCTGGTTATACTGGAGTCTGGCACCCAGTGCTGGTTATGCTGTAGCCTGGCACCCAGTGCTGGTTATGCTGGAGTCTGGCACCCAGTGCTGGTCATGCTGGAGTCTGGCACCCAGTGCTGGTTATGCTGGAGTCTGTCACCCAGAGCTGGCAATACTGGAGTCTGTCACCCAGTGCTGGTTATACTGGAGTCTGGCACCCAATGCTAGTTATGCTGGAGTCTGGCACCTAGTGCTGGTTTTGCTGGAGTCTGGAACCCAGTGCTGGTTTTGCTGGAGTCTGGTACCCAGTGCTGGTATTGCTGGAGTCTTGCACCCATTGCTGGTTATGCTGAAGTCTGGCACCCAGTGCTGGTTATGCTGGAGTCTGTCACCCAGTGCTGGTTATACTGGAGTCTGTCACCCAGTGCTGGCTATACTGGAGTCTGTCACCCAGTGCTGGCTATATGGGAGTCTGTCACCCAGTGCTGGCTATACTGGAGTCTGTCACCCAGTGCTGGCTATACTGGAGTCTGGCACCCATTGATACTGATTATACTCTACTATATTGTAGTTCCCAGTTTGGGTTATACTGAATTGTAGGGTTCAGTGATGGAGCCAGTGTAGCCAGTGATGGAGCCATTATAGCCAGTGATGGAGCCAGTGTAGCCAGTGATAGAGCCAGTGTAGCCAGTGGTGCAGCCAGTATAGCCAGTGATGGAGCCAGTGTAGCCAGTGATGGAGTAAGTGTAGCCAGTGATGGAGCCAGTATAGCCAGTGATGGAGCCAGTGTAGCCAGTGATGGAGCCAGTATAGCCAGTGATGAAGCCAGTATAGCCAGTGACGGAGCCAGTGTAGCCAGTGATGCAGCCAGTATAGCCACTGATGGAGCCAGTATAGCCAGTGATGGAACCAGTATAGCCAGTGATGCAGCCAGTATAGCCAGTTATGGAGCCAGTATAGCCAGTGATGGAGCCAGGGTAGCCAGTGATGGAGCCAGTGTAGCCAGTGATGCAGCCAGTATAGCCAGTGATGCAGCCAGTATAGCCAGTGATGCAGCCAGTATAGCCAGTGATGGAGCCAGTGTAGCCAGTGATGCAGCCAGTATAGCCAGTGATGGAGCCAGTGTAGCCAGTGATGGAGCCAGTATTGCCAGTGATGGAGCCAGTATAGCCAGTGATGCAGCCAGTATAGCCAGTGATGGAGCCAGTGTAGCCCGTGATGGAGCCAGTATAGCCAGTGATGCAGCCAGTATAGCCCGTGATGGAGCCAGTATAGCCAGTGATGCAGCCAGTATAGCCAGTGATGCAGCCAGTGTAGCCAGTGATGCAGCCAGTGTAGCCAGTGATGGAGCCAGTATAGCCAGTGATTCAGCCAGTATAGCCAGTGATGGAGCCAGTATAGCCAGTGATGCAGCCAGTATAGCCAGTGATGCAGCCAGTATAGCCTGTAATGGAGCCAGTATAGCCAGTGATGGAGCCAGTATAGCCAGTGATTCAGCCAGTATAGCCAGTGATGGAGCCAGTGTAGCCAGTGATGGAGCCAGTGTAGCCAGTGATGGAGCCAGTGTAGCCAGTGATGGAGCCAGTGTAGCCAGTGATGCAGCCAGTGTAGCCAGTGATGGAGCCAGTATAGCCAGTGATGCAGCCAGTATAGCCAGTGATTCAGCCAGTATAGCCAGTGATGGAGCCAGTATAGCCAGTGATGGAGCCAGTATAGCCAGTGATGCAGCCAGTATAGCCAGTGATGGAGCCAGTGTAGCCAGTGATGGAGCCAGTGATGGAGCCAGTGTAGCCAGTGATGCAGCCAGTATAGCCCGTGATGGAGCCAGTGTAGCCAGTGATGGAGCCATTGTAGCCAGTGATGGAGCCAGTATAGCCAGTGATGCAGCCAGTATAGCCAGTGATGCAGCCAGTATAGCCAGTGATGGAGCCAGTATAGCCAGTATAGCCAGTGATGGAGCCAGTGATGGAGCCAGTGTAGCCAGTGATGCAGCCAGTATAGCCCGTGATGGAGCCAGTGTAGCCAGTGATGGAGCCATTGTAGCCAGTGATGGAGCCAGTGTAGCCAGTGATGCAGCCAGTGATGGAGCCAGTATAGCCAGTGATTCAGCCAGTATAGCCAGTGATGCAGCCAGTGTAGCCAGTGATGGAGCCAGTGTAGCCAGTGATGCAGCCAGTGTAGTCAGTGATGCAGCCAGTATAGCCAGTGATGCAGCCAGTATAGCCAGTGATGGAGCCAGTGTAGCCAGTGATGGAGCCAGTATAGCCCGTGATGGAGCCAGTGTAGCCAGTGATGGAGCCATTGTAGCCAGTGATGGAGCCAGTGTAGCCAGTGATGCAGCCAGTATAGCCCGTGATGGAGCCAGTGTAGCCAGTGATGGAGCCATTGTAGCCAGTGATGGAGCCAGTGTAGCCAGTGATGCAGCCAGTATAGCCAGTGATGGAGCCAGTGTAGCCAGTGATGCAGCCAGTATAGCCAGTGATGCAGCCAGTGTAGCCAGTGATGGAGCCAGTGGTGGAGCCAGTGTAGCCAGTGATGCAACCAGTGTAGCCAGTGATGGAGCCAGTGTAGCCAGTGATGCAGCCAGTGTAGCTGACCTTTACTGCACATCAGTTAGGACTGATCCCGGGCTCTCTGCTGACCTACTGTACCTACCGCCTGATCCAGTGTGTTATTACTATAAAACTGGTTCTGCTTGATAGATCTACAGTGTCTAGATAGACTGTCAATAGGTCAACACCAAAAGGTCAACATGCAGTAGTGCGACGCAGAAAGAAGCCAACAAGCACTAGGATGACATTGACAAAGTATCAACATTATTTATTTATTTACAGTTACTTATATAGCGCAGCAGATTCCATTGCGCTTTACAATTGACAATCGACATGCACTAGGTTGACATTGACAGAAGGTTGACAAGGAATGGATGACACATGAGTTTTTCACAATTTTTGGAATTGTTTGGACTCTTTTTCATACTTTACCATCCACGCGGACTACAGGCCTGAAGCACAGCGAGTCATGCGAGGTTACGCGTTACACAATGCCGACAGATGTCAACATTGACACACAAAAAATTGAGAAAAGCTTATGTTGACATTTTCATGTGTCGGCATTTCATGTCCTCATTTTGCTTGTTTCAACCTTTTGTCCATATCAACCGTTTTTTATGCCAACCTAGTGCATGTCGACCTTTTTTCATGTGTGGACCTTTTGACTGTTGACCAATAGTGGTCGGCTTACTATATCTATAATCAGTCTAATAATCAACACCCAACAAAAATATGTATCTGGGTGCACTAAGGGGGGCATTTACTAAGATGGGAGTTCTATTGAAGATGGGATGTTGCCGATAGCAACCAATTAGTCTCTATCTATAATCTTCTAGAAGGTGCTAAATAAATAAGTAGAATCTGATTGGTTGCTATGGACAACCTCCCATCTTCAATATTACTCCCATCTTAGTAAATTTACCCCTAAGGTATTTGTGTGACTTGAACTGCTGGACACACCCCTGTGTGGCACCCAATGGCGGAATGGGCAGGAAGCTCCCGAACATCAGGTGTCCCCCCTGGCACCCTGGAAGGGTGCACATGCCTCCCATATTTCACATTTTGCTGGCCCCTCCCAGCCCACTCCTCCGCCTCATCAGATGCCGGTATTTGTGGCTCTTCGGGGAGGGGGCGGGACCAAAATGATGCAAATCGTGTCCCTTCCCTTTCCCGAACAGCTGGGAAAGGGAAGGATCAGAGACACAGATCAGAGACACCTCTATGGTGTGTGCGCCCTGTGCAGGAAGCAGGCGGCAGCTGACATCCGCTGATGTCAGCTGCCCGCCCCTGCACCCGCGTTACCGGGCAAAGGAACCCCCAGCATTTTCATGGGAAACACCCATGAAATGCTGAGCTTTCCCATGCACTGTGCCCCCCCCCCCCCCCACTGCTGACCCACGCCCCCTGCCTGCACTGCGAGGTACGAGCGGGACGTCGAACATGTAGGGATGGCCATCGTTGCCATTGACATCGATGGTTGCCATCGATGGCAATTCGGCAACTGGCCATCGATAGTGCTTAACTATGCAATGGATGACCATCGATATTTTTACATATCGATGGTCATCCATTGTATTTGATTGATTGGCCTGCGGGCCAATCAAAACACAGGGGGCGGGGCTTCGCAGGTGTCGGGGGCGGAGCTATGCTCCGTGTCCCGACACTTTGAAGAAAAAAAAAAGCAAAACATCGTTTTGCTATTCCATCGATGGAGGGAAACCATCTGGTTCTCCCCCATCGATGGCAAAAGTATTCGACATCGGCCATTAACCATCGATGATTTCGAATCATCGATGGTCGATGGCCATCCCTACGAACATGTAGACCGCCGTGCCGCTCTCACCCTGCCTCTGTTCATGCGCAGAAATGCGTCTGCGCAAGCGTAGACGCAAATCATCAGTCCCCCGTGTGACCGAAAAAATTAGAATAACCCCCACTCTCTCAAGAAAATGTCTAGACGAATTTATAACACCAGTCCATCTCTGGTTATACGGTGGAAGGCTCCCCACCAGCCTGAAAAAGTAATTACTAAAAAATAAATAAAAAACCGTATTTGCGCTACTGAATCACGAACATGACTCATGTTTATCTTGTGTCTGACATTGACAAGGGATTTACATGGGCAGTGTTTCAATGCTTTAATGTCATCACTAGAGGACAGAACGGACAGATATAAGGAAATTGTTGATCATATTGCAGCCTAAAAAGAACTTGGAGGAAAACTTGTCAGGGTTCCACAGGGTTCTCCTCCTTTGATGCCGCTTGCCACAAAATCTCAATTAAAAGCCCTGGCAGGAACATTTTCACAATAGATGAAAGTTTATAGCGTGTGTCAGTGTTACTATACTGTGAGCAACGTTAAGCAGAAGCTCAGGCGGAGAGGGTTATTCCGTGTCAGGGCTGGGAGCCGAGCGCTGCCAGACAACTGACATTTAAATGAAAAATCCTATAGCTAAATGAAAGCGGAATCACTTGTTCGCCGGTATCTGCCGTATTAGAGAACCATGTTTAACAAGATGAACATGGTGCTGCCTTCCCCAAGATGTCAGACCCCTGTGGTGCTATAGGGAAAAAAAGCACTTTTATATGTCAGTTCATTCAGACAAGGCATGTTGTATGAGTCATCGTTCTCATTGATTAATCGTAAGGTTTGAATGGGTTTAAAAACTATCAGAACCTGCTGTTGGTTGACGACGGGTTCTATCTTAGAACCAATAAATGGTGCTTTGACCTTCTAAGCAGAACTAGACTTTAACTGATGACAAGTAGAAGAGGTGCTTGTGTCCTGGGGTCCCCCTGCAACAGTGCCAGCCTGCACTAGGCAGGACCATCATAAGGCTGAAATCCATAGGGATAGGGTCCCCGGAATGAACTTGTTGACCCTCTCTTCCTATGAAGAACCAACCTCATACTGGCCCTTATTCTGATTGATGCGGACTTTACCGCGTTCTTACGGATAGCGTCTTTACGGCGTCTGCGCATGCGTGGAGAACGCTACGCGCATGTGCCACGCCTTGACTCGGTACCAGTTCGGACAAAGCCCGTCCAAAACTGGTCCCCGCAATCAGTCGGGAAATAGGGGCGTATTATGGGCGTCATGCGGAATGACACATGGGCGTAGTTTCAAAGTGGGCAAAACGGGGCGGAAACATGGGCGGACACGGGGGAGTACACTTATGTTGGGGGGCGTACATTCGGAAACCACTCCGAATGCACGCGAGCAAAAAGGGCTGAAATGTGCGGTGTCCACAAGTGTACTATTGCTTTGCGGACACCACTCGTTCATGCGGTAGGCGAACGTACGCCTAATGACTACAACCATTAACACCTGAACCCAATACAATCTACTCCTTTACTCATTACTCACTAATAGGACGCTTGTCAGTGCTTTAATTGAAACCATTGCACTTCAATTGCTGTAAGGGTTAATGTGTGCAATGCATGTGTTAGGCATGCTTGTAAGGATATATTGGAATCTAATTGATTCCATTTCCAAATAAGCAGTTTTTTATGAGGATAGGTAATTGAATAAGTGGGTCATGTGATGTCTTGCAGAAGATACTTCATAGTGGGTTGTTTGGCGTAAATACTCCGCTTACGTGCGGTAGCACCGCTTGGCTCCCGGTCGGATGCGGTATTCCCGAGCATACTCTGTAATACTCTGTAATACCGTGCCGAATCGGAGTGTTTCTCCCGCACACGCATGGTTTGTATGTCGTCCGTAAACACGCCCTGTTCTTAAAGAGTGAGTCCGTCCGAATGCGGAGGACACGTGGGCGTTTCTACGGACGATGGCCGCACGCGGCAAAACACCGTGGCGTGCGGACCGCTCCGTAAGAATGCGGGAATTTCCGCACAGATCAGAATAAGGGCCACTGATAGCATTAGGGCTGTTCTCCAAACCCCTGGGATGTGGGGTTAATGAACATAGTGACTTAGAATTAATATTGTTCTCTGCTGGCGCACTATAAGTCCCAGCTAGCTCAGCCTTACCTACTGTCTGCTGCAATGTACCTGCAAAATACATTTTAACAGAACCACTGGAAACACACACATACCCCCAAAATGCTTTATGACATAAACTGTCCCCCACACACCCTCATTCACCACTTCATTACTCAGATAAATTCATAGTAATAGGGTTCTCTTCCTTCCATGCAGGCATCTGGGAAATCCCTATCCCCCTGATACTGTATGATGCACTACTACTGTGCACCCAACAAGGTCTTACTCGTGCTTGCTTACACTCCCAGGATGTACGGGGGGTGTGGATCAGTGTGTCACCAGCAAGTTGTTAGACAGTCATTAGGTCGACACCATTGGGTCGACGTGTATTTAGGTCAACATGTGTCTAGGTCGACATGCAGGAAGGTCATAAGGTTGACAGGGTCATTAGGTCGACATGGGTTAGGTCAACAGTCAAAAGGTCGAGATGGGGATTTTCACAGTTTTACGACCCGAATGTTGACACAGTCGACATGGACACAGGTTAAAGTGCACCGCATCTCCACTCATGGCTCGCTGCACTCGGTACACTATTTTATTCTACCACCACGCCCTAGTGGATGGTAGGGCATGAAATACCGACTGTCGGCACATGTCTGCTCAAAAAACAGTGAAAAACCTCATGTTGACCTTTTGACTGTCGACCTAACCCATGTGGACCTAATGACCCTGTCGACCTAACCCATATCCACCTAGACTCACGTCGACCTTCCTGCATGTTGACCTAGACACATGTTGACCTAAATGAATGTGGACCTAATGGTGTCGACCTAATGACTGTCTAACAACTTGCTGGTGACCCAATGACCGTATTCCTGTACGGGAGACTCCCAGACCTTTGGTGGCTCTCCCAGATGATCAGAAGAGTAATCAAGTCTCCTGGAGGTCGCATACATCTGAGTGTAGTGGTCCAGCCTGTTGATGATCAGTTGCGTATTGGAGGCTCCGCCCCTGCCATTTTACAATGGTGGAAATGTCAGCATTCTGTAGCAGAGACATTATGACATGGTCACACCCCCCACACCACTCTCTTGGATCGGGCAGACCAGAAGTCAACGAGTATGGTCCACTGACAGTGACAGTGACTGTCATAGAAATACATTGGAACACTCATATTAGAAGTCAACTGACCCTCGTGCTGAAGAATTCGATAATTCCAATAGCTGGTAAAGCATTGTACTGGTAACTGGAAGCATCCACAGGCCGGTTACACACACTCCGGCTCCTGCCGGACGGTGAAATCCGTCACGGCCAGGAAGCTGTGCAGCACACACTAGTTTATCATGGAAGGGATGGCCACAGCCCGGCAGCCGTCCCTTCCAGTGGCGGGATCCGGCTGCAGCCGTGCGGCCGGGCCGTCCCATGTGAATGGACACAATAGTGTCCATTCACAACTAATGTGTGCGGCACGGCTCCCTGGCCGTGTGGGATTTCGCCGTCCGGCAGGAGCCGGAGTGTGTGAAACCGGCCAAAGAGCTGTCAATCTTTTCCTATGTTTCCCATTTACCAAGTCGACCATTTGACCATGTTGAGCTTTTGACCATGTTGTCAATAAGGTGTCGACTTATTGACTGTGGAGCTGTTGACTGGATACCCTCCATTCTCCATCCACTCACTCACCCGATATCAGGATTTTCTTCCCTACCAGGTGGCAGGCACCATGCTAACCCTGTTCTTTCTGGGTACTGGTGGATGGCGAGATGGCATTGGACTGTAGTGCCCGCCAACGTTACCAGCCCAGTTGTACTCTGCCATGATCTACGTTTTATATAACCTGGTGCTCACAATCAGTAAAGGTTTGGGACCAGCTAAGTTGCATGTGGACACGCAAACTGCACAGCTCATGTGCAATCATATTCACATTTTATATAGTACTACACAGAGTTAAATGAGTGAGAGGGACAATACTTTGAAATGCCTGGGGATCCTTTAAGTGCCCCAATAACTTACAGTATACCCATTAAAACCCTCTACAAAACTTAACAGGAAACTAATGGAATAACAAGACTGCAGCGTTTATTAAAAAGCCATACAATTTTATTGACCAAATGGGAAATTCGGATAAGGAAACACAGCGGAGAAACAGAAATAATGGCCATAGCAATCATTGATGTACAACTCTCTCTTGCAAGTAACCTGCATACATAAAGCGGGGTCCTTTCCTGTAGCCTCAGGTTTTAAAGGCCATCAGGCTTAAGGGCCCCAAACCCATAAACGAGATTGGACCCAACTGTCCAATCTCTACTGGCCGTGCGCCGGATTGCGTGCACATCGTGTGCACAATGCGCACTCCCTCTCGTTTGAGTAGTTGTCCTCTGATCAGAGGTGCTACACGTCTGATCCGTCCGCTGTCATTGCGGTCGAACGAGCGATTGTATGTGCCATTTTGTGGGCTGAAATTATCCTAATACATGCGTAAAAGTGTTGACTCTTCCCTCAAAATAATTACCTCCACTGCTAATTAGTGATGGGCATCTTTAAATCAAATGTAGATGTGTTATATATATGCATTCATACATATAGAAATATAATAGGCTGGGTGTAATAGCCTGCAAGAAGCGGGAAGTGCGGGATTCCGCGTGAGTCTGGCTGGATTTTTAAAGCGGCAATCATTTACACAACATCACCAGGTTGATTTTGCCGTGTAAATGATTGCCGCTTTAAAAACCTGGCCAGACTTACACAAAATCCTGCACATCCTGCTGGTATTACACATTGCCACAATAACGTTTCAAATAATAACATTTGCAATCTAAGCGGCAATCATAATATTTATGGAGCCAGCGTAATGTGGTAAGCAGACTGTGCCAGAATGATTTGCATCCTCTCAGAGTGAATGAAGCGTACATCTGTTCCTTGCGCTATGTTTAGTATCTGGATTACTTTGTTAAGTGTCTGGAAATAATTGATACGATTGACGACCGTTACTTCTTTCCCACAGGTATGATCTGGGCAGAGTGTAAAGAGATCTGGTCTCAAGGGCCGCGGGAATACATTTTCGAGCTGTGGAATATCCTGGATTTCGGAATGCTGGCGATCTTTGCCGCTTCGTTCATCGCCAGGTTCATGGCGTTTTGGCACGCCTCTCGGGCACAGAACTTTGTTGACGATGATGAGAACATTAAAGACTTGACAACTGCCACGCTGCCTCCGGAAATTAAATACTACACCCTGGGTGAGCGCGGTGTAGCTAGAACATTACAGACATTTATAGCCTTTCGCTTAATCCTTTATTACATTGTGTGTTGTCTGTTATAACTGACCGTAGATGTGCGCCGGAGCTGTATTTATGTTTAGTCTTATTGCAAACGAAGCATTTTCTAAGCAGTTTGCTAAAGATTGTCCATCATTTACTAAAGACCAGTTCAATGCAGGTGCCACCGAAATACTGGAACCGACAAGTCCAAGTTGAGCAAAGTAATTGTACTTTCTAATATAATGTACCTTTATTGCAAGGATTATTTTACCAGTATAGGGACCATTTCAGACCCATTCGTAATGGGCTGTCCCCGATGGTCGGTGTTTCCACATTAGTGTTCCCGCTAGGCTGTTTTAGCGGGGCGCTGCGCCCTGCCCTATTTTTAAAGGGCAAAATGCGCCCTGCCCCTCTAGCAGCGTCCCGCTGAAACAGCCTCACGGGGAAGCCCAGCAACCGTAGACGGCGATGCCCAGCGCTTCCCCCGGCAGCACAGTGACTTCGGAGGGGCCGGGCCAGCCCCCTTTGGAGACAACGGCGACTGGGCCCGCCCCCTTTCATGATGGTGGCGGCCCAGGCATGCCCCTCTTGTGACGTCGGCGGCCTGGGACCACCCCCAGCTGTGACGTCGGCGGGCCTGGTCCGCCCCCCGGCGCCCTGCCCGCTGTAAAAGCTGAACACTACACATGTGCGAATATGTATATGCGCAAAACCTGGGAGGGAAAGAGTTTCACACTCGCCGGACCATTCGCTCCGTAGTGAGCAGAGTGGGGGCGGCCAGCAAACATATGCCGCCTAGCACACACGTCTGAATCAGGCCCATAGTGATGATAGCATAAATACAATATAGTGGAATCCATTCGCAATGCTTTTAACTCATTTCAGAAAATACATTAATAACTTCATGCAAACACACCGTAATGGTTATAAATACTGGATACAATGAAATACAGTATAAGAGATTTCTGCTGCCAAGTGTTCCGTGTTTGTTTGTTATTACATATGGTGGCTATCCTGTGTTTAAGTAAAGAGATGTGCGGACCGGTTCTTTGGAAATCCAACCCCCCCCCCTGAAATTTGCAGATCCGATTTGGATCTCCTGCGTAAATCCGAACCAGAGCGAGTCCCAATTCTATTCTTCCTGCCGGTTCGGAATTCAGTTTTTAAAAAAACATATCAAGTTTTGGATTAGAAAATGACACGATTTGAGCTGTTTTTATCCACTTTCAAGAAATCCTAAACCCAAGACTCAGATGTTAAATTCGAACTGCAAACCTAAATACTCAAAGGGGGGGGGGGGGTTTGCAAAACCAAAACACAAAGAAGACTCCCCACATATCTGTAGTTTATTTATTTAGTATAGTAATAATGTGTAGGTACCTAGTATAGGCATTTATATAATGAAAAGAGGGGGTAATTCAGACCTACTTGCATGGCCATGAATTCGCAGCATTCAGTTAAGACGCCGCCCCACTAGAGTGAAACCCCACCTCAGGAATCATTGTGTTTGCTGTGCATATGGATGTGTACAGCTGCAAATCTTTTTGCGAATATGTCCAAAACCCATCGCTACAGGTTCACCATTGAAAGTAGCCAGAGACTTAAGGGCCCCATACATCAGCAATTAATTGTGACAATTTTCAGATATGGAGATGATTGCCACAATTAATTTTTAGATGTGTGGGCTCCCCCTTTTGGCAATCCCAATCAAAATCGCCAATCGATTGCTTAATCAGGTTTTTAAACATGTTTAATAATCTGGTATTATCTGCAGATCTTTTTTATATGTGTGGGCATTCCCAATTCGTCTTCTTCATCTATTAACATTATGAACCGCTGAAATGACAATCTAATGGGCAATTTCCAGATATGAAGATGCAATCTTTAGATGGAAAAATCTGCCGATCACTGAAATAAATCTGTAATGTGTGGGCAAAGTCAGATAGATTGTAGAATCCATTTATCTGGCCAAAAAATCCCTGTATCTGGAAATCCATAAATTGTGATTGCTGATGTATGGGGCCCATTACTCTGTAGCTTCAATGAATACAGGCATATCCGGCCTGTTGCTGACGTCAAACACCCTCCCTAAAACGCTTAGGCATGCCTGCGTTTTCCCTGACACTCCCAGCAATTTTTCCCAGCATGCCTAGCATTTTTCTTAGCACTCCCGCTAAATGTCCGATTTCCATCCCCGGATGCCTTCTTCCTGTCCATCACCTTGGGAACGACGTGCGCATAGAAATAGCAGATTGTAGAGGAGGTAGTGAATTTAGTTGTACTTATGGGTATTTTTGTCCTACTCTCTTCCAGCCAGAATAAAGTGGCTGTCATCAGATCCACAGATTATATCCGAAGGCCTCTACGCAATTGCTGTGGTTCTGAGCTTCTCCAGGATTGCCTATATTCTACCAGCCAACGAAAGCTTTGGACCTCTGCAGATATCACTAGGAAGGACTGTAAAAGACATCTTCAAATTCATGGTGATCTTTATCATGGTGTTTGTGGCCTTTATGATTGGAATGTTTAACCTTTATTCCTACTATCTGGGAGCTAAACAAAATGATGCCTTTACCACGTAAGTTGCAAATTTGTTAAAAATGTGATTTTCATTCGCTTCTTTCAGTTTTTTCTCTTTGTTTTTATAGACACACAAACTTTATTTGTTATATTGTCTTTGTATTCGTCTGATGCAAATCTTATGTATTCTATGCATGCGATTCAAATCATCAGTGTCAGGTTTGACTGATGAGCTGCAGGATTGTAAACTGCCACTTGCAGTTCTCTGCCAGAACGGGACTTAAGCCCTGCCCTATACTTAAGTCCTGCCCCCACTGCCGCCTAAACTTTGCCATTGGTAACATCAACCATCAGTCACCGGGAGGGCAGGGCCAGGGAGCAGGGATGAGGTCAGTCAGCCACCCCAGCCACCCCAGCCAGTCAATTTTATTTATTATATGGTAACATTGCTCCTCAGTGTTCCATAATTTTGACCGGCAGGTAGAATACTTATAAAGCTGATTTTAGAAGTTAAAAGATATCAGCCTCACCTCTGTAGGTGATAATTCTGCACATTTTAACCCACAACTAATATGTATTTGCTAATTCAGCAGATTGAAAAAAAAAAAACAACCAAAAAAACAATTGTGATGTCATCGTATGGCAATCGTTGATACGTATTGCATATTCGGTATTGGTATTAGATTCCATTTATAATTTGTGTAGGATGTACATTTAACTGGTCAAGTAAGATACATTGGCAGAAAAATAGAACCCCTTTCACACCTCACCTACTGTATAACCCTGGTTGTTGCTAGGTGAACCCGAGTCGAGGTTCAATGTGAAAGCACCAAACTGAATAACCCGGATAAACCAACCCAGCAATTCAGCCAGGGTTATGAGAACAGTTAAACTCTGGTCGCCCCTTTGTATAAAGGTCGACCCGGGTTAATGTGAAAGGGTCGGACCTTGGTCAGAGGCAGGATCAAAATCCCGGGTCCGACCTGCCTTTAGCGATGTGAAAGTGGCACAGGTGACACATTTGAAGAGATATATATCTGGCCATTCTTTAAGTATAGGGAATTAGTAAATATGCTTCGGGCATCTCCTATATATTTGGCTACATCTGTCACTCAAAGTGGGTGTCTGTGTCTATAACGCTCTGTTCCTGGACTTTCCTCTTAATGTGTGATTGCCTTCATCTGTGCTGAACACCTTTCTGAGAAATTAACCTGTTTAAAACAGGTGATGGCAATCATACATTCAGGTGATGGCAATCATACATTAAGGGGAAGTCTAGAAACAGAGCATTGTGTCCCTCCTGGAGAGGGTCATGTTGGGAGGTATGTGACAGAGAACCAGCCCAGTGAGCCCACAGACAGTGCCAGACACCCACTGCCTTCCCATGTTGCCCAGCACTGCTACTCCACAGCCACCAGGTGAGCGCCCCCCTCCCGTGATTTGCGGCAAAACCTCCCCTCCCGTGCGCCCCCTCCCGCGATTCGCGGCAAAAACACCCGCTCCCCCGCGACCCCCCCTACCGCGATTCGCAGCAAAAACACCCCCGCGACCCCCCCTCCCGCGATTCGCTGCAAAAAGAACCCCCCCACGACCCCTCCCGCAATTCGCGGCATAACCACCACCCCGCGACCCCCCCCTCCCGCGAATCGCGGCAAACCCTCCCCCGTGACCCCCCCGATTCGCGGAAAAAACACCCCACCGCGACCTCCCTCCCGCGATTCGCGGCAAAAAGAACCCCCCCGCGACCCCCCCTTGCACGATTGGCGGCACCCCCCCTGCGACCCCCCTCCCGCGATTCGCGGCACACCCCCCCCCCCGCAATTCGCAGCAGCCCCAGGATTAAATGGCACATGCAAAACACTGACATGGCTATGGTCGACAATGAAAAAGGTTGACATAAGTTTTTGAAGATTTATTTTTAATTTTTTTAATTTTTTCATATTCATTGTCATGTGTCGACATGGACACCAATGAAGTGGCACACTTATGTCAACATTTACATGTGTTGACCTTTCTGTGTTGATTTTTTCTTGTGGCGATTCGCGTCACACCCCCCCGCAACCCCCCCTCCCGCGATTCGCGGCACCCCCGTGACCCCCCACCTCCCGCAATTCGCGGCAACCCCCCACCGGAACCCCTGTGAACCCCGCCCTCCCGCGATTCGCGGCACCCACCCCCGCGACCCCCCCTCCCGCAATTCGCGGCACCCCCCGTTATTCGCGGCAGCTCCAGAATTAAATTGCACATGGAAAACACTGACATGGCTATGGTCGACAATGAAAAAGGTTGATATGAGTTTTTGAAGTTTTTTTTGTCATTTTTTGAATATTTTCATATTCATTCTCATGTGTCGACATGGACACCAATGAAGTGCCACACTTATGTCAACATTTACATGTGTTGACCTTTCTGTGTTGATTTTTTTCTTGTGGCGATTCGCGTCACACCCCCCGCAACCCCCCCTCCGGCGATTCGCGGCACCCCGGCACCCCCCCGCAATTCGCGGCAACCCCCCGCCGGAACCCCCATGAACCCCGCTCTCCCGCGATTCGCGGCACCCACCCCCCGCAATCCCCCCCCCCTCCCGCAAATCGCGGCACCCCCCGCGATTCGCGGCAGCCCCAGGATTAAATGGCACATGGAAAACACTGACATGGCTATGGTCGACAATGAAAAAGGTTGACATGAGTTTTTGAAGATTTATTTCATTTTTTGAATGTTTTCATATTCATTGTCATGTGTCAACATGGACACCAATGAAGTGGCACACTTATGTCAACATTTACATGTGTTGACCTTTCTGTGTTGATTTTTTCTTGTGGCGATTCGCGTCACACCCCCCCGCAACCCCCCCCCCCCGCGATTCGCGGCACCCCCCGTGACCCCCCACCTCCCGCAATTCGCGGCAACCCCCCACCGGAACCCCTGTGAACCCCGCCCTCCCGCGATTCGCGGCACCCAACCCCGCGACCCCCCCCTCCCGCAATTCGCGGCACCCCCCGTGATTCGCGGCAGCTCCAGAATTAAATTGCACATGGAAAACACTGACATGGCTATGGTCGACAATGAAAAAGGTTGACATGAGTTTTTAAAGTTTTTTTTTTCATTTTTTGAATATTTTCATATTCATTCTCATGTGTCGACATGGACACCAATGAAGTGCCACACTTATGTCAACATTTACATGTGTTGACCTTTCTGTGTTGATTTTTTCTTGTGGCGATTTGCGTCACACCCCCCCCCCCCCACAACCCCCACTCCCGCGATTCACGGCACACACACACCTCCCCCGCGATTCTCGGCACCCCACCCCGTGACCCCCCCTCCCGTGATTCACGGTACACCCCCGCGACCCCCCCCCCCCATGATTCGCCGCAACCCCCGCCCCGTAACCCCCCCTCCCGCGATTCGCGGCACCCACCTCCGCGACCCCCCTCCCGCAATTCGCGGCACCCCCCCCCCCCCCCCGCGATTCGCGGCAGCTCCAGAATTAAATTGCACATGGAAAACACTGACATGGCTATGGTCGACAATGAAAAAGGTTGACATGAGTTTTTGAAGTTTTTTTTTTCATTTTTTGAATATTTTCATATTCATTCTCATGTGTCGACATGGACACCAATGAAGTGCCACACTTATGTCAACATTTACATGTGTTGACCTTTCTGTGTTGATTTTTTCTTGTGGCGATTTGCGTCACACCCCCCCCCCCCACAACCCCCACTGCCGCGATTCACGGCACACACACACCTCCCCCGCGATTCTCGGCACCCCACCCCGTGACCCCCCCTCCCGTGATTCACGGTACACCCCCGCGACCCCCCCCTCCCATGATTCGCCGCAACCCCCGCCCCGTAACCCCCCCTCCCGCGATTCGCGGCACCCACCCCCGCGACCCCCCCTCCCGCAATTCGCGGCACCCCCCCCCCGCGATTCGCGGCAGCTCCAGAATTAAATTGCACATGGAAAACACTGACATGGCTATGGTCGACAATGAAAAAGGTTGACATGAGTTTTTGAAGTGTTTTTTTTTTTTCATTTTTTGAATGTTTTCATATTCATTCTCATGTGTCGACATGGACACCAATGAAGTGCCACACTTATGTCAACATTTACATGTGTTGACCTTTCTGTGTTGATTTTTTCTTGTGGCGATTCGCGTCACACCCCCCCACCCCCCCGCAACCCCCACTCCCGCGATTCACGGCACACACACACCCCCCCGCGATTCTCGGCACCCCACCCGTGACCCCCCCTCCCGTGATTCACGGCACACCCCCTGCGACCCCCCCCTACCATGATTCGCCGCAACCCCCGCCCCCGTAACCCCCCTCCCGCGATTTGCGGCAACCCACCCCGCGACCCCCCTCCCGCGATTCTCTGCAATCCCTCCCCTCCCGCGATTCGCAGCATCCACCCCCCCACAACCCCCCCTCCTGCAATTCGCGGCACCCCCCGCGACCCCCCCTCCTGCAATTCGCGGCACCCTCCGCGACCCCCCCTCCCGCGATTCGCGGACACCTAAGTTGCAATACAGGGCACCTTTCATACAATTCTAACCATATTTCTCATATACAAACGTTCACAAATTAAGGGGGCGCAGCCCCTTACGACGGTGTGAAGAGCGCCCGTAGGGCGCGATGAATCACCTAGTACAATGATAAGTCAGCGATGACGAAAGCTACACCTGAGATACCAAGGCTCGGTCTATATGAGGAAGCAGTAGCGATGCAGTGTATACAGAATACAATGAGGAGTCAGCGATGACTAAAGCTACGCCTGAGATTACAGGGCTCAGCCCATACGTTTCCTACCTTCAGCTGGAGCTGCCGAACCCACACAATGTTGTTTACAACCTCAGGAAGGTTCTTGCCTGTGAGAGGTCCTGAGGAATCTCCGGGAGAGCCATGGCAGCGCATCTCATAGTCCGCGTGGATGTCTGCAAATTACACAATTACAACTCACACAATAGCAACAGTTCAATTGATTTGAGTATGTAATTGTACAAACCTCAGCTTTAGTTTTACTGCTCCTCAACTGTTCATATTAAATGTCTCCTTTGGTACAGGCAAATGCCAGCATGGTCTTTGCCTTAGCTTTTCCTACGGCTAGTAGGATAGCACCAGCAATGAATTACATATTCTGGTTTTGTTGCTGCTGCTAGTATTCAGTAATTCCGCATGTGCAGAACGCCTTCAGCAAGTATCACAAAAATCGCAGCTGCATTCGTGTGAGTAGGGCAGGGAGCGGCATCATGGGAACGCAGGCGTGGTGTTCTCTGCTTGGGCCGGGTGGCTGACGTCACATGACTTCAGCCATCTGCGACCATGATAAAAGTCAGTTTAGAAGTACTTTTATCTGCGAATGGGAGAAAAATAATTAGGTGGTTAGGAGGGGATGTGGAAGTGTACACACCCACTCGCAATGCTAATGCGGGGATTTGGCTGGTGGGGGAGCGGGCGTTTGGTGGGGTGGCTGGCAGCGTTACCTGCGAATACATGCAGCATAGCAAACATGTTTGAACCAGGCCCTTAATTTGTTAGTCAGTCAGCTTGCTTACACCATCTCCGAATACTGATAAAAACACAAAGATGGCCGCATCTGCCTCCGACTCAGAATAAGCCCCATGATGTTGTCCTCCAGTATTCTGATAAATGCCTTGCAGAATTGGGGCTCAAACCTTTTCTGCCGCCATTGATCAATCATAGTTTCCCTGTAATTTACTGCTAATCTATCGCCTCAGATTTCCTGCAGAAGAGCTGACAATCTGACAGAGATTTTTCTGTTTTCTCCTTCAAGAGTTGAAGAAAGTTTTAAGACTTTGTTCTGGGCCATTTTTGGACTTTCTGAAGTGAAATCGGTTGTCATCAACTATGGACACAAGTTTATAGAAAATATCGGTTATGTCCTGTACGGGGTATATAACGTGACTATGGTGATTGTCCTATTAAACATGCTCATTGCAATGATCAACAACAGCTTCCAAGAGATAGAGGTAAGTCTGAGAGGTGCGCAATAGACACTAGTGGTATACTAATATCATGTACATCTGTCGTCACATTGTACCAAAAGTCTCACTGAAAACTCACACTGGTCTAAATATGAAGATACAGAAGGGGGAATTCAGCTCTTGCCAGTCACCCCAAAGTAGTTTCATCAATAGTCTGGCTTACAATTCTTGGAAATGTGCCACAGTGATATTCGCCAACAATTGATCCCCCTAGTGGATGGCAACTACAATTACAGCAGTTACACCACATAAGCGCATACTTGTACACTTTCAAACTCCTGGGGAGGAGACTGTCACCAGCACTCCGGGGGGCGGGACCTGATGTAGACGTCATTAAGCCCCGCCCCCAGTTCTGCAAACACCGCTATTTCAGGGTCCTTGATGAGAGGACAGGGCTAAAATGACACTATGTGCATATTTAGCTCTGCCCCCTCCCCCAAAAAGCCGTGAATCGTGGTACTTTTACCTTTAATAAGAAACTTTGAGACTTGAGTGACAAAGCTGATGCAGAGACATCATTTACTGTAGACTCTTACCTTAAAAGGTTATGAGCCCTTGGACTACAGCTTGGAATCCTGCCTAGATTCAACATTTGAGTTTCTCTGAATGACAGATAGGCTTTGAGCACCCTAATCACTCATCAACACCCCGTCACAAGCTGTCAGCGCATGTAAATAACTCCTGGTTGATATGTAGCCCCGTCTATCAGAGGAGGCGCCTGTTGGATCTGTTGAGTCTCCGGTAGCCAGGAAGGGGGACTTCCAGCTAATCGGCACCCCTCGTAGAACACGCTTATGTGCACCATTACCGTGTGCTGCAGACTGATCCAACTAGAGTGTAGAATGGAAATTAATACTGACCTCTTGGGGGTCATTCAGACCCAATCACTGGGCATGGTACGTGGTGCGCATATGCGGGGTCCCCCTGCAAACAAAGCCATCGCTGGCCTTCTGCAAGGTGATTTACAGCCAGCGGACGTTTACGGACAGCATACCGGCGTTTCTTGGAGTTCCTGGGAAACCGCAGGTGGCACCTGACCTTGGGATGGAGACCTCCTTCTCCCCACGGTGATTCATTCGATGGTGAGTGATTTCCCCCCACCCCTGCAGAGAGACAGGAGAGACTCCGGTGGGGCAGCGTTTACCTGAACGCTGGGCTGCTGATCAGGTCTGAATGACCCCCATTGTTTTCACTGGTATCTGGGCAATGGGTTGACAGTGTCTAAGTCGACAGTCAATAGGTTGGTCTACAGGCAATAGGTTGACACGTGAAAAGGGTGAACATGGTCTACAGTAGGTTGACAATTACAAAATGTTGACACAAGCAAAAGGTTGACATGTTGATTGGTCAACACAGAAACATGATTTTTCTTTTTTTTTTTAAACTACTTATTCTTACTTCACGATCCAAGTGGGCATATAGGGGGGAATAATAATGTGGCAAGCACAGCGAGGCACCGTGCCCGAAGCATGGCGAGCGCAGCGGTGCCCTCATATGGTGTCTATGCCCACCAATGTCGACATAGACACAAAAACGTGAAAAATTTACGTCAACCTTTTCCCGTGTTGACAATTTCCATTCCGACCTTTTGCTTGTGTCGAACTTCTGCCACTGCCAAACTGGGCCATGTTGACCTTTTCATGGTCGAAGTTTTGCCTGTCAACCAATAGTGGTCGACCTATTGACCTAATAATAAATCATTTAAATTGCGTATTTAGCAAATATATCAGTGGCGTAACAATAGCCCCGCAGACCCCGTGGTCGCGCAGGGGAGGGGGGGGGGGCGCTGTGTAAGTGCGGGAGCTGGGGGTCTGCGGGGCTATTGTAATGCCAAACATGTATAATAATAATAATCAAAACCGAGCCCCCCACCGCCGAAAATTTTGGCAGCGCCCCCCCCAGTAAAGATAACAAACACCCCCCTCCCCACCGCATGCCCCCGTGCCTTACTTTCCGCTGTCCTTCAGTGCCAGGGACCCACAGCCGGCTCCCCTCCTGGCTTCTGCTAAAATGAACCATCATAAAATGTCCGCCCCCATAGAGCAGACAGTTCTCTGAAACAGCGGAAAGTAAGGCATGGGGGCATGCGGTGGGGAAGGGGGTGTTTGTTATCTTTACTGGGGGGGGGGGGAGGGGGGGGGCGCGGTTTTGATAATTATGCCACTGAAATATATACTGTAATTAGCACATCTGCCATCACCCAGGCTTCACCCAGGCTTCTCCGGCTAGGAGAGTGAGGCAAATGACTTATATGTGGCATATAACAATCACCCAATACAGTGAATCACAGCCAGTAATATGATCATTAAAGCGTATTTCCAGCCGTGTCAGACGGCCTCTGCGTTCAAAAGAAATACAAATAATTGGTGTCATTCCCTAACGCACGCACTCAGTACAGAAAATCACCGCCGTCTTGTGAATTAACGCCAGGAACATTTATCCCATCTCTCATTAATGTCATTCGCGTTTGTTGTGGCTCCATCAGATTCTATTTTGAACGTGGCTGAAAAGTGATGCTCATCAATAAGACAGCGCCGATAATAACAGCGCCGATCTTGTAGTCAGTGTAGTGCCAGGAATGTGCACGGATCAGGAGGTAGAGACACATTTATGACACAGACGGGCTCTGCACGATGTCAAACAATACAAGTTATTTGACAACGTTGAGATGAATCAGTAAGACATGCTATGTTAAAAACGAATCCGAAAAAATAAATATTTTGGGTCTGCGGCAGATTTGTATGTATGGCCATTTTTGGGGCATACTTTGCATATTTTCTTACTGTGGGGGGGATTCTCTAACATCTGCACCCCCTTACTGCCGCACATCGCCGGCTACTGCTAACATAATTATCGTATATGCTCTAAAATTTGCGATAATTATGGCAAAAGATAACTCTTGCGTTTAGAGCTATCTTTTGCGGTGAGCTGGCGATGCGCGGTGGGTCCCGGCGGCTCCCCCTCCCTCCCTTTCCCGGCTAATTTTGCTGCTGCTGCAGGGGGGACTCTCCTCCTCCTCCCTGCACCCGGAAGATGATTTTCAGTGCAGGGAGGAGGTCACAGGTCTGGGCAGCACAGTGCTGTGCTGCCCGGACACAGGTGAGGGGGGGTCGGCGCGAGTCGCTGTGGTCGGTGCGGGGCAGCGTGGGTTGCGTTAAGAAGCCCATAGGCGTCTATGGGGTATCACCAGCTTTTGCCGTCGATACCCCCGGCAGCGAAAACCCACCGTGCGGGTTTTGCTGCATATCAAAATGCGGTAAAAACCCGATAACAAATATAAGCTGCGACTAGCGCATATTTCAGTCATATTTTCACTTACAGACGTGTCCGCATTCCCCAGTGCTTTTTGCACCTTGGGGATCATTAATATGTGGTTGGCTGCTGCTTACATGGAAGTATCAACAATACCACAGAAATGTTAATACAGTAGGGGGCGCCACCTGCTGCATTACTGATCCGAACCGCAACCTAGGATGCAGTTTTGGATCATCTCCAACACCATTGGCCGGCTGTGGGACCCATGGGGTAATGTGGAGAAACATAGGCTGTCACTGCCCCCTCAAGTCCCCAAAAAGCATCAGACGAGTCATTTACCGACCATTTGATGCCGTTCTGCAGCCGTTGTTGCAGGACCTGTTCGCGCATGCGCGGAATGGGACCTGCACATGCGCAAGTACCGATAGTTGGTACTTTGCTATCAACGCAGCAAATCCAACCACAACTTAATGACCCTACGTATGGTGCGACTTAGATTATCTGTCATTCCCGGACTCTCATTGAGTGAAAAAGAAATTTGTCAGAATAGGTGTAAAAATTCTCTTTTTGGGTGCAGTAACAGTTGCTATGAGCAACGCTGGCATTTTTAGCAAATTTTATGAGGATCGCTCACAGCAACGACGGCACTCAAAGGGTTAATTTAGCCTCCTTATTGCATTGTAGCTGCATCCACTGTATTGGTTTTTGGGATTATTATCTTTGCCGCATTGGTGTTGGTATAAACATCCACATGAAGCAAATCGCAGCACGGGTTCGGCACACTATCTTCTGTCTTTTGTTTTTTTTTACCCAGGGTAATATCCCAGTTGCTTACAACTGCTGCGTACATTGTTAATGCCAGCGGCAGTGTCCAGGGCACCCATGCATTGTACATTGTGGGAGAGGCCATGCGAATAAGACACATATTTTGTACAAGTAGGGCCGTCTAGAGGTATGCTGGACCCCTGTAACATTTTGGGGCGTGGTCTAATTGTGGGAGGTGTGACCACCTCTTGCGATTAGGCCACGCCCCCAAAATGTTTCTGGGGAAAAACTCTAAAGTTGAGGGGGGGGAGGGGGGGGGGTGTTATTGTCACCCCCTCATCCCTCAGCAGCAGCAGCACACACCTACCTACAGCATGTGCTGTGCTGACAGCAGGCTCAGCATTAGCTCTCTTACGCTGTTAGTGAGAATCTCCTGCTGAGCCTGCTGTCAGCACAGCACATGCTGTAGGTAGGTGTGTGCTGCTGCCCAGGAGGGATGGAGGGGGAAGGTAATTAGTACCCGCTCCCCCTCTCTGCGGCCCTAGGTACAACACTGTGTGGCGGGAATCATGGGGCAGCATAGTCACATAAAAGGAAGGATATTATTGATTGGTGGAAAATGTTTCTCATTATCATCGCTGTGCAGCGAGAGTTAGATTTGGGTGGGGTGTGTTCAAACTGAAATCTAAATTGCAGTGCAAGAATAAAACAGTCAGTACAGATGGAGCGGGTCTCTTCTTTGCAGGGGATGGCGATGGTGACGCCATCCGCCATCCCCCGCCATCTGTATCTGCGAAAGGGGATGGGCGCGCATGAGATGCGCACGCGTCCCCTTCCGACGGCTTCCCCTGGGTCCCCCCCGGCTTGTCGGCGGTCACCCGGGGTCCCCACCGCCTCCCTGCACCCCCCCTCCCCTAACCCTGTCCGTCTCCCTGAAGCAGAGACGAACAGGTTCACGTCGCCCCGCCGCACGGACACTGAGACGCGAGTGCGCGTGAGACGCACGCGCGTCTCAGTCAGATGGAGAGCCGGGCTGCTGGCGGATCGCCAGCGGTGACATTCTGTCGGTTCGCCAGCAAGAGGGAGCCCGGATCCATCTGTATTTACCCTGCACAGAAACAAAATAACTCACCCAAATCTAAATCCCTCTGCAAATGTTACATCTGCCCCACCTGCAGTGCACATGGTTTTGCCCATTAAAAAACCTGAATTACCCCCTAAATATGGATCTGTACCTGGACTCAGAGTTGGCAGCTTGAGACCACATCCCTATCCATCTGCTTGTGAAAGGATCCACCATCAATGCCTGCGCGCCATGGCACTGGCTGTCTCTGTGGCACAGTCAGATAGAGCTCTGTGTACGGTCCCCCCTCTGAGAGACAAACATTTCCACCTATATTTCTATGGAACACTTATCCTACGAGCAGCCAATTACACTTACCCAGCTGACAGCGTAGATGTCCCCTATATGCTCAATGCATACGGAGGCTCCTACATGCGCAGCTGCTGAGGCACGAGAGATTGTCCACAAAGTAGACTTACTAGTAGGACTAGAGAAGCTGATTCTAAGTTGCTCACAAAAGTGCTTGCAGCAGCGCCCATTGGCATCCCCCTCCCTGCGAGTATATGCATGTGGTGTGACAGACACCTTCCCTTCTGTACAGTCATGTTGCCAAATGCTCAAGGACTGAGACGCACACTTTTAGAGCCCACATGCGCTGTAATAATGATTGCTGTGTCATTACTAGAGACAGGATTATATGCAACATAAAAACCTTGAAATATGCATGAAAAGTGTTAAAATATGCTATACATTAAATAATAAAAGAGGAACTTTTTAACTTATTTATTTAAAAATCAGCATACAATTACAGGTTGAGTATCCCGTATCCGAATATCCGTTATCCGAATTATTCCGAAAACCAGACATTCCAGAAAGTGAACAAAAAATTTTTTTTGGGCTAAAAACTTACTGGGGACATCTGTAACAGCACTACTGAGGACATGACATGTAACTGGCACTATATATGTACAAGACAATGATTGCTTGGCATTTTAATTCAGTGCCTGAGATTGTACACAAACTTTGTTTCATGTTTTGAAACCTTGTTTTATGCACAAATAAAATATATTTGTGTTTATTTCAAGTGTTTGATGTATATGTACAGCATAAATGCAAGATACCTCAAGATACATCATTGAAATATTAAAATATTCCGAAATACGGAATAATCCATTATCCAAACTTCTCGTGGTCCCGAGCATTTTGGATAAGGGATACTCAACCTGTAGTTGCAAATAAACCTCAAAAATAGGCCCACAGCATCTGCAGATGTCTAGTGCTGTACACAGGATTTTTTTTCTTCCTGGCTGCTGCAGCATCCAAAACTCTACTTGTATCAACTACATGGACCCTCATCTCCAGCGCTGATGGATCAAATGTCAGCATGGCGTGTGAGAGCGGCGCAGTGGAAGGCTTCCTCCCTGCGCCGCATACTTACTGTGACACAGCATTTCCTCCGCGCCGCATGATATCACAACCCATCAGCCCGCCTCCTCTGCTGCAGAAGTCTGTCTCTTAGTGTAAAGTCCCAGGCCAGGGGCAGGCTAAGATTCATAATGGCATCCACCCCGACTGACTTTTATCAACATGGATTGGCAGCCTAGAGCAGTGTCAGACATAGCGTACATCCAAGGTTCCCCACACTGCGCACATATTGCTCCAGCCTGCACACTCTACCACTACCTGGCCAGCAGCAGCAGGGCAAAGCAGTGCTGTGACTCGCGGGTGGAAAGGGGGCGGGGCCTACAATATGCACCATCACTAGATTTTAGGTAAAATATGCAATAACCAGTGAGAATGGGCAAAATATGCAAATGCATATAATCCTGTCTCTAGTCATTACATACCACCGTCAACCACTTGCACCAGCCCTACGGAAGGTGCAGTATCTCCCTCTGACCTTGGCCTCCTATTTCTGTCAGCTTTCTGACGCCACCTGAATCTATCGCAACAGCTCCTCTGTGCTGAAGCTATATGTAATACATGCATCATAAGGGTTTTCAGAAACAGTTGCAACATCGGGGTTGCGTTTGGGTTGCGTGCTCTGATCAGGGCTGAAGTGTCTAACAGGAAAATATACAGCATTAATAAGCTGACTGGGACTCTCTGTGTCTGTTTCAGGATGACTCTGACGTTGAGTGGAAGTTTGCAAGGGCCAAGCTTTGGTTCTCTTACTTTGAGGAAGGGAGAACCCTCCCCGTTCCGTTCAACTTGGTTCCGAGTCCCAAATCGTTCCTCTACATCGCACTAATGATTAAGTCTCTTTTTCACAAAATGTTCTCCTGCCACTCAAAAAGCTTACAGGACGACTCTGAGATGAATAAGGTACTCGTCTAAGCACAATGTCATTGGTAATGTGTCATTTTGTTATGCAACTTTGTATACAGTAGTTTAAGTCTTGAATGGAATAATCATAGAAGTATTGCATTGTATTTCATTTTATGTGGTTTGCTCATTTCTGTATTTTTTAATGTGTGTTTGCAGGGATGGTTTAAGGGAGGAGGGGCCCTGTGTACAGTCTTTGTGCCTGATTCTGGTTCACTCGCAAAAGCAAATTCTCTCTCCAATGGACAAAACCATGTTGCATTGCAGGTGGGGTAGATGTAACACGTGCAGAGAGTTAGATTTGGGTTGGGTGTGTACTTCAAACTGATATCTACAGTATATTGCAGTGTAAAAATAAAGCAGAAAGTATTTACCCTGCACAAAAACAAAATAACTCACCCAAATCTAACTCTCTCTGCACGTTACATCAGCCCCACCTGCAGTGCACATGGTTTTGTTCATTAAATAGAGAATTTGCTTTTGCGGGGCCCCCCCTCTTGCCGTCTCCTGCACCAAGAAAAGAAGACTTTGACTTGGGCCATTTTTTCTAATTATTTTACTGTGCATTCGCAGATCTCTGTGAAAACGACACAAAAGTCTTTATCAGGATGCGTTCAAAATCCCGGTGGTCGGAATCCAGATGGTCGAAATACCAATGCCGGAATCCCGACCCCCGCAATGCCGGCACTTCGTCCACGACACCCATAGAAGGAGAATAAAATATTGTGCCGAGCGTAGCGATGCACCGGGCCCGCTGCGTGGTGAGCGCAGCGAGCCCGCAGGGGGGGGGGGGGGGGGGGCGTGTGTGCGATTCACGGCCCCCCCTTGTCAGCATTGCGGCGGTTGGGATTTCGGCATCGGTATTTCAACCGCCGGGATTCCGAATGCCGGGATTTCATACTGATCCCTCTTTAACGGCCCACGGGAGAACGCATTCTTAACGTTATATCATTCAGCGTGTATGCTCTATATTGTTTGTCCAGGAGGAAGGGCAACAATAACGATATTGGTCATTAATGATATCTTTTATTTGCCCTGATTCTGGTTCACTCGCAAAATCTAATTCTCTCTTTAATGGACAAAACCATATGCACTGCAGGGGGGGGCAGATATAACATTTGTAGGGAGCGTTCGATTTGGGTGGGGTTTGTACTTCAAACTGATATCTACATTGCAGTGTAAAAATAACGCAGCCAGTATTTACCCTGCACAGAAACTTAATAACAGCCAAAAGTAACTCCCCCCCCCCCCCGCAGTGCATATAATTTTTTTCCATTAGAGAGAAATTGCATTTGCAAGTGAACCAGAATCAGGCCTAATGTGTGCACACCTATGATTGGGGAATTGGGTGCAGCTGATATACTCCTAGACCCTTATTCTGGTTCACTCACAAAGGCAAATTCCTTCTCAAATGGACAAAACCATGTACACTGCAGGTGGGGCAGATGTAACATGTGCAGAGAGAGTTAGATTTGGGTGGGGGTTTTCTTCAAAGTGAGATCTATATTTCAGTGTAAAAATAAAGCAGTCAGTATTTTCCCTGCAAAGAAACAAAATAACTCACCCAAATCGAACTCTCTCTGCACGTTACATCTGCCCCACCTGCAGTGCACATGGTTTTGCCCATTTGAGAAGGAATTTGCCTTTGCAAGTGAACCAGAATAAGGGCCCTCGTTCTTCTTTCCTTCTACTTACCTAACCACTAACCACGTGACACTGGTATTAATGCATTCATAGTTTTATTGCAAATATTTAGAATTGACTGGATTTCCAGAATCTTTTCATCCTTTCTCTTTATTCTCTGTACTTTCTGCTGACAGCGGAGTTGCATGAATCACAATCAGTTCTTATCTTTACAGAATATTTCTGTTTTTTTTTTTTTTCTATTAAATTGATCACAATGAGCGTAATTGCCTGACTTGTACTTTTAACTGCATTTAACTGTTAAGCACGGCTGGCCATAGGAACTGACATCTCCGGTTTGTGGTGAATGAGGATTCATCACCAGCTGTGTTTATGTTGTCTGATTCTATATGATTAAAATCAGGGACTCATCCATGTAGATACATCGGCTACACATTTTTACAATTCAATCCGTCTTCATGTCTGATAGCAGCATTATTTCAAATAAAGATAAATGGATTTGATTTCCTCTCTCTTTGTAACAAGCTCTGAGGATACCTACAAGCTGTGATAGCGTCTTGCCTGGATGTACAGCACAAGCCCCCACTTACCTCCGCATCCATATACCATGTGGCATCTGTGTAGAATATATTCATACAATAAAATAGATTTACTAGTGACTAGGGTGATAGTTGTTATATCAATTATATAGACAAAATAATTAGCAGTTCTGCAAAATAGACTCTGGCTTTTCAGGGGGGGGGGGGAGGGAGCCTGCAGGAGAGAGAAGGGAAGAGAGGAGAGGTGCTGCAGTAGGGTGAAGAGAGGAAAGCAGAGGTGCTGCAGTAGAGAGAGAAGAGAAGAAAGCAGAGGAGCAGCAGCAGAAAAGGGAGGCACTACAGGATAAAGAAAGGAAGAAAGCAGAAGAGCTGTAAAAGAGAGGAAAGCTAGGGTGCTGCAGTAGAGATAAGGAAAGCACTACAGGAAAAGGAAGGAGGGAAAGCAGAGGAGATGCAGGAGAGAGAACGGAAGAAAGCACAGGTGCTGTGGTAGAGAGAAGAGAGGAAAGCAGATTAGCTGCAGAAGATATAAGGCAGGCACTACAGGAGAATGTAGGGAAGAAAGCAGAGGTGCTGCAATGGAGAGAAGGGATGCACTACGGGAGAAAGAAGAGAAGACAGTAGAGGGGCTGCAGGAGATAGAATGGAAGAAAGCAGAGGTGCTGTAGTAGAGAAGAGACGAAAGAAAAGATGCTGCAGGAAAAAGAAGGGAGGAATGCTGAGGCGCTGCAGGAGAGAGAAGGGAGGAATGCAGAAGCACTGCAGGAGAGCAAAGGGAGGAAAGCAGAGGTGCTGCAAGATAGAGAATGTTGAAAACAGAAGTGCAGTAGCAGAGAAAAGGGAGGCACTGCAGAAAAAAGAAGGGGAAATAAGCAGAGGCACTGCAGAAGAGAAGAAGGAAGATGCTGCAAGAATGAGAAGGGAGGAATGCAGAGGTGGTGCAGGAGAGAAAATGGGGCTGCATGAGAGGGAAGGGGGTCCTGCAGGAGAGAGAAGGGAGGAACGCAGAGGCTGTGCAGGAGAGAGAAGGGGCAGCTTCAGGAGAGTGAAGGGAGGCACTGCAGAAGAAAGTAAGGAGAAAAGTAGAGGTGCTGCAAAGAGAGAAGGGGGAAGCAGAGCCACTATAGAAGTGAATAAGGAGAAAACTAGAGGTGCAGCAGGAGAGAGAGGGAAGGAAAGCAGAGGTGCTGCAAGATAGAGAATGGTGAAAGCAGAAGTGCAGCAGGAGAGAAAAGGGAGGCACTGCAGAAGATAGAAGGGAAAAGAGGAGGCACTGCAGAAAAAAGAAGGGGAAAGAAATAAGCAGAGGCACTGCAGAAGAGAGATGGGTGATGCTGCAGGAATGAGAAGGGAGGAATGCAGAGGTGCTGCAGGAGAGAAAATGGGGCTGCGTGAGAGGGAAGGGAGGTGCTGCAGGAGAGAGAAGGGAGAAACGCAGAGGCTGTGCAGGAGAGAGAAGTGGGCTGCAGGAAAGAGAAGGGAGGAATGCAGAGGTGCTGCGGGAGAGAGAAGTGGGGGCTTCAGGAGAGAGAAGGGAAGCACTGCAGAAGAAAGTAGGGAGAAAATCAGAGGTGCTGCAAGAGAGAAGGAGGAAGCAGAACCACTATAGAAGTGAAAAGGGAGAAGACTAGAGGTGCAGCAGGAGATAGAAGGGAGGAAACAGAGGTGCTGCAAGATAGAGAATGGTGAAAGCAGAAGTGCAGCAGGAGAGAAAAGGGAAGCACTGAAGAAGAGAGAAGGGAAAAAAGCAGAGGCACTGCAGAAGAGAGAAGGGAGATGCTGCAGGAATGAGAAGGGAGGAATGCAGAGGTGCTGCAGGAGAGAGAAGTGGGGCTGCCTGAGGGGGAAGGGAGGAATGCAGATGCTCTGCAGGAGAGAGAAGGGAGGAATGCAGAGGTGCTGCAGGAGAGAGAAGGGAGGCACTGCAGAAGAAAGTAGGGAGAAAAGCAGAGGTGCTGCAAGAGAGAGAAGGGGGAAGCAGAGGTGCTGCAACATAGAGAATGGTGAAAGCAGAAGTGCATCAGGAGAGAACAGGGAGGCACTGCAGAAGAGAGAAGGGAAAAAAGCAGAGGCACTGCAGAAGAGATAAGGGAGATGTTGCAGGAATGAGAAGGGAGGAAAGCAGAGGTGCTGCAGTAGGGAGAAGAGAGGAAAGCAGAGGAGCTGCAGGAGAGAGAAGGGAGGCACTACATGATAAAGAAGGGAAGAAAGCAGTGCAGAAGAGAAAAGGGAGATGCTGCAGGAATGAGAGGGGAGGAAAGCAGAGGTGCTGCAGGAGAGAGAAGGGAGGAAAGCAGAGGTTCTGCAAGAGAAAGGGGAGAACAGGGGCACTTCTGGAGAGAGAAGGGAGTAAAGCAGAGGTGCAGCAGAAGAGAGAAGGGAAGCACTGTAAAAGAGACAAGGGAGGCTCTGCAGGAGAGAAAAGAGAGGAAAGCAGAGGCACTGCAGGAGAGAGAAGGGGGAAGCAGAAGCACTACTGATTTGAAAAGGGAGGTAAATAGAACCACTGAGAAGGGAGGCACTGCAGAAGAGACAAGGGAGGAAATTAGCAACACTCCTGATAGAAAGAAAGAGAGGCAAAGGCTCCAGGGGAGAGAAGTAATAAAAATATGAGGAAAGTAATACACTGCGGAATGTGTGCGCGCTATATAATTAGCTGGGAATAAATTCATTAATTGGCCCAGGGTAATGTTCCCCTCGGCTGACCTCATGCCCTTTTTCAAAACATTTAATCCACTTTTAAACATGACATTTATGAAGTCTGTGGAGACAAATTTACAGATTAGTCAGGACTCAGGATATCATTATACCCGGGGCTAGGTTTATGGTAACCACTTATACATGTGCTATTGCTTTTACCTGCATACATGCAAAGCACATACAATGTACTAAGATAACCATGCAAATACAGCTTATCAATCACTGGGATATATGGGCAGGAAGGCTTGTGACTAATACTATAGTATCATCGCTGAAGAAGTACCAACAGCACATTGCCGCGATGGGTTCCGTGTGATAGATTATCAGTTAATTGGTGGACCCTATATGGTCACAAGTATTCGGGATACAGGTATAAAAGGTTCACAGATGAAAGGTTGACAGTTATAAAAAGTTGACATGACAATGTCGACACACATGTGTCACACAAGTTTTTTTCACACCATTTATGATCCACGTGGACTGCATGCACCACGAGCATACACATTTCCAATAATTTGGTGTCACGGTTGGCCTTTATCCCCTGTCAACCTACTGTACGTCGACCATATGTCTACCTATATATTGTCAATATTTTCATCTACACCCTGTAGCGACAAGAAGAGTAATAATAACATACACCTACAACGCCACATATGAATTAATGAATACAGCGGTTACTAGAAACACAAATGGCTCGAAGCACACTTGTAGAAAATGAAATATTGAACTAGTTGGGGCTTGTGTAATACTGAGCACAGATTGCGGCTGCATTGGGTATGAGAGCAGCCTGCGTGTAGGTATGTACTGTATGATTGGTATTGCTGCCTCTGTTCCCCGTACTGCACATAGCAGCTGCCTGAGAGCTGATTACAGGAAGCCTGCTGCACCGATGCATGAATAAAAGGCTTTCATAACTCAGTAAACTAACAACAAAGGACGCTTCCCATATCAGTGGGCAAATATAATAAATAAATGTGCGTTCCTATGGGTTGTCTGGAATATAATACATTTGGAGCAGGACGTTCAAAAGAGCCAGGGAGAGAATTGCAGGCAGAGCGAGAGATAACGGAGGGAATGGAATCACGTATTATATTAAGTGATGCTAGAGATTCACCTTTATCCGCGGATAATTTGGAGATTGCCGGATAATGAATAAAGAGAACAAGCTCTGCATTAGATCAAACGATGAGTGATTATCAGGATAGCTGAGTACATCTGGTGATTCTTACTGCAGCAATATTGTAGCACATGTTCCATCTGTTACGTTAAAATTAATGGCGGCTATTACCTCGTTGGAGGAGAGGGGCTGCTGAGATGCCCCACCCCACAGGAACCCGCCGCTGCCTCCATCTACTTGCCCCGATCATCATCTCAGGACCGGCGAATGTGCAGTAGCCTCTTCGGTACTGGGCATGCGCTGGCCCCAGCCTCTATGGGGCGGCTTCGGGAGCAGACCTGTAGAATTGTATTGATGGTCCCAGGTCCGTCGCATGGGCAATATCGTCCACGGTACTACGCATGCACAGAACCTGTTTTTAGGGGCTGCACCACAGCGTCACATATAGAGGCATCTCGGAGGGTGGGAACACCTCTTAATGGGACAGCTTTGAGTGACTGGCAGGTCGGACTTCCAATAGGAAGCCACTGCCAGTCACAGTGAAGCCAGTGCCGTCTCCCAGCTTCACATAGTGGCGGATTTTACCTGGGGGGTGCAGCCCTGCAGCCCATAGGTTAAAACCGCCACTGGTTAAAATGTTATTTATACCCCTCTCACACCAAGAACATTTCCCGAGTTATTGCCGGTCAGGCCTCGGTGTGAATTGGCCCATTAATAAATAACCCAGGTCCAAAGATTCAGTTCAACTTGGGAAATGCTCCGGATTGAACACGGGTGAGACACGTGTTCAGGGGCAGTGTAAACGGGTAACCCGGGAACCCTTTTAGATTAATGGGGGTATATTCATGACAATATCTTACCGAAGCAGTGACCCTATACTTCATATTTAGGGCCAGATGCACTAAGCTTTAAAAAAGTGATAAAATGGAGAATGATAAACAGCCAGCCAATCAGCTCCTGCCTGACATATCACAGAGTGTGTTTGAAAAATGTCAGGCAGGAGCTGATTGGCTGGTTGTTTATCATTCTCCATTTTATCACTTTTTAAAGCGTAGTGCATTTGGCCCCCAGCCTGTAACATGGCAGTTAGGAGCTTGGGTCATTGCTTGGTTAGATATTACCATGAATAGTCTGATTGACAGCCTAAACACCCCGGTCCTCACTGATCTACCGATCATGAAAAATTGATTTCAACGCATTTCTACTATGTAGTCATGTCACAACTGTGCTGCACTTACTTTTCCTTTGACAATGACCTCCATTGTCTGCTGGGACTTGTGGATGACCTCCATTAGACATTTATATGTGGGGACCGGGGATGGTTGCACGCATGCGAGCTCCCATCCACCTCGGGCCCCAGAAAAAGAGCGTACCGTGGATGGGAGGAGGATGGAGGGGGAGACAGCGGAGGAGGGGACATGGTGACACAATCCCCCACCCCCGACTGGGACAGGCACACCGCCACGGCCTCGGTATGACCACTGAGGAGGTGCACTGAGGAGGGAAACGGAACTGACGAGGAGGAGGACCCATCTCGGGATGCGGCACAGAACCAGGCCATGACATGCAGACACACCTCACATACTACCACGCAAGTATTTGCTTTCCAATATATGCATTGGGTCCTTGTATGGCTCGCCTCCTACAGTGTAACCTTCGTAGTGCGCCCACCATGGCTGCCTCATCTGGTGCACTTGTGGATGGGATGAAAAATACATGGACCTGAGTATACATTGAAATCACCTATTTTTGGTAATTTCTTTTAGGAATAATCTATTCCACCCCGGGTAATCCTACGCAGAGCGCCTAAAATGGCTGCCGCACCTGGTTCCTTGTCAGGGTGGAGTACACAACCCATGGAAGTTATTATCCAAAATGATGCACCACTCCTGCATTCTGCTTACTGTGTGCTCAAGGGTTTCTTTTGTCTGTGACTATACTACCCAAATCCTATGTATTATGTGCATTGTTTATTAATGTCTGTAAAGCGCTTTGAGTCCTGTTGGAGAAAGTGCGCTATATAAATTAAACTTACTTACACCGCTCGGCCCCTGGCATGACCACCAGAGGCGGCGACCACCATCGGCACCCGGCCGCGACAGTGATGGATATCCGGCCTTCAGGTCCCAGCCGCTGTCCTCCAGCATGAGCAGATTGTGTGAGCCCGTCTATCACCCACCCAATGCTCTGGGCGAAACACAATGGCGGCGCCCCCACAAGGGAGGAGGTATTGTTACACTTCTGGGGGGCAGCAGCGTGGAACTCAGCTAGAGTGACCACCTCATCCCTTTCATTCCGGACACATATGAATTACACAGGTTCTGTGGCTGTTTAAAAAGAAACAGTTGAAATGGAGTCTTGAAGTCAGTCAGCCACAGAACCTGTGTAATTAATATGTGTCCGGAATTAAAGGGATGAGGTGATAACCCTAAACTCAGCCCCGGGAGCGCCAAACTCCAGCCCCATGTCTCACTGACTCTCCCCAGGCCTCAGTGACTCTCCCCTCCTCCCCACCACCATCACCAACCATGCTGGCTCTCCCTCTAGCCAGGGCCCCTGGAATGCTGCCCCCCCCCCCTACCCACATACCTCCCAACTTTGTGTGATCAGCCGGCGGGACGGTGCTGCTGCGCGCCGCAGACACGCCGACATTTTGCCGCTATGGGGGCATGACCCAGAGGCTCTGTGAGCCTCTAGCCATGCCCCCAGCCCCCTGGCTGCGGGAATAGACGCTGTGCGAGCGTTTATTCCCCGCTGCTTAGCAGCTGACAGGGGGGGACTCCCAACAGCCCCCCCACACCGCGGGACACTGCCACCCGCGGGTGGGACTGTCCCGCTAAAATCGGGACTGTTGGGAGGTATGTACCCATGCACCATGGCCCCTGGATCCATCCCTGGGAGCAGCAACTTTAAGATGGCTCCGCAGATGGCTGCCTAGGATCTGTGCCACTAGCAAGATATGTACCCTGTGTCACCCCTGTACTGTTCTATATCTTTTTTACGTGCTACCTATGTGGCTGGTGCAATCACCAAGTGGTGCCACTGATCGGCTACCTGGGTCCTGTACAGATCAGTAATATATGTTCCCCATGTCAGCGTCCCTCATTAGAGTACATCTAATGCAGACATGTCCAACGTTGGCCCTCCAGATGTTGTAAAACTACACATCCCAGCATGCTTTGCCACAGTTTTGCTATTAGAGAATGCTAAAACTATTGCAAGGCATGCTGGGATGTGTAGTTTCAAAACATCTGGAGGGCCAGCATTGGACATGCCTGATGCATATCTGTACGTGTGATGTGTATCTTTACTGTCACTGATTTACTTGTTCCTATCCTGGCTGTTGCACAGCAATTCAAAACTAATTCCTAGTATACGCAGGTATACCTGGCCAATAAAGCTGATTCTGATTCATTTAGCTATAATTGCATAAAATGAGATATTTAACATCGTATAAATCAGGCATTTGTAACAGAGAATATTTAGCATTTGTTTTATAATGCACACAATTAAACACACAAAGTTATAGTTGTTTTGTTAATATATCTGCTGGATAATATTTTAATAAGGAGTAGATATATGGTGCTAAGAATTCAGTGCTTGTACCAAAGGCGGTCTGTTACTGCCACCCAGTGGTTGGTTTAAGGTATATGTCAAATCTGTTAAGGACCTTTTCTTTTATTAGTATTTTTTAAAATTTCTTTATAATTATATAATATGTCTAACGGGCATTTTCAAAACAGTGAGGCTATGGGTTATTAAATCATATTACTGTCATGTACTGTATATAGTGTTGTATTTAGTTTGTTGTTAACTCATACTTGCCGACTTTTCAGCTGCCCTCTCCGGGAGAGGGCAGCCAGCTCTGGTAGGCAGGGGGGCGGGGCCACATCCGGGAGTGAAAAGAGGCGGTTCGGGTGCGTGGCCACACAGATGCTGCCCTGTTGGGGGGCGTGCCTACAGCCTCGGATCATTTTAGCCCCGCCCCCCGCCGTGCAATGCCGGTATTTCACACATCGCGGGAGCTGGGGGGGATATGCGGGAGGATTGCCACCCTTTCCGGGGGGGCCGGGAGGGGGACCCGATTTCCGGGACCCTCCCGGCCATTCCGGGAGGGTAGGCAACCCTGTGTTAACTTCACAGATGGTTTGACCTAATGGAACCCCCACTAATACCACTAAAGGGAGTGTGGCCTCATGGGAAGCCCCTGATTTCGTAACTCCTGGAATGTGTGAGCTGCCCCAGTGATAGGAGCCAAGTGCTGCAGTATCATGCAGCATACTGCAGCAGCACCCGGCTAACGTCATTGTAGAGAGAAGTTGTAATTTTGGTGTCACCCCCCAGGAAGGTCCTGTGATCGCATCTCATAAATGGGAACATCTCTGACTGATAGACAGAGAAAGACATTCACAGGAAGGGAAAAGGGAGGAGCATGGGGAAATCGGAATATGGGGGTGTGATTTTCGTCCCCGTTTCCTGGGTGTGGACTGTATATATGATACTGTAAATGCCGGATGAGGACCTGTGTACGCAGCACGGATGGTGTAATGGTTAGCATTACTGTCTGACATCACTGAGGTCATGGGTTTGATTCCAATCGCTTCCCTAACTGTATGTAGTTTGTATATTCTCCCTGTGCTTGCGTGGGTTTACTCCGGGTACTCCGGTTTCCTCCCACAATCCAAACATTTATCGGTGGGTGAATTGACTCCCCCAAAAACTTAACCCTAGTGAATAAATGTGTGTATATGAATAAGAATATAGATTGTAAGCTCCACTGGGGCAGGGACTGATGTGAATGTTCAAATATTCTCTGTAAAGTGCTGCGTATTATGTGTGCGATATATAAGAAACTGTTAATAATAATAATGATGATAAGAAAATAATGAGCAGACTAGATGGGTTAAGTGGTTGTTCTATACCATCACTTTCTATGTACCCTGGCTATAACAGACTTTTTATAGGCATGTAACTAGGTCAGGCTTTGGTGTACTCAGTTCCTGTATTACAGGTCATTGAAACTGAGTAATCATTTGCTGAAGTGCCCTTCAGATAATTATTGTGTTTTCAGGTTGATATTGGCATTAATACCGGCGGCTCTGTGCTAGAGAGGGACATTGATATGAAGATGGAAGAAGATCACAGAATTCTATAAGAAGATACACTAGTCCAACTTGTCCTAAGGACAGTTCGGACCCAATTACCCCTGAGCTCCCCCTGCAGCTCCCCAGGAGAGCACACTTATGATATGGCACTTGATGTGGGGGGCTGGGGCAGGAGATCTAAAAAAAAAAACCTGGTAAGTGGTGGGGCAGGCAATTGAGGGTTCCTGGGCTGCGCTGAGGGCCTTGGAGGTGGTGGAGCAGCGCAACACCTGCATATTCCCGGGCTGCACTGCACCTGCTGCTGCCCTGGACCCGCAGCTGCTCCCCAACCCCCCAGTTGCTCAGGGCAGCCCGGAACTCGCCACTGCCCACCCTGTCACTCACCCCTGTCAGCCACGCTGCCAGTGGCTGCACAAAGGTGTGTGCCGGCGGTGCTTCACCGCTGGCACACACCTACGGAATCAGACCCAACACACGTGCCACTGATGGGTCTGATCCGATAGATTTTATGTGCAGGACGTTCAATCTGTTGGGTCCGACCCGATGCGCATGGAACTGGATGTCAAACACATCCAATTTGGCCCGATTTCTCGGCCCAATCCATCTGGATCAGGTTTAATCAGCCAAAATTGTACTAGTGTAGAGCTTTATGAACCACATAATGCCCTGTGTAGTGCTGCTTACACACATAATGCCCCACTAGTGTTGCTTACACACATAATGCTCTCAGTAGTGTCGTTTATGCACATGATGCTCTCACTAGTGCCGTGTATGCACATGATGCTCGCACTAGTGCCGTTTATGCACATGATGCTCTCACTAGTGCCGTTTATGCACATGATGCTCTCACTAGTGCCGTGTATGCACATGATGCTCGCACTAGTGCCGTTTATGCACATGATGCTCTCACTAGTGCCGTTTATGCACATGATGCTCTCACTAGTGCCGTTTATGCACATGATGCTCTCACTAGTGCCGTTTATGCACATGATGCTCTCACTAGTGCAGTTTATGCACATGATGCTCGCACTAGTGCTGTTTATGCACATGATGCTCTCACTAGTGCCGTGTATGCACATGATGCTCTGACTAGTGCCGTTTATGCACATGATGCTCTCACTAGTGCAGTTTATGCACATGATGCTCTCACTAGTGCCGTTTATGCACATAATGCTCTCACTAGTGCCGTTTATGCACATGATGCTCCGACTAGTGCCGTTTATGCACATGATGCTCTCACTAGTGCCGTGTATGCACATGATGCTCTCACTAGTGCCGTGTATGCACATGATGCTCTCACTAGTGCAGTTTATGCACATGATGCTCTCACTAGTGCCGTTTATGCACATGATGCTCTCACTAGTGCCGTTTATGCACATGATGCTCTCACTAGTGCCGTGTATGCACATGATGCTCTCACTAGTGCCGTGTATGCACATGATGCTCTGACTAGTGCCGTTTATGCACATGATGCTCTCACTAGTGCAGTTTATGCACATGATGCTCGCACTAGTGCTGTTTATGCACATGATGCTCTCACTAGTGCCGTTTATGCACATGATGCTCTCACTAGTGCCGTTTATGCACATGATGCTCTCACTAGTGCCGTTTATGCGCATGATGCTCTCACTAGTGCCGTTTATGTACATGATGCTCCGACTAGTGCCGTTTATGCACATGATGCTCTCACTAGTGCCGTGTATGCACATGATGCTCTCACTAGTGCAGTTTATGCACATGATGCTCTCACTAGTGCCGTTTATGCACATGATGCTCTCACTAGTGCCGTTTATGCACATGATGCTCTCACTAGTGCCGTTTATGTACATGATGCTCTCACTAGTGCCGTTTATGCACATGATGCTCTCACTAGTGCCGTTTATGCACATGATGCTCTCACTAGTGCCGTTTATGCGCATGATGCTCTCACTAGTGCCGTTTATGTACATGATGCTCCGACTAGTGCCGTTTATGCACATGATGCTCTCACTAGTGCCGTGTATGCACATGATGCTCTCACTAGTGCAGTTTATGCACATGATGCTCTCACTAGTGCCGTTTATGCACATGATGCTCTCACTAGTGCCGTTTATGCACATGATGCTCTCACTAGTGCCGTTTATGTACATGATGCTCTCACTAGTGCCGTTTATGCACATGATGCTCTCACTAGTGCCGTTTATGCACATGATGCTCTCACTAGTGCCGTTTATGCACATGATTCTCCCACTAGTGCCGTTTATGCACATAATGACCCGACTCAACTGAATCCCACCATATGCTTGAGTTAGGCAACAGCGCTATCAAGTTCCGGAAAGTCCTGCTTTCCAGAGTTTGGTGCATGAGGGGAGAACCCCAGAAAACAGCATATTCTACATTGATGCTTCCCGTCACTTGTAGGTAATGGTAGTTAGTTGCATTTTTTATTAACAATTTTCGAATCCGACATACAGTATATTAATGCACCATGATTAATTCGTTTTTTGCATATTCCGTTTTATTGAGATTTGCAAATAACAATTCAATTGTAATACAACAAACATACACATTGTAACAATGCTACCTTGGAGTCATTTCAGTGAACACTGAATATATACACTGAATTGTATAAATATTGTATGATTATACAATATTTTCCGTGTAAATGATCCCATCTTACTGAATGCACATTCTCTTGAGCCAAGTAACTGTTGCAGTACCTGTAATACGTCATCTGTTCCTTACATTTCAGCTGGGTCACAGCAAACACTCCAGCATTAGAAGTTCCGAGGACGGCAACTTGAACAACATCAGTCACCCATCCACAAAATACCAGGTGAGTGCAAGGTCTCTCTAAAATGAGAGATTAATAATATTATTACGAAGTTATTTATTTGTACAGTGCAAAGCATATTACAAATCTTTATAGAGACTATTTCAGTCATTTATGTCAGTCAAAAAAGAAACACAGAAAAAAGTCCTGCGCCACACCAAGTTGATTTTATATTCGGTAATTGTTACTATAATTACTTTATTAGTATTTTTAGGTCGGCCAGACCTCACTCGTCGTTAGGTGCTGCTTCTCTAATTGGGATTGCTCGTAGTCCCAAGCGAAGAAAAAAGAAAATGGAGAAATAGAGCTGCGCACCCAGCTAGAGTTTATTAAAACAATTTAATATTACACAAATACAATATACAAATAAAAATATTTAAAAATCAAGAAAAATAAAAAATAAACCCTCCCGGAATCTAGGGGACCCTCCTAAGCCCCCCGAATCGCGGCATGCAAATGTCGCAATCCGCAGGTCTCAGAGGAGGGGGCGGAGCTAAAATGGCCCCACCCCCTCTATGGAGATCAGTCATTTCTCCTATTTTCCCGTAATGGGGGTGGGGCTTAATGACGTCACAGTCAAGCCCCCCCCCCCCCCCGATCGGGTAAGGAAAGTCTCCTCTCCGGGCTTCTCCCGGAGAGGAGCATTTAAAAGTCGGCAACCCTGGAGTACCCCCACCCACGATGAACCAGATTATTTTTTACCGTGCTGACGGTTGTAGTCTCCACCCCCTCCACCGACCTGGGAATCTGCTGGGTGCGAGCCTACATACGAAAAGTGTGCCCATGTATGTATGTATGTATGTGTATATGTGCTCTATGTATGTATAGAAATGTAGGTGTATGTGCTCTATGTGTATGTATTCGTGTTTATGTGTGTATACAGTATGCATATGTGTTTTTGTTTGTATTCTATGTAATACACTAGACCAGACTGTGGCCTTCCAGGTGTTGTGAAACTACACATCCCAGCATGCCTTGCCATAGTTTAAGCATTCCCTAATAGCAAAACTGTGGCAAGGCATGCTGGGATGTGTAGTTTAACAACAGCTGGAGGGCCATAGTTTGGACATGCCTGCACTAGACAGAGTAATTTTTTGTCTGAAGTGTATTAACCGGTACTTGTTTCCTATCTGGGCGCCCATCGCGGGCATCGCGTGTACAACGCATGCCATTATAATGACATGCGATGCGACCGACGCGATTACCGCGATTTTACATAGGGAACAATGTTAAATGTCCCAATTGACCCGATTTCACATAGGGAACAATGTTAAATGTCCCAATTGACCCGATTTCACATAGGGAACAATGTTAAATGCCCCCCCCCCCCCCCAATTGTTAACGCCACTCCACGATCAACGTCAACCCGAAGCGTGGCGAGCGCAGCGAGCCCGCAAGGGGCGGCGGTACGCGTCCTCCGACCTTTTCATACCCCTACTATCCACTAGGGCGTGGAGTGAGAATAGAATAGTGTGGCGAGCGCAGCGAGCCACCGAGCCCGAAGCGTGGCGAGCGCACGCGGATACCTTCACAGGTATCCACATCCCCTTGCGGGCTTCACAGGTGTCCGCTGCACTCGCCACACTATTCTATTCTCACTCCACACCCTAGTGCATAGTAGGGGTATGAAAAGGTCGGAGGACGCGTACCTCCGCCCCTTGCGGGCTCGCTGCGCTCGCCACGCTTTGGGTTGACGTTGATCGTGGAGTGGCGTTAACAATTGGGGAGGGGCCATTTAACATTGTTCCCTATGTAAAATCGCGGTAATCGCGTCGGTCGCATCGCATGCATTTTTTTGTCAGCACGCGACGCGACCGACGCGATTTTTTTTGCTTGCGATGCCCACGATCAAAATCGTGGGCGCCCAGATAGGAAACAAGTACCTATTAACCTACCAGTGTGCTTTTGAACTATGGGTGGAAATCTGAGTTCCTTGAGAAAGCCAATACAAGCACAAGGAAACCATACAACCTCCACATTGATAGTGTTATGAATTAAACTCATGACCTACTGTAGTGACAAACCACTACGCACACTGTGCTGCCCTATTATATAACATTATATTTGCATTCCTTTGCTCTCCTGTGTGCTGTAGCCTCCTACAGCTGCCGTTGGTCATTGCTGCTATTTTTCACAAAATGCAACAGTGACACCTGCTGCCAATAAGCATGTACTACACCTATAACAAAAGCTACAGGTCATCCATACTGTACAGTACTTACTGAATGGCTCAGAAGATGAAATCATAGCTTTTCTGAGTTTCTAATTAGCCATTAGATCAGGTATTTATTATTAAGCAATTTTTTAATTAAACATAAATTCTTGACAAAAGGGGGCATTGTCTTATAAAGGTTTTTGTGACTTTTTACAGAAAATAATGAAGCGTCTTATTAAACGTTATGTGCTGAAAGCTCAGGTTGACAAGGAGAGTGATGAAGTCAACGAAGGTTAGTGAATCTTTCTTCATCGTTCTACTTTCTGAAGTAACATGTTATTGCACATGGGATGAGAAGTGTAATCCCCTGAATGTACAGTAGGGAGCTACACTTTCACTAGGCCCCATGGGTTTTTGGATTATGACAGCGGAGAGGACACAACCCATGTGTAACCTGTGTGCAACCCGTGTGTAACTTCTGTGCGGGGCTCCACCGGTCTCCACAGTGCACATAAAAATTGGCCGTGTACTAGTACTATCGGTGTGATTCAACAAAGATTGGCTATACTAAGTAGCTTGCAGCAGCCTATCATGCAATCCCTAAGGAATGCAAATGCAGGAGGAGGTGCATACCATCGCCTGCATACCACCTCCTGCCTGCATACCACCCCCTGCCTGCATACAACCTCCTGCCTGCATACCACCTCCTGCCTGCACACCACTCCTGCCAGCATACCACCCCCTGCCTGGACACCACCCCCTGCCTGCACAGCACCTCCTGCCTGCACACCACCCCCTGCCTGTATACCACCCCCTGCCTGTATACCAACCCCTGCCTGCACACCACCCCCTGCCTGCATACCACCTCCTGCCTGCATACCACCCCCTGCCTGTATACCACCTCCTGCCTGCATACCACCTCATGCATACCACCCCCTGCCTGCATACCACCTCATGCAAACCACCCCCTGCCTTCATACCACCTCCTGCTTGCATACCACCTCATGCATACCACCCCCTGCCTGCATACCACCTCATGCATACCACCCCCTGCCTGTATACCAGTATACCACCTCCTGCCTGCATACAACCTCCTGCCTGCATACCACCTCATGCCTGCATACCACTCCTGCCAGCATACCACCCCCTGCCTGGACACCACCCCCTGCCTGCACAGCACCTCCTGCCTGCATACCACCCCCTGCCTGTATACCACCCCCTGCCTGTATACCAACCCCTGCCTGCACACCACCCCCTGCCTGCACACCACCCCCTGCCTGCACAGCACCTCCTGCCTGCATACCACCCCCTGCCTGTATACCACCCCCTGCCCGTATACCACCTCATGCATACCACCCCCTGCCTGCATACCACCTCATGCAAACCACCCCCTGCTTGCATACCACCTCATGCATACCACCCCCTGCCTGCATACCACCTCATGCATACCACCCCCTGCCTGTATACCAGTATACCACCTCATGCATACCACCCCCTGCCTGCACACCCCCTGACTATATACCACCTCCTGCTTGCATACCCCTTCTTCCTGCATTCCACCTCCTGCCTACATACCACCTTCTTCTTGCATACCACCCCCTGCCTGCATACCACCTCATGCATACCATCTCCTGCCTGCATACCACATTCTTCCTGCATACCACCTTCTGCCAGCATACCACCCCCTGCTGCATACCACTTTCTTCTTGCTTACCACCTCCTGTCTGCATACCACCCCCTACCTGCATACCCCCTTCTGCATACCGCCTTCTTCCTGCATACCACCCCCTGCCTGCATACCACCTCCTTCCTGCTTACCACCTCTGGCATGCACACCCCCTTCTTCCTGCATACCACCTCCTGCCTGCTTACCACCTTCTTCCTGCATACCAGCACCTGCCTGCATACCACCCCCTGCCTGCATACCACCCCCTGCCTGGACACCACCCCTGCCTGCACAGCACCTCCTGCCTGCATACCACCCCCTGCCTGTATACCACCCCCTGCCTGTATACCACCCCCTGCCTGCACACCACCCCCTGCCTGCACAGCACCTCCTGCCTGCATACCACCCCCTGCCTGTATACCACCCCCTGCCCGTATACCACCTCATGCATACCACCCCCTGCCTGCATACCACCTCATGCAAACCACCCCCTGCCTGCATACCACCTCCTGCTTGCATACCACCTCATGCATACCACCCCCTGCCTGCATACCACCTCATGCATACCACCCCCTGCCTGTATACCAGTATACCACCTCATGCATAACACCCCCTGCCTGCACACCCCCTGACTATATACCACCTCCTGCTTGCATACCTCTTCTTCCTGCATTCCACCTCCTGCCTACATACCACCTTCTTCTTGCATACCACCCCCTGCCTGCATACCACCTCATGCATACCATCTCCTGCCTGCATACCACCTTCTTCCTGCATACCACCTACTGCCAGCATACCACCCCCTGCTGCATACCACTTTCTTCTAACTTACCACCTCCTGTCTGCATACCACCCCCTACCTGCATACCCCCTTCTGCATACCGCCTTCTTCCTGCATACCACCCCCTGCCTGCATACCACCTCCTTCCTGCTTACCACCTCTTGCATGCACACCCCCTTCTTCCTGCATACCACCTCCTGCCTGCTTACCACCTTCTTCCTGCATACCACCTCTTGCATGCACACCCCCTTCTTCCTGCATGCCACCTCCTGCCTTCATACCACCATTGCCTGCATACCACCTCCTACCTGCTTACCACCTCCTGCATGCATACTCCCTTCTGCATACCACCTATTGCCTGCATACCACCCCCTACTTACCATCTCCTGCCTGCATGCCACCTCCTGCCTGCATACCACCTTCTTCCTGCATATCTCCTCCTGCCTGCTCACCACCTCCTGCCTGCATACCACCTCCGGCCTGCACACCACCTCCTGCCTGCATACCACCCCCTGCCTGCATACCACCTTCTTCCTACATACCACCTCCTGCCTGCATACCACCTTCTTCCTACATACTGTATCTCCTCCTGCCTGCTTACCACCCCCTGCCTGCATGCCACCTCCTGCCTGCATACCACCTTCTTCCTGCATATCTCCTCCTGCCTGCTCACCACCTCCTGCCTGCATACCACCTCCGGCCTGCACACCATCTCCTGCCTGCATACCACCCCCTGCCTGCATACCACCTTCTTCCTACATACCACCTCCTGCCTGCATACCACCTTCTTCCTACATACTGTATCTCCTCCTGCCTGCTTACCACCCCCTGCCTGCATGCCACCTCCTGCCTGTTTACCACCCCCTGCCTGCATGCCACCTCCTGCCTGCATACCACCTCCTGCGTGCACACCACCTCCTGCCTGCATGCATACCACCCTCTTCCTGCATATCTCCATATCTGCCTGCTTACCACCCCCTGCCTGCATACCACCCTCTTCCTGCATACCACCTCCTGCCTGCATGCATACCACCCTCTTCCTGCATATCTCCATATCTGCCAGCATACCACTCACTGCTTGCATAGCATCCCCTGCCTGTATTTGCGATTGCAGTACAAGAGGAAGTTCGTGAACACCGGTCGTGGTGTCTCTCTGTGACAGCAGCCTGAGTAAGTCTAACCTTCCTCAGGCTTGTAGTCTCAAGCCAGCTTTCAGTCGCAGGGGCCCCCACATTTTTAGAAACGCTTGCTTTATCTGTTCTCCCATGAATGCCTCTACCTGTCAATCAGGCAGAGGTGTTTGCTGCAATGCAGGCACAGGACTAGTCCTGCACATGCGTAGGACGGGTCCTCTGCAAGTGCAGAATCGTTCCCAGGAATGACCTCCCTAATAAAAAAACAATTGCCCCCACCGCTTTAAACCGTCCGCCTGCACATTCACATTGGCGGGCGTGCAGTTTGGCCGCTAGCATCTCAGACAAGAGCGGTGGTGCTCCCGGAAGCGGCAGAACGGCGGTAAGACTGGCGGGCTGGCAGAGCAGCGTGACCTCTGACCACGTCACACTGCGCAGAGTCATACAGTCATAGACTGGAGAAGCCGGGCAGCACCTAAGTGGGTGGCTCTCATTAGACTGCACATGCGCAGTCTAATCCCATCCTGGCAGTTTGAGGTCCAAATCCAGATATTGGCCATCCCAATGTCAATGCCAGAAGGCCAACATACAGGTTTTTTTGCTTACTTTAGCCTAACCCTATATTCCAACCCTATTCCTATATCATAAATAAAGCATAAAAGTGTCAACATTTTGGTGTCGACATTTACACACAAACTAATGTCCATGTCGACATTATGAATTTCAATATGCAGTATTCTGGTGATGACATTCTGAATGTTGACTGGATCCCTTGTTACAATGATTCTCTTTGTTTTATTACCACAATTTCCAGGGGAACTGAAGGAGATTAAGCAGGACATTTCCAGCCTCCGCTACGAGCTCCTCGAAGAGAAATCGCACAACACGGAGGACCTCGCGGAACTCATCCGAAAGCTCGGAGAGCGATTATCCATAGAGCCTAAAGAACACTAGAGCAACAAATGACGTGATAGGCCGGTGGACCCGCATATATAAGCATTGGGGACCCGGGATGGTCATCATAAGCTCCATATTCCTGCCACCTAGCGACGTTCTAGGTATGCTGTCTGCGAAGTTCCCGAGGCTCCGCCGGTGTGACGTCAGCCTGACACCTACGGTTACCTGCACATCTAACCATGTGCAAGTGTTGTCTCTCAAAAGATCATATATTTTAATTAGTACAGGTTGACTATCCCTTATCCAAATATCCGTTATCCAAATTATTCCGAAACCATACATTCCAGAAAGTGGGAAAAAAATATTTCTTGCTAAAAGCACTACTGGAGACATCTGTACCAGCACTACTGGGGACATGATATGTAACTGCCACTACTGGGGACATCTGTACCAGCACTACTGGACATGATATGTAACTGACACTACTGGGGACATGATATGTAACTGGCACTACTGGGGACATGATATGTAACTGGCACTACTGGGGACATTTGTACCAGCACTACTGGGGACATGATATGTAACTGACACTACTGGGGACATGATATGTAACTGGCACTACTGGGGACATGATATGTAACTGGCACTACTGGGGACATTTGTACCAGCACTACTGGGGACATTTGTACCAGCACTACTGGGGACATTTGTACCAGCACTACTGGGGACATGATATGTAACTGGCACTACTGGGGACATTTGTACCAGCACTACTGGGGACATGATATGTAACTGGCACTACTGGGGACATGATATGTAAGTGGCACTACTGGGGACATGATATGTAACTGGCACTACTGGGGACATTTGTAGAAGCAGTACTGAGGGCATGATATGTAACTGGCACTACTGGGGACATCTGTACCAGCACTACTAAGGACATGATATTTAACTGGCACTACTGGGGACAGGATATGTAACTGGTACTACTGGGGACATTTGTACTAGCATTACTGGGGACATTTGTACCAGCACTACTGGGGACATGATATGTAACTGACACTACTGGGGACATGATATGTAACTGACACTACTGGGGACATGATATGTAACTGGCACTACTGGGGACATTTGTACCAGCACTACTGGGGACATTAGTACCAGCACTACTGGGGACATGATATGTAACTGGCACTACTGGGGACATTTGTACCAGCACTACTGGGGACATGATATGTAACTGGCACTACTGGGGACATGATATGTAAGTGGCATTACTGGGGACATGATATGTAACTGCCACTAATGGGGACATGATATGTAACTGCCACTAAATATGTACAAGAAAATGATTGCTTTGTATTCAAAGATAGTGCCAGAGATAGTACACAAACTTTGTTTCATGTTTTGAAACCTTGGTTTATGCACAAATAAAATATATTTGTGTGTATTTCATGTGCTTGTACAACTTAAATGCAAGATACCTCATTGAAACATAAAAATATTCTGAAATACGGAATAATCCGCTATCCAAAATTCTTGTGGTCCCGAGAATTTTGGATAAGGGATACTCAACCTGTACATGGATTCATCTGACATACAGACATTACCACTGGATGACCAATAGGTATACTACAGATATTACTAGGATAGAATATTATTTAATTCTAAGAATCAGCAGAATGCGATGGCGTCCGTCTGTAAGATAATAATCACTGTAAAATATTTAGACTTAAACCTCAAAATATATAGATGTTTATATAGACAAAGCCATATATCTATTTAAGTTATGATCATTGTACATTTACTGCCAAAAAAAGAGTATACAGTATACATTTTATGTAAGATTTACCTTATACATAGGAACTCAATGTACAGAAATAAAGCTGTATTTTTATTTGTAAAAACTTTGCGTTAATAAAGCTTTATTTAATAAAGCCAAAAACATTCAGTGAATATCGAGTAACGGAAACATGCGCTGTCGTGGGGATTTCTATGTTGTGGGTTTTCAATTTTTTTAAATCTCTCATCTAATGAATAATTAGGAATAATCACACCAAGAAGTGGCCCATGCATCACCGTTTCTCCATGGTCGGCCATTTGTCACTGAACTATTTACCTGCGCAATACAGAAATACACGCAGGTAACCCAGTTAACCCTTTAAGTGCCAACAGCTCTATGAGAGATGTGCAAAATATCCGCTAAAAATGCCGGCATCGCTCACGTTTGTTATATAAATTCAAATAAAAAATAAAAAACAGATTATATTTCCTATATGAGGTAAACATTACAGGTCAGAATGACCTGTAATGTTTACCTCATATAGGAATACAATCATATCTCATATAGGAATACAATCTTACCTCATATATTTGAATACAAATTTTCACACCAATTTTGGACAAATTCACTTGGCACTCAAAGGGTTAATGGCGTTTTCCATAAGACTTACTGTATGTTAAATGTTGCAGGTCCTGGCTTCTGGTTAACCCTATTTATGTCGGATTATTATGCAGTCTACTGCTGGTCATAAAAATGACCAACTAATAATCTGTATTGTCATTTATGGCAGTGATACAGATTTTAGCAGCACCAACGAAATCCTTGTGCCTCTGAAATGGTTACTGTCCTTTATCGGTAACAAAATCTGCCGGTGAAGGGTCACAGTAGACTGCCCTGGTGCTCCGTAGATTTGCTTTTGGCTTTGTAGGTCACCATTCCTAGTTATAGGGGTATCTTCAGTTTTCTGCAAGAGAAAGGCAGGTTATCAGTGAGAAAAATAGCACCAAGTAGAGAGAGAGAGACGGTCTCTACCCCCCCCCCCCCTCCAGACAAAGAGCATCAGCGACTCCGCCACCTGCATGCCTACCCACACAAACAACCTGCAAGGTTACCAAGATGTACCGTAGTAGCGGAGCACAGTAGGTTACCAAGATGTACCGTAGTAGCGGAGCACAGTAGGTTACCAAGATGTAGCGGAGTACAGTAGGTTACCAAGATGTATCATAGTAGCATAGCATACTATGCTATGCTACTATGACACATCTTGGTAACCTACTGTACTCCGCTACTACGGTACATCTTGGTAACCTACTGTGCTCCGCTACTACGGTACATCTTGGTAACTTTGCAGGTTGTATTTCCCAGATGTACCGTAGTAGCGGAGCAGAGTAGGTTACCAAGATGTACTGTAGTAGCACAGCACAGTAGGTTACCAGGATGTACCGTAGTAGTGGAGCACAGTACTGTAGGTTACCAAGATGTAGCAGTGCACAGGAGGTTAGAAATATGTACCATAGTAGCATAGCACAGTAGGTTACCAAGATGTACCGTAGTAGCGGAGCACAGTAGGTTACCAAGATGTACCGTAGTAGCGGAGCAGAGTAGTTTACCAAGATGTACCATAGTAGCACAGCACAGTAGGTTACCAGGATGTACTGTAGTAGTGGAGCACAGTACTGTCGGTTACCAAGATGTAGCGGAGCACAAGAGGTTAACAAGATGTACTGTAGTAGCGGAGCACAGTAGGTTACCAAGATGTACCGTAGCATAGCACAGTAGGTTACCCAGATGTACCATAGTAGCGGAGCAAAGTAGGTTACCAAGATGTACCATATAAGCACAGCACAGTAGGTTACCAGGATGTACCATAGCAGCAGAACACAGCAGGTTACCAGGATGTACCATAGCAGCAGAGCACAGGTTAAAAAGATGTACTGTAGTAGCGGAGCAGAGCAGCTTACCAGGATGTACCGTAGTAGTGGAGCACAGTAATGTAGGCTACCAAGATGTAGCGGAGCACAGGAGGTTAACAAGATGTACCATAGTAGCAGAGCACAGTAGGTTACCAAGATGTACCGTAGCAGAGCACAGTAGGTTACCAAGATGTACAGTAGTAGTGGAGCACAGTAGGTTACCAAGATGTACCGTAGTAGTGGAGCACAGTAGGTTACCAAGATGTACCGTAGTAGAACACAGTAGGAGGATGGGACAATCCGAAAAACATTACTTGCGGTGCAGGTTACTGGAATTGAACCGGATTGAGAAAGATGCACAAAAGGAGGCAAGGATAATCCGACAGACAGGACTTGTAGTGCATTTTAGCCAGATTGAACCTGATTGAGCAGAGATGCACAAAAGGAGGCCGGAATAATCCGACTAATAGAGCAGGAGGCCAGGATGATCCAACTAACAGAGCAAGAGGCCGATATGATCCGAATAGCAGAGCAGGAGGATGGGATGATCCGACTAACAGAGCAGGAGGCCGGAATGATCCAACTAGCAGAGCAGGAAGCCGATATTATCCGAATAGCAGAGCCAGGCAGTGCAACAGGTGCTTATGCACAGGTGTCTTTAACAACCAGGAGATGGATTCAGACTGAATGCAGGTAGTTCAACATCAATGCACTGGCTCAGCATCACCGGACATGCTGGGCTGCCCCCGGAGACTAAACTAACTGCATGTGTTGGCTCCTCCTCTGTAACAGAAGCCGAGTGCTGCTGTAGTATGTCACACTGCAGCATTCGGCTCCTGTCACTGCAGAGGAGCTGGCATTTTGGTGTTACCCCTATGAGGGTGACACCCAGGAGTGGAATTCACCACCCTGGTGACTCTACTGGTACCAGAACCATCTGAATCGCCTGCAAGTGTAAGTGTGTGGAGTGAGGTAAGCAGTGGTGTAACTACAAGGAGTGCAGGGGATACAACTGCTATGGGGCCCATTGGCTTGGGGGGGGGGGAGGGGGCTGAGGCTATCCCCTGCACCCTTTCAACTTTTTTTTTTCATTATTTTTTAAAAAGTGACCTGGGAGGTAGAAGGAAATGGAAGTGGAGCTGCTGGCGCATGTTGGCCAGGAGGAGGTGGAAGGCGGAGCTGATGCCACTGGCCACTGCCTCTTGTTAGCCAGCAGGGATGTTGGTGGCACAAAGTGTGGTTTGGCAGTGCTGGCCTGCCAGGTACTTACCTATCTGCACCGTGTGCAGAGTCATATGTAATCTCCTCCTGTCACAAGTGTCACCCCTTACCAGCTCCATTTGAGTTATGGTTAATAATGCTGCAGCCATTACAAACACCATGTGGTTCACAAATGCCGGAGTTTCCCTCCAAGCCCATTACTGGGCACAGCCATGACAGTCTGGATCAGCTGACTGGTCTGTATCTAATGAGGGAGATTGCTGTTATTTCAGGGCGTCTCCTGCAGAATGCAGGAGGGGAGGTAACTATGGCATACACACTGAGCGATTTTCACCTGGCCCAGTGATTTTCACTCTGGTGAAGACTTGTGGGAGATTTGCCCACCTTCCTGGGGGTCGGGAGGGGGGACCGATTTTCGTGAGTCTCCCGGCCATTCCGTTAGGGTAGGCAAGTATGCCTTAAAGATACACGTTTATTTAATCGGTACTCTTTACCTAGAAGGGTGCCCATCGCGGCCATCGCATGCACTAAAAAATCGCATGCGATGCGACCGACGCGATGACCGCGATTTCCCATAGGGAACAATGTTAAATGTCCCAATTGACCCGATTTTCCTGTTCAATGTCCCAATTGACCCGATTTTGCATAGGGAACAATGTTAAATGGCCCACAGAGGCCAAATAGGCACCCTGAAGTGTGAAATGGCCCCCCCAATTGTTAACGCCACCCCACGATCAACGTCAACCCGAAGCGTGGCGAGGGGCGGCGGTACGCGTCCTACGACCTTTTCATACCCCCACTATCCACGTCGGCGTGGAGTTGCGAATAGAAAGTGTGGCGAGCGCAGCGAGCCACCGAGCCCGAAGTGTGGCGAGCGCAGCGAGCCCCGCAAGGGGTCGCGGACACCTTCACAGCTATACGCGTCCACTCGCGGGCTTCACAGCTGTCCGCATCCCCTCGCGGGGCTCGCTGCGCTCGCCACGCTTCGGGCTCGGTGGCTCGCTGCGCTCGCCACACTTTCTATTCTCAACTCCACGCCGACGTGGATAGTGGGGGTATGAAAAGGTCGTAGGACACGTACCGCCGCCCCTCGCGGGCTCGCTGCGCTCGCCACGCTTCGGGTTGACGTTGATCGTGGGGTGGCGTTAACAATTGGGGGGGCCATTTCACACTTCAGGGTGCCCATTTGGCCTCTGTGGGCCATTTAACATTGTTTCCTATGAAAAATCGGGTCAATTGGGACATTGAACAAGAAAATCGGGTCAATTGGGACATTTAACATTGTTCCCTATGGGAAATCGCGGTCATCGCGTCGGTCGCATCGCATGCAATTTTTTGGTCGCATGCGTTGCGACCGACGCGATTTTTTTTTCCTAACGATGCCCACGATCAAAATCGTGGGCGCCCTTCTAAGTAAAGAGTACCATTTAATCTTTTTCCAATGATTGCATTAAAGGGGTACTGACATGAATAGAAAGGCGTTACTATAATTCTGTAATTAATGTGAAGCGTTGCAGCATGCAAGAACTGGAGTAATTGTATCTGTTCTTTACATAATCCTTTCTGCTAGTTCATAAAATATATAAAGCACATACAGTATAATCTTACTTTTATTAAAGAAAATAGTAATGAGTGTTCGTTAGCTATTTAATAACTATTTAATTCATATACATATATACAGATGTAGCCCCACTCATCGGAGCTCAGCCATTCTCCATGTGCGCAAATCTGCTCCCAAGTCTAATAGAAAAGCATTAGGCGGCGCATGGCGCAGTACTGCGATTCCACACCATGGGTGTGACTAGCCGTGCCAAGCGTTCACTAGCGACCATATTGCAGTAACGACGAGCACGGCTATATCTGAATACACCATAATTGTATATTTATTTAGTATATTAAAGAAACAGCTAGAATTGCATATGCAGAATAGGACGCTCTGCCCAGTCACAGAACTTAATAACATTTTTGTTTCTTTATCATTTTATGGAGAAAAATTGGACTTTAGAAAATATCCAATTTGTTCTGAACCCTTTCACAAGCTTTATAAGCCTTTTATGTTAATAACCAGCTGGGGGGAAAAATCATTTTCACATTATAGCCATTACTGTAAATGAAAGTTTTTAGACTACTTAATAGAACATCCAATAGCACAAGACAATGTAATACACTTGTATGCTGGTATAGATAATATATCATATTAATGGGACATTGTTACAGTATTAGCAAAAGCACTGAACTCTATTAGGGGCATGATCCACCAATGTGTTTCCCTTTGTGCAAATACAGTCTAACAAGAGCTGCTGAGAAAATCAAAAGGTGTTATCACACCTTACAGAGATGTACCAAACAAGTATCCAGGTTTCTCATTTCTTGCTGGGTCCCGAACTTTAACCTTTGGCTTTCTCTCAGGCCCCAGCAGGGCTGCCATTAGGGGGGTGCTATGGGGACAGCTGTCTGTTCTTCAGGTAGTCACTTAATATTTGTTGCAGCCTTGCTGCTTGAGCCTATTTATTGTAACAATAGTGGGGGAGGGCTGCATATTTTGGCAGTCCCGGGTCCCACAATTTCTAAAGGCAATGTACTAGGGATGGCCATCGTTGCCATTGCCATCGGTGGTTGCCATCAATGGCAATAGTGCAACTGGCCATTGATAGCCGCATACTATGCAATGCATGACCATTGATGTATTTACCTCTTGATGGTCATCCATTTTCTTTGACTAATTGGCCTGTGAGTCAATAAAAACATTGTGGGGCTTCACGGGTATTAGCGGCGGAGCTATGCTCTGTGTCTTGGTCCCCTGTGGAAAAATAATATATATATTTGTTTATGCTTGACATCGATGGAGGGAAACCATCTAGTTCTACCCTATCGCAAAACTATTCTATACTAGCTGACCCGCCCGGCGTTGCCCGGGAAACCCTTGGGGTTTCTTTATTTCCAAAATTGCTGAAAAATGTCATCTTACAATATGCAAAGATTGTAATGTGTTATAGATTCCACCATAATGTTAGAATGTGTTTGCATTGATACTCAATGACGGCAATGAAATCAGGTGTGGTGTTGTTGTTTGAAACACAATGCTCCTGAGTTGATAACTTGTATGTGTTGATGAATTCCACATCCACTCCTGAGATTTAGCACCTACTGTATGACATATCCTCCATCATCTGAGGGTCAGAAATCGGTACAAAATCAGAAAGGGACATGGCCACACCTCCATTTCTATACTTTCAAATTGTACAGTTTCTAGGGTGTGTAATTACAGGCACTGAGTGCGAAGGGACCGGGGTGGGCGTTACTTACCCCGCCATAATTAATTAAAAATTCACTGCTCCCTACCACTGCCACTCCCCTCACCGAACCTGCAGCAGTCTCTGAGGTCTGGGGATCTGTAAAGCACATGCACCGGGCATCTCTACCAAACAGTGAGGCAGCCACTGAGTGTGGGAGCAGGTACGTGGGCCTGGCCACATGATGTCATGACGCGACGCATGCTACCCGCACCACTGTAATGCCCCACTGGGAATGGGAGCAATGGGCCAAATTCTTCCCTACACCCGCCGAGCCAATCCACTGATCCAGCCATCACAATCATCAATGGGTGCATTGATAAGGTTTGAGTGTAAGAAGTTGAAGAATAAGACTGAGAAAAAGAATTGCCATGTTACAAAGTGTACAATTTACTCAATAAATCGTGAAAAAAATGTAAGTGTACATAGAAGTACAATCAAGAAATGAATGTAGGATTAAAAAATAAGTTCTGATTCAAACTGATAATTGTTTGGATGGGTGGGTTGTGAAACAAATCTATAGGTGGGGGTATGGATATTGTGGGCATAATTGGTGTTTGTTACACCTACATGGGGCCCTCAATTGATGGGATTTTCACTACAGTGTCACGGTCACATTGTCACCATAGGGGGATTCCCAATTGGGGTCCAGGTGGTCTTTTAGGGACCCTTTACAATCCTGTAGGTCTCTTCTCCTTGAGCTTACGGTCTCCCTTAATGATAGTCAATCACTGAGGGAGACCATAGGCTCCAGGAGAAGAGACCAACGGAATTGTAAAGGGGTCCCTAAAAGACCACCTGAACCCCAATTGGAAATCCCCCTACGGTGACACTGTAGTGAAAATGTCTCATCATCTGGGTACCCCCTGTAGGCAGGGGCGAATTTAGGGGTCAGGCACCCCTAGGCACAACATTTTTGTGCCGCCCCCCCCCCCCCCATTTTAATGTAATCATATATGTATATACATTGTTATTTATATATATGTGTCATAAAAATGTAACTGTAGCCCACCTTAATATTTTTTTTAAGCACTCTGGACTGCTCACTGTACGGAGGACCCGGAGGGAGGCACTTATTAGTACAGTGATTAGCACAGTGTCTCCATCAGTCTCTCTCTGGCTCACACACTGTGACTGACTGAGCGCAGGGAGGATCTACGCGCTGTTCAGCTCAGCTGCTGGATACACAGCAGCCAATAGACTGTGTGTGTGTGTAGAGTAGCCAATGGGTGGAAGCCGGCAGCAGTGAGCCTGAGCCATTTCCGGACGCGCAGGGGGACCGTTGGACCCAGCCACCAGAGGTGATGTAATGTGCATGGCAGAGTGGGTGGGCAGTGGCGTGTGACTAGTGGCGCTGCCGCCTACATATAATTCATCTATGCGGCGGCGGCGCTCGTCACTCGCCGCTGCCCACCCGCTGTGCCATTTAACAGAATGTCAGCCAGCCTGCCGCCCTTAATTGGTGCCGCCCTGAGGCCGGTGCCTCACAGGCCTAGGCACAAATCCGGCCCTGCCTGTAGGTGTACCAAACACCAATTATGCCCACAATATCCATACCCCCTACACCTATAGATTTGTTTCGCAACCCACCGCCATCCAAACAATTATCAGTTTGAATCATAATTTATTTTTTAATCCTACTTTCATTTCTTGATTGTACTTCTATGTACACATATTTTTTTTCACGATTTATTGAGTAAATTGTACACTATAACATGACAAATCTTCATCTCAGTCTTATTCTTCAACTTCTTACACTCATAACATTCAAACAAATGCATGCAGCGCTCATGCCCATCGACCAAACATTATCTATGAACCAAAAGAGTCTGGGAAACCCTTAAGGCAGAGCAGTGCCTGATATCCAACTGACTAACAGGGTGAGTGCAGTGTACCCACTTTGTATTGATCAATGGGTGCATTGGCCAGGACAAAGATTTCTCAGTGCAACTGGCCGGGGAGCGCAGTGACAGGCTGGAGGACTGGAGAGACGGATATGGGGAACAAAGTAGAAACGGTACATTATATACAGTTTTTATTTGCCGGTACAGACGGTTAAATAAACGGCAAATTATTTTTTATGTGTTCTGTGTGTTTGTGTGTGTTGTACTGTTTTTGTGTGTGTGTTGTAGTGTATGTGGTTGTGTGTGTTGTATTGTATGTATCTGTCCAATGCGTAAGTGTGTGAGGTGTGCTACGTATATACAGTATGTGTGTGTTGTGTCTTTGTGTATCTGTGCAATGTTTAAGTGTGTGTTTTGTGTGTCGTACTGTTTTTTGGGTGTGTGTGGTGAATGTGGGTGTGTGTTGTGCTGTTAGAGGTATGTTATGTGTGTGTGTTGTGTGTATCTGCCCTATGTGTAAGTGCGTAAGGTGTGCTATGTATAAATCTGTGTGTGTGTGTGTGTGTAGTGTGCTGTGTGTATCTGTGCAATGTTTAAGTGTGTGTTTTGTGTATTGTACTGTTTTTGGGTGTGTGTTGTAGTAAATGTGGGTGTGTGTTGTACTGTGAGTGTTGTGTTGTGTGTATCTGCCGAATGTGTAAGTTTGTGATGTGTGCTACGTATATATGTGTGTGTAGTGTGCTTTGCATATCCTGGCAATGTTTAAGTGTGTGTGTTCTGTGTGTTTGTTGTACTGTTTTTGGGTGTGTGTTGTAGTGTGTATGGATTTGTATTGTACTGCATGTGGAGTGTTGTGTGTGTGTGTATCTGTCCAATGTGTAAGTGTGTGAGGTGCTCTACGTATAAATGTGTGTGTTGTGTGCTATGTGTGCGTATGTGGTACATACCTCCCAACTTTGGATGTCCAGTAGGCGGGACGCTGCTGCTGCGCGCCGGAGGCGCGTTGAAATTTTCGGGGGGGGTGGGGGGTGGCCTGGTTTGGGGGCGTGGCCTATGCTCGTGGCTCTTCCGCAAGGCCAAGCCCCCATTTTGCCGCTATGGGGGCATGACCCAGAGGCTCTGTGAGCCTCTAGCCATGCCCCCAGCCCCCTGGCTGCAGGAATAGACGCTGTGCGCATGCGCATAGCGTTTATTCCCTGCTGCTTAGCAGCTGACAGGGGGGATTCCCAACAGCCCCCCCACACCGCGGGACACTGCCGCCCGCGGGTGGGACAGCAGGACAGGCCCTGACAATCGGGACTGTCCCGATAAAATCAGGACTGTTGGGAGGTATGTTGGTGTACTGTGTGTGTGTGTGTGTTGTGTGGTCTATGTATATCCTCAATTATTTCCTAATTGTTTAAAGCCTTCACCATAATGTTAGAATGTGTCATTCATACTCAATGACAGCAATGAAATCAGGTGTGGAGTTGATCCTTCGCAAACGGTTTCCCAGATCATCGATCATTTCCCCAGAACATCAATGAAGGAAAATTACAACTTGGTGTTTTTTAAATTTCTAAGTGGAATTTCCCAAAAAAGGCTTCGAGGTGCACACCACCGGGTCCAGAGGTATCTTGTTGCTGAATTTGGTGTCTCTGAGTGCCACGGTGTGTCCGCAATGTGACGGACACGCACACACACACACACACACACACGCACACAGACTCTTCAACTTATTATATAGACTAGCTGACCCGCCCGGCGTTGCCCGGGAAAACCTTGGGGTTTTTTTATTTCCAAAATTGCTGAAAAATGTAATCTTACAGTATGCTGTGCCAAAGACCTAAGATTGTAATTTGTTGTAGATTTCACCATAATGTTAGAATGTGTTTGCATTGATACTCAATGACGGCAATGAATTCAGGTGTGGTGGTGTTGTTTGAAACACAACGATCCTGAGTTGATAACTTGTATGTGTTGATGAATTCTACATCCACTCCTGAGATTTAGCACCTATGACATAGCCTCCAACATCTGAGGGTCAGAAATCGGTACAAAATCAGAAAGGGATGTGGCCACACCTCCATTTCTATACTTTCAATGGTACAGTTTCTAGGATGTGTAAATACAGGTGCTGAGTGCGTGGAGACCGGGGTGGGCGTTACTTACCGCGCCATAATTAATAAAAAATTCAACGCTCCCTGCCACTCCCGCTCCCCTCACCAATCCAGCCTGCAGCAGTCTCTGAGGTCTGGAGATCTGTAAAGCACATGCACCGGTCATCTCTACCAGTGGGGCAGCCCCTGAGTGTGGGAGCATGTCCGCAGGCCTGGCCACATGACGTCATAACGCGACGCAGGCTACCCGCACAACACTGCAATGCACCACTGGGAATGGGTGCAATGGGCCAAATTCTTCCCTACACCCGCCGGGCCAATCCACCGATCCAGCCATCACAATCATCAATGGGTGCATTGATAAGGTTTGGAGTGTAAGAAGTTGAAGAATAAGACTGAGATAAAGATTTTCCATGTTAAAGTGTACAATTTACTCAATAAATCATGAAAAGATATAAGTGTACATAGAAGTACAATCAAGAAATGAAAGTAGGATTAAAAAATAAGTTCTGATTCAAACTCATAATTGTTTGGATGGGGGTGGGTTGTGAAACAAATCTATAGGTGGAGGGGGATATGGATATCGTGGGCATAATTGGTGTTTGGTACACCTACAGGGGCTACTCATTTGATGGGATTTTCACTACAGTGTCATGGTCACAGTGTAACCATAAGGGGATTCCCAATTCGGGTCCAGGTGGTCTTTTAGGAACCCTTTACAATCCCGTAGGTCTCTTCTCCTTGAGCCTACGGTCTCCCTTAATAATAGTCAATCACTGAGGGAGACCATAGGCTTTAGGAGAAGAGACCAACGGGATTGTAAAGGGGTCCCTAAAAGACCACCTGAACCCCAATTGGATTTCCCCCTACGGTGACACTGTAGTGAAAATTTCTCATCAACTGGGGACCCCCTGTAGGTGTACCAAACACCAATTATGCCCACAATATCCATACCCCCCTCCACTTATAGATTTGTTTGGCAACCCACCCCATCCAAACAATTATCAGTTTGAATTAGAATTTATTTTTTAAACCTACTTTTATTTCTTGGTTGTACTTCTATGTACATATATTTTTTTCACGATTTATTGAGTAAATTGTACACTTTAACGTGGCAAATCTTCATCTCAGTATTATTCTTCAAATTCTTACACTCATAACATTCAAACGAATACATGCAGCGCTCATGCCCATCGACCAAACATTATCTATGAACCAAAAGAGTCTGGGACACCCTCAAGGCAGAGCAGTGCCTAACATACAACTGACAGGGTGAGTGCAGTGTACCCACTTTGTATTGATCAAGGAGTGCATTGGCCAGGACAAAGATTTCTCAGTGCAACTGGCTGGGGAGCGCAGTGACAGGCTGGAGGACTGGAGAGACGGATATGCGGAAAAAAGAAAAAACGGTACATTAGGTACAGTTTTTATTTGCTGGTACAGACTGTTAAATAAACGTCAATTTTTTATGTGTTCTGTGTGTTGTACTGTTTTTGTGTGTGTGATGTAGTGTATGTGGTTGTGTGTGTTGCATGTATCTGTCCAATGCGTAAGTGTGTGAGGTGTGCTATGTATATACAGTATGTGTATGTTGTGTCTTTGTGTATATGTGCAATGTTTAAGTGTGTGTTTTGTGTATGTTGTACTGTTTTTTGGATGTGTATGGTGAATGTGGGTGTGTGTTGTGTTGTTAGAGGTATGTTATGTGTGTGTGTGTGCTGTGTGTATCTGCCCTATGTGTAAGTGCGTAAGGTGTGCTACGTATAAATGTGTGTGCCGTGTGTATCTGTGCAATGTTTAAGTGTGTGTGATCTGTGTATTGTACTATTTTTGGCTGTTTGTTGTAGTGAATGTGGGTGTGTGTTGTGTTGTTAGAGGTATGTTATGTGTGTGTGTGCTGTGTTTATCTGCCCTATGTGTAAGTGCGTAAGGTGTGCTACGTATAAATGTGTGTGTGTGTAGTGTGCCGTGTGTATCTGTGCAATGTTTAAGTGTGTGTGATCTGTGTATTGTACTGTTTTTGGCTGTGTGTTGTAGTGAATGTGGGTGTGTGTTGTACTGTGAGTGGTGTATAACACACCATAACGTGTGTGTGTGTTGTGTGTATCTGCCGAATGTGTAAGTTTGTGAGGTGCGCTACGTATACATGTGTGTGTAGTGTAGTGTGCTGTGCCTATCCTGGCAATGTTTGTGTGTGTTTCTGTATCTGCACAATGTTTAAGTGTGTGTGTTTGTTGTACTGTTTTTGGGTGTGTGTTGTAGTGTATATGGGTTTGTGATGTACTGCATGTGGTGTGTTATGTGTGTGTTTTGTTGTGTGTATCTGTCCAATGTGTAAGTGTGTGAAGCTCGCTACGTATATATGTGTGTGTTGTGTACTATGTGTGCGTATGTGGTGTACTGTGTGTGTGTGCACGTGTACAATGTGTACATTTGTGTGTGATGTGTGGTCTATGTACAGTATGTGCCTATGCACATCCTTGCTGGCGGGTCGCCAGAACGTACGCGCTGGCGACCCGCCAGCAGCCTCGCCAGCGAGGAGACTGAGACGCGCGTGCGTCTCACGCGCACGCGCGTCTCAGTCTCCGTCGCTAGCGTGGCGGAAACCCTGTCCGTCTCCGCCTCAGGGAGACGGACGGGGTTAGGGGGGGGTTAGGGGGGATGCGGGCAGGCAGCGGGGACCCCGGGTTACCGCCGGCAAGCCGGCGGGGACCCCGGGAAACGTTTGGAAGCGCCGTCAGAAGGGGGCGCGCGCGCCTCTCGTGCGCGCGCGTCCCCTTCTCACGATCGCCATGGCGCTGGCGGGGGATGGCGGCTGGCGACGCCAGCGCCATCCCCTGCAAAGATGGACCGTGACCCATCTGTATATCCTCATTTATTCCTAATTGTTTAAAGTCTCCACCATAGTGTTAGAATGTGTCATTCATACTCAATGACAGCAATGAAATCAGGTGTGGAGTTGTTCCTTCGCAACGGTTTCCCAGATCGTCGATCCTTTTCCCAGATCATCAATTAAGGCAAATTAAAACTTGGTGTTTTTTAAATTTCTAAGTGAAATTTCCCAAAAACGGCTTCGAGGTGCACACCACCGGGTACAGAGGTATCTTGTTGCAGAATTTGGTGGCTCTGAGTGCCACGGTGTGTCCGCAATGCAACGGACACGCACACACACACACACGCACACACACACGCACGCACACAGACTCTTCAACTTATTATATAGATTGACTAGCTGACCCGCCCGGCGTTGCCCGGGAAACCCTTGGGGTTTCTTTATTTCCAAAATTGCTGAAAAATGTCATCTTACAATATGCTGTGCCAAAGACCTAAGATTGTAATTTGTTATAGATTCCACCATAATGTTAGAATGTGTTTGCATTGATACTCAATGACGGCAATGAAATCAGGTGTTGTGTTGTTGTTTGAAACACAACGCTCCTGAGTTGATAACTTGTATGTGTTGATGAATTCCACATCCACTCCTGAGATTTAGCACCTACTGTATGACATATCCTCCAACATCTGAGGGTCAGAAATCGGTACAAAATCAGAAAGGGATGTGGCCACACCTCCTTTTCTATACTTTCAAATTGTACAGTTTCTAGGGTGTGTGATTACAGGCGCTGAGTGCAAAGGGACCGGGGTGGGCGTTACTTACCCCGCCATAATTAATTAAAAATTCACTGCTCCCTGCCACTGCCACTCCCCTCACCGAACCTGCAGCAGTCTCTGAGGTCTGGGGATCTGTAAAGCACATGCACCGGGCATCTCTACCAAACAGTGGGGCAGCCCCTGAGTGTGGGAGCAGGTCCACGGGCCTGGCCACATGATGTCATGACGCGACGCACGCTACACGCACCACTGTAATGCCCCACTGGGAATGGGTGCAATGGGCCAAATTCTTCCCTACACCTGCCGAGCCAATCCACTGATCCAGCCTTCACAATCATCAATGGGTGCATTGATAAGGTTTGAGTGTAAGAAGTTGAAGAATAAGACTGAGAAAAAGAATTGCCATGTTACAAAGTGTACAATTTACTCAATAAATCGTGAAAAAAATGTAAGTGTACATAGAAGTACAATCAAGAAATGAAAGTAGGATTAAAAAATAAGTTCTGATTCAAACTGATAATTGTTTGGATGGGGTGGGTTGTGAAACAAATCTATAGGTGGGGGTAAGGATATTGTGGGCATAATTGGTGTTTGTTACACCTACATGGGGCCCTCAATTGATGGGATTTTCACTACAGTGTCACGGTCACATTGTCACCATAGGGGGATTCCCAATTGGGGTCCAGGTGGTATTTTAGGGACCCTTTACAATCCTGTAGGTCTCTTCTCCTTGAGCTTACAGTCTCCCTTAATGATAGTCAATCACTGAGGGAGACCATAGGCTCCAGGAGAAGAGACCAACGGAATTGTAAAGGGGTCCCTAAAAGACCACCTGAACCCCAATTGGAAATCCCCCTACGGTGACACTGTAGTGAAAATTTCTCATCATCTGAGTACCCCCTGTAGGTGTACCAAACACCAATTATGCCCACAATATCAATACCCCCCCCCACCTATAGATTTGTTTCGCAACCCACTGCCATCCAAACAATTATCCGTTTGAATCATAATTTATTTTTTAATCCTACTTTCATTTCTTGATTGTACTTCTATGTACACATATTTTTTTCACGATTTATTGAGTAAATTGTACACTATAACATGACAAATCTTCATCTCAGTCTTATTCTTCAACTTCTTACACTCATAACATTCAAACAAATGCATGCAGCGCTCATGCCCATCGACCAAACATTATCTATGAACCAAAAGAGTCTGGGAAACCCTTAAGGCAGAGCAGTGCCTGATATCCAACTGACTAACAGAGTGAGTGCAGTGTACCCACTTTGTATTGATCAATGGGTGCATTGGCCAGGACAAAGATTTCTCAGTGCAACTGGAGGACTGGAGAGACGGATATGGGGAACAAAGTAGAAATGGTACATTAGGTACAGTTTTTATTTGCCGGTACAGACTGTTAAATAAACGGCAAATTATTTTTTATGTGTTCTGTGTGTTTGTGTGTGTTGTACTGTTTTTGTGTGTGTGTTGTAGTGTATGTGGTTTTGTGTGTTATATTGTATGTATCTGTCCAATGCGTAAGTGTGTGAGGTGTGCTATGTATATACAGTATGTGTGTGTTGTGTCTTTGTGTATCTGTGCAAAGTTTAAATGTGTTTTGTGTGTGTTGTACTGTTTTTTGGATGTGTGTGGTAAATGTGGGTGTGTGTTGTGCTGTTAGAGGTATGTTATGTGTGTGTATCTGTGCAATGTTTAAGTGTGTGTTCTGTGTATTGTACTGTTTTGTGGTGTGTGTTGTAGTGAATGTTGGTGTGTGTTGTACTGTGAGTTGTGTGTTATGTGTGTGTGTGTTGTGTTGTGCCGAATGTGTAAGTTTGTGAGGTGCGCTACGTATATATGTGTGTGTAGTGTGCTGTGCATATCCTGGCAATGTTTAAGTGTGTGTGTTCTCAGTGGCGTAGCTTGGTTTGAGGCGCCCCCCCGCCGTTAATGGGGGGGCGCCCCCCCTCCCCGCCGGCCTCCCCCCCCCACCCCGGCCGCCGGTGCCCCCCCCCCATCGCCGCAGGCTTACCTGTCTGCGCGTCCCGGCTCCCCTCCTGGCTTCAATTAATAATTCTATGCAGACGGACCACGATAAAATGGCCACCCCCATATCGCAAACAGTTTCAGAGAACTGTCTGCTTTATGGGGCGGCCATTTTATCGTGGTCCGTCTCCATAGAATTGATTGAAGCCAGGAGTTGTGTGTTTGTTGTACTGTTTTTGGGTGTGTGTTGTAGTGTGTATGGATTTGTATTGTACTGCATGCGGTGTGTTTCCAGCGATTTCAGCCCCTATCTCCCCCGTGTGTACACAGATTAAGTGTGTGAGGTGCTTTACGTATAAATGTGTGTGTTGTGTGTGTTGTGTGCTATGTGTGCGTATGTGGTGTACTGTGTGTGTGTGCGTGTACAATGTGTACGTGTGTGTGTTATGTGTGGTCTATGTATATCCTCAATTATTTCCTAATTGTTTAAAGCCTTCACCATAATGTTAGAATGTGCCTGTCATACTCAATGACAGCAATGAAATCAGGTGTGGAGTTGTTCCTTCGTCCACGGTTTCCCAGATCGTCGATCTTTTCCCCAGATCATCAATGAAGAAAATTAAAACTTGGTGTTTTTTTAAATTCTAAGTGAAATTTCCCCAAAACGGCTTCGAGGTGCACACCACCGGGTCCAGAGGTATCTTGTTGCCAAATTTGGTGTCTCTGAGTGCCACGGTGTGTCCGCAATGCGACGGACACGCACACACACACACGCACGCACACAGACTCTTCAACTTATTATATAGATGAATGATTTTGAATCATCAATGGTCGATGGCCATCCTTACTCTGTACCTACTGCAGCCCAGAACACAGCAGAGTGTGCTTGGCTTCGAAAAGAGGTGCCGGTGATAGGTAAGAGGCGGAGAAGCCAGATACGGGTGTTATAAAGCCCGGGTAATTAGTACCCAATCCCCCCTCTCAGCGCCACTGCCTTTCACAAACCTCATTTGACCTAGACACTGTCATCCTTATTACTGTCTGCCTATGATCCACACCGAGGAAAAAAAACATGAGTATCTTCTTTGGCAAATTCTAACAACAGTTTATTTATTTATTATTTATTTACAGGTTCTTATATAGCGCAGCAGATTCCGTTGCGCTTTACAATAGTAGACAGTGATAAAACAAACTGGGTAACAACATACAGACTTGGAGGTAGGAGGGCCCTGCTGCAAGCTTACAATCTATAGGGATATAGGGGGAAACACAAGGACAGGCACCAGTAATACCATAGCAGTCCCACCAAGTTACAAGTCCAGAAGGGAAGCTATATAATACATAAGTGCCTCAGAGGGTTATGCGTGTAGAACTTAAACATTATAGGCTTATAACAATTAGCAGATAAAATACAGACGCTCAAAATGTCTTTATTGTTTTGTATATCTTTTAGTAGAGTTGCCATCAAGGGGGACTGCGGGGACTGCAGTCCTGTGCCCAAACAGAAGGGGGGGGGGGGGGCAGTACTGGAGTCTATCAAGTACAGTTTGTCATGCACAAAGTTCACATTTCCCTTGAAGCACTGATAGAGTAGTGCAGAAGTGCTGTGGACACTGGAGGTTTCAAGATGGGGGCTACATATTTTGTAGTCCCAGGCCCCACTATTTCTGATGGCAGTCCTGTCTAATAGGGGCATATTTACCAAATAATATTTGTGGCATATTCCCCCAGAATGCTGGGGTGACCAGCAAATATTAAACAATCCTGCAATAAATAAAGAAGGGACTGCAGCCAATATCTCTATAGCAATAACACAGTGGCGGATCCAGCACGGGGCGATAGGGGCGGTCGCCCCGGGGCCCCCACACAACAGGGGGCCCCAACACTCAAATACATGTACACTGAAGCTGCGGCATGTACACACGCGGCCGCACAGCCCTGCGCCTACCCCGGCCCGGCAAGTCTCTCAGTCTCGTGAGATATCCCAGGAGCCAACCCGGCAAGTCTTGCAAGACATCCCAGGAGCCAGCGCAGCCTGGGATGATGTAGGCTGCGGCGTGCAGGTCCGAACCTGCATCATTTTAATGAGCAGCAGACAGTGCAGCACAGAGCACTGAGAGTGGCCCTTCCCTGGATCCCCTGAGCCTGCCCAGCAGCAGCCAGAGCCCTGGGGCACCCGGCTCCTCTCCTTACTCCCTCGCTGCCGGGCTCTGTCAATTTGCACCCCCTGGTCAATGTAGACGGTAAGGACAAACATAAATACTATCCAGAAGACCTGTAGCTAGGTGTCTGTGTGCTCCTAGTAAATGTAAAGGACTTACCCATCCTTATAATATGTGCTTATAAATTTGCCATCTACGCTGTATTGGCCATACTGTTGAAAACCCTGCAGATAAAAACATAAAATGTAGAAGAAAGGGTAATACACATTAAGGTGAGGTGTGACCATGGACTTATTGGTCCACAGAGAAATTAAGGTGGATGACACTGTGTGTACACTGTTGCGCTGTCCTTTTTTAAAAAGGACCAGTTTGGTCCGAAACGCGTCGGCGCTGTGGAGTAAGTTTGCCTGGTGCCTTGCAACTCCTCTTCTTAATCCCCGTTTTCACCATCTATTGGGAACCTCCATCCACATTTTGTACCCGGGCAAGTGGATGTTGGTATTGGAATTGGAAGGAACTTGGATACCTTGTTTTTTAATTGTATTTTTTGCTGTCTTGGATGGACTCTGGAATAAAACTGTGTACAACTTGTGGAACCAGTTTGGAGTGGAATTCTTAAGCATCCAGACAACTCAGGAGTCAAAGAAACCTTTTTATGCACATAGGGCACTGCCAGAAGGTGAGCATATACTTCATGGGAAAGGGAGTGGCTGGTGTATAACAAAGCCTTTATGGGCTCATAGGGCCTGTTATACAGGTCAGTATTGCAGAAGTACAACATTGAGAGCTCATTGAAGATTGGATGATTAATTCACTCATCTGTTTCTCTATATATCTTGTGTTTTTGAGCCTACATCCTTGGAACAACGTTCTCTCACGAAGGAGGAGGAAAATATTCACCTTATTTACTGACAGCGCAACAGTGTACACCCTCTTTTGTGTTTTGGTTGTATTTGGAGGAGGGGTTGGTATCCCTAGGGTGTATAAGTTGCAGCAGCCAGGTTTGGCGCGGTTATACCTGTATAAAACCTTTTTTTCTGTACTGTAGTAACAGTGGCTAGCGGTGTCTGGCAGGAAGGGTTGGGAAGTAGGGTGGTACAAGAGTAGTAAGGTATGGGGATATTAGGGTGGAGGATTGGGGCAAGATGTGAGGCCTTGTCGGATATATGCAAGCGTGGGACCAATTATAGATAATACTACAAGGCTATGACCTAAGTTAGAGATAGTAAGGGGGGCGGATTGGCAAAATGAGCCAGGTGGTGCCTTCATCCCTCAAACAGTGCCCCTGGCAAGTTCCATCCTCTCCAACCCCGAGTTACAGCCCTGATGCCATCTGAAATGGGTTAGCGAGATAGAAATTTATTATGTTTTAAAAAAATAGATATATCACTTTTATTGATAGGGGCCCCCACAAGTTTGTTGTCCAGGGCCCCCACATACCTTAATCCGGCCCTGCAATAACAGTCCCTCCATTTCCAACAGCAGCCATGGACATCTATGAGACATGAAGGCAACCTACAGTACCTACAGTATTCACTAGGAACAACAGCTCTCACAGAGGCATGAAGGCAACCTACCTATTTACTAAGAACTACTGTGACATCACTCTGGGCCAGATGTATCAAGCTTCAAAAAGTGATAAAGTCGAGCATGATGAAACAGCCAGCTAATCAGCTCCTAACTGTCATATTACAGGCTGGGTTGGAAAAATGACAGGTAGGAGCTGATCAGCTGGTTTTTAATCACTCTTCACTTTATCACTTTTTTATCATCTGGCTCGTAGACATAAAGGCAACCACTGACATCACTGAGATATAAATGCAACCAATTCACTAGGAACTGTACTTTATCTCTCTCAAAGGACCAGTACAGCTCCCCCTAGATCCCTATCAGCGAGATGCTGCAAACAAAAAATGCTGTAAAAACCCCGGAGTTTCAGGGCTTCGCTGCGGGGGCTTACACCTAGGGTTGCCACCTCACTTAACTTGGATCCCTGGAGACTTTTCCCTCACCGCCACGCTCCCGGAGAAGGGGGCGTGGCCCAATAAAAGGGGCGTGGTATATTCGATACAGTGGGCGTGGCCCCTGTAATAACTAAAAACAACTAATTTTTGCCCATTACATCTATCTATCTATCTATCTATATATATATATATATATATATATATATATATATATATATATATAGATACAGAAGTACCAACACACTCGCCATTCCTAAGAATGGGGTGCAAACAGCACCCACTTCCCAGGATGGGGTCATTGGCCTGTGACCACACACTCTAGTAAATACAAACACAGGGGGCCCAGCACTCACTACTACAAACTAACTCACCTTAACATTCAAATAATCAATTAAATAAATAATGGGGTTTTAGTTCATGAATTGATCAATGCATTTAAGCTTGCAGCCCATCGCCAAGTCCTACACTAACAACTGGTTTTCATGGGAACCTGGCAACTGTTTGCACATCATAGCTAAAATTGTTAGTGTAGGACTTGCAGTGAAATGGGGTCCCTAGGCGATGGGCTGCAAGCTTAAATGCATTGATCAATTCATGAACTAAAACCCCATTATTTGTTTAATTGATTATTTGAATGTTAAGGTGAGTTCGTTTGTAGTGAGTGCTGGGCCCCCTGTGTTTATATATATATATATATATATATATATATATATATATATATATATATATATATATTAAACGTGCTGGCTGTTAATGAATTTACCTAAGGCTGGCTGGACTTGGTTGGCATGCGGGCTGGGCTGGCATGCTGGCTGGGCTGGCTTGGCTGGCTTGTGGGTTGGCTGGCTGGCTGGCTGGGCTGGCTTGGCTGGCTTGTGGGTTGGCTGGCTGGCTGGGCTGGCTTGTGGGTTGGCTGGCTGGATCCGGGAGTTTCCCGGAAATCCAGGAGAGGTGGCAACCCTACTTACACCAGTTCTAGATGGCGTAACACCATAGAAGCCTATGGGCTTCCCTTCACGTCCCCAGCCGCCCCACGCGCTCCCCGTCGTTCCGCACCGCCCCCCCTCACCTGTGTCTGGGCAGTCTCCTGCTGTGCTGCCCGGACCAGTGACGTCCTCCTCCCTCCACCGCTTCCAGGTGCAGGGAGGAGGAAGTGGAGCTGGGTAAGCGTCCAGGGAGGGAGGGGAGACCCGCTACACATCGCCAGCCACAACGTAAAGGACAGCTCTTATCGCAAGAGCTGTCCTTTGCCTTAATAATAGCATATGTTAGTGCATATGCGAATGCCGCGATGTGCGGCTGCATTTGTTAGAGAATCCCGTCCTGTGTCTCTCTAGCAAGTCCTGGCCCTTAGAGTCACCGGCTGCCTGTATACAATAGATGCCTCCCATGTGGGGTCTCTTAAATTGAAGTTTTGAATGCAGGGAGACACTGTAACCTTCCTTCTTACAGGTACAGTATCACCATCGTGCATTTGAATATTTTTATTACATTGCGAGTTCCGCCTGTGAATATTCTTGACAGCCTGGGAAACATCTAAAGCAAGCCCGCTAGGTATGACTAGCAAACAATAAAATACTATTCATTTATTAATGCACTGTGTATGCTTATATTACATCAGCTTAAGAAAATGATTTACATCAATGGAATAAAACAAACGTAGCTGCTATTTTCCTGTGAGCCACGAGGGGGCAGTAACTGCACGCTCTGTTTATTGACTTCAGCGTCTTCATAGAACTGTATCTGTCTCAAGCACTTGCTTTTTACCAAAGTCTATGCACAGTGTGTTATATAGTATTTAGAGATGTAAAGACTTTTCAAGGATACAGGGGATAATATTCCAAAGTCGCAGATGTCCTGTCACCTGCACACAGGGCTGCCGCCAGGTATTTTGGGGCCCGGGACTCATTTCCAGTCTGGGCCCCCCTCCTCACTTGACTTACCGTAACCCGGCTCCTGCTCCCCCATCTCCTCTTCTGCTGAGCTGCAGCTCGGATGTCACAGAGCGCAGGCTTCTTCAACTCAGGATGCCGGCGGCCAATTAAAATGCAGCACTGGCTGGTGAGGCAATCAGAGCTTGCTTACCGGCAGCAGCTCTTATTGGCTGCCGGTATTATTATTATAATTTTATTTATAAGGCGCCACAAGTGTTTCGCAGCGCCGTACAAAGGAACAATACAGGGAAACAAAACTTGGCATAACATTGAATAAATAACAAAAATACAGTACAAATAAAGAGCGCCACAGTTCAATACACATTACAGCTTAAATATATGTAGTGAGGACTCAATCAACATACAACTAGAGGCTTGAGGCCAATGATGGAGATGAGTATGCGGACGAAGATGGTCACTGAGTGTTGGAGTATAGGAGAGCTGTGAGTGAAATGTGAAGAGAAATGGGCTTTGACAACAGGAGGGAAGAGGGCCCTGCTTGGAGGAGCTTACAATCTAGTAGGAAGGGGAGACAGACAGATTACAAGAGGTGCAAGCGAGGGGGTGGTGGTTAGATAGCAGGATGTAAACAGGCAAGGGGTCGGAGAACCAGCTGGTTTATGCAGTGGAAGGGTATGCTTTGATGAATAGGTGTGCGAGCTCTGATTGGCTCAAAAGCCAGTACAGCATTTTAATTGGCCACCAGTGTCCTGGTTTCAGCACACTGAGCACAGCGGAGGCAGTCGGGGGGGTTGCGGTGGGCAAAATGAGCTGGACGGGCCTTTCCAGAGCCGGGGCCCGGGACAGCTGTACCCACAGCACCCCCCTATTGGCGGCCCTGCCTGCACACAGTAATTATGAGTCAGAGTCAAAATAGGTGGTTCTGGGATTTAAGGAAGTGCTATGCAATTGCTGTACAATTTATTATATATTAACCCCTTCCTGACAGAGCCAGTTTTTGCGTTCCTGACAGAGCCCTTTTTTTCAAATCTGACATGTCTCACTTAAGTGGGGATAACTTTTTTTTGCTTTTACTTATCCCAGTGATTTTGAGATTGTTTTTTCGTGACACATTGTACTTCAAATTAGTGGTAAATTTGGGTCGATACAGTCTGTGTTTTTTTGTGAAAAATACCAAAATATCGTGAAAAAATGGAAAATTTAGCGATTTGCAAAATGTTAAATTTTCTGCTTGTGAGACAAATAATCTTACCACTCAAAATAGTGAATAACTAACATAGACCATATGTCTACTTTATGTTGACATCATTATTTCAACTTCCTTTTAATTTTTTGGGACACTAGGAGGCTTACAATATGAATAGCAAATTCTCAAATTTTCAAGAAAATTTCAAACACTGATTTTTTTAGGGACCAGTTCAGTTCTGATGTGACTTTGAGGGACTTGTATGTGAGACACCCCCATAAATGATGCCATTTCAAAAACTGCACCCCTCACAGTATTCAAAACAGCATTTTGGAAGTTTGTTAACCCTTTAGGTGTTTCACAGGAATTAAAACAAAGTGTAGGTGAAATTTCAAAATTTCTTTTTTTTTGCAGATTTGCAATTTTAATACATTTTTCTAAGGAACACAGTACATTTTACTAGAGAAATGTGACTGAAAATTGATTCCCCCAATTCTTTTGTTTTCATAAATATCCTATATGTGGCCCTAGTGTGCACGGTGACCAAACCACAGGCTTCATAATAGAAGGAGCACCTACTTGATTTTGGAGCCTCCTTTTTATGAGATTATTTTTTAGGCACCATGTAGGTTTCTAGGCACCATAAGATGCTAAAAGTTAGGAACCCCCCCACAAGTGACCCCATTTTGCAAACTACACCCCTCAGGGAATTCATCTAGGGGTATAGTGTACATTTCAAACCCCCAGGGGTTTCACCAATTGTGGTACAACTGGGCAGTGAAAATGAAAAATTATTTTTTTTACACAAAAATACAGTTCTGGCTCCAAATTTGTCATTTTCAGAAGGTATGAAGGAGACAAAGCACCCCAAAATCTGTGCCCCAATTTCTCCCGAGTACGGCAATGCCTCACATGTGACCAAAAAATACCAGTTGGGTGCATGGCAGGACTCAGAAGGGAAGGAGTGATTTTTGGATTTTGCAGCTCAGATTCTGGTGGAATTTTGGTGGGTGCTATGTCGCATTAGCAAGACCCCCAAAGCACCAATACAGTGGAACCCCCCCACAAGTCACCCCATTTTGAAAACTACACCCCTCAGGGAATTCATCTAGGGGTATAGTGTACATTTCAAACCCCCAGGGGTTTCACCAATTTTGATACAAGTGGGCAGTGAAAATGAAAAATTACATTTTTTTACACAAAAATGCAGTTCTGGCTCAAAATTTTTCATTTTCAGAAGGTATGAAGGAGAAAAAGCACCCCAAAATCTGTGCCCCAATTTCTCCCGAGTACGGCAATGCCTCACATGTGACCAAAAAATACCAGTTGGGTGCATGGCAGGACTCAGAAGGGAAGGAGTGATTTTTGGATTTTGCAGCACAGATTCTGGTGGAATGAATGGTGGGTGCTATGTTGCACCAATACAGTGGAACCCCCCCACAAGTCACCCCATTTTGCAAAGTACACCCCTCAGGGAATTCATCTAGGGGTATAGTGTACATTTCAAACCCCCAGGGGTTTCACCAATTTTGATACAAGTGGGCAGTGAAAATGAAAAATTACATTTTTTTACACAAAAATGCAGTTCTGGCTCAAAATTTTTCATTTTCAGAAGGTATGAAGGAGAAAAAGCACCCCAAAATATGTGCCCCAATTTCTCCCGAGTACGGAAATGCCTCACATGTGACCAAAAAATACCAGTTGGGTGCATGGCAGGACTCAGAACGGAAGGAGTGATTTTTGGATTTTGCGGCTCAGATTCTGGTGGAATTTTGGTGGGTGCTATGTCGCATTAGCAAGACCCCCCAAGCACCAATACAGTGGAACCCCCCCACAAGTCACCCCATTTTGAAAACTACACCCCTCAGGGAATTCATCTAGGGGTATAGTGTACATTTCAAACCCCCAGGGGTTTCACCAATTTTGATACAAGTGGGCAGTGAAAATGAAAAATTACATTTTTTACACAAAAATGCAGTTCTGGCTCGAAATTTTTCATTTTCAGAAGGTATGAAGGAGAAAAAGCACCCCAAAATCTGTGCCCCAATTTCTCCCGAGTACGGCAATGCCTCACATGTGACCAAAAAATACCAGTTGGGTGCATGGCAGGACTCAGAACGGAAGGAGTGATTTTTGGATTTTGCAGCTCAGATTCTGGTGGAATTTTGGTGGGTGCTATGTCGCATTAGCAAGACCCCCCAAGCACCAATACAGTGGAACCCCCCCACAAGTCACCCCATTTTGAAAACTACACCCCTCAGGGAATTCATCTAGGGGTATAGTGTACATTTCAAACCCCCAGGGGTTTCACCAATTTTGATACAAGTGGGCAGTGAAAATGAAAAATTACATTTTTTTACACAAAAATGCAGTTCTGGCTCAAAATTTTTCATTTTCAGAAGGTATGAAGGAGAAAAAGCACCCCAAAATCTGTGCCCCAATTTCTCCCGAGTACGGAAATGCCTCACATGTGACCAAAAAATACCAGTTGGGTGCATGGCAGGACTCAGAACGGAAGGAGTGATTTTTGGATTTTGCAGCACAGATTTTGGTGGAATGAATGGTGGGTGCTATGTTGCACCAATACAGTGGAACCCCCCCACAAGTCACCCCATTTTGCAAAGTACACCCCTCAGGGAATTCATCTAGGGGTATAGTGTACATTTCAAACCCCCAGGGGTTTCACCAATTTTGATACAAGTGGGCAGTGAAAATGAAAAATTACATTTTATTACACAAAAATGCAGTTCTGGCTCAAAATTTTTCATTTTCAGAAGGTATGAAGGAGACAAAGCACCCCAAAATCTGTGCCCCAATTTCTCCCGAGTACGGCAATGCCTCACATGTGACCAAAAAATACCATTTGGGTGCATGGCAGGACTCAGAAGGGAAGGAGTGATTTTTGGATTTTGCAGCTCAGATTCTGGTGGAATTTTGGTGGGTGCTATGTCGCATTAGCAAGACCCCCCAAGCACCAATACAGTGGAACCCCCCCACAAGTCACCCCATTTTGCAAACTACACCCCTCAGGGAATTCATCTAGGGGTATAGTGTACATTTCAAACCCCCAGGGGTTTCACCAATTTTGATACAAGTGGGCAGTGAACATGAAAAATTACATTTTTTACACAAAAATGCAGTTCTGGCTCAAAATTTTTCATTTTCAGAAGGTATGAAGGAGAAAAAGCACCCCAAAATCTGTGCCCCAATTTCTCCCGAGTACGGCAATGCCTCACATGTGACCAAAAAATACCAGTTGGGTGCATGGCAGGACTCAAAAGGGAAGGAGTGATTTTTGGATTTTGCAGCTCAGATTCTGGTGGAATTTTGGTGGGTGCTATGTCGCATTAGCAAGACCCCCCAAGCACCAATACAGTGGAACCCCCCCACAAGTGACCCCATTTTGCAAACTACACCCCTCAGGGAATTCATCTAGGGGTATAGTGTACATTTAAAACCCCCAGGGGTTTCACCAATTTTGATACAAGTGGGCAGTGAAAATGAAAAATTACATTTTTTACACAAAAATGCAGTTCTGGCTCAAAATTTTTCATTTTCAGAAGGTATGAAGGAGAAAAAGCACCCCAAAATCTGTGCCCCAATTTCTCCCGAGTACGGCAATGCCTCACATGTGACCAAAAAATACCAGTTGGGTGCATGGCAGGACTCAGAAGGGAAGGAGTGATTTTTGGATTTTGCAGCACAGATTCTGGTGGAATGAATGGTGGGTGCTATGTTGCACCAATACAGTGGAACCCCCCCACAAGTCACCCCATTTTGCAAACTACACCCCTCAGGGAATTCATCTAGGGGTATAGTGTACATTTCAAACCCCCAGGGGTTTCACCAATTTTGATACAAGTGGGCAGTGAAAATGAAAAATTACATTTTTTTACACAAAAATGCAGTTCTGGCTCAAAATTTTTCATTTTCAGAAGGAATGAAGGAGACAAAGCACCCCAAAATCTGTGCCCCAATTTCTCCCGAGTACGGCAATGCCTCATGTGTGACCAAAAAGTGGCAGGACTCAGAAGGGAAGGAGTGATATTTGGATTTTGCAGCACAAATTCTGGTGGAATGATGGTGGGTGCTATGTCGCATTAGCAAGACCCCCAAAGCACCAATACAGTGGAACCCCCCCACAAGTGACCCCATTTTGCAAACTACACCCCTCAGGGAATTCATCTAGGGGTATAGTGTACATTTCAAACCCCCAGGGGTTTCACCAATTTTGATAAAACTGGGCAGTGAACATGAAAAATTACATTTTTTTACACAAAAATGCAGTTCTGGCTCAAAATTTTTCATTTTCACAAGGAATGAAGGAGACAAAGCACCCCAAAATCTGTGCCCCAATTTCTCCCGAGTACGGCAATGCCTCACATGTGACCAAAAAATACCAGTTGGGTGCATGGCAGGACTCAGAAGGGAAGGAGTGATTTTTGGATTTTGCGGCTCAGATTCTGGTGGAATGAATGGTGGGTGCTATGTGGCATTAGCAAGACCCCCGAAGCACGGTGAAATTATGAACCTAATATTCCATAGATGTGTGGTATATTTTAAAACACTCCTTTATACATAGGCCGGGTTTGTCGGGGCAAGTGTCACACTGGAAAATAGTTTGCTTTCTTATTCCCTTTTTATAGCAAACTTTGCACCTTTTTTGTGTCCTGCCCTTTTTTCCAGTGGAGGGGATTTCATCAGGAAAATGCTGCCCTGGTACAATACGGGGGCCAGTACTAGAAGTACTGGGGCCCTCTGCCTGCTGGTTCCCAAATATTAGGCCCTTTATGACTTCCTCTTGAAAGTGCATAAATGTCCCCCTCTGGCCGGTAGAACGGAATAGCACGTAAGCGTTATACAGTGCCATCTGGATGATATACACGGCCACCTTCTTGTACCAGATTTTTGTTTTCCGCAGGGCACTGTACGGCTTCAGTACCTGATCTGAAAGATCCACTCCGCCCATGTACCTATTGTAATCCAGGATACAATTAGGTTTTGAGGTGTGGGTACTGGTACCTCGTACAGGGACGGAGGTGGTACTGTCTCCGTGAATTGTTGTCAGTATAAGGACATCCCTCTTGTCCTTATATTTGACCAACAACATATTTTCGTTGCATATTCCCCTGCTTTCACCCCTTCTCATTACTTGGGCAATGTGCGTTTTTGGGAGGCCTCTTTGGTTCTTGCGCACAGTACCGCAAGCTGCTGTACCTCTTGAACCAAGGGCCTTAAACAGGGGGATGCTAGTGTAAAAGTTATCCACATAGAGGTGATAACCTTTATCCAGGAAGGGGTGCACTAAATCCCAGACAATTTTCCCACTAACACCTACGAGGGAGGGGGGGCATTCTGGCGGTTGAATTCTTGAATCCTTCCCTTCATAAACCCTAAACCTGTGGGTGTACCCTGAGGTGCTTTCACACAGTTTATACATTTTTATGCCATACCTTGCCCTCTTACTGGGAAGGTACTGGCGGAATTTAACCCTTCCTTTAAAATGTATAAGGGACTCGTCGATACAAATAAATTTTTCAGGGATGTACACCTCTTCAAATTTGGCACTGAAATGATCAATGACCGGCCTGACTTTGAATAGCCGGTCAAAGGTGGGATCATCTCTGGGTGGGCACTGTGCATTATCGGTGTAATGTATAAATTTAAGAATTGTCTCAAATCGAGTCCGGGGCATGGCCATACGGTAAAATGGAGTACTGTACAGAACATCTGTACTCCAATATTGCCTAATTTCTGGCTTTTTTACTATGCCCATATGAAACACCAGACCCCAAAACGTCATCATCTCTACTGCATCTACAGGGGTCCACCTAGCAAATGATGACGTGGGGTTTTGAGCAATAAACTGCTGGGCATATAAATTAGTTTGGTCCACCATTAAATTTATAAAATCATCAGAGAAAAATAATTTGAAAAAGTCAATTTCTCTGAGACCTGTGGAATCAAATTGGATTCCTGGCATGGCCAAAAACTCAGGAACCTGGGGCTCAAAATTGTCTGGTGGTGGGGTCCATACTAGATCAATTATTGGGGGGGGAATCTCAGCTGATCTACGGGGGCGTCTTTGAGGGGGTCCCTCATCACCAGAGGAGGAAGAGGAGCTTAAGACGAATCCTTCAAATTCCCCGCTTGCATCACTGCCTGTGTCAGAGTCAGAGGCAAGCATGGCATATGCCTCCTCCACTGAATACATTCTCCTGGATGACTGGGAGGACATTTGGGAGGACATTTGGGAGGACATTTGGGATGCCATTTTTATTTTTGTGTTACTGGTAGTGAAATGTTTCAACACGTGTATAGTGTAGGGGGGGGTACAAACTTTATTTCAATCCGGGGGGTATGTAGTGTGTAGTGTGTATGTGGTGCAGAAAAAAAAAAATACTTTATACCAATAAAAAAAAAAAAAATGAAGGGGTTAAAAATAAAAAATTGAAGGGGTTAAAAAAAAAAAAAAAAGGTCCTGCGCCAAAAATTGAGCACAGATGTTGGTCAGTAACGTCTGTCACTGAACAGCGCTCAAAGGCAACAGGAATCTGATCAAAAAAAAAAAAAAAAATTGATCAACCCTGTGCCGAAAAAGCTGATCAGTGATGTACGTCACTGATCGGCGCACAGTGGCCACAGGACACCCACAAAATCAGTGTGTGTAAAAAAAAAATTAAAAAAAGACCCCACAGCACTCACAAAAAAAAAAAAAGGTGATCAGTGATGCGACACTGATTACCAGTGAGGGACAGCAGGTGCACAACCTTTGGTGCAACTGACAGTGCAACTGGCAGCAACTGACAGGTATATATATAAAAAAAAAACCTCTGCGCCCCCAAAAAGTTGCTGATCAGCACAGATATACTGATCAGCACAAAAGGGGGGGTAGCAGACACAAAATATACACTCTCTATCACTCTCTGTCACTATCTCTCTCTATCTCTCTATCTCTCACTATCTCTCACTATCTATCACTCTAGGACACTGCAGCAGCAGCACTGACAGTTATATGTATAAAAAAAAACTGCACCCCCAAAAAGGGGGGGTAGCAGACACAAAATATACACTCTCTATCACTCTCTGTCACTATCTCTCTCTATCTCTCTATCTCTCACTATCTATCACTATCTATCACTCTATGACACTGCAGCAGCAGCACTGACAGTTATATATATAAAATAAAACCCCTGCACCCCCAAAAAGGGGGGGTAGCAGACACAAATCTCTCTATCTCTCTACCTCTCACTATCTATCACTATCTATCACTATCTATCACTGTATGACGCTGCAGCAGCAGCACTGACAGTTATTTATATATAGAAAACCCCTGCACCCCCAAAAAGGGGGGGTAGCAGACACAAAATATAGCTCTCTCTGTCACTATCTCTCTATCTCTCTCTATCTCTCTCTATCTCTCTCTCTATCTCTCTATCTCTCTATCACACTGCAGCAGCAGCAGGAAGTCTCAGGAAGTCAGATCCAGGAAGCGTCCAGCACGCTACAAGCAGTGATAAGGTGATCAGGTAAGGTATTTGCAAGGATCAGGTAAGTATTAGCAAGGATCAGGTCGGTATTCACGGCAGGCAGGCACGGTGACCGTTCTGCACGCTATTCCAGAACGGAATGGCGTCTGCAGCGCAGTCACCGTCAGTTTAAATGTCGCGCCTTGGCTGTGATTGGTCCGTGGGTCCCACGGACCAATCACAGCCTTGGGGGCAGGTGGGGTGAGGGTGGGGTGAGGTGTCATCGTCACCGATGACCCCCTCATGCCCCCTGACGCCCGGCGGTGATTGACACCTGTGTTACCGAGCGTCTGATTCGCTGGTAACACAGGAAAACGCTGTGAATGGCTGTTCACACTGAACAGCCAATCACAGCGATCGCCGACGGGGGGGCGGCATCGCAGCCCCCCCTGGGCATGCAGGGACATGTCTGCTGTCAGGGACAGCAGACATCGTCCCTCTGTCACTGCGTCTCGAGACGCAGTGACAGTTTAAACTCATGACGTACATTTATGCCATGTGTCGGGAAGTACCTCCCGGCCATGACGTAAATGTACGTCAAATGTCGGGAAGGGGTTAATAGTTTCTTATATAGCGCAGAATATTTACTTGCAAGAATCGCATGTCTGTGGCACATTTTGCACCTTCTACTTTTTTCCTCCAAGAGAATTTTGGATAACATTTTGAAAGGTTGGCAAATATGGGACCTGTGCAGTGGTGGAACTTGTGGGTTGTGGGCCCAGGTGCAGAAATATAATTTGGTCCCCCCCTCCTCCAACCCAAGATCACAATATGTAACACGGCAGTGGGTGACCGGAAGAGGCAAAGGGTGACAAAGAGAGGCAGGGCGAGGCAGTGACAGGGAAAAACAATGGGTGAGAAAGCGGGTGAGCAGCAGTGCAGTCCTCAGCGGCCCTGTGCACTGCACTTGCTGCACAAATGGTAGTTCTCCCTCTGGCCCTGTGGTAGTCGGCCTGTGATCCACTAACAGAATTACAGTGGTTGCAGGGGCCACTAAAAACTCAGCTGATGCTTATATGAGTGTGTGGGGGTGGGGGTGTGTGTGTGGGTGTAATGTCCAATGAACACAGAATATTTAGAAATAATACACCATTACCCAGGGCCGGCGCCACCACTAGGCAGCTTTAGGCATTTGCCTAGGGCGCCGGCCACTTGAGGGCGGCAATTGTGAGCAGGATCCCCCCTGGAAGGAGGTAAGCGGCACCACCGCATCACACACACCCCCCTCCCCCTTGGTTGAGTGACTTGGCAGCAACAACCCCCCCGTGGAGCGAAGCAGCATCACCCGGCACCCCACGTGGTGCGATGCTGCGGCCACATCGCACATATTATCCCCCCCCCTTGGACCAACGCAGCGGGCCCCCCAGTGGACAACCGCAGCGGGTAGCACAGCATCACCTGGCACCCGCTACGCCCCCGCCCCCACCCCCTCGTTGGAGAGGGTGAGCGCCGGGGCACCCCCCCCCAATCCCGCCTGGGGTGTCTGTGTGTGTGTGTGTGTGTGTGAGGGGGGGACTCCCTTGGTTTCACCCCCAGGCACCTGTAATATACTTACACCACTGTTGCACAAAGTTAAAAACTAACCAAGTAGTGCAATTTATAGATTTTTATCCAGAACAGGAGAAATGGTGATAAAAATGTCAAATTAACAGTATGGGGTAAGTTTAATAAATGTCGATTTTAATTGGTGTGATTCAGGTACTACATAAATCGCTCATTCACTACTAATTAAAAAGCAATACTGAATAATCATCTGTTCCATTTAAAACTGACCGTTAGTAAACTTACCCCATACTGTTTTAATATGTGCATCACAATGTTTCCTGTTCTTGAGAAAAATCTTAAAATTGCACTACTGGTATAGGTTTTAACCCACGACCCTCTCTGGGGACAATGGGAGGTGGGCGTTTGATTGTGGTGGTACACCTGTGAAACCATAACGCAGGTCCTATGGCGAGCTCAGGGAGGACAGAAACCTCCCGCGGAGCAGAAGGGAACAGGGGTGTAAGTTCCTCAAAAGTACCCTCTCCATTGGTTTATCACAGGTGTCCATCCCACATTGGAGTAGTAGCACAGCTACCAAATTCTCTCCAGCTTCACTCCCCTGTGTTTCTGCAGCTCCAGCTTTACAATGTCTCACCATCCAGCCAGCCTCTCTCCCATCTCTCCAGCTAGCGAACCCCCTTCTGTCTCATCTGCCAGCTTTCCTGTCTCTCCAGCCAGCCAACCTTCCTGCTGCCTCCCTTCTGTCTCTCCAGCCAACCACCACCTTTCTGCCTCATCTGCCAGCGAGCCAACCCCCCATCTGCCATATTATCCAGCCAGACTCCCTTCTTTATCTCCAGCCTGCCAACCTCCTTCTGCATTATTATCCAGCCAGACTTCCTTCTGTCTCTCCAGCAAGCCAACCCCCTTTCTACATCATCTGCCAGCCAGGCCCCCTTCTGTCTCATCAGCTAGCCATCCTTCTATATCATCAGCCTACCAGCCCTCTTCTGTCTCTCCAGCCCCCTGCAGCCTACAGACACTTACCTTCTCCTGTATCTACCGGCAACTCCTCTACCCTCTGCAGCAGCCAGCGCAGTGGCAAAAATTGATTCAATGTTTTACCTTCTGGTACTCAGGGGTAGATTTATTATAGTGGTGCTAAACGCGCCGCTATAACAGTACCTGTTAGCGAGGCGAAGCAGGAGGGGACACTGACAAGATGTATCAAAATCTTACCGGCCAAAGCGGGGGATCGCTAACTCCCCCCTCCGGCGATGTCCCCGTCCTGGAGACAGCGCATCAGTTAATACTGATGCGCCGTCTCCTTCCCCCCCAGTCGGCTGGACTGCGCGGGAACTCGCTACTCATGCGAGATCCCCAGCGCAGCTCAGAGCCTGCAGCAGGGACAGCACTGTCCCTACTGTGGGCATAGGGCATCGCCGCCTGCAGCTGTCGAAGTCGATAGCTGCAGGCAGCGATGCTGACCGTTCATAAATTAGGCAGACGCACAGCATGAAATATCGTAGCTGCGCTGTGCTTCCTGCCTTACACCGCCGCCGTTAAAGTACCCGGCCAGCGGGTTTCATAGATGTAGTGAAGTGCTATCCCCTGCTTTAGCGCAGGCGGATAGCGCATATGCCCCACAGCGCCGGATAATAAATCTACCCCTCAGTCTGCAAAACTAACACCTGAGATATCAAAGAAAATAATGAACATGGCAAGTCCTGTCTCACTGTCCAGCAGCAGTGGTGGGTGCACCAACACTTGCTGCAGCGCAGACTGAGCATTACCAGATGAGATACGACCTGACCCTATTGCAGGTTTTAGCATGGCTAAATGCAGGAGGGTAGGCAACCTTGCCCCATTTTCACCTCTGTGGGGGGCATAGCCAGCGGCTCTGTGATCCCCTCTGTCTCTGGGAATAGGCGCAGTTGGGAGGTATGGAAGTGGATGGGTTGCCTTTTTCTGGCTGAACTGTTTACAGCATTTACCATGCTCATTACTTTGATTTATCTACACTTTGGGCACAGCTACAAACAATACATTCAACATTTCTCCATTGTGACTTATTATGAAAATGATTTTCTTTTTATTTAACAACTCTTAAGAATTTTCCATCTATAAGATATTTCCACTACAGTTTTGGAACGTTTGATAATTTCTGTATTGTTGGTTTCTATCCAAACAAGCAAGGAGATGATTTCTATAGAGAAATACGGCAGTTCTGTAAAAGCAGTGTTGGGTCTGCCGATCCTCAATGTGCACCGGTGCTTGCAGGTTAGCTGAGGCTTCTGCAGCAAGATGGATGCCACTGCCAGGAACAGAAGTCTGCACAGGGCAACAGACAGTCGGCGGCTCCAGAGGTGGGGCTGCAGCACATTCCAAAATTCAAATAGGAGAGCCACACCAACTGCCAGTGAGTCAGTGTGCAATGTCAGTTGGTGGCAGTTGCTGTGCCTCCCCTATTCAATTTTCAGAACAACAACTGACAAAAGATTAACCACGACCAACAATTGACAAAGATTACCAATATTGCATACATTTTTGCCATTGATGCGGAAGAACCAGATAGTTTCCCAGGGGCAAACGCAGGATTTTCAGAAGGGGGTTTCCAGAGGGGCGGAGAAAAGCACGGAGATGGACACTTAGGTGACCCAGTATATGCAGGGTCAGTTAAAGTATTATAGATAGACCAAATGTATATAAATAATAATAATAATAATAATAAATATATATATATATATATATATATAACAGCAGAATAGACCCCTGGGCATAGCAATGTATTGGGGCTCCTACCTATCCTCCAGTGGTAGGGGTGGGGGTGCTATGAGCGGAAGCTTTGATGTCCCGTGGGTGGTAAGGGGTATTATATCAACCGCTCAGCATGTAGGGCCTGGATCAGTAATTTCCACTAATTACCCCTTTACTGCACAGATGGTGGGAGATGAGGTGGGAGAAGGGGCCATTGGGCAGAATGAAGGGGCCCTGATACATAACTTCCAGGGTGGTAGAGGATGTTTAATATGCAGAGGAGGGGTGTATAGTGGAGTGGGCTTATTATCCATAATTTTCTGGTGGGAGGATAGCTTGCTTGACTGCAGATATCTCCAGTTCCCGGAAATATATTTCTTAGCCTTTAATGGAATTAAAAACTAAAGAATCCCACCTACCAAATGGTATTGGGCACTAGGGGATCAGAGTTCAGGAGGCAGAGCAATCTGCCAACGAGTATATAAAACTACATACCAGGTGTGTGGAGCTGGAGCAGTAACCAGCTGCTGGCAGGCTGATATCTCTGGTTTTGGGAACATAAGAGACAAGCTACTCGTGTCCATCAAAGGGGGAGATTCCTGGCTTTTGGAATAAACCCTCAGAAAAACTCTAAGTCAGACAAAAACTGAAATATCTGACTGGGGAGAGCAATTAACAGGCTTGGATGGGGACCACTGCTTTGAAGTCAGATATCTCCGGTTCCCAAGGGCCGATTTTTTAAATTCTTGTACCCATGGACAGAGGAAACGTTCAGCTTTCAGACTAGGCCCCTTAGATTCCTGGGGGGTTTCTGGGTACTCAGAAACCCCCCCTGCATGCGCTACTGTTTCCCACTATCGAACAAGATTTTTTTTTACAAAGTGCCGGTACACAGAGCTAAGCTCCACCCCTGACACTCCTGTGGAGCTCCGCTTCCAGTCTCTTATTGGCCCACAGCCTACTATATTGTAAAGCAGGGGTGACCATTGGTGGATGGTTCTCTTGCAGATGGCTTCACACCATCAAGGTTACCCATCAATGGTACCATCGATGACAACCATGGATGGCTAACCCACTTACGGCCATATCCCTACTTCACACCAACTAGCTGTATGACAGCCATGGATGGGCAAGGAGGGGGGGGGGGGGGTTGCAAATAGAGAACCAAGAGGCTTTGCACGCATTTGACTGTTCTATGCATGACAACATCATTCTGAAAACTGAGATATAGGAGCAAAAACTATGTTCAAGTAATGAACCCTATGCATGATGGCCTGTTCGACCTGTTTGCATACATTAATTATTTGTAATTATGCAGAAATTATGCACCAGCAAACAAACAGCGAAATGAGGCTGAAGATGCAATAAGACTCTCTAGTTCAGGGCTGGGCAACACCGGCCCTCCAGATGTTAATGAACTACACATCCCAGGATGCCTTGCATTAGTTTCAGCATGGCCACATAGCAAAACTAATGCAAAGCATCCTGGGATGTGTAGTTCATTAACATCTGGAGGGCCGTTGTTGCCCAGCCCTGATCTAGTTGAACAGATGCAATAAGACCCGCTAGTTGACCACTACATTCAACACAACTTTATTGTTCAACTCTGCATCAGGATTTTATGTACAATTCTAAAACCAGCCACTTCAGAAGGAGAACAGGCTTCTGCGTAATACCATTCATGTGTCAAAATGACATTACCCATAAGTCTATGCACCTTTGATTGTATTTAAATACATGACGATGATGATGATCAATGTGTGTAAAGGTTGGGTGCACTATTTCCCTAGGAAGATATCACAAAACTTATTGACTTGATTTTTGGAAGGAGGACAGATACCTCTGTGAATGAAATTAGAGGCAATGCCACGCCTCCACATTATCTCCTGACGGACGTTGCTTTGGTTACCATTGCTGGGGCAGCGTGACCTCACAGATTCATACTGTTTATAGTGTTCTTCAATCTTGGCAGACTGTTGGAAACCACAAGAATCATTTCAGATCAAATTAGAAAACAACACATATTAAACAGTCAGTGCTATGCATGACAACATCGTTCTAAAAACCGAGAGATAGGAGCAAAAACTATATTCAAGTAATGAACCCAATGCATTAGTTCTAAGCATAATACTCCAAGCAGCCACTCCAAACGGTAGACCTACTATCTCGTAATGCTGTTCAGGTGTCAAAGTGACATTACCCATAATTCTATTAATCAAATTAAAATACAGTACATGTACACAGCAAGGCATAGTACTATCATAACAAACAAATACATAAATAAAGGTAATATTTTTTTTTAAAGTTGCATTGTTATTTATTTTATTAGATTTTTGTATTAAAACTAAAATTGTTAAACAGTCATGATCGAATTTAGGTACGGCCAGGGCTGGAGCATTACTAAGTTGTCTGAGGGTCTTTGAAACCAAACCGTCATTATCTGCTCCCAGTGTCACTTTTTTCTATGTTTTACAATTACAGCGGTTTTATTTATTTAGGGTTACATTGACTAAATCTTCTAAACATGAAAACAGGTGATGTTTGCCCATAGCAACCAACCAGAATATGTCTATCATTTATCTGTTGCGTCCTAGAAAATGATAGACAAATCTGATTGGTTGTAACTTGTTATGGGCAACATCACCTCTTTTTATTTTTAGAAGCTTTAGTAAATTGATTTAAGTCGGATTAAAGCAAGATTACCTTCATCATCAGTGGTAGACTGTCCAAGTGGTTCTGAGCCCAGTACCACTCCCCTATCACTGACCTAAAGAAGTACTAGTCAGCCGTAGCACTGCTATCTAGGCTTCTGAGGGGTCCTGACCACTTACAGGCCCGCTCATTCAGACCGGGATTAGTTCCTTTGATTGCCAAGTGAATTTGACAAAATAAGTGTGAAAATTGCCAAACAAACCTTTGCATTGATCATAATGACCTGTGATGATTACCTTATATACAGTAGGAGCACATCTCATCTATCTTCCTTAGGCCATGGCTATCCTATTGTTCTCAGCTGCAATACAATACATTGAACAATAGAGTAGGGGATTAGCAGAGTAATCCAATTACTGACTTAATCCTATTATAGGGATAGATGACAGTGGCTCCCACTGTAGGAAATCTGATCTTTTTTAACACAACAGTTTTTATTTGAATTTATATAACAAATGTGAGCGACGCCGGCATTTTTAGCGGATATTTTGCACATCTCACAGAGAATTGTTGGCACTGAAAAGGTTAAGGATGGGCTCAGCATGCTACCTATTTAAGAGGGTCACACTAATGTACAGTATAGCCAACTATAAGATACCTTTTTTTTTTTTTGTGATGCAGCCTGCATAACAGCAGTGATGTGCAGTGGTGGCTGTTTACAGAGAGGTATTGTACATAGCCACCTCTCCCCAGCCACCGCCGCTGACAATACAACTCCCACCTCCCCCTTTCCCCAAAGACATAATAAAGAAAAATAACAGGAGCAGGGGAGTGTCCGGGAATGGAGGTGCTGACAGACGGGGAGCGGGAGGCGCTGGCAGGCAGACAAGCTCCTTCAGTGACAGGCAGAAAGCACGTCCCTGTCACTAAAGCACTCTTACAGGTGCCACTGAGCTTTTTTTAAATGGGCTTTTGCAGTCCGGTACTTGGCCGCTCTCCGCCCCACGTTTCAGGGGCTTTATCATTAACAACGGGAGGCACCACGGCACGTTCCTTCCTAACAGTATGACATTGTAGCACCACTTAAGTGGCATACACACGGAGAGGGGGGCGCATACACACTTGCCAATGGCTGCAGGGAGGGAGTATTCTGCTACATGGTCCTCTTAAATGATCTGTTCGGTTGTAAAATAGACTATGGTAATCTATTTTTGCTTGCAATAACACAAGCCCCTTAACCCTGCATGATTTTGACTATGTAGACAAAATCGTAAGGTTAAGCCAACAATGCACCGTGTGTATGCCCCTTTTAGGTGAGAAGACCATTGAGAAGGTTCAGCAACACCCAGATGATAGAGAAGTAGATTTTTCTGGAACGAAGATCTAGTGCAAGTGATTGTAAACTTCAAGGCAGGGTGATGGCATGATCCTTGCACAAATTCAGGTAGTCAGTAAATATGCAGTTGATCGTTTTGAGTCTGGAGATTAATTTGAATAGTAGGCGTGTTGGGGAGGAGCTAGTGGACATTTTGTCTGATGCAGGAGTGTCATCTTCTTTTTCTCTGTAATTTCACCCCCCTCCCACCCCAAGTCACCGTTTTGGCGGGAAAGAAGGACAGTTACAGTGGCTGTTACTATTGCACTGCTGTTTTAGGATGCGATCTTTGCCCAATACATTCAATACATTGGCCCACCTTACCGGGGGTCATTGGGGCTTGGCTGTCTGGCCGGCCCTATTATGGTGTATTGTGGAGAGAGTTGGAGGCCCGGCATTTATTGGCATTACCAATAAATTAAAGTAGGTCATGTCCTGGAAACGGGTACCATCTTTAAGTCAGAATGTCACTGGCCGTTCTTTCTTATTGCCACCATACTTAGTTTAAGCATTATCATAAATTACGGATGACCGATTTTAAATGGCATTTCAGTTGTTCGTGTGGTTATTTTAGTTAAGTTAATTAGTGATAAGGTTAAGGCCGATAAAAACTTTACAAATTTTGGGACATGTCGCTGGAGAAAACCAGGAAAAGGAGGCTAGAGGAACATAGGTGTTGGGGAAGCATAGCGCTCAGGCAGGGCCGGTGCTAGGGTGTCCGGCGCCCTCCTGCAAACCATAATTTTTGCGCCCTTTCACATTGCCATTGCAACAAGCTGCAGCCCGATTGTGGGAGTGTATGCAACATGCGATCCTATGGAGGATCTCTGGTGCATGTACATGTATGCATTCACCATCTTTATTATACATGTTTATAACAAATTTTTAAATAGTTGTAGATTTTTTTTAGATTAATTTAGACACTTTTTAAATAATGGGCTGGGTTATGTGCCTAAAGATGGCCAAACACACTGCAATAGCAGCGTGTGATGCGATGTGCGCTCCTGTGGGCATCGCATCGCACAGTACAAAAAGTATGTGCTGCACATACTTTTTGTACTGCTTTCGGATCGCATCGCACACACATTGCATGCATGACCAGTCGACCTTCCTCATGTCGACCTTTATGCAAATTCAACCTGAAGTCATGTCGACCTTGGCCCATGTCGACCTTAAGTCAGGTCGACCTTCCTGCCAGTCAACCTAGTGGGGTCGACCTAATGACTGTAGACCTAAGTTCATTCTAATAGATGACCGCTTCCCATAATAAAAGACTCACTGTTATTTTGCTGTTTAACTCTTGTGCAGTCCCTCCTCTTCTATCTGCGTAGGCAGGACGCTGAAGAGGCCATTACACCCCTCTCGTGACTGAGGGGGAAAGGAGGGGAGAGAATGAGGAGATGGAAGAAGAGGGAAGGAGATAGAGGGGGCAAAGTGTTGAGGTCTGGCAGTGGCACTGGCACAGCACACTGAGATGAGGGAAGGAAGGGAGGCGGCGCCTGTTTGTCAGTTGATTGACAGCTGAGCAATGGGTAGGAGGCGGATCCGGACATGTCATGTCATCCAGGCATTCACAGACAGCGCTACATGCCTCAGCGCAAGTGTCTGTGAGGAAGAGGGGGCAGGTCGCAGGAGGAGGACAGTGTGGTGCAGGGAGCTGCTCAGCCTCTCCATACTGCCGCCCGCTGTCAGACAGGTGCTGTGGGCAGCGTGCAGGAGGCAGTGACAGTGAGGGCTGAGGCAGCTTTAGCAGAGCAGTGAGGGAGACAGCGCCTTTTCAGCATGGCGCCTCCCTGCTTTGCAGGAGCTGCTGAGTGGGTAGCGCCGGCCCTGCGCTCAGGAGTGTGAAAATACTTTTTTTTTTACTATGGACCCTGCAAACTGGGATTGTTTTTCTAGAATTTTTTTCTTTTGCTGTTTGTAATTTTATCTTGATTGTTAGATGATTTTATGTTGTATAGAGACAATGGGCAGATGTGCTTAAGTTTAAAAAAATGAGCAAATGGAGAGTGATAAAACACCAACTAATCAGCCCCCACCTGTCATTTTTCAAACCCAGCCTGTGACATAAAAGTTAGGAGCTGATTGATTGGTAGTTTATCACTCTCCATTTTATCATTTTTCAAGCTTAGTACATCTAGCCTTATGGGGGGAAAACCCTGTTGTACAAGGCTTTTCTATCTCTCTCTCTCTTTTTTTTTTAAAGAATAAAATAAAAAAATTACTATCTAAATCACGAGAAAAAAAATATCCTAATCTTGCTTTGGAAAATAAGTCTGTACACATCAAAGGAATACTTCACCACTTGAGTGACTCCACAAAGATACCTTGATGAGTTTTGACTAATCTCCTTATTGTGTGAGTTGGGTACACAAAAAGTACTTTGTTTTGGATTCAAAGAAACCATTACATGTTTTCTTACCTTTTGCTTAATGTAAGGTACGCATAGAAATTCCTGGGTGTCCTGTCACAAGGGTGGAGGCTTTTTCTCATCTGGATTCCAAAAGAAACCTTTATATGTATATTTACACCTGTTCACTCTTTCTATGAAAGAGGGTTCCCCCAATTACCAATTATTTACATTGATCCCACAAAGGGTTCTATCAAGCTATGATTATCACACAATTCTATACATATAATTGTTTAGGGGTTTTTTTTTTTTCACATCAATATACCTCTGGAGCAAGTCAGCCTAAGAGAATAAGCATTTGTATTGAGGGATCATTCCATACCAATTGAAAGTTCACTAAAGAAGCCTTTATGGATTTAACTCCACTACCACAAACCCTAAATTCGGTAAGCCCACTTATAGAGTCACATCACTTCCGTTTTTATTGATCCTAAACACTTTACAAGATAAAGAAACCTAGATAAGCATCTTCACACCATTTAAAGTGTGAGTTTGGTATGCCCTCTCTTTCACCCCTTGCACACAGAATATATTTTGGTACTTGTTTCCTAGCACGGCCACAAATCGCGGCCATCGGGGGTCATTTTAGTGGCCTGCGACGCGACCGACGCGATGCCCCCGATTTTTCCATTGAAATGCATTGAAAACAGTGAAAATCGGGTCGGTCGCGTCGTGTGCGGCTAAAAATGCTTAAATGGTCCACACGCGATGGCCGCGATTTCCCCATAGGGAACAATGTTAAATGGGTAACTTTACCCCCGATGACCGCGATTTCCCATAGGAAACAATGTTAAATGGGTCAATTTACCCAAATCATCATAGGGAACAATGGTAAATGGGCCAGAAAGCCCAAAAAACACCCCTGAATATTGACATGTCCCCCCAAAAGTAGTTCACGCCACCCCGCGATGAACGTGAATACCCCCACTATCCACGTCGGCGTGGAGTTGAGAATAGAATAGTGTGGCGAGCGCAGCGAGCCACAGAGCCCGAATCGTGGCGAGCACACGCGGATACCTTCACAGGTAAATGCGTCCCTTCGCGGGCTTCACAGGTATCCGCGTCCCCTCGCGGGGCTCGCTGCGCTCGCCACGTTTCGGGCTCGGTGGCTCGCTGCGCTCGCCACACTATTCTATTCTCAACTCCACGCCCTAGTGGATAGTAGGGGTATGAAAAGGTCGGAGGATGCGTACCGCCGCCCCTCGCGGGCTCGCTGCGGTCGCCACGCTTCGGGTTCACGTTGATGGCGTAAACTACTTTTGGGGGGACATTTCAATGTTCAGGGGTGTTTTTGGCCCATTTACCATTGTTCCTATGATAATTTGGGTAAATTGAGCCATTTCACATTGTTTCCTATGGGAAATCGTGGTCATCGCGGGTAAATTGAGGCATTTAACATTGTTCTCTATGGGGAAATCGCGGGCATCGCGTCTGGCCCATCGCAGCCCATTTTTTAGTGCATGCGATGCCCGCGATGGCCCCGATTTTACCCCCGATGCCCGCGATCATGATCGTTGTGGCCGTGCTAGGAAACAAGTGCCTATATTTTATAGGTAACAAATGACACGTTAATGATTGTAAACTGTTCATATCTTGTTTGGTGTTAGAATGTATTTGAATATACGGGGACATTTTAGAATAGTTATACGTTCTCAGGCTTAAGTGTGCCACCCAGGTTAATAATCCACACAATCCTTCCATATAAAATCGTAAGGATCATTAAGCTAAAAATGTACCATGTGTATGCCCATTGTAGGTGAGAAGACCCCTGGAAGGTTCAGCAACAGCCAGATGATAGATTAGATTGTGCTGGAACAAATTTTGTGACATGTGGCTGGAGAAAACCAGGGAAAGGAGGCATAAGGCTGTAGAGGAACAGGTACAGGAATGAGGCTGGAGGGACTGGGATGGCATAAGGCTGGACTGGAGAGACATGGAACATATTGTATGTCTATAAATAACAGGAGGAGGCATGAGGCGATAGAGAGACACCAGGGACATAGACTGTATTAAGCTACACAGTAGCAGGGATTAAAGTGAGTGGCCAGAGGGGCAGATGTACTAAGCCTCAGAAGGGCTGATTCACAGTTTGGAGCAAAGCAGATATGAGCAAGTAACCTTTCACCTGGGCAAAACCATTCTACACTTCAAGGAGGGTAGATTTCTAAAGTGCAGAGAGAGTTAGATTTTGGTGGGGTGTGTCCAAAATCAAATCTAAAAAGGCAGTGTAAAAAACAAAAGCTGCCCAGTATTTTTGGACTACATGCAAAAGCAGCCAGTATATACTAGGGGTGTGCACCGGCCACTTTTTTTGGGTTCTGATTACCTTCAGATTTTGAGTTCTACTGGGTTTTGCCAAAACACCCCCTCAACATTTTGGGTTCTGATTTGGTACTTGTGTATTATCCGGGCGCCCGTTTTTTTCATTGCACGTTAAAAAATCACGTTGCATCGCATACAATCATATCGCATGCGATGTGACGCGACTGTAACCGATTTTTAATCCCACAGGCACCCAGATGCCTGATTCTTATGTTAAATGCCCCCCCAGATCCGAGTTTTGATTGTACACCCACCATGATGGGTGAATACTATGTTAAATGGCCCCCATTGTTAATGCCTTCCCAGTATCAACGTGAACCCGAAGCGTGGCGAGCGCAGCAAGCCCGCGAGGAGCGGTGGTATGCGTCCTCCGACCTTTTCATACCCCCACTATCCGCTTCGGCGGATTCTATATAGTGTGGCGAGCGCAGCGAGCCACCGAGCCCGAAGCGTGGCGAGCGTAGCAAGCCCCGCGAGGGGTCGCGGAATACATGTGAAGTAATACACGTATCCTCGCGCGGGAAAAGGTCGGAGGACGCGTACCGCTGCGCTCGCCACGCTTTGGGTTGGCGTTTGATACTGGGGTGCCGTTAACAACAGGGGGGGGGGGGGGGATTTCACATAGTAATCACCCATCAGGGTGGGTGTACAATTAAAAATTGGGTATGGGGGTGAATTTAACATTCTAATCAGGCATCAGGGTGCCTGTACAATGTATTATCGGGTATAATCGCGTCGCATCGCATGCAACTAGTTAAGGCTCAAAATTGGGTACAATCGCATCGCATGCCTTAAGTAGTGGCATGCGATGCGATGTATCGGGCGCCCGGATAATACACAAGTACCTCTGATTTTTTTTTTAAGCATAAAAACTGCTAAAGTCACAGAATTTTAATAAATTTTTTTGCTCCTACGCTATTATTAACCTCAATAACCTTAATTTCTACTCATTTCCAGTCTATTCTAAACACCTGACACCTCACAATGGCCCTTATTCTGGTTGGTGCGGATATGTCCGCGTGCGTTCGTTCCGCCGATGTTTTGTGTTTGCGCATGTGCAGAGGCATATCTGCGCATGTGCGAAAGGGACATACGTCCAAATTCCGCATGAATTGTTTACACTACGAACAGGGGGAGGAGAGGGGCGTGAAGGGCTGTTTGGCCTCATTAACATATGCATATGCCCCGCGTTTCATGGGCGTTCCCATGAAAACGCTGGGCGTACGCATGGTAATGCGGCCGTGACGCACGTGTAGGGGGCGGACATATGACATTGCCGGATGTCAGCTGCCCGCCCAGATCCCTGCTTTTGCACGGAGAAATGCCCGAGTGGTCTGAGCTCGCGGGAGCTGCCTGACCGCTCGGTCCTGCATTCGATGGTATGCGACCATCGGATGATGGGGGAGGTTCCCAGAGATGGAGGAGGTGTATACATGAGAAATCCACTCGTGCTCCGTGCGGTCAGCGGCTTACCGCATTCGGACGGAGTGAGCGATCCGTACGGAAGGCGGGGTTTAGGACGCACGGTCCTGGCCGCATATTCGGCTCTGGCCGCACAGACCAGAATAAGGCCCAATATTGTTTTTAGTGCAAAAGGTTGCACCGAGGTAGCTGGATAACTATGCTAAGCCACACAAGTGGGTGGCACAAACACGTGAATCATCTAGGAGTGGCACTGCAGCGGCAGACAAACTAGGCTCCGCAAAGTACATAATGGTCAAAAAAAGAGGTGCAAGATGGAATTGTCCTTGGGCCCTCCCACCCACCCACCCTTATGTTGTGGAAAAAGGACATGCACACTTTAACAAACCAATCATTTCAGCGAAAGGGCCTACAAAACTGTGGCTGAAATGATTAGTTTGTTTGGGCCCCCACACAAAAAAAGCAATTCATCACTTCCTGTATAACCTTGCTCTACAGAGACAAGATGATGTTGTCGTCACTCGTCATCTTCCGCTGATTCCTCAGCCCCTTCAGTGTGTACTTCCTCATCCTCACAGATTATCAATTCGTCCCCGCTGGACTCCACAATCACAGGTTCCTCTATAATCTCTGGAGGCAATTGCTGGTCTTCATTGAAGAATTGATATTTCATTTTTATGAACATCATCTTCTCAAAATTTTGTGGAAGCAACATCCTTCGTCACTCACTGACCAGGTTCCCCGCTGCACTAAAAACTCTTTTGGAGTACACACTGGAGGGGGGACAACTCAGGTAAAATAGAGCCAGTTTGTACAGGGGCCTCCAAACTGCCTTTTTTTCCTGCCAGTACAGGTATGGAATGTCTGATATGTCTATTTGGATGATGTCACCAAAGTAATCCTCCACCTTTTTTTCAATGGTGATAGCATCCAAAGCATCGTCAGCAATCGTTGCCAGGTCCTTTAGTCTGGACCAGATGTCCAAACTCCCTCCTGCCTGCCCTGCATCCCCGCCAGTGGGTTATGTGGGAAATCGCAGCTGTTTCCTCGCAGCCTCGCAGTGAGAGAAAATAAGAAAATAAAGGAGGAGCTGTGACCGTGTCACGGTCCGCTTCAGATGACAATCACCTGACCAACAGGTCTTTACACCTTTGTAGACTTGTGTCCGCCGGAAACAGAGACACAGAGACACAACATATGCTTTAAACCGAGGATCAAGCACGGTGGCCAGAATGTATTCCTCTGACTTTAACAGACTGACCACCCTTGTATCCTGGCAAAGCGTATGGAGGGCTTCATCCACAAGAGTGACATGCTTTGTGGAATCGCAACACTTTAGCTCCTTCACTTTCTCCAGCTGCTTCTGCAACAGCCTGATCAGGGGAATCACCTGACTCAAGCTGGAAGTGTCGGAACTGACTTCACGTGTGGCAAGTTCAAACGGCTGGAGAACCTTGCATAACACGGAAATTAGCCTCCACTGTACTTGAGTCAGGTGCATCCCTGCTCCTCTGTCTATGTCGTAGGTGGCCTTTTGCTGCTCCTCCATCCTCTGCAGCATATAGGAGGGTTGAGTTTCAGTGCGTCACCACCTCTTGTTTAAACTGACCTGGCAGGGCAGGTTGAGGAGTTTTTGCTGCCGCTCCAGCCTTCGGCAGGCAGTGGCAGAATCTCGAAAGTGTCCGCAAATTTTCCGAACCACCGCAAGCATCTCCTGCACTCTCCTGTCACTTCTGATGAAATTCTGCACCAGCAAATTTATTGTGTGGGCAAAACATGGCACATGCTGGAAATTGCCCATGTGTAATGCCCGCACAATGTTACTGGCGTTGTCCAACACCACAAATCCCCAGGAGAGTCTAAGTGGGGTAAGCCACTACGAGATGATTTCCCTCAGTTTTGCTAAGAGGAATGTCGGCATTGTGCCTCTTACTGAAACCGGTGACACACAGCGTAGCTTGCCTTGGAAGGAGCCGCCTGCCTAGTGAAATGGAATCTAGATGGGATTTAGTACCGGGGACACAATACAATATGGACGCACATCTAACACCAACATAGCTGTCAAGGCCACAGTTATCCGCTTTGCCATGGGATCACTGCTGTCATACTTCGTCCTCATGGCAAATGACTGTTGGATGGTCAATTGCTTAGAGAAAGACGTAGCGGTCTTACAACTTCCCCACTGGAGTGATGACAGACTCCCAGCAGCAACAGCAGCAGCGGCAGTGGTAGGCGTAGCACTGCAGGATCCTCCGGGGGAATCCCGGATAGAAGAGGAGTCAGTCATGATGGTGACATGGCCTGCGGGACACCCACCGATGGTCCTAGCCACAGTTCCTGAACTAAACACTGATTTATGAAGGGTCTTCAGGTGATGTATAATGGAGGATGTCCCTAGGTGGGCAAGATCCTTACCCCTGCTTATTGGAGCTTTACATAAGCTACATATGACAATACATTTGTTATCCGGAGTTGGATAAAAAGAATTCCAGACCAAAGAGGTGGATTTATTGGTCCTCTGCCAAGGCATGACGATGGGCTTTTTCATCCCATGGACAACAACTGTTTCCCCCCCTGGTGCCTTATTTAAGCAAACCATGCCAGCATCCTCCTCGTCAACGTCCTCCTCAGCGCCAGCTACATCAATATCTTCCTCCTGGTGTACAACATTGACACCTTCATAATTAAAATCTGGAACTAGACTGTGGGTGATCTGTCCAGCATTTGCAGAGGGCGTACTGCAAATGGTGAAAGGAGCCACCTCTTCCTGTACAGTGATGGGAAGGTCCGGCATCACAACCACCGACACCCTTGGACTCTCCTTGGGGATTTGTGATAAAATGTCTTTAGAAGGCAGAGTTGTTTGCTGTCTTTTTGTCGATGACAGCTTAACTCTCTTAAATTTGAACCACTAGTCATGCACGTAGGCCATGGCCTTACCCGTCCTTGCCACTCAGTGTCATAAATGGCATATTGGAAAGTTTAAGTTTCTTCTCCAATGATTTACATTTGTTTTTTAGTCCTTTTACCTAACTTTGGCTTCAATTTTACATGCCCTCTACTTTGACACTGGGTATCTGCCTTGGCAGACAACATTGATGGCATTTCATCTTCTATGTCATGACAAGTGGCAGCAGCTTCAGAACTATGAGGAAGCGACTCTTCATCTTTCTCTATTTTTTTATGTCGCATCACATCTGATCGCATAAGTGTATGGGCAGCATTACAAAGATATAAGGTTCAAATAGGGTTTGAGGTAACATGTTCAAAAAAGGGGAAGACTAGATGGGCCAAGTGGTTCTTATCTGCTGTCAAATTCTATGTTTCTTTGGGCCTTATTCTGGTTGAGTCGGATGGCTCCGAATGCGGATGGATGGCCGATGGTTGGTGTTTGCGCATGTGCGGAGGCGTATCTGCGCATCTGCGAACGCCTCACACGTACGAACACGGCGTGAGTTCTGTACAGAAAATGATCATACGGAACCATCCGGGCAGGGGGTGGAGAGGGGCATGAAGGGCTGTTTGGGCTCATTACCATATGCGTACACCCCGCGTTTCATGGGCATTCCCATGAAAACGCTGGGCGTACGTATGGTAATGCGGCCGTGACGCACGTGTGTGTGGGGGGGGGGGGGGGGGGGGCGGACAACTGACATAGCCGGATACCAGCTGCCCGCCCATATCCCTACTTTCATTCGGAAAAATGTCCGTGTGGTCTGGAGCACTCGGTGCTGCCTGACCACTCGGTCCATCATTCGATGGTCGGCGACCATCGGAGGATGGGGGAGGTTTCCACAGATAGGGAGGTGTTCGCATGAAACATCCACTCGCGGTCCGTTCGGCATCTTACCGCATTCAGCGATCCGTATGGTAGGCGGGGCTAAGAACACTCAGTGGCCATCCAAAAATACGCATCCATCCAATTCAACTAGAATAAGGGCCTATGTTCGTAGAATACATGCAGAAACTCATTGCTGTTAGGGAAATGATACTGTAAATCTAAAGGCCCCCATACACTAGGGCGACTTGTCCTTAGGACAAGTCACCCCCGATTTCCCCCTGAGCCTCCCCGGCTGCTCCCCGGGGGAGCTTGATTAGATTGGTACTTGATGTGCCATTTTTTACATGTGATAAATCGTCTCGATTTATCACATGTAAAAAACCCGGGGAGCAGGGGGGGGCGGCTACAGAGCAGGGCTGCTGGTGGGAGCAGGGGGGGCTGGGTACGCTGCGGGGGACACAGGCGGCATAGAGCCGGGCAGAGGGAGCCGGGAGCTGTCAGTGCTAGAAAAAAAGCCTATACAATGAATGGGCAGCCCGTGATTGGCTGAGTGCTCTCTCAGCCAACTGCTGACTGGCTGAGAGAGCGCTCAGCCAATCACAGGTCGCCCATTCATTGTATGGGCTTTTTTTTTTATTCAGTACTGACAGCTCCCGGCTCCCCCTGCCCGGCTCTATGCCGCCTGTGTCCCCCGCAGCGTCCCCAGCCCCCCCTGCTCCCTCCACCACTGCGCCGCCCCACTAGGTCCCAAGTCGGGTGGGTGGATGTGCAGCAGGTCCGACCACCCGACGCAGATCCGATGCGCACGGGACCGCGCATCGGATCTGAGGGGACATCAAAACTAGCCGATTTTGGTCCGATTTCGGCCAGATCCGACTGATCTGGCCGAAATCTGACCAAAATCGGCTAGTGTATGGGGGCCTTAATTGTTTCACTACAGCACAGAACCAATGCTTAAACATTTACAAGTCCTTTGAAGCAGAGTAGAAAATAAAGTGCCTTAGATCTGAGCCATTGTTCTCCCCCCTCCAAGAGCATTATACCCAATCTGTACGGTAACATGTGCCTCGCTAGCTGCTGTTCGCAGAACAATGACCCTGTGCGAGGGAGTAAGCGGATTTAGATGCTGTCAAGGTGTTCTGCCAGTGTACATAGGAGATAAGGTCACCATGACAAAGAGAAAGTGGACCGGCTTCCAAATAACAAAGTGCAATGTATCAAATAAAGTGATTGCGGTTGGGCGCACACAGAATGAGTCTGAACAGAAAGTCTGAAGTGTTTCTATATTTCTAAACAATTTGGGGCATTTCCTGATCCAGTGTTATAATAATTAATAAGGGTAAAATTATTCTTCATTTGGAATATAGCGGAGTTTGGCGGAATATTGAACTTCATTAGACCGGTTTAACAAGCGACAGGTGGTGCCCTAGTAATCTGATACCAGCCTGGGATATGCTTCGTAGGAAGGATAGATTGCACAAACCTGAGACCTGTGAAGCATTCATGTATTTTATCCTGAAGTGTAAATTAGATTAAAAGGCTCGATGGATAAAAAAGATGCACTAAGGGGGAGATTCTCTAAACTAAAAATACGGTAAATACCCTGTTATCGGGTTTTTGGGATGCTCTAAGCATCCCCCGCCGTGTTACAGCGACGGGGGACATCACCAGAAAAATCTGGCGATGGCCCATAGAAGCCTATGGGCTTCTACCGCGACCCACCGCCGCCCCGTACCGACCCCCGCCTCCCCGCAGTGACCCCCCCTCACCTGTCTGGCAGCACAGAGCTGTGCTGCCCGGACCTGTGACCTCCTCCTCCCTGCACTATGATCCTCTTCTGGGTGCAGGGAGGAGGAGAGCCCGGCGCAGCAGTAGCAGTGCCGGGTAAGGGAGGGAGGGGAAAGCCGTCGGGTCCCGGTGGGACCCGCTGACTCTCACCGCAAAAGACAGCTCTTAATGCAAGAGCTGTCCTTTGCCATAATTATCGCATATGTTAGATCGTATGCAATAATTATGTTAGCGGTAACCGGCGATGGGCAGCGGTAAGGGGGCGCGGATGTTAGAGCTCCCCCCTAAGCCTGTAATATGGAAGTTAGGAGCTGATTGGTTGGGACTTTGGGCCTGATTCAACAAGGCTCTCTAGGCAGCGGTTGTTTGTTGCTTAGCGAGCCCTGATCCGGCCAAACATCCGACAACCCCTCGCCACTGCCGAACCCCCTCTGTAACATGCGAGGGGATGTACGCGAACACATCCCCTCACAAGCGGCCAAAGGGGAGAGAAATCGCTTGATGGTCGCCAACCATTGAATGATTTACATGATGTACCTCCCCTTCAGAAATAAAAGTCACAAACAATAAATAAATAATAAACTGACTTTAATTTCCCTCCGAGTCCGTGGAAGAGGGGGCGGTCCCTTGATGTTGTGTGACGTCATCTGCCTACCCCGGCAGGCATTGGCCCGCCCATGTTCCCAGGGAAACGCCTAACAGTTTCATGGGGTCGCCCATAAATACCTCACCCCTTTCCCGCTACATCAGCAGGGCCGGATTAACAACGGACCTGATAGAGCTACAGCTCCAGGCCCACTCTCCAAATAGGCCCATTTTGTAGCTGAGAGCCAGGGCTTTCCAATGAGCCTGGCCCCGCATCGCTAGCCCCTCGGGAACCGGAGATAGCACCAAGCAAAGCGTCCCCCTAGGATAACATAGGACCAGGTTCCAATGGCTGCCAATTCCCGCCTGGCATCACAGAAGCTCGAGGAAGAACTCAGTCAAACCCAAATAGCTGGGCCTTCAATCTCTTACACATTATGCCACATGGAAAGGTTCCCGAAAATTGGGTCCGCCTCCCAGCCCCCCAGGAAGACGGGCAAGTCTGCTGCTTGCTGGCCAGAGGCCACCCCCCCCCCCACCCCGCTGGTTCAATTACCGCAAATCATGGGTCTGCGGATATGAGGCAGGGCTAAATTGATGCGGTAGCGGCATTTTGCGTCAGTTAAGCCCCTCTCCGCAGCCTGTGAATCACAGAGTTTTCTGGCATGGGGGTGGGGCCAAGTGATGTCAACTTTGTCCCCACCCCCCAGACCGTGTTGCCTCTCCGGGCTTCTCCCAGAGAGGTGAAAATCAAAGTAGGTAAGTATTATGATGTTATATAAGATGTTATATAATGATGGTGGAGACATACACATCACTGATTAATGCCAGCCTCCAGGGTAAGGATAGCACCCCCTGGCAGACAGAAGCCTGCCCCTTGTGGTGGCTGCAGCATTAGTGTTATATAATGATGATGGAAACATACACATCACTGATTACTGCCAGCCTGCAGACAGCAGAAGCTGGTGTTATATGGTGATGGTGCAGGCCACTTGGTCTCCCAGTCACTGAGAAATGACTCCAGTAACTGAGAGGTAAATGTTGGAGACAGTAAATCTCTGATGCGTCAGTGATGATAGAACACGTGTATCTTCCGCTCGCTAGTCACAGCTGTATCCTGGAGAGACCACATGTGTATCTAAAGTACATCACAAAACGTACCAGGAAAGACTAAAAGATCTTAATATGTACAGTTTGGAGCAGAGAAGGGAAAGGGGGGACATGACAGAAACTTTCACATATATCAAGGGTTATAATAAGGTACAGGTGGGAGACATTCTTCACAGGAAGAGGAGCAGCAGAACACGAGGACATGCACTGAAACTAGAGGGAGGAAGATTCAGGGGAAATGTGATTTGCAAAATCTCTGCTCAGCGATCAACTCTGAATCAGGCCCAATATTTGACATCATTTGGACGCTAGCTATATATTGTTGCTCCTGTACACACTAGAGCAGGGATGTGAACCTTTGGCCCTCCAGTTGTTCATGAACTACACATCCCAGCATGCCCTGCTACAGTTTGGCCCTGCTATTTGGCCATGCTAAATCTGTTGCAGGGCATGCTGGTATGTGTAGTTCAACAACAGCTGGGAGGGTCAAAGGTCCCCCATCACTGCACTAGAGCAACCTTCAATCCTCTCTGTTCTAGCCTACACACTAAGGCAGGTATTCAATGCCGTGAGCGAGCGGCGACAACGAGCAGGGCTTCCTGCTCGCTGTCACCACTCACCCTGTCAGTATTCAACGCACCCCCCTTCATACACCAATCCCCCCTCGCTCCGTTTTTTGAGCGAGGGAGAATTGGCATATGCGGCTCCAGAAGCAGCGAGACTCGCGGCTAAATACAGCGGGTTCGCTGCATTAGACACGGGCCTCGCTGTTTGGAGGAATCCTCGCCGTCCTGTGAATAGGGCGAGCGGCTGGCGAGGTGGTTAAACAGCGAGGATCCCTGGTTTTCTGCAATCCTCGCTGTTTAACCCCCTCGCCGGCCGCATTGAATACCTGCCTAAGGTGGGAATCAATCGCTTTTGTGCTCCCGCAGCCATCTCCCGACGGGGGAGATGGCTGCGGGGCACTATTCAATGCTGTCTTCCCCGACAGCATTGAACAGGGGTTCTCCACAGAACGAGCCTGACATCACAAGCTGTCGGGCTCGTTCTGCCGAGAAAAGCCGGAACTAGGTGAGCTCCCGGCCGGAGCTCGTCTATTTCCGTCCTCAGCTCGCGGCCACGCCCCTTTCTCGCCGCTTGGCGGCCGGGACATTGAATCCTGACTGCCGAGCTCCAGTCGAGCAAAGCGAGAACGGGACAGGGGCACGGCTGTCGAGCAGCCGTACCCCTGACATTGAATACCCCCCTAAGCCTGGGGCAGAACTGCCATTAGTGCAGCAGGTGCAGTGCACCAGGTGCCCTGAGGACTAAGGGGCCCACTGCTGCCCCTGTAACACTCTGCCTCCCTCTGCAGTGTTGCATAATGTGAACTTGAGTTGGGGTGGAGGATGGGGCTCAATTTATATTTAATGCACCTTGGCTCACTACCCACAATTTCTGCCACTGCACGGAGTGATAAAGAAGATATGCCAGTCAGATCCTCCCAATGTATGCAGTACACATGTGCAAGGCATCTGTGAGTGCAGAGGGTAGAGCAGGGGGCTGCTCAGGCAGCGATGTCGCCTGGCCCCTTTTTCAGGAGTGGTCGCATCTGCGGCTCGGCATGTCCCGCTACACTGAATATGAAAGTTGGGAGGTATAAGAAAGCTGTAAACATCTTAAAAAAATAAACTCTTTACAATCAAAAAATACTGAAAAATTCTATTTTAGAAAACTTATAATATTATATATTTTGATGACATTTTTTAATAAACATGTCAAGCATCTGCATCGTAAATTGAATGATAAATGAAGTAGCTTTTAGCTTGGTCTGGTGAACGGATGCCGAGTGCTGCAGGGTTGTGAATTGAGATTTAATTACCAGCCGAGAGGAGAAGTTTGAATTGCTCAATGCATCAATATTAAGACGTCTTACCGAAGACCTCCGGTCATCCTCGGAGAGCAGCGGCATTGTAAGGTTATAAACAAAATAAGAACGCTAACCTGACGCAGTGATGTAGGAAGCAGAACAATTTGTCACCTGTGCAGACAATGGGTGTAATGTACATGAATTTTCTCTGCACCTTTCTATAGCGAGGATAGATTTACTATCATTAAATTATAGCAGAGTATAAATCATTATTTTCCCTGCCTAACAGTTAAAAACCACATAAATAATAATGTCAACCATTTTTATTCCTAAATATCCTTAGAATAATATCTCCGCGTTGCATTTAATAACTACTGCACGGTCACATTAGCAATGGTGTGGATGGGACATGGTTGGCCTTAAATTATCAAGTATTAAGATTGTATTTATATTTTTCTCACTACAATATACAAGTTATGGGCGGGATGTACTAACGGGAAAATGCGGTAAAACCCCTGTTTTACCGCATTTTCCTATGTACTATTATCCGGACGCCACGTCACCGCAGTGTAGGGTATCGCCTATCGCCACCTTTGGGTGGCGAAACCCTATAGAAGCCTATGGGCTTCTTTTCGCCGCCCGATGCCTCCGCCGAAAAACCCATCGACCCCCCTCCCTCTCTTACCTGGTCCAGGTCCTCCTGGACCCGGAAGGTAACACCTTCCTCCCCCTAGTGAGGCAGCCGGACGTCCTTCTGGCTGCAGGGGGGAGGAGGAGGCGCCGGGGACAGCCTGCTTAGCTGTCCCCGGCGTGAGGGATGCAGGAGGGGGCAGGGAGGTGACGGAGACCCCCCGCACACCACATTCCAGGTATCGCGGGGGGCCTCCGTCACCGCATCGCGATGCCAGCTGCATATGTTAGTACATATGCGGCGGCATCGCGGCGGGGGGGGGGGGGCGCGCGAAGGGCGGCGATGTATTTTAATACATCTCGACCTATATACGTTAAATATTTATTGAAATGTGGGGGCTGACAGGGGAATACACGCCCACATGGCACTGGCCACGCACATATAGAATTAGTGAGACCCACATAGCCCTGGCCACACCCACAGCACTGGCCACAGCCCCTCCCCTTCTCACAATAGGCTCTTGAACATTTCATTCTCATGTGACCCTTAGGGCTATTTCACACGCTCCGGCTCCTGCGGGGCGGCGAAACCCCGCACAGGATAAGAAGCCGTGCCGCACTCAGGAGTTTAGAACGGTGGGGATGGCCACAGCCCCTCAGCCATCCCTTCCAGTGGTGGGATCCGGCTGCAACCGGGCTGTGGCAGTCCCGTGTGAACTGGGTTTCGCCGCCCGGCAGGAGCTGGAGCGTGTGAAATAGCCCTTCATTTAGGGGCACATTTGTTTCCAGTAAAAAAAAAAAAACAATTAAAAAAGCTTTTTTACATGATTATGTTGGATCTAAAGGCGTCATACAATGCATCCAGCTAAATAAATAGAAATTAGTGCAAGACGTTTGTAAGGGATAGAAAGTGAGTATAGTCATGTCCCAGTATTAAATTAAAGACAAGTATTACATGTGTACAGTATATAATTAGGGCCAGTGCACCAAAGGAAAAGCTTCACCCTACTGCCCAAATATCCTCCTCCTTGCCACGCATTTAACTTGTTCAGTATTATTACATTTGTAACAAGACTTCACATGCACATATGTGACTTGCAGCCCTGGGCTGAAACAGTATTTCAGCTGGCAGGGGCCCTGACAGGTCAGCTGGGCCCCAGTAAGATGGAGGGGGTGTGGCCACCTGGTGGGGGCAACGAGAAGAAGAGAGAGAAAAGGCTGCTGATGCAGCTGCGTTCTCCCCAGCTTAGCAGCGGCACTGACAGGGCCGGCGCCACCACTAGGCAGCTCTAGGAATTTGCCTAGGGCGCCGGCACCTGGAGGGCGGCAGTTCGCCCCTCACCCCCAGCATGATGATGGAGGGTTAGCGAACTGTGTAAAAAACCTTCGGCGTCCCTGCATTGCTGGAGCGGGCAGGGTGTCCGTGCCGCGGGGGTACCTGCGGCGCTGTCATTGTGCATAAAGCTGGCGGCGGCCAGCGGGGTCCCTGCAGTGAATAGAAAATAACTAGCGCTTCCCGCGCCGCCGCGCGCATAGCGCTAGTTATTTTCTATTCACTGCAGGGACCCCGCCGGCCGCCGCCAGCTTTATATACAATGACAGAGCCGAAGGTACCCCCGCGGCACGGACACCCCTGCCCGCTCCAGCACTGCAGTGATGCCGGCGCCGAAGGTTTTTTACACGGGTACCACCACCACCGCCCCCCCCCCCGGTACCGGGGCGCCCCTACCCCGTCTCGCCTGGGGCACTGAACAGCGTGAGCTGGGCTGGGGAGAGAGACTGTTGTGGCAGCAGCAGCCTGTCATCTCTCTCCTCACAGCCCAGCTCCCTACAAGGGGCCTCCCAACATGACCCATCCCAGGAAGAACACATTTATCTCTATCTGGACTTCCCTCTTAATATATGATTGGTGTCACCTGTGTTGAACAGGTTAATGGATAAGAAAGGTGTTTCACCACAGGTGATGGTCATCATACATTAAGAAACCTAAAGAGGGAAGTCCAGGAGCAAAGCATTGTGTCCCTCATGGAATTGGTCACGTTGGCAGGGACGGCTCTACCATTAGGCAGCTTTAGGCAGTTGTCTAGGGTGCCGGGCTCTGGGGGGGTGCCACCTGGTCTGCCTATTAAAAAATCAAGGATGTATATGAGGCATACTTGCCTACTTTTTTTACACTCCCCTCTGGGAGAAGCCCAGAGAGGAGTGAAAGGGGGAAGGACGAGGCTACTTGTCAGGGGATGGGACGAGGCTGACATGACCAAGCCCGGCCCCCATGACAATGAGATCTGCGGCAATTCGCGGGTCCGCGGATTGGGGGAGGGGCTAAAATGACGCAATTCGCATCATTTTGGCCCTGCCCCCTCCCGTGCACCACGAAAATCAGAAATTTTATGCAGCGGGTAAGGGGGGTGCTGGAGCTTCGGGGCAATGCGGGAGACTTGCCCACCTTCCCAGGGGGTCGGGAGGGGGACCCAATTTACAGGAGTCTCCCGGCCATTCCGAAAGGGTAGGCTAGTATGATATGAGGATCCTTTTTATACTTAATGCAGGTGTCTGCTCTGGAACTTCTAAGAACTTAGCTCCATACTTTCCCTTGTGGCATACTTCCCTACTTTGCTGCCCCCTTCTTCTTGTACTCTGTTGTGGGTGGCAAAGGGAGGCCTCCAGGGAAAGCAGGGGACTTGCCATTTCTGGGAGCCTCCTTGCAATTCCGGAATGTTAGTCAAGTATGGGTTTAGGGGTTGAAAAGTGGTTATTGGTAGCAGTATGGGGGGGGAGGGGGGGGTTGGGGTGCATTAGGTTTAAGTTTTGCCTAGGTACTGAGAAGCCTTTGGGGGGTATGCAGTAGGTTATCTCCTCCCTTATAAACATCTGTGATGGACACATAAATTACTGTAGTTGAGCAACCACCATTTTGTGTATTACAGTTACAATTTATATTTCATTGTAACAACTGCACAAGGTTTTACAACTGTAAATATTTGTTTGAAAACAAAGCATAGTCAGTACTCCAGCCACTTATTACTTTACTATACGTTGTTAATAGAACTGTACAGAGACCTCTTCAGAAGGTTTTGTGTGTAAAATCACAGTCATTTATTGCAAAAAAAAAGAGCAGAGGAGAGCAATTACCCTACAAAAGCAGTATGCCATTCTATCTCGCATTCGGGAAAGGATGGGAGGGTAAGAAAGACTCTAAACGATATCTTTATGTGCTCACCACAGGTCATGTATTGTTATCACGCTGAGCGCACGGTTTGCAGATTGTTGAAGATTAATATGCTTGTAGTGAACGGCAGGTTTAACACCCTACATTATATGCACAAACTCATTCCACCCACCTCAGGGAACATGGGAACAGAAGGGTGGGCAGTACCTAATCACATCTGTCTTACAGCGCAGGCCTCTAGAAAGGTGACAGTGATTTGTGTGACCGATTGCTTCTGCATTTGCTGGTTACTCAGTGCTGTGAAATCTACACCATGCACAACGCTGAATTACTGGTACTGCAGCAGAGAGCGGTTAATCTTATGAAGAATGATGGTAAGAATAATTACAGTTATTACTCAGTACAAGTGTGACACAGTATACATATGTGGTTTGATAACACCTACAGCTGTTTTGTGGTAGCAATTCACATTGTAAAATTATAGGGTGGTATTGAGACCTGATCGCAAAGCTGCTTTTTCCATGCTGCACTGCAGGCGAGGTAGATGTAACATCATACCTCTCAACTGTCCTGCTTTTCGCGGCGGGGGGCTGTTGGGAGTCCCGCCTGTCCCCCGTGAATAGACGCTGTTCGCACAGCGTCTATTCCTGCAGCTGGAGGGGCAAGTATAGGCCAAGCCCCTTACCGCTAGGCCACGCCTCCAAGTTTTGTCCGCACGCCAAATGTTGGGAGGTATGGTAACATGTGCTGAGAGAGTTAAGGGGCCTACACACGTAGCAACCCTGCTGAGTGTTCTGAGCAATGCTAACTCGCTCAAAATGTAAAGGAAAAGGCGGTGCGCTACACCTTTCGGGGTGTTTTAGTGACAACCGATGCCTCATCTATATCCATATATGCAAACAGAAATGCGCAGAGATGAAGCACAAGTCATTCCAAACTGATTTAGTGTTAGTTATTTTAGGTTATTATCTTACTCTTAAGGCCCATACACGCTGGTCAATATTCAGCTGAAAGTACTGTATCCCACTTTTGGCGTTTAGAGAAACTTTCAGCTCAAAATCCCCCAGTGAGTATGCTCCGTGCTCGCATCGTCGCCGGCCGCGGCTGGCCATCTGGCTGTGAACCACATTCTAGTCTTTTACTATGAAAGGTGGTTCAACCAGTGAAAATCATTGGGACAGGTGAAAATCTCCCAGTGTTTATGATGCTTTAGTTAATGAACTTAGAACATTCAATGCTGTGGTTACTTGATGTGAATTGCATGAGATTGCGTAACACAATTCAGCCCTTTTGGGTCACTGTAACTGATGCTACAAGCCCATTTTCTTCTAATGCAATCTGTCTTTACTGAAAGAAAATGACAAACATATGAAACCAAATACTTTATACAAGACTTTTGTTTTTGTGCAATTTATAATTGTTTTGCAGATAAAAATCTAAATTTTTCTTCTAAAAACGGTTTTGGCGAAGTCACTTCATACTGTTCTCTCTAATTCACGCTGTGTTATAGTACATGTTAAACTAAGGAACACAAAACATATAATAAAGTTTCAACGGGCTGCAAGAAACAATAAACTGCCTGAGCCATGACATCACGCTGTTCCATAAATTATATTTGACTGTGCGCAATGGGGGGTTATTCTGGATGATTTGCAAGGCGCCGACGTAGGGGGGCGGCATAGCGCAGAGCTATGCAAAGCCGTCCTGAAAGCCGCTCATCTGCTGGTATAACTCACCGCTAATTGCCGGGCCATACACACTGGGCGGCTTCGAGCTGAAATCCGCTCAAACCTGCTGTTTTGAGCGACTTTCAGCTCAGTCGCCCAGTGTGTATGGGCCTTTAGTTACCTGTGGTCTTAGAGGTTCTGTAATGTTTCCTGCACTTTTCTTTCTTCGTTCAATGTTATCACTGTTTTTTTAATTCCATAGCCAACTCTGGTGGAACTAGCAAAATGTCCCTCAGAAACTTTCTGATGCCTCTACTACAGCCCAAACAATTCTTTATACATGTTATCAATAAAGAGCTCCCCCCCGACACCCCTCCAGACAGAAGCAAATGCACCTCTGGGCTCTTTATTGTAAGGACATTTTGTTTAAAGGTGCACACACACTGTACAATTTTTTTGACCAATTTCGTTCATTTTGGCCCTTCTGAACAATATTGGTTAAAATATCTTTCATGTGTGTACAATGAAAGTCATTGATGACCAATTTCCCTTGAACTCAGTGTCCTGGGCGAAAGATGTTGACAAAAGTAGAAAGATCTAGTTACAGTCTGTAGGCTTTTTTTTTAATCTATTCAAATTGAGCTGCATGCACAGATGACGAACAACCTTTATGAACAACTGGTGGGTACACGCATCTTCATTCGTCGTTCATAGCCTACACACTGAAAGATATTTTGACCAATATCGTTCAGAAGGGCAAAAATTAACAAAATTGGTCACAAAAAAATTGTACAGTTTGTATGCACTTTTACAATTCTGCAATTGCTACCAGTGGGTTCAATGAAATTTGGACACCTTGGTGTTTTTCTTCTTTACAATGCCAATGTTGGCCAACCTGTGACCAGGGCTTTTCTGTCCTTGTTGACTTTTCAATTGTGAAAGAGCAGCATTTATCTACAACTTGGCCTCTAAGTTTTTACCTGGGCAGTCTACCGCAGACCCCGGGCTTCTCAGCAATGCCCAGTCCTTCTGCCACTGATGCACCCTGGCCAGTGGCTCCTTTTCTTCCCTGCTTGAGCCCAGTATTTCTCTTCTTCTGACTTCTTTCTTCAAGAGTTTTCCTCTCCTCCCTCTATGGACTTCTGCTTTACCGTCGCTAGCAGTGGGTAACTGTAACTGTCATGAGGGTGCGTAGCTTTGAAGAAGTGAGGCTGTGATTGGCTAACTAGTATTAACCTTTGGTCAAATTTTAAAATGCTAAAAGTACCTCCTATGTCAGTGCTGGGAGGCCATGTTTGGTTCCAATTTTGGCTGGAGTTGTGTCCCAGCTTTGGTTCTATTCTCCAAGCACACCATTATTTTCCTCCACAAGACAATACACTAATAATGTATATTCTTCACAAGTGCCTAGGAGGATTATACACTGCTCCTAGGCTGCTGTGTCAGGGGCGGAGTTAGGTGTGAGGGCGGCCTACACAAGTAGCGGCAGCAACCCTGTCTAATTTTATTATGTTCATTGATTGGTCATTTAGCGCTCATTTGATGATAGCCAAATTTATTCAAATAATTAAATAAGTTTTTTTTATATATATTCATATTTACAAGTAGGACCAATTGCTGGGAGGACAATGGAAGGGATTGACATTCTAAGCCATACAGTAAGCATAAGCCATGCCATGTTCTCAAGCACTTGTCCGATCAAGTCTAAAGCCTTGGACACCTTTAATTTCACCCAGACCAAACAATGGCAAAGGAACTGCTTGGAGAACCTCAACATCTACCTCTGCATACCATTTGTCTTTTATTGAAAAGCGATACTATAATATTTTCTTTGCCACCATCATCATCATCTTTTCCTATACTTGCTGGCGTTCTTTCCTCTCCTTGCCTTTCACTGAACCAGACTTATGATGGTGTATTATGTCATATTATAAATGTTCCCAGGCAATTATAAACAAACACATATTTTAGTAACTAAAAGCAAGTACCGAAAATCTAAAATGGCAATAAAAGTGTCTACTTGAAAATTTAGATTTCCGAGTAACAAAATTAATAGTTCTTGAAAATGATCTAAAATGCGACAGCACAGCCAGACGTGATTTACAATCTAAACTTGAAAACCAAGTCGAGAAATGCACATCCGCACAAAGGCTTGTACATCAATGCATGTGTGAATGGTTAAAATTAATGCAAACTTAGAAACTGTCTAAGCAAACACTAAATGGAATAAGTTGAGCAGTGCGCAGCAAACAACAGGGTACATGCACTGTGGAAACACAGGGCCGAAGAGGATGGGAGGGGTACATTTTCCTGGGCCCGGGTCTGATGAAGGGGTGATGGTTCTGCGCTCCCTATAGCGTGGTCACGCCCCCGACCGCTTACCATGCCACGTGTTAGTGGTCATGCCCTCTTTTTACTGGGAACTGGCAGAGCTTTTAGTGGCCCTGTTAATACAGTAGCGTGCAGTGGGGGGCTCAGATGTTTTGGCGCTGTGAGAACAGTGCGTACTATGCAACGGCCTTTCGCATGACATCAGTCCTCTTATCGAGTAATATGGACAATAGTATAATAATAGTATATTTTGAGGGTGAGCACCAAATGCGGACTTCTGGAAGAAGTGAAGAGCTGGCTCTTCAGATTATGACGTAAGTATCTCATTTTGTCAATAGTGAGCAAGGCATTTTTAGGGGTATCAGTAATTTTGTGATATCTTTTGATGTGGAACCACATAGGCGCATTCACACACACACACAAAAAAACTCTGCTAAGATCTTCTGGACATTAGATAATTGTTCTGCCGCCAAGTTAGATGCGAAGAATTCAACATGCTGTCGTAATCCAACGTGACTGATTCATGGGGTCAGGAAGAATCCACTGTAAGTCATGTGGACACACTTGATTTGAAACTGCTTCACACGCCCTTTTCAGGTCAAGCTGATATGAGCCGAGATCATCTGCGTCAATATCAGGTAATGCGCGTTTAGAATCACACTTAATAACAGGGCGGGTTTCACAACCTTTAAGAGATTTTCCGACATCACATAAAAATCTGTTTAGACCAGTCTTCTTGCCGTCAAGTTGCTGAAGCAGGTGTCTTAAGGGTATCTTAATGGTGCGGAGTTGACAAATCATCCACTGGAGCAATAGGTTAAGAAATTTTGTATGGGTCGTGCAAGGTGGATTATTCCGATCTGGATCACAAAAATATACAACTATAATATATCACAGATTTCTTTATAAATAACACAGTCTCTTTATTTAAAAAAAAAAAAAAAACAATAAAAAGAGAAAAAATTAATGAGCTTATAAATTTATTTTTATTTCTGTGAAAACAAGGAACTGTTTTATTAGGTTTTTTTTTACATATATGTGAATCAATTTTTTCATAAATTTTTTCTATTTTTATTGTTTGTTTTTTTTTTAAATAAAGAGACTGTGTTATTTATAAAGAAATCTGGGTACTTGTTTCCTATCTGGGCGCCCATCGCGGGCATCGCGGGTACATCGCATGTCATTATAATGACATGCGATGCGACCGACGCGATGCCCGCGATTTTCCCATAGAGAACAATGTTAAATGCCTCAATTTACCCGCGATGACCGCGATTTCCCATAGGAAACAATGTTAAATGGATCAATTTCCCCAAATTATCATAGGGAACAATGGGAAATGTGGCAAAAACACCCCTGAACATAAAAATGTCCCCCCAAAAGTAGTTGACGCCACCCCGCCATCAACGTGAACCCGAAGCGTGGCGAGCGCAGCGAGCCCGCGAGGGGCGGCGGTACGCGTCCTCCGACCTTTTCATGCCCTACTATCCACTAGGGCGTGGAGTGAGAATAGAATAGTGTGGCGAGCGCAGCGAGCCACCGAGCCCGAAGCGTGGCGAGCGCAGCGAGCCCCGCGAGGGGACGCGGATACCTTCACAGTTCTACGCGTCCCCTCGCGGGCTTCCCAGGTGTCAAGCCCGCGAAGGGACGCTTTTACCTGTGAAGGTATCTGCGTCCCCTCGCGGGGCTCGCTGCGCTCGCCACGCTTCGGGCTCGGTGGCTCGCTGCGCTCGCCACACTATTCTATTCTCACTCCACGCCCTAGTGGATAGTAGGGCATGAAAAGGTCGGAGGACGCGTACCGCCGCCCCTCGCGGGCTCGCTGCGCTCGCCACGCTTCGGGTTCACGTTGATGGCGGGGTGGCGTCAACTACTTTTGGGGTGACATTTTTATGTTCAGGGGTGTTTTTGCCACATTTCCCATTGTTCCCTATGATAATTTGGGGAAATTGATCCATTTAACATTGTTTCCTATGGTAAATCGCGGTCATCGCGGGTAAATTGAGGCATTTAACATTGTTCTCTATGGGAAAATCGCGGGCATCGCGTCTGGCCCATCGCACCCGATTTTTTATCGGCCGCGATGCCCGCGATGGCTACGATTTTACCCCCGATGCCCGCGATTAAAATCGTGGGCGCCCAGATAGGAAACAAGTACCGAAATCTGTGACAGTTATATATTTTTGTGATCCAGATTGGAAGAATCCACCTTGCACGACGCATACAAAATTTCTTAACCTATTTTTCCAGCACTGTGGTCAATCCTTACGTGTACTTTTTAGATGATTTTTTTTGGGAAAAAGATTGAATTTTTCCTATTCGGATTAAACAGCAGCAGGAAGAAAGAGCGCTCAAGACAGTTTGGATTAATTGTTTGGTACATCCACTGAAGCAGTCGGCGAAGACACTCCTCAAGCCGACGTATGACCCCATTGTGTTTACCTGTGATTTTGACTCCACCATCTGATCCTATGCAAACAGGTCCAGCCAGATGAATGTGGTAATCACATAGAAAGTCCCAAATGTCATGTGCAGTATCTTGAGCATCAGCAGTGGTTGGTGAATCATGGCCTAAATACACAGAACCAGGTTCTTGGAGGAGAGATATGCGCTCTGAGCTTTCAACTCTCTATTGAGATTGAGGTTTTCCATCAGCATTGGGTTTAAGAACATTTGTTAGGTCCTTATGACCATTGAAGTAGAGACCTGTCAAGACCTAACCTTCTGACAACTGCGCTCTTTTAATTTGCCTTCAATTGTTTGGACACTCCTGCCTAACTTTACTCCTATCAACAATGATTTCAGGGCGCTCGCAATCAATGTCATATATCAATCTTGAAGAGAGCTATGCAGAAGCTTCGGTTCTCTCACAGCTCCTGAAAAAGTCTAATCCTAGTCTGACCAGAAGAGCTCAGACACGGACTGATGCGAGTGGTGGTTTTTGAACTCTCCATCATCATCATAATCAGGTTATTAACTTGTACAGGTTGAGTATCCCGTATCCGAATATCCGTTATCCAAATTATTCCGAAAACCATACATTCCAGAAAGTGAAAAAAAAAATGTTTTTTGCTAAAAACTCACTGGGGACATTTGTAACAGCACTACTGAGGACATGGTATGTAACTGGCACTATATATGTACAAGAAAGTGATTGCTTGGCCTTCAAATTCAATATCTGAGATAGTACACAAATTTTGTTTCATGTTTTGAAACCTTGTTTTTTGAACAAATAAAATATATTTGTGTGTATTTTATGTGTTTATACAGCATAAATGCAAGATACTTCAAAATACATCATTTAAATATTAAAATATTCCGAAATACGGAATAATCCGCTATCCAAAATTCTCCTGGTCCCAAACATTTTGGATACGGGATACTCAACCTGTACAAGGAGAGACTTCTCACTTGCTGGCATGATATAATTGCACCACGTCGATATAATTGCACGACGGTGCATCAAGATACGACTCTATTCCTTCTTTACTCAAGATCGGACATGGCATTCGCTTTTTATCAAAGATTCTTTTCTTTTAAAGAGAACAGGTTGAATATCCCTTATCCAGAATGCTCGGGACCAGAAGAATTTTGGATAACGGATTATTCCGTATTTCAGAATATTTTCATATTTCAATGATGTATCTTGAGGTACAGTATCTTGTTGTACAAACACATCAAGCACATGAAATACACACAAATATATTTTATTTGTGCATGAAACAAAGTTTGTGTATCTCAGATACAGATTTTAAATGGCAAGCAATCATTTTCTTGCACATATTTAGTGCCAGTTACATATCATGTCCTCAGTAGTGCTGTTACAGATGTCCCCAGTAGGGCCAGTTACATACCATGTCCCCAGTAGTGCCAGTTACATATCATGTCTTCGGTAGTGCTGTTACAGATGTCCCCAGTAGTGCCAGTTACATATCATGTCCCCAGTAGTGCCAGTTACATATCATGTCCCCAGTAGTGCCAGTTACATATCATGTCTTCGGTAGTGCCAGTTACAGATGTCCCAGTAGTGCCAGTTACATATCATGACCCCAGTAGTGCCAGTTACATATCATGTACTCAGTAGTGCCAGTTACAGATGTCCCCAGTAGTGCCATTTACGTATCATGTCCCCAGCCAGTTACATATCATGTACCCAGTAGTGCTGTTACAGATGTCCCCAGTAATGCCAGTTACATATCATGTCCTTAGTAGCAGTGGTGTAGCTAGGTGCCACGGTGCCCGGAGCATGGGCATGTTTCGCGTGTCCCCCCCCCTCCCTCCCGCCCCCACCACCTCCCGCCTGTCCTGAGCCTGAAGGATCATATGGTGCAGAGGGGCTTTTTGCCTGCTGCACCTACAATATAGGTACTACAGTATATGTTTTCAGCGCATGTAGAGGGAAAGATCAATGCTCTGTCTCTCCTCAGTCCCCCGTCTTCCCCTCCCTGCTGCTGCTGAGTAATGTACAGCAGCACACAGAACACGGCCAGAGCAGCCCCGGCTCCCGTCCAGTATGAGCAGCAGTAAGGAAGCACCGGGAATGTGGAGGGCTGAGTGCCTGCTGATGTGCTTACCTCATATCCATCAACTGGGCCCCTGAAGAAAAGAGAGGCAACGAGATACAGCAGCTACTCCCTGCTGTTTGCAGAGCCGCCCACCTGATCCCCGCACAACAAATCACAAGCCAGCCTGGAGGACAGCGGCCAACCCTGCTCCGGCTGTCCACTGCTATTTTGAATTCAAGTCTCCCACTGGATTGCGGCCCTAAGCAATAGGCGCTCGCAGTCCAGCAGCCACCAATGCTTCTGATTGGTTGCTGGACTACAAGCGCTTATTGGCGAGCCCCGCGGTCCAGCAGGAGACTTAAATTAAAAATAGCTGCAGACAGCGGCACACAACGGAGAGCGGGCAAGGCAGGCAGGCTGGCAGTGCATGGCTCCGGCGCCCTGTGATTAATCAGCACCTGGAGCTTGTGCTCCACCGGCTCCGCCCTCGCTACGCCCCTGCTTAGTAGTGCTGTTGCAGATGTCCCCGGTAGTGCTTTTGTGTTTTCACTTTCTGGAATGTATTGTTTTCTAAATAATTTGGATAACAGATATTTGGATAAGGGATACTCAACCTGTAGTTGTTAGATCAATCCTGCCACTGCACATTTGTCTGGCATCGACAAAGGAGGGCTTAGATTTATGGACACTGTCATTTTTTGTTCAAAACCTAGACATATGTATGTTGTTTTCAGGTTTTATACAACAATTTCCTACTATAGGAAGTGATGCCCACCTCCAGATATTTTTTTGTAATTTCTCTCAAACATGGTCAGCTATGACAGATGGAATAACAGGTTATAGGTAGAATATGAAAAGCACTTATAGAATGATGTAAATGGACATGTAACTTTCCTCTTCTTGATGGTGAAGTGGAAGGCTAGATGGTCTGGATACCACACTTGTTCCAAATGGACATATCCGTGGGGGTGGTCATAGAAAGGAAAGAATCATATAGTGTGGTATGTCTGATCACGTATCAGTTGCCCTCTCAGTACATATATAGGGAGGAACAGTTGCTGCCCTCTGCGAAAGTTTAACACCGGCACTGCAATATGCCAGATCCCGCACACAGAATCCTGTGGACATAATTACATGCAAGCCACAGCAGTCACAGCTCATTATAGAGTCAGCACAGATACAGGACATTATAACAGAGCTTTCTGCTCTGCTACACAGTTTAATAGAATAAAATAATACAAATGATAAGGAGAAGACTGTGCAGCCTGTCATCAGGATCTGCCTGGCATACAGGAATACAGAAGCCTGTGAGTGGAGTATCTGGAACCCTGCTCAGTAACTAAACTTACTGAACAGTTGTTACGGTACTTGTTTCTTATCTGGGCGCCCAGGTTTTCTACGTACGGCACCGTAATGAAATCGGATCGCATCGCATCGGATTCAGTACTCAATGATGTACGATGGCATATGATGCTATCCGATCCGATTTCATTTTAAATCGGATCGCATCGCATGCGGTGACGCGATCAACCCCGATTTTTACATTGGAATCAATGTTAAATGGTCCCTGAGACCCGATTTTACATTGATTTCAATGTAATAACCCCGCAAACCTACGATTTGTATAGGAAACCCCTCCTGATGGTTTAAAATGCGCCTCCATTGTTAACGCCACCCCAGTATTGACGTCAACCCGAAGCGTGGCGAGCGCAGCGAGCCCCGCGAGGGGCGGCGGTACGCGTCCTCCGACTTTTTCATACCCCCACTATCCACGTCGGCGTGGAGTTGAGAATAGAATAGTGTGGCGAGCGCAGCGAGCCACCGAGCCCGAAGCGTGGCGAGCGCAGCGAGCCCCGCGAGGGGACGCGGATACCTGTGAAGCCCGCGAGGGGACACGGATACCTGTGAAGTATCCGCGTCCCCTCGCGGGGCTCGCTGCGCTCGCCACGCTTCGGGCTCGGTGGCTCACTGCGCTTGCCACACTATTCTATTCTCAACTCCACGCCGACGTGGATAGTGGGGGTATGAAAAAGTTGGAGGACGCGTACCGACGCCCCTCGCGGGGCTCGCTGTGCTCGCCACGCTTCGGGTTGACGTCAATACTGTGTTTCTGTGCAGATGTGACAAGGGGAGGGCTTTGAAGGGTTAATAAATACAGTAGTGTTACAGATGGCCCATCCTATGGGCCAACCATAAAAGCGGGAACGAAATCGGATCGGATCGCATTGCATCGTTCAATATCGTGTATGTGCATTTGTGGTATCCGATGCGATGCGATCCGATTTTGATACGGAGAATAGCATGGTGCGCAATTAACTTAGCGGGCGCCCAGATAGGAAACAAGTACCGTTGTTACACTTGCACAGGCTCCACCAGTGGAGTAACAGCCAATTGGGGTCTCAGCTGCTGGCAGTGCAGGATGTGGCTGATGCTCGCTCCCGGATGTGGCGGTGCAGGAGGGCAGCAGCCGCACTGTACCTTCACTGCCGGCAGCTGGGACTGCGGACATCAGCTTCCTGTACTGACGTACAGGGGCAAACGCAGGATTTTCAGAAGGGGGTTTCCAGAGGGGCGGAGCAAAGCACGGAGATGGACACTTAGGTGACCCAGTATATGCCGGGTCAGTGAAAGTATTATAGATAGACCAAATGTATATAAATAATAATAATAAAAAAATTGGGGCCCCTATCGATCCTCGGGTGGTAGGGGTGGGGGAAGCTTTTATGTCCCACGGGTGGTAGGGGGTATTAGATCATCCGCTCAGCATGTAGGGCCTGGATCAATAATTTCTACTAATTACCCCTTTACTGCACAGAGGGTGAGAGATGGGGTGGGAGAAGGGGGCATTGGGCTGAATGAAGGGGCCCTGATACATAACTTCCAGGGTGGTACAGGATGTTTAATATGCAGAGGTGGAGTGGGCTTATTATTCATAAGTTTCTGGTGGGAGGACAGCTTGCTTGACTGCAGATATCTCCAGTTCCCGGAAATAGATTTCTTAGATTTTAAAGGAATTAAAAACTAGAGAATCCCACCTACCAAATGGTATTGGGGACTAGGGGATCAGAGTTCAGGAGGCAGAGCAATCCGCCAACAAGAATATAAAACTACATACCAGGTGTGTGGAGCTGGAGCAGTAACCAGCTGCTGGAGGGCTGATATCTCTGGCTCTGGGCAGAGTAGAGACAAGCTACTAGTGTCCTTCAAAGGGGAGAGTCCCAGCTTTTGGAATATACCATCAGAAAATCTCTAGTCAGACAGAACCTGAAATATCTGACTGGGAAGAGCAATTAAGGGGCTTGGATGGAGACTACTGCTTTGAAGTCAGATATATCCGGTTCCCAAAGGCTGATTTTAAAAATTATTGTACCCATGGAAAGAGGAGACCCTCAGCTTTCAGCCTCGACTCCTGGGGGTGTTTCTGGGTACTCAGAAACCCCCCCTGCGTGCGCTACTGACGTATCCGTTGCTTGAAGCTACATCATCCTTTACTCAAAGCTACATAACGCCCTGCAGACCCCATCAGCACTGGCTCCCCCAAGCCGCCACAGGGTCTGCAGCACCGTAGTTACACCGCTGGGCTCCACCACACACTTTCCTCTTGTCTTATCTTTGAAATCATTAGGCAAATTGGGCCTAATTCAGGTTGGCTGGCTAAACAGCGGTCATTCGCTGCTTAGCGACCTGGTTAATGGCACCCGCAAGGATGTGTACGCTCAGACATCCATTCACAAGGAAGCGTACAGCGGAAAAACCATTTGATGGTCGCTGATCAACGAATGATTTTTTTAGGCATTTGAAAATAAAAGTCAGTTTAGACTGTCTTTTATTTGACTCGTAAATGGCCGAGAATGGGGTGGGGGGTGCTGACATCATGTGACATAATGCGCCTTCCCCATGCAGGCTTCAATTCGCCTGCGTTCACATGGGGAAACCCAGCATTTTTCTGGGTGCAACCACCGTTTTTTGTGGGCACGCACAGGAAATGCTGGGCATCCCCATGTGCCAGCATCCTGTAAACCCACTGCCCGGGCCCGTCTGTGTGAAGGGCTCTTAGGCTGTTATAGTTGTAAAAGGCGTTCGCACTGCGACCCTGCACATGCGTATATTTGCCGATATGCATACGCAGAGCCGCAACATCAGTCGCTGCGGGCTGAATGAGCTGAATCACCACCATTGTTTAATACTGTAGCCAAATTCCCTATAGTTAGTGGTAATTTAGCGCCTGATTCAGGGTTGACTGCTGTTGTGCGAATTTGCAATCTGTTCGATTACCACTCTCCTCCACGCACTCTCCTCCAAATTCGACTGATAGGAAGTCAGCGTTTGGGGATGGTAACCGGACGTTCTAGGTGTATCTAAAAAAAACACAGGTGTGCCCAGGCGGTTTCAGGGAGAGTGTGTGACATCAGTGCCGGCCTTGATCAGCTGAATCGCAAAGTTGTGGGTCAGACTTACAATCATTTGATGGTTCTTGAATTGCGGATGGGTGTGCGACAGGATGGCGAGCAGCGATATTTTCACAACTCCCTCACGGATTTGTAAATGGCGGGTTTCCTTTCTGTCTAAGCGGCGGCTATCTACTAGCAGTTATCTGCAAATTTGCAGATGAGCGATCTGGTCTGAATCAGGCTCTAAATGTACCATATACAAGTTCACTGAAGGCACAGAAACTAAATAAACTATTATTACTGCAAATTACTTTTACAGTAGAAAACTAAGTCTAATTAGCAGAAACTCCCATGTCGTGCCAGAGCTGCCAAACGTATGCACAAATTGTCACCGATTAATTAGCACGCGCCCAGCGTAAGCATGCACAGCAAATTGAGCACCACTTCCTGTAAATGAATATGATGGATTCTAGATCAGGAACATTCACATTGTAACACCTGGCATAGAATTGGGCTGCATCTAGTCTGCCCAGTGGGCAGCGGAAGAGAGGAACCCAGGGGGAGTACCGGGAGGAATGACGCAGATCCAGAATGCTATAAGGAACGCAAAAGGCATATACAGTAGCGATTGCAAATAAATCTTTAGGCAGATTTAAAAAAAGAGCCCCAATTGTATATGCTGGCACTATAAATATATACAGCATGTTACAAATAAGTGCATAAATACATAAATAAACACACAATTAAACATATAAACTATTAAACATCACTTATATCTTCCATACTGATTGCTGCAATCCTTTGTCATGGTCTACATATAGAACCTTATTGCGCAGCGTTGCGTGTGGATAAAACGGCCACCCGCCACTCACACAGCCGCATGCGTATAAGGAGAATATCACTCCCCCGTGCAAACGCGCGGGGGAGCGTATGAAACAGAATAAGGCCCATAGGGCGGTATTCAATTGTATTTCACCAGCATCTCAGCTCAATATGCTGGGGGTAGTGAGCTGAATTGTGCTAATGCATGGTTAATCCTGAACATAATGAACACAATATGCTAGAAAAAAAATAGATCAATAGAATATTGCCATACGATCTCCCGATATTTTAGAATGGAAATTGGGTGCGATATAACAATTGAATACCACTTAAAGAATGACAGCTGTATTACATGCCATGTTAAGGTAATAATAATAATAATAATAATAATAATAATAATATCCTATCTTATGCACACAGCACATCCAGACGGTCATTTATTAAAACTACAGAACACAAGTTAAGAAAATCCCCAGACACAAATATCATTAATAAACTTGCTGCACTTGTACAGTACATGGGGAGGCTGAGCCAGGCAGTACAATGTCATTACACAACGTGCACAGTACTGAGACTGGAAGACAGAACAGAGACTCAGTAACCACGTCTGCCCACTCCAGGATCCAGATCTGCACTCTCACAGTGACCTCGCCTCTAATCCGGAGCAAGCAACGCCTGGCAGACAAGGCAGAGTGCACAAGTGCAGAGGTGGGTGCCAGGCTTTGGAGAGGAGCACAGTGCCAGTATAGCACAGTATAGCATACAGGGAGAGAAGAGGGGTGCTAGGTTTTGGAGAGGAGCACAGTGCCAGTATAGCACAGTATAGCACACAGGGAGAGCAGAGGGGTGCCAAGCTTTGGAAAGGAGCACAGTGCCAGTATAGCACACAGGGAAAGCAGAGGGGTGCCAGGCTTTGGAGAGGAGCACAGTGCCAGTATAGCACAGTATACACACAGGGAGAGCAGAGGGGTGTCAGGGTTTGCAGAGGAGCACAATGCCAGTATAGCACACAGGGAGAGCAGAGGGGTGCCAGGGTTTGCAGAGGAGCACAATGCCAGTATAGCACAGTATAGCACACAGGGAGAGCAGAGGGGTGCCAGGGTTTGCAGAGGAGCACAATACCAGTATAGCACAGTATAGCACACAGGGAGAGCAGAGGGGTGCCAGGGATTGCAGAGGAGCACAATGCCAGTATAGCACACAGGGAGAGCAGAGTGGTGCCAGGTTTTGGAAAAGAGCACAGTGCCAGTTTAGCACAGTATAGAACACAGGGAGAGCAGAGGGTGCAAGTCTAGCAAACAGGGAGAGCAGAGGGGTGCCAGGTGTTGGAGAGTAGCACAGTGCCACTGTATAGCACAGTATAGCACACAGGAAGAGCAGAGGGTGCCAGTATAACACACAATGAGCACAGGAGTGCTAGTATAGCACACAAGGAGAACAGTGGGTGCCAGTATAGCACACAGGGAGAGCAGAGGGGTGCACAGTGCCAATGTATAGCACAGTATAGCACACAGGAAGAGCAGGGGGGTGCCAGGCTAGCATACAGAGAGCACAGGGGGGTGCCAGTATAGCACACAGGGAGCACATGCTGTGCCATTATAGAGGAGCATGCCAGTCCTTATAGTAAAGTAACTCCAGCGAGCACAGAAGAGCCACATCACAGCAAGGGCTGTGACAGTGTACAGGAAAGACACGGACAGGGCAGTGCCAATGCACATACGAAAGATCGTAGTATCAGCAGGGCACTGACAATCCTCTAAACTTAGTACAGAGAAATTGCACAACACGATGGCTTCCTGATACCAGGGAAAGGATCTTATTTGCCACACTGCAAGCACTCTACATGGAGGATAAGACCAAGCAATGCCCAAGGACCACGCAGTACCCGAGGAGAGCTGCCAGGAACCCAATGGATTTTTTGCAGGAGGTGTCAGACCCTGGGGAAATCTCATTGGACAGTCTGATCTACCAGAGACCAGTAGGTGAGGAGGAACCCTACCAGAACCAGGGACAACCAGTGTCTTCTTCAAACAGTGAGCTGGACAAGGTCCTGGACTGCATCCTGAGCTCCTCAACCACAACTGACCCCACCCTATGGACAGGTAATGTCCCTCCTGATATACATGGCATGTCAGTAACCTCCGCAACCACAGGTAAGGTCCTGGGTGACCCCAGAACTGATACAGAAGTGTGGGATGAGACTACATACTCCCCAAAACACAGAGGTACCTTGGAGGACTGTTCTGGGAATAGGTCTTTGCATGGACTAAATATAACTGATATGTCTGTATTGCCTGTGAGCTCGGTATACCTCTCTGCCCAGGAGAGGCACATTGTGGGCACTGGTGGCATAGACCCAAGGGGTTCTAATGCTGGATCATCACATCAGTTGTCTCTATACCCAAAACAGAGCTCCTGCTTGCACCCTGGGACTGTGCCTGGTGGCAAGGTTAAACTGGAGGAGTCTGAGGTCTCTTTGTTTTCCACCCCAAAAGAGAACACACTTTGCCCGGATTATGGATTACCAACTGCCGCAACCCCAGATGCCAACCAGTTTTTGGATTTTATTTCCTGCAAAACAGAGTCTGCAAATGTCTTTGAGCCCTTTACAGACAGCCCTGAAGATTCAGATGAAAACCCCCCATCTGCCACACCCCAAAGTCTTTACCAGCCCCATAACCTTAATGGGCACCAGCTACATGCCTGCCAGTCACTGGGGGTAAAGGAACCATACCTGTCGCAGATCCTTTTACCTTATGTACACTGCATCAGGTGAGTACCCACCATTACGGCATTCACTAATAAACGTTGGATACTTTGGGTGAGATTTAATAGGATGAGAGATACAGAAAGTGAGAGATTTGGTAAGAAATCAGTTTTTTTTTTTTAAAGCGGCAATCATTTACACTGCAAAACCAGTTTGATTTTGCAGTGTAAATGATTGCCGCTTTAAAAAACAACAACTGGAGATTTCTTACCAAATCTCTCACTTTCGGAATATCTCATCCTATTAAATCTCACCCTTTATTGCTGTACAAGAATAATTGTAAAATAGTAACTCTAAAAGTATAAAAGTAACATAGTCCAATGACATGTCAAAAAGAGTTATGTAATTTCTACCAAAAAAATTAAGTTTTGGGTCCCCTGTGAGAAAGCATCATATGAACCCAAATGGGTATATTTCCTAAGATGGGAGTTCTATTGAAGATTGAATGTTGCCCATAGCAACCAATCAGATTCTATCTATTATCTTCTAGAAGGTTCTAAATAAATAAGAAGTAGAATCTAATTGGTTATATTTAAATGTCAACCACTATTGGTCAACAGTCAAAAGGTTGACACATGAAAAAGATCAACATACTTTAGGTCGATGGTTAATAGGTTGACATGGCCAAAAGGTCAACATGAAAAAGGGTGACATGGAAAAATGTTGACATGAGTTTTTCGTGATTTTTTTTTTAAACCGACTTTACCTTCGAAGTGGGCATAGAGGGAGAACCGTGCCCGAAACATGGCAAGCTCAGCAAACCACGAGAGGGGGCGCGGTGCTCTTTTATGGTATCCATGTCGACCCATGTCAACAAAGGCACCAAAAAAATCGTGAAAAACTCATGTTGACATTTTGCCATGGCGACTTTTTTCCATGTGTCAAACTTTTTATTGTCCACCAATAGTTATCGACCTTTTTTACTGGCGACCTAATGACCCAAACTTCCTTCATTATTATGAGGTTCTCTGTACTTAGTCCAGGGTAATAGACTTTTTATTTCGTGACCACATAACCATATACTGTACTTACCCTCCTTTGGGTGCTTGAGATTTTCAGAAAATAAGTCTGAAGAGGGGAAAATAGGTTGTGTCGTCCTTTCTAGTGTAGTTTATAAAATGAGGGCAAGCACATAACTGGTTGCTACGGCTACCCCAACTTTTTTCTTTACAGTTGTTTTTAGAAAGGTTCCCTACAATTTTCTGAATGCAATTTATCGGCAATAGCATGGATTATATTTCACAAAGAAATGATTTCTAGAATAACAGCGCAAAAAGAGATTGTGCAGCTAAGGTCTTCCTGAAATTGCCAAAAACACTTTCTACAGCATGGATTATATAAAATGGGTTATTAATTCTTGCTGGTATATTTTTTCAGTAATCCCTACCACATGTACACACACATCCATTCTAGGGTTCATTTTGGTGGAAGCCAATTAACAGTTATGGTATAGGGCGGGGGTCAAAAATGTCTACGTCAACCTCTATTGGTCGACAGCGACTAAGTCAACACCTGAAAATGATCAACATACTATAGGTCTCAAAAGGTCAACACTGTTTTAATTGCCTATGTCGACACATGTCGTTATGGAAAACGTATAAGTGTACCGCACCCCAATGCAATGCTCGCAATGCTTCGGGCACGGTGCCTCGTTGCGCTCACCACACTATTCTGTGCTCACTTTGGCCCTTATTCTAGTTCACTCTTTCTGACAAAATCCTTCTTAGATGGACAAAATTATGTGCACTGCAGGGGGGCAAATGTAAAATGTGCAGAGAGAATTAGATTTGGGTGAGTTATTTTGTTTCTGTTCAGGGTAAATACATACTGCTTTATTTTTACACTGCAATATAGATCCCACTTTGAAGTAAAACCCTACCCAAATCTATCTCTCTCTGCACATGTTATATCTGCCCCCCTGCAGTGCACATGGTTTTGTCCATCTAAGAAGGATTTTGTCAGAAAGAGTGAACCAAAATAAGGCCCTTTATGTCCACTTGTATAGTAAAGTATGAACCAAGTCGTTCTACACTAAAAACTTGAAAAACTCATGTCGATCTTAAGCTTGTGTCAACCTTCTGTCAACCACAACCTAGACATTGTCAACCCAGGGTCTGGATATCCCAATTAACCTACTGTACTAGTATATTTTTGGCTGTGGGAGGAAACTGGAGTACCCAGAGGAAACCCATGTAAGCACGAGGAGAATATAGAAGCGAATGGAATGGAACCCATGACCTCGGTGCTGTGAGGCAGTAATGCTAACCATTACATCATCCGTACTGGCCATACTGCATATCTTTTTAAAACATGACAGCGCATTGAGTGGCTGGGATTGTAGTTTATCATCTTCTGCTGAGGTCCTGTAGTCTTCTGCTGTAATAGTTTATGTACACAATTAAAGCCTTCACTCTTGGTACTATATATAATGTAATTCCAAGTATGTTTCTGCACGGAGCCTGAGATAAGGATCACTCTGCAGAACACTCTAGTGACAATGCCGTTCAATTAACCTTTAACATTTTAGTCACCAATGTTTAACCCCTTCATGACAGAGCCAGTTTGTGCCTTCATGACAGAGCCCTTTTTTTCAAATCTGACATGTCTCACTTAAGTGGGGATAACTTTTTTTTGCTTTTACTTATCCCAGTGATTTTGAGATTGTTTTCTCGTGACACATTGTACTTCAAGTTAGTGGTAAATTTTGGTCGATACAGTCTGTGTTTTTTTGTGAAAAATACCAAAATATCGTGAAAAAATGGAAAATTTAGCAATATGCAAAATGTCACATTTTCTGCTTGTGAGACAAATAATCATACCACTCAAAATAGTTAATAACTAACAAAGACCATATGTCTACTTTATGTTGCAATCATTATTTCAACCTCCTTTTCATTTTTTTGGACACTAGGAGGCTTCAAATATGACTAGCAAATTCTCAAATTTTCAAGAAAATTTCAAACACTGATTTTTTTAGGGACCAGTTCAGTTCTGATGTGACTTTGAGGGACTTGTATGTGAGACACCCCCATAAATGATGCCATTTCAAAAACTGCACCCCTCACAGTATTCAAAACAGCATTTTGGAAGTTTGTTAACCCTTTAGGTGTTTCACAGGAATTAAAACAAAGTGTAGGTGAAATTTCAAAATTTCTTTTTTTTTGCAGAGTTTCAATTTTAATACATTTTTCTAACGAATACAGTAGATTTTACTAGAGAAATGTGACTAAAAATTGATTCCCCCAATTCTTTTGTTTTCAAAAATATCCTATATGTGGCCCTAGTGTGCACGTTGACCAAACCACAGGCTTCATAATAGAAGGAGCACCTACTTGATTTTGGAGCCTCCTTTTTATGAGATTTTTTTTTAGGCACCATGTAGGTTTCTAGGCACCATAAGTGCTAAAAGTTAGGAACCTCCCCCACAAGTCACCCCATTTTGCAATCTACACCCCTCAGGGAATTCATCTAGGGGTATAGTGTACATTTCAAACCCCCAGGGGTTTCACCAATTTTGGTACAACTGGGATGTGAAAATGGAAAATTACATTTTTTTACACAAACATGCAGTTCTGGCTCAAAATTTTTCATTTTCACAAGGAATGAAGGAGACAAAGCACCCCAAAATCTGTGCCCCAATTTCTCCCGAGTACGGCAATGCCTCACATGTGACCAAAAAATACCAGTTGGGCGCATGACAGGACTCAGAAGGGAAGGAGTGATTTTTGGATTTGGCAGCACAGATTTTGGTGGAATGAATGGTGGGTGCCATGTTGCATTAGCAAGACTCCCAAAGCACCAATACAGTGGAACCCCCCCACAAGTCACCCCATTTTGCAAAGTACACCCCTCAGGGAATTCATCTAGGGGTATAGTGTACATTTCAAACCCCCAGGGGTTTCACCAATTTTGATAAAACTGGGCAGTGAAAATGAAAAATTACATTTTTTTACACAAAAATGCAGTTCTGGCTCAAAATTTTTCATTTTCACAAGGAATGAAGGAGACAAAGCACCACAAAATCTGTGCACCAATTTCTCCCGAGTACGGCAATGCCTCACATGTGACCAAAAAATACCAGTTGGGCGCATGGCAGGACTCAGAAGGGAAGGAGTGATTTTTGGATTTGGCAGCACAGATTTTGGTGGAATGAATGGTGGGTGCCATGTTGCATTAGCAAGACTCCCAAAGCACCAATACAGTGGAACCCCCCCACAAGTCACCCCATTTTGCAAAGTACACCCCTCAGGAAATTCATCTAGGGGTATAGTGTACATTTCAAACCCCCAGGGGTTTCACCAATTTTGATACAATTGGGCAGTGAAAATGAAAAATTACATTTTTTTACACAAAAATGCAGTTCTGGCTCAAAATTTTTCATTTTCACAAGGAATGAAGGAGACAAAGCACCACAAAATCTGTGCCCCAATTTCTCCCGAGTACGGCAATGCCTCACATGTGACCAAAAAATACCAGTTGGGCGCATGGCATGACTCAGAAGGGAAGGAGTGATTTTTGGATTTTGCAGCACAGATTTTGGTGGAATAAATGGTGGGTGCTATGTTGCACCAATACAGTGGAACCCCCCACAAGTCACCCCATTTTGCAAAGTACACCCCTCAGGGAATTCATCTAGGGGTATAGTGTACATTTCAAACCCCCAGGGGTTTCACCAATTTTGGTACAACTGGGCAGTGAAAATGAAAAATTACATTTTTTTACACAAAAATGCAGTTCTGGCTCAAAATTTTTCATTTTCACAAGGAATGAAGGAGACAAAGCACCCCAAAATCTGTGCCCCAATTTCTCCCGAGTACGGCAATGCCTCACATGTGACCAAAAAATACCAGTTGGGCGCATGGCAGGACTCAGAAGGGAAGGAGTGATTTTTGGATTTGGCAGCACAGATTTTGGTGGAATGAATGGTGGGTGCCATGTTGCATTAGCAAGACTCCCAAAGCACCAATACAGTGGAACCCCCCCACAAGTCACCCCATTTTGCAAAGTACACCCCTCAGGGAATTCATCTAGGGGTATAGTGTACATTTCAAACCCCCAGGGGTTTCACCAATTTTGATACAACTGGGCTGTGCAAATGAAAAATTACATTTTTTTACACAAAAATGCAGTTCTGGCTCAAAATTTTTCATTTTCACAAGGAATGAAGGAGACAAAGCACCCCAAAATCTGTGCCCCAATTTCTCCAGAGTACGGCAATGCCTCACATGTGACCAAAAAATACCAGTTGGGCGCATGGCAGGACTCAGAAGGGAAGGAGTGATTTTTGGATTTGGCAGCACAGATTTTGGTGGAATGAATGGTGGGTGCCATGTTGCATTAGCAAGACTCCCAAAGCACCAATACAGTGGAACCCCCCCACAAGTCACCCCATTTTGCAAAGTACACCCCTCAGGGAATTCATCTAGGGGTATAGTGTACATTTCAAACCCCCAGGGGTTTCACCAATTTTGGTACAACTGGGCAGTGAAAATGAAAAATTACATTTTTTTACACAAAAATGCAGTTCTGGCTCAAAATTTTTCATTTTCACAAGGAATGAAGGAGACAAAGCACCCCAAAATCTGTGCCCCAATTTCTCCCGAGTACGGCAATGCCTCACATGTGACCAAAAAATACCAGTTGGGCGCATGGAAGGACTCAGAAGGGAAGGAGTGATTTTTGGATTTGGCAGCACAGATTTTGGTGGAATGAATGGTGGGTGCCATGTTGCATTAGCAAGACTCCCAAAGCACCAATACAGTGGAACCCCCCCACAAGTCACCCCATTTTGCAAAGTACACCCCTCAGGGAATTCATCTAGGGGTATAGTGTACATTTCAAACCCCCAGGGGTTTCACCAATTTTGATACAACTGGGCAGTGAAAATGAAAAATTACATTTTTTTACACAAAAATGCAGTTCTGGCTCAAAATTTTTCATTTTCATAAGGAATGAAGGAGACAAAGCACCCCAAAATCTGTGCCCCCATTTCTCCAGAGTACGGCAATGCCTCACATGTGACCAAAAAATACCAGTTGGGTGCATGGCAGGACTCAGAAGGGAAGGAGTGATTTTTGGATTTTGCAGCTCAGATTCTGGTGGAATGAATGGTGGGTGCTATGTGGCATTAGCAAGACCCCCGAAGCACGGTGAAATGATGAACCTAATAATCCATAGATGTGTGGTATATTTTGAAACACTCCTTTATACATAGGCCGGGTTTGTCGGGGCAAGTTTCACAGTGGAAAATAGTTTCCTTTCTTATTCCCTTTTTATAGCAAACTTTGCACCTTTTTTGTGTCCTGCCCTTTCTTGCAGTGGAGGGGATTTCGTTGGGAAAATGCTGCCCTGGTACAATACGGGGGCCAGTACTAGAAGTACTGGGGCCCTCTGCCTGCTGGTTCCCAAATATTAGGCCCTTTATGATTTCCTCTTGAAAGTGCATAAATGTCCCCCTCTGGCCGGTAGAACGGAATAGCACGTAAGCGTTATACAGTGCCATCTGGATGATATACACGGCCAGCTTCTTGTACCAGATATTTGTTTTCCGCAGGGCACTGTACGGCTTCAGTACCTGATCTGAAAGATCCACTCCGCCCATGTACTTATTGTAATCTAGGATACAATTTGGTTTTGAGGTGTGGGTACTGGTACCTCGTACAGGGATGGAGGTGGTACTGTCTCCATGAATTGTTGTCAGTATAAGGACATCCCTCTTGTCCTTATATTTGACCAACAACATATTTTCGGTGCATATTCCCCTGCTTTCACCCCTTCTCATTACTTGGGCAATGTGCGTTTTTGGGAGGCCTCTTTGGTTCTTACGCACAGTACCGCAAGCTGCTGTACCTCTTGAACCAAGGGCCTTAAACAGGGGGATGCTGGTGTAAAAGTTATCCACATAGAGGTGATAACCCTTATCCAGGAAGGGGTGCATTAAATCCCAGACAATTTTTCCACTAACACCTACGAGGGAGGGGGGGCATTCTGGCGGTTCAATTCTTGAATCCTTCCCTTCATATACCCTAAACTTGTGGGTGTACCCTGTGGTGCTTTCACACAGCTTATACATTATGCCATACCTTGCCCTCTTACTGGGAAGGTACTGGCGGAATTTAACCCTTCCTTTAAAATGTATAAGGGACTCGTCGATGCTAATACATTTATCAGGGATGTATAGCTCTGCAAATTTGGCACTGAAATGATCAATGACCGGCCTGACTTTGAATAGCCTGTCAAAGGTGGGATCATCTCTGGGTGGGCACTGTGCATTATCGGTGTAATGTATAAATTTATGGATTGCCTCAAAACGAGTCCGAGTCATGGCCATACGGTAAAATGGGGTGCTGTACAGAACATCTGTACTCCAATATTGCCTAATTTGTGGCTTTTTTACTATGCCCATATGAAACACCAGACCCCAAAACGTCATCATCTCTACTGCATCTACAGGGGTCCACCTAGCAAATGATGACGTGGGGTTTTGAGCAATAAACTGCTGGGCATATAAATTAGTTTGGTCCACCATTAAATTTATAAAATCATCAGAGAAAAATAATTTGAAAAAGTCAATTTCTCTGAGACCTGTGGAATCAAATTGGATTCCTGGCATGGCCAAAAACTCAGGAACCTGGGGCTCAAAATTGTCTGGTGGTGGGGTCCATACGAGATCAATTATTGGGGGGGGGGGGTCTCAGCTGCTCTACGGGGGCGTCTTTGAGGGGGTCCCTCATCACCAGAGGAGGAAGAGGAGCTTAAGACGAATCCTTCAAATTCCCCGCTTGCCTCACTGGCTGTGTCAGAATCAGAAGCAAGCATGGCATATGCCTCCTCCACTGAATACATTCTTCTGGATGACTGGGATGACATTTGGGATGACATTTGGGATGACATTTTTATTTTTGTGTTACTGGTAGTGAAATGTTTCAACACGTGTATAGTGTAGGGGGGGGTACAAACTTTATTTCAACCCGGGGGGTATGTAGTCTGTAGTGTGTATGTAGTGCAGAAAAAAAAAATACTTTATACAAAAAAAAAAAAATTGAAGGGGTTAAAAAAAAAAAAAATTGAAGGGGTTAAAAAAAAAAAAATTGAAGGGGTTAAAAAAACTAAAAAAAAGGTCCTGCGCCAAAAATTGAGCACAGATGTTGGTCAGTAACGTCCGTCACTGAACAGCGCTCAAAGGCAACAGGAATTTGATCAAAAAAAAAAAAAAATAGATCAACCCTGTGCCGAAAAAGCTGATCAGTGATGTACGTCACTGATCAGCGCACAGTGGCCACAGGACACCCACAAAATCACAATGTGTGTAAAAAAAAAATTAAAAAAAGACCACACAGCACCCACAAAAAAAAAAAAAAGGTGATCAGTGATGCGACACTGATTACCAGTGAGGGGCAGCAGGTGCACAACCTTTGGTGCAACTGGCAGCAACTGACAGGTATATATAAAAAAAAAAAACCTCTGCGCCCCCAAAAAGTTGCTGATCACCTCAGATATAGTGATCAGCACAAAAGGCGGGGGTAGCAGACACAAAATATACACTCTCTATCACAGGGTTGCCGACTTTCAGAAAATCCTCTCCGGGAGAAGCCCGGAGAGGAAGCTTTCATTACGTTTTTTGGGGGGCGGGGCTTAACCGTGACGTCATTAAGCCCCGCCCCCATTACGGAAATAGACTAAATAACTGATATCCATGGAGGGGGCGGGGCTAAAACGTCACGATTGTGCCGTTTTAGCTCCGCCCCCTCCCCTGAGACCCGCGGATTGCGGCATATAAATGCCGCGATCGGGGGGCTCAGTGGGGGTCCCCCTGATTCCGGGAGGGTTGCCCACCCTTCCGGGGGCCGGGAGGAAGGACCCGATTTTCGGGAGACTCCCGCAAATTCCGGGAGGGTCGGCAACCCTGCTCTATCACTCTCTGTCACTATCTCTCTCTATCTCTCACTATCTATCACTATCTATCACTATCTATCACTATCTATCACACTGCAGCAGCAGCACTGACAGTTATATGTATAAAAAAAAACCTGCACCCCCAAAAAGGGGGGGTAGCAGACACAAAATATACACTCTCTATCACTCTCTGTCACTATCTCTCTCTATCTCTCTATCTCTCACTATCTATCACTATCTATCACTATGACACTGCAGCAGCAGCACTGACAGTTATATATATAAAAAAAAAAACTGCACCCCCAAAAAGGGGGGTAGCAGACACAAATCTCTCTATCTCTCACTATCTATCACTATCTATCACTATCTCTCACTATCTATCACTATCTATCACTATGACACTGCAGCAGCAGCAGTGACAGTTATTTATATATAAAAAACCCCTGCACCCCCAAAAAGGGGGGGTAGCAGACACAAAATATAGCTCTCTCTGTCACTATCTCTCTATCTCTCTCTATCTCTCTCTCTATCTCTCAGTGGGGCAGATGTATTAAGACTGGAGAAGAGATAAACTGGAGATAAAGTGGAGATAACTTGGAAGAGTTAACGCACCAGCCAATCAGCTGTGTTTGAAATATGACAGTTGGGATCTGATTGGCTGGTGCGTTACCTCCTTCCACTTTATCTCCAGTTTATCTCTTCACCAGGCTTAATACATCTGCCCCTATCTCTCTATCACACTGCAGCAGCAGCAGGAAGTCTCAGGAAGTCAGATCCAGGAAGCGTCCAGCACGCTACAAGCAGTTATCAAGTGATCAGGTAAGGTATTTGCAAGGATCAGGTAAGTATTAGCAAGGATCAGGTCAGTATCACGGCAGATAGGCACGGTGACCGCTCTGCACGCTATTCCAGACCGGAATGGCGTCTGCAGCGCAGTCACCGTTAGTTTAAATGTCGCGCCTTGGCTGTGATTGGTCCGTGGGTCCCACGGACCAATCACAGCCTTGGGGGCAGGTGGGGTGAGGGTGGGGTGAGGTGTCATCGTCACCGATGACCCCCTCATGCCCCCTGACGCCAGGCGGTGATTGACACCTGTGTTACCAAGCGTCTGATTCGCTGGTAACACAGGAAAACGCTGTGAATGGCTGTTCACACTGAACAGCCAATCACAGCGATCGCCGACGGGGGGGCGACATCGCAGCCCCCCCTGGGCATGCAGGGACATGTCTGCTGTCAGGGACAGCAGACATCGTCCCTCTGTCACTGCGTCTCGAGACGCAGTGACAGTTTAAAGTCATGACGTATATATACGTCATGTGTCGGGAAGTACTTCCCGGCCATGACGTATATATACGTCAAATGTCGTGAAGGGGTTAAGCTACGGTCTATCTCTCTCTATTTATAAGTAGGAGAGCGAGGTACAAAGGGCATAATTCAGACCTGAATTGGGCCCATATAACACCCACTGTTGGGGACGGGGCTGAATTCGGACCCTTAGCTGGCCCATTGAAGTGTCTGGGTTACTTTGCAGGATTACTTGTCAAAGCGAATAATTTCATTTAAAAAAAAAATTCAAGTGATTCAGGTAATATACTTATAAAACGATTTAGTTTGGACAGTTGTTGCCTGTAGCGATTCTCGCACTTCTGCACGGCTTCCTGAATCATCCTCATTGGGCGATAGAGATTTTCTGGGCTCAGCTGCGCTGCCGCAGTGGGCTGTCCCAGAAAATCTCCGGACATACCACTAATATACAATAGGTGCGCGCCAGTGGTGTCCAGGTGTGCACCACTGGCGTAGCACCTCTAGTGCCCACTCCCCCCCACAAACCTTGTCCCCCCATCACCTTTGCTCCGGTGATCAGTACGCTGGAGCTCCCCTGACCCGCCAGCCAGCTAGCCACCCTTCACTCATTTCACAGTGACGTCGGCGGCAGGCTCGGGTATGGTCGGCGCGGCTCGGGGGGACTCGGGAGCGCTCAGGCACCCGAGTCCTCCCGAGTCGCCGCGATCATCCCCCAGCCTGCCACCTACGTCACTGCTGAATGTGACAGGAGGCCGGCTAAGGCAGCAGCGGGAGCTCCAGCGTACTAACGCTGGAGCAGAGGTGAGGGAGGGGGGCTTACAAATTCCTGTGGTGGGTTTTGCTGGGGCAAGAAAAACCTGCCCTGCAGTGGCGTAGCTAGGTTTGGGGCGCCCCCCCCCCCATCCCCCATCGCCGCAGGCTTACCTGTCTGCGCGTCCCGGCTCCCCTCCTGGCTTCAATTAATTCTATGCAGACGGACCACGATAAAATGGCCGCCCCCATACCGCAGACAGTTTCAGAGAATTGTCTGCTTTATGGGGCGGCCACTTTATTGTGGTCCGTCTCCATAGAATTGATTGAAACCAGGAGGGGAGCCGGGACGCGCAGACAGGTAAGCCTGCGGGGGATGGGGGGCGGGGGCATTACTATAGCACCGCAGCCCCCCGGCGCCCCGCGGGGGCTGCGGTGCTATAGTTACGCCACTGCTGCCCTGGTAGGTTTGTCCTGCCCCAGCAAAACCCACTACTCAAGGGGTTAAAGCCTGTGCGATTCTGCCTTTTTTTTTGCAATGCATCAGCTCCCTCATTCAGAATTGTTGTGGCCAAATTGCATGAATTGCGCTATGAATTGCTGCCGCATCCACGGTACTCGCCCGACTTGGCTCCCTGCGACTTTTTTCTGTTGCCTAACCTGAAAACATGGCTCGCGGGGGGGGATTCAGCTCAAACGAGGAGGCCATCGTCGAGACAGAAGCCTACGTGAGTTTGACCAATCATATTTTTTAGAGGGTGTAAAGAAATGGCAGGGACGTTGGGAAAAGTGTATTACCGTGAAAGGAGATTATGTTGAAAAATAAATAAAAATGTTTTTGAAAAATTTTCGTCTTCATTCTTTACACAGGTACTTAATGATCCACCCTGGTATATTATAATGATTCTATTTAGTGATGACCTATTGTTATGTTTATATCTAAAGGTCGGAGGAGCCAGGTCAAACGTCTCAGTACAGCTTTGACTCGTTACCGCAGAAGACCTGTTTAATCTGTGGGGATGAGGCATCGGGCTGTCACTATGGAGTTCTCACCTGCGGGAGCTGCAAGGTCTTCTTCAAGAGAGCCATAGAAGGTAAGGGTTTAATCACATCATTAAAGATCAGCAGTCAGGTGTAATAGACTCCGAGGTTGGCAGCCATGCAGTATGCCGGCCAACATCAGACGTTTTATTAAAGGGGCAATCACTTACAAGGCAAAACCATACTTTGTTAGGGATTGCCGATTTAAAAAATTCAGAGTGTTAATGTCATAGTAACCTCTAAAAACAACTGTTTTCTGTACATTTACCTATCAATGATCACAGCATGTGGTGGCAATTGCCTGCTATAGAATTATTTATTTTTTAACCGATACATTTTATTTATTTTTAATTCGTAATTGAATCTGCATCTGGAAGCCTAAGACCACATAATTTTATTTTAGCAAATAGCCCTGAAAATAACTTTTATTGTTTTTTGATACATGCAATTAATAGAAATGTTGGGTGACATTCTATGGGTTGCGATTTGTGTTTTTTTGCGTTAATTAGTAAAAAAAATGGCGATATCGCATTTTTCCTTCAAATCGCATATTTAATAGGACGCGCTAAGGGACAGAAATCGCATATTATGTGCGTTAATGCATGCTGACCAAAAGTGCGAGATTAATTCGCATTTTTATCGCATCCAGATGTTTTCATACAGAACAGTATACAACTCGCTTATTTAATGCAATGCGCATTTGCAAATCGCACTTTTTAGGTGTCTAATTATCGCACTTATTTCAGACCAGGTTCTATTTGGCGAATTAGCCAGAACCCTGCACAGATCGCAATGTTCTGTGCAGGGTTCTGGTGTTAAAAAAATAAATAAAAATGGTTAAAATAAAAAAAAAACGAGCGCGGGGTCCCCCGCCAGAGCATAACCAGCCCCGGGCTCATTGAGCCGGTGCTGGTGACATAAAATCAGGGTCGCCGACAAATAGGGGTCCCCTTAATTTAATGAAACCAGCACCAGGCTCAAGGTCCGGCGCTGGTTCCCAAAATACGGGGGACAAAATGACTAGGGGTCCCCCGTATTTTAAGAACCAGCACCGGACCCAACCAGCCAGCAGGGTAATGCCACAGCCGGGGGACACTTATTATATAAGGTCATGCGGCCAAAGCATTAACCCCCTGGCTGGTCAGCATAGGCAGGGGTCCTGGGGAAGTGGGGACCCCCCCAAAGAAGGGGTCCCCCCCTCCAGGACTTACCAGCCCATGCTGATAGTCCGGGGCTGTCCCCGATGCCCCAGGGCGGTGGGCATCGGGCTGATGGATTGTGTAAAAAAAAAGAAGAAAAACTATTGTTTTCTACTGGCGAACTATGAGTCCCAGCAAGCCTACCCCGCATGCTGGGACTTGGAGAACCACAAGTCCCAGCATGCGGGGCATTAAAGGGCCAGCTGGCACTTGTAGTTCGACTTTCTCGGCTCCTGATTGGCCAGAAATCATTCTGAATACAGACGCCGAGGAAGAAACATCTCTGCGCCTGTGAAAGTCCTGTAAGCCGGGTAGCAGATGGGAGCAGCGCTTCTGCCGGAGAGGATGCCGAGGTCGTCGCCGGGGACCAGGTGAGTAGGATTTCCTTCCTTAGGTACCCCTGGGGACTACCTCAGATCCTGGACCCCGGATTCTTCAGGCCAGGAGCCCCGGAACCCTGGACCAGCCCCGGAACCAGGACCAAGGCCCCGGAACCGGACTCTTCTGCCCTGGAGCCCCGGAGCCCGGACCCAGGATCCAGGGACCGACCGACGGGCTCAAGGTAGGTAAGTATCAGTGTGTGTGTGTTATGTGTGTATTAAACTTTTATTTTTCAGGGTGTCAGTGTGTTTTCTTTAACTATTTTTTGTACTGTAGAACTACAAGTGCCAGCTGGCCCTTTAATGCCCCGCATGCTGGGACTTGTGGTTCTCCAAGTCCCAGCATGCGGGGTAGGCTTGCTGGGACTCATAGTTCGCCAGTAGAAAACAATAGTTTTTCTTCTTTTTTTTACACAATCCATCAGCCCGATGCCCACCGCCCTGGGGCATCGGGGACAGCCCCGGACTATCAGCATGGGCTGGTAAGTCCTGGAGGGGGGGACCCCTTCTTTGGGGGGGTCCCCACTTCCCCAGGACCCCTGTCCATGCTGACCAGCCAGGGGGTTAATGCTTTGGCCGCATGACCTTATATAATAAGTGTCCCCCGGCTGTGGCATTACCCTGCTGGCAGGTTGGGTCCGGTGCTGGTTCTTAAAATACGGGGGACCCCTAGTCATTTTGTCCCCCGTATTTTGGGAACCAGCGCCGGACCTTGAGCCTGGTGCTGGTTTCATTAAATCAAGGGGACCCCTATTTGTCGGCGACCCTGTTTTATGTCACCAGCACCGGCTCAATGAGCCCGGGGCTGGTTATGCTCTGGCGGGGGACCCCGCGCTCGTTTTTTTTTTTTTAATTTGCGCTTTCCTGCAAACGTGCGATTTTCAGACATGAAAATCGCACATTTTCAGGACTAAAGACATCGCACCACTTCGCCGCAAATCGCACCACTTCGCACTTTTCAGCCTCCAAAACGCATCACATTAAATATGCGAATTATTACTGAAAAGTGCGATTTGAAAAAGTGCGATTTGCGGCGATGTGGTGCGCTAAAAAAAACATGCGCATTTATCTCAAAGCATAGAATGTCACCCAAAGTATTGGACAATTATTCAATCATAGGTCTTTTTTCACGTTTAATTTATTGAAATTTCCCTGCAACTTCTAGAACTCAACATGGCAAGGCATGCTGGGATGTGTAGTTTCACCATAGTTTGGCCATGCCTGGTGTAACCCGTTGCCATGTACTGTAGCCGTGTCCCCAGAAAATGGTATAGGCCAAAAAAATGTCAGTCATTTTTGTTTGGATATTTCTCATGTTGACCTATTAATCAGGTCGACTTTTTCTACTTGTTGATCTAAAAAACTGTTGACCTCATATGTCAACTTAATGACTGTCCTAACCGTTGTCCGGCGTTAGTGTGTCATCAGCGGTGGTCTGGAGAGGGTGTGGTAGGGGACCAGCGAGTTTCTGTTTATATAATTGATGGAGGGTCGCAGTGTGAGGAATTATTATGGGAGGCATGGGGGAGGGGGGGGCATGGGTGGAATCACTGTGGGGCAGTGAGGGGCAATGTGTGAAATTGCTTGGAGTTCCAATGGATATTGAATTACTCTGGGGTACGTGCACTCTGCTTTGGTATCACATTGTGGCCTGTATCTCAATACTGACCAGACTACTAGAAGCACCAAAGCAGCCAGCGACACCCAGGGCAGGGAAGAGGAACTGCACAGGTTTTTAAAGGAGCAGGGTGCTCGAATGAAGACTATCGCCTAGTCTCAGTTCCTGTGCAAGAATGGGTGGTGATTCTAGACCAGGGCTGGGCAATTGCGGCCCTCCAGATGTTGATGAACTACACATCCCAGCATGCCTTGCATCAGTTTCAGCATGGCCACATAGCAAAACTAATGCAAAGCATCCTGGGATGTGTAGTTTATCAACATCTGGAGGGCCGCAATTGCCCCGCCCTGTTCTAGACACTCCATCATCTGCGTGCACCACTGATTGTTAGCTGTGGACAATTTCCACACTGGCTGGCTTTTCCATTATTTTCACTGCTTGTTACATCATTTTTTTCTGTCAGATATTGGGAACTAAAACTTGGATATTAGGGTTAGCGTATACCCAGGGTTGCCAACTTTCAGTAGGAGTTCGGGGGCGGGGCTTAAACGTGACACCATTAAATGATGCGATTATGACACTTTAGCCCCGCCCCCTACCCGTAGATCTGCAGATAAGGTAATTCAAGGGGGGGGGGGGAGGGATTGCCGAAATCATGGGGGGGGGAGCGGATCCCCCAGAATCCGGGAGGGTTGTCCACCTTTCCGGGGGCCGGGAGGGTGACCCGATTTACTAATATGGGAGTTCTATTTCACATGGGATGTTGCTAGGGGCAACGAATCGGATACGATCTTCTAAAAAATGGTGCTAATTAAATAAGTAGATTCTTATTGGTTGCCCATAGCAATATTCCATCTTCAATAAAACTCTCATCTTAGTAAATAAACCTCATTGTCTTGGTTACAAAACCATCAAATCATGTGGAAGTCTATTGTATCGGTACATGTACCCAAGACATCCTGTTATTAATATCACTCCTCTCCCTGCCCTCACATGGTAGCCATGTTTTTTTGCCTACCAGATATATTTTGAAAAGGAAAAAATGGTTTGATGGATGACTGCTAAGAAAAAAACATGCTGAAATATGACTAGCTTGGTAATTAAAGAAAATGTGATATTATTGCTTTCAATAACACCTAGCACAGTGGCGTCCGACTCATGGCCCTCCAGCTGTTGTGGAACTACACGTCCCAACATGCCCTGCCACTGTTTTAGCAATCCACTATATAAAATCTGTGGAAGGGCATGCTGGGACGTGTAGTTCCACAACAGCTGGAGGGCCATGAGTTTGACACCACTGACCTAGCAGTACTCTTGTGTCATGTGACCACTGTTGGTTGCTCAGGAGATGAAACCCCCTGTTACCTCTGCTCAGAACATAGTTAATTGCCAAACATATAAGTCCTTCAATGTTTGTTTTTACCTCATTAAGCATGCCTGTGGGCTAGTTAGATGTGTAATATGTAATCTGCACTTTGAGTACTTCTGAAAGGGTACTTGCTGTTATTTTCAAGGATGAAAGCAATGACCCACACATTCCTATGACAAGAGACATTGCTCGGTCAGATATCAGATAGGACAGATTGGATATGGTATCAGGGGACCCATCATTATCACATGAGCCTGGAACTTGTTTACTGTACTTGGTTATTTATAAATCTATGCATACTTGCCTACGCTCCCAGAAAGTACGGATGGCTCCTGAAAATTAGATGGTGCCTTGTACATCTCATACAGCACAACCCCACCATGCAGTGGCCTAAAGTAGTGGACAGGGGAGAGGCGATGACACAATCTGCGCTGAATTGTGCCATCGTGGGCCTGCCCCCTGTCTCACAATCTCAGAATTCTGTAGTAGTTTTGTTTTTGTGGTTTCGCATCCATAGCTTGTTGTTAGAGATTCCAGATTGGCTGATTTCTGGTCATCCTTTCTTTGCCACCATGTGCTTTTTAAGTAAAAATCATATTTAATTCAATAAATTAACATTTTCTCTGCCAAATCTACCTCAAAATGCCCTTATTTACTTTACAGTTTGCGGTTTAAGTGATTTTTGCCCCATGACACGCCTCATCCGATAGCTTTATCCAATCAGAATGCTTACTAACCTCAGCTGAGTTTGGCAGCCAATACAGGGCTTGCAGCTCCTATGTAAACTCTTCCTGTTCACCAGCACACATCCAGATCAACAAGCAACATTACTGATTTCCTGCTCTGCAGCTAATCTGCAGTCTCCACCTCCATTTTCTGTGCCATAGGGGTCAGTTTATTAACATTGTTTTTTTTATGTTCAAAAGAGTGGGTTTTTTTTATACACTTTTCTCAAGATTTTAGTATCATATGAATGTTTTAAGATGTTTTGGATCAGTTTCCATGCCAGTTTCCATGCCATTCATGACCAAAAATGTGAAAAACTCCATGTCGACCTTTTGACTGCCGACCTTCCCCATGTCGACCTAATGACCACGTCGACCTTCCTGCATGTCGACCTTATGCTTGTAGACCTAGTTGCTGTCTATCCAATGATCCCATTCCTATAAATCAGTACAGGGATGAGGCCAGTGTGATTAGCTGTGTGTAATGGTGCCCATATACTTATGCGATGGGATTCGATGCGACATCGAAGTACGATGTCCATCGAATCCGATCACATTTTTGAGTGCAAAAGTCAGCACCCGATGGTGCATGCCACCTTCCGATGGCACATCGGGTGCTGGAAAAGGGCGGTCATGGGGTGGCGGAGTAGTGTATGCTAGCAGTAGCGCTTGCAGGCAGATTTGTTTATAACACTGGGCTGCCCTGTGATTGGTTGAGAGAGCTCAGCCAATCACAGGGCAGCCCAGTATTTTAAACAATTCTCCCGCCACCACTGACTTCCGCCGCCTGCAAGCACATAATATCTATCGACGCGACATTCGATGGCGTGCCCGTGCATCGCGTCGAAAAGTCCCCTAAAAATGCATACAATCATTCGATTTATCGGCCAGAATTGGTAGAAATCGAATGATTGTATACAATGTCTCACAAGTGTATGGGCAGCATTAGATTAGCTGTCTGATAGACACACAGGCTGATTACTGTGTAAAATAAAATTAATTAATTCTCACCTCCCGGAGGTCTGCTGGTGCTCCTGTGTCAGCCCTGACAGTCTTTATGGCTCAATGCTGTGACCCCAGATAGAGAAAAGTGATGCTGTAAAGTGGCAGCTCACTTTACAGCAACGGGGGTCACAGAAGGGTTAGTTCTAAATTCAAGTGTGCTAAGGGACCTCCTGACATGACAGGGGAGGAGAGGGGATGGAGAAAGGAAGAACAAGGAACTGAAACGGACCCGCGCACACTCGCTTCGCTCGCCATGCTTCGGGCACAAAAGCTCGCTCCGCTCCCCACCAGGTTACTAAAGGCAACCGGTGGTGGCGTGAATAGTGAAGGAGCAAGCCCCCCCGTGCCTGCACCTCCCCGTGGGCGTGAAAGGTCACAGAAGGAGGAAGCCTCGAAGACAGGCAGAGTTCCAGGAGCTAATCTATAGGTGGCGAGTATGATCAGCAGTGGTGTGGAGGGGTTGTGGAGCTGTGGGGGGGTTGTGGTGTAGTGGGGTCATCATGATGGGAAGGGGGTGCCAGTAGCGGGATTGTCTGCTGCGGTGCATGAGCAGCACAGGACCAGGATACTTTTTATGTAATGATGTAATTGATACATTTGTACAATTTACCTTAGATTGCTATATAAATGCTGGCTCTCCTATACCTTGCTTTGATGTATAGCTCAGACATTTGTACATGAGAGGGAAGGCCACCAAACTCTGGGACTAAAGGTACACTTACACTGAGCCGATTTGGGCCAATTCCGACTGATCAGGCTGTCATATCGGGCCAAATTGAGTCAGTTTGATGTCCCCTTGCGTGGTCCCATGCGCATTGGACCTGAATCGGTGGTTGGGCCTGTTGGCTGTCCGACCACCCTACCTGGGAGTGACATGGGTGGGGAGCAGGGACGCATGCACTTCGAAGGTCCCGGTGATTCGCAGGGTATTGGGTATCCGTACATCAGGATTGCCTACCTGCCCCTCTCCTTCAGGGAGAAAATGCTCTGTTCCTGGGCTTCCCTGGTAATGTAGGATTGCCAGCACCTGTGGGGAGCCAGGTAACTGATAAGAAAGGTGTTTCACCACAGGTGATGGCAATCCTACATTACCAGGGAAGCCCAGGAACAGAGCATTTTCTCCCTGAAGGAGAGGGGCAGGTAGGCAACCCTGTTTTTATTACTGTCTAAATCACAGGTGCTCAGAGTCGATCTCCGGGACCCCACGCAGTGCATGTTTTGCAGGTCTCCTCACAGAATCAAGTGAAATAATTAGCTCCGCCTGTAGATTTTCTAAAAGTGTCAGTCAGTATTGTAATGAGTGCACCTGTCGGTTGACCTGAAAAGCGTGAACTGTGAGGGGTTCTGAGTACCGAGTTTAAGAACCACTGGTCTAAATAGATATAAACAAACAGCATTTTATTCCAGTAATATAATTTATGCTTTATCAATAGTTATCAACAATGCAGTTCTTTTTCCCAGGATGCTTTGCTGCGGACCTGCTATTTCCATGTGCACTTGAATCATGGGAGCTTTGCCGTCCCTGTATTACTATGTATATTGAGTGGTATAGTAGTGTAGATATTGCTTTAGAGTTAAAGCTTTTTCTAATCATTGCATTTTGCTCCTGTGATTTTGGGTGCTGATCTCTCTGATTAGTATATAGGTTGCAGTGTTGGATACTGGTTTGCAGAGTAGCGGTAGGTGCGAGGTGTGATTTGGACGATGGAGCAGGGCTGTGAATGACTCGCTGCTATTAGTGACTCCTTTTACATTTTCCTAGTAGCAAGTTGGCAAATTTCCACTTCCAAAATAAATGATTTTGTTCTACTTTCAATTTTTCTTTCCGTAGCTCAGTGACCAGGGGTTCTGGGAAATAATCTGACAAAGAAAAGTCACTTGGATACAACTAAATATATCCAACTAGCAAATAGCAGAGGAGGACAATTTACTGTAATGCTCACAACAGTCCAGGCAGTCCCAGCCAGCCGTCCTCCACCGCTGAATGCATCTTGTCCGTGCGAGTGAGCAGCCTGGCATATGGGTACCGTCTGCTGGCTGGTATAGGGGCATGTAGCAAATTGTGTAAGCTAGTCCCCGAAAAGAGCGATGTACTCACCATCAAATGATTTTCCTCTGCCAGGATTTACTTTTTAGTTGATAACGGGGTTTTTACCGCATTTTTAGTTTAGAGAATCTCCCCCATTGGCTGCCAGCAGCAGCACCCTTTCCATGACCCCTAACAAACTTTTAAAGCAGAACCAGCACAAGGAACCTTCGGTGGTTTATGTTGTTAGATTGTAGCGCTCAGCGCCTGTCTCCATACACTGTCTAGTGTAAGGCTCACAGTCTGCCTTGTCCCCTTGCAGCAACGTAGCTAGGCGTCACCTTGAGTGACAGCTCGCTTAAGCGAATAGCAGGGCAGAGACCCCTGACCCTGCTGGCAGCGCTCCCTTTCCTGTTAGGAAGTCCCCGCGTAGTGTGTGCCTCAGAGAGAGCGTGTGTGACTCCATCCATGCTGTTTGTAGCTCCACGTGCACCGGAGCGCGTAAGAGCAAGCCCCGCTGTAATCCCGTTACCAGCGTGACATTTGCACAGGGAGATTCATCATCATTGGCAGCAGCGACGACTGGGAGAGGTACCGCCAGCGTAAACCAGTTGATAGCCATTAACCCTGCACAAGCCAAACGCTACAGCTAAGTAACAACCAGACATTGTGATTCCCAATGTATCAGTTGTATTACTGCCTGAAGTTAACTGCAAAAGTACTGTTGTATCCTACAAGCCTGCCACTTGAATAAATCCTTCAGTTGGTTATATCTTCGGAGTGTGTCGTCTAACAACCACCCTGCACGTACTTATAGACACTCTGCCAATAGGTTATGGGCCCAGCACGTCACGTGCGCGAAGATTAACCCCCTAAAGACAAAGTGCTAGCGCAGTACATAAAAGAACACAAAGGAATTATTTCTGAATTGCCATTTGTGAAAGAGTTAACGAGAATGCACAGTACAGGGCATAGCATGAACTTTCCAAAGCTCAAAGGCTCAGAGAATTATACTACATGGAAGTTCGCTATGGAAATGCAGCTTAAGAGGGAGAAGCTATGGAAAGTCACAATAGCCCCAGGAGATAGTCCAAACCCAGAAGAGGTAGACAAGGCCATTGGCACAATAGGCCTGGCTGTGGAGCAGCATGTTTATTCTACTATCTGTGGGAAGGAGTCCGCTAAGGACATGTGGACAACTCTACAAGGTGCTTATGAGAATAAAGGCTTAATGAGAAGGATAAGTCTGAGACGCACACTGTATGGAACAAAGCTGAATGCATGCAAGGACATGAACGATTATATTGATAAGATACTATCGATAGCTCAGCAATTGGCATGTGTAGGAGCAAAAGTGGATGAGGAAGAAGTGGCGATGGTAATGCTGCAGAACTTGACAGAAGAATTTGACTTTCTGGTTGTCGCACTAGAGTCAAATGAAACCAAGCTTACAACTGAAGTTGTGAGAGCCAAGCTACTACAGTTCCAAGAGAGAATCCACAAGGATGCCATAGCTGAGGGTTCTGCCTTAGTAGCAAAGGGTGCGAAACCCAAGAAATGCACATTCAAATGCTATGTGTGCCACAAAGTAGGGCACAAGGCTTCAGAATGCAGGATGAAGAACACTAGTGGCATGCACAAGCGGCATGACAAGAAGAACGAGTCAGCACTAAATGTAACAGACAAGCCAAGGAGGGATCTCTGGTACATGGACTCGGGAGCCTCTAGACACTTCAGCTGCAACAAGGAGTGGTTCAATTCTTTAACACAGTGTACACCCACAACAGTTACCGGGATTGGTGAAAAGGTCCTTACTGCGTCAAATGTTGGGACAATCACAGTGAGACTAAGAATTGAGGGACAGACAGTAGTCACAGATATTCAAGACGTCCTGTATGTACCAGAATTGGGAAGTAACCTCATCGCTATCAGCGTACTCGAGGCAAAAGGCTACAGAGTCCAGTTTGCAAAGGGCAGGTGTATGGTGCATAATGAAAGAGGGACTGTAATTGCTTCAGCAACCCGATGCAACCAACTATACGTCCTAGACACAGATGAATGTGTAGCTTTGGCAGCCTCTGCTGAAAATGAGTCGATGGAACTCTGGCACAGACGTTTGGGACACTTAGGATATGATAATGTCCAGAAACTAGCTGATGGGATGGCAACAGGAATCACAGTGAAAGACACCGGAAGACCTGTGTGCGAGAGTTGCATAAAAGGCAAGCAGACCCGCAACCCATTTCCCAAGTCAGCGAGCAGAGCAGAAACACAATTAGCTCTGGTGCACACAGATGTGTGCGGACCAATGGAAGAGGAGTCAACCAGTGGTTACAAGTACTTCATGACTCTCATCGATGACGCCACAAGAATGACACACGTATACTTCATAAGAAAGAAAAGTGAGGTGGTCAAGAAAATTGTGGAGTACAAGAACCTAGTGGAAACTCAGACGGGCCTAAAGCTAAAGGTCCTGAGATCCGACAATGGGGGAGAGTACGAAAATGGAGAAGTAACCGACTTCCTAAAAGGGCATGGCATAAAGCATCAGCTGACGATGGCCTATACGCCTGAACAGAATGGCGTAAGTGAAAGGGCGAACAGAACAATCGTTGAAAGAGCACGAGCGATGGTGAGTGATGCTGGCCTAGAGAAAAGTTTTTGGGCAGAAGCTGTATCTACTGCAGTATACCTGAAAAACAGAACACCTACAGTGGCTGTGAAAGGGAAAACCCCCTTAGAGGCCTGGTCTGGGAAGAAGCCAGACATCAGTCATCTCCGTGTCTTTGGGAGCAGAGCTTATGCGCATATACCAAAGGAGAAAAGGAAGAAACTTGACCCAAAATCAAGACAGTGCATATTGCTAGGCTATTGTGAGGAGAGCAAAGGGTACAGACTCTGGGATGCAGAGAACAGACGTCTTCTGAAATCAAGAGATGTGATATTCCAAGAAACAGCATCACCCACAAAAGCAAAAGAACAAGAAAAGCAAGCACTAGTAGAGGTGTGTGAAATAGAAAGCATACCTGAAACAGAAAATACTGAAGAGGGAAGCAAACCAACAAACAGAGCTTCTATAAGAAGAAACAAGGGCATACCAGCCAGAAGATATGAGGAAGAATATGCGAATATTGTTTTCAGTGAACCTCAGAGTATTCAAGAAGCGAAAGCGTGCAGTGATTGGGAGAAGTGGAAATCTGCAATAGACACAGAGCTATCAGCACTGAGAGAGAACGATACTTGGACCATAGTAGATAGGCCAAGCAACCGCAAGACAGTCAAGAACAAGTGGGTCTTCTGCAAGAAGTTAAATTCAGACGGAGAAGTTGCCCGTTACAAAGCCCGTCTTGTTGCTAAGGGATACACACAGAGATCCGGAATTGACTACGGGGAGATATACTCACCTGTTGCGAGGTATAACACTCTCAGGTTAGTAATTGCAGTCGCCACCTTACAAGACTTACTGCTATACCAACTAGACTTCGACTCAGCATTCCTAAATGGAGAGTTACTCAAAGAAATCTATATGGAAACACCAGATCATTATAATGAGGATGAACTTCAGACAGAAAAGGTGTGTCTTCTGAAGAAATCCATATACGGCCTAAAGCAGAGTGGTCGTTGCTGGTACATAAAATTGGACACAGTACTACTTGAAATGAATTTTATTAGATCAGAGACTGACCACTGCCTTTATCACAAAACTCTGGGAGAAAAGTTGTTCATCATAGCAGTCTATGTGGATGATATACTTATAGCAGGTCACGAAGATCACATCACAAGTGTGAGAGATCAACTAAAACAGAGATTCAAGTTGAAAGACTTAGGTCCAGCCAATCATCTGTTGGGCATGAGAATTGTTCAAAACTTGCAAAAAGGAACAGTCACAGTCGACCAACAAATGTACATCGAGGCAACAATCTTGAAGTATGGAATGGCAGACTCCAAGTCAGTAAATACACCAATTGACAAAAGCATCAAGATTACAAAAGGTATGTCACCAACCACACCAGAAGAAGCAGAGGAAATGCAAGATGTTCCTTACAAGAGCGTGGTTGGAAGTCTTATGTATGCAAGTATTGGAACCCGTCCAGACATCACTCATGCAGTCAGTCGGGTGAGCCAATTTGCAATAAATCCTGGAAGACAACACTGGATCGCAGTGAAGAGGATCCTGAGATACCTAAAAGGTACAAGTTCCTTGAAATTAAAATTCGCCAAGACAAGCAATTCAAATTTGAAAGTCTTCTGCGATGCCGACTGGGGAGCAGATGAAGATGATCGTCGTTCCCACACCGGTTACCTGTTCACACTGGCCGGAGCTGCAGTTAGTTGGGCGAGTAGAAAACAACCAACCGTTGCTCTCTCAACAACTGAGGCCGAATACATGGCTCTTACAGAGACATCGAAAGAAGCACTCTGGATCAAAGAGACTTTGTGTGAGTTAGGTCTACTTTATGAAGAAGAGACTATCAGTATCGCATGTGACAACAGGGGAGCAATAGATCTTTCCTGTACCACCAAGCATCATGGAAGGTCAAAACACATCGCGATAAGACACCACTTCATCAGAGAACTAGTGGAGAACAAGTCCATCGATGTTGAATACATTGCAAGTGAACAGAATGTTGCTGACATGCTCACTAAAGGACTGTCGTCAAACTTGCTTATTAAGTTCGTGAAGGACTGTGGACTTGTCTAAGTTCAAAATGTTGATTTGAAGTTTTTTGATGTTCTAAATGTCTTTTCTCTCTAACCATGTTTTCGGTTACAGGTATCACAAAAGGACAAAGCACTGTATTAAGTTCTTTTATGTAGCCGAAGACAGCCTTGAGCGAGGGGGAGTGTTAGATTGTAGCGCTCAGCGCCTGTCTCCATACACTGTCTAGTGTAAGGCTCACAGTCTGCCTTGTCCCCTTGCAGCAACGTAGCTAGGCGTCACCTTGAGTGACAGCTCGCTTAAGCGAATAGCAGGGCAGAGACCCCTGACCCTGCTGGCAGCGCTCCCTTTCCTGTTAGGAAGTCCCCGCGTAGTGTGTGCCTCAGAGAGAGCGTGTGTGACTCCATCCATGCTGTTTGTAGCTCCACGTGCACCGGAGCGCGTAAGAGCAAGCCCCGCTGTAATCCCGTTACCAGCGTGACATTTGCACAGGGAGATTCATCATCATTGGCAGCAGCGACGACTGGGAGAGGTACCGCCAGCGTAAACCAGTTGATAGCCATTAACCCTGCACAAGCCAAACGCTACAGCTAAGTAACAACCAGACACTGTGATTCCCAATGTATCAGTTGTATTACTGCCTGAAGTTAACTGCAAAAGTACTGTTGTATCCTACAAGCCTGCCACTTGAATAAATCCTTCAGTTGGTTATATCTTCGGAGTGTGTCGTCTAACAACCACCCTGCACGTACTTATAGACACTCTGCCAATATATGTCACCTCTGGCTTATTCAGCCATCGGTTTTTCTTTCTTTCTGCAATGTAAATCAAATGTTGTTCAAGTACCTCATCCCAATTGCGGAAGTTACAAAAACTACTGTACGACGCACCTGAGAGTTGTATTCCGATCACCCTTCTGTCCTCTTCATGCCAACCCCCCGATACCCCCCCCCCCCCCCCCCCACTGTGACCTGTCTACAACCTCTGTCTTCTTAATTAAAGACGCTGACATTTAGGGAGGTATGAAAAGTATCAAACAAGACAAAGCGCAAATAAGAAAAATAAGAAATTACATTTATCAGGTTCCTCAAGATCTCATCCACTATAAGTCAAAACTATATCTCGGAAGGTAGTAATAATTATGGGTAATATACAATAGTGTAAAGAAATAGAAACAGTCATCATTTTGTTTGGTCCACAATGAATGAAGCCGCAATTATTGCTTTTGTCTCTGGGTGATCTTCTCTGACAAGCGACATAAATAAAATCTGCTTTAAGTCTAATTTTTATATTCATAAATGTGAAGTAATCGCTGTAATTAATATGTAACACGGCCTGTGCTTTATTCCCAATCTAGGGCAACACAATTACTTATGTGCTGGACGGAACGACTGCATTGTGGATAAAATCAGAAGGAAGAATTGCCCATCGTGTCGGCTTAGCAAATGTTGCCAAGCGGGCATGGTACTAGGAGGTAAGAATCCTTTCTTTACTACAGTACTTATAACATAAACATATGGGATATACTGTGATAGAGTTACTGTGAAAGTTGTTGTCCCATTACAACGTTCCTGCATCAGGAGCCTCGGATCATTAGTTTGAGGAGCCTGCTCCTTCCACCATGTACACATCACTCATCTCCTGATATACTCTGTGCTGCTGGTGTACCCTGCTCCTTCCACCATGTAATTCTCGGTCTTTGGCTTCCGGCTGCCTCATGTCTGGCACGCCATTTTTCCAGTGATCTGCGTACGTGCAGTAGGGTGTGAGCGCTCTAGTGCCTATTTACTACTACTATGCCCGACTCCCTTTTAGAGAGAAAGGGGTCCTGGCCGGAGGACCCTGCTCATGGGCCTTCTCCTCTCTTAAAACACCCCTGGTGATTATGATAGTACAAAGGGAGGAATGTAGTACCGCCAGTGGTTTGCAGTAGCGTTGACTCCCAGTTAGCCATTGGCTGGATGAAGAGGAAGTTTACATGATCAGTTTTTGTTTCCCATTGGCATTTCTCAGGGATGTGCAGTGTCCAGTCTCTAGACTCGTTGACACCCCAGCTAAACTCTTAGGAGGTAAATTTACTAAAGCTTCTAAAAATGAAAGAAGGTGATGTTGCCCATTTATGTGCATCCTAAAAAAAAAATGATAGACCAAATCTGATTGGTTGCTATGGGCAATTTCACCTCATATCATTTTCAGAAGCTTAAGTAAATTTAACCCTCAGACTATTAACCAAATTCGGTACTCTTTACCTAGAAGGGCGCCCACGATTTTGATCTTGGGCATCGCAAGGTAAAAAATTGCGTCGGTCGCATCGCATGCGACCAAAAAACCGACGCGATTACCGCGATTTCCCATAGGGAACAATGTTAAATGGCCCACAGAGGCCAAATAGGCACCCTGAAGTGTGAAATGGCCCCCCCAATTGTTAACGCCACCCCACGATCAACGTGGCAAGCGCAGCGAGCCCGCGAGGGGCGGCGGTACGCGTCCTACGACCTTTTCATACCCCCACTATCCACGTCGGCGTGGAGTTGAGAATAGAAAGTGTGGCGAGCGCAGCGAGCCACCGTGCCTGAAGCGTGGCGAGTGCAGCAAGCCCCGCGAGGGGACGCGGAAACCTTCACAGGTATCCGCGTCCCCTCACGGGCTTCACAGGTGTCCGCGTCCCCTCGCACGTGGATACCTTCACAGGTATACTCGTCCCCTCGCGGGCTTCACAGGTGTCCGCGTCCCCTCGCGGGCTTCACAGGTGTCCGCGTCCCCTCGCAGGCTTCACAGGTGTCCGCGTCCCCTCGCGGGGCTTGCTGCACTCGCCACGCTTCGGGCTCGGTGGCTCGCTGCGCTCGCCACACTTTCTATACATACGCTTGGGTATCCAGTAACGGTGTCACATGACAGGGATTCGCAGATTGTTCTTTTTGTCTGGGCCCCTTTCCCCTTTCCCGTAGTGCCTAACCCTTACCCCAGCTCTCACCAGCAGGATTCTGTCCTTTGGGATCTTGCTGTCCGTCTTCTGATTGTTTTCCGATTTTGATGCAACCCTTTAAGACTTCTCTTCATAACAAAAGAATGAATAACTTCCAATTCATAACTCAGCACTCTCCAAAACCCTTGGTCATCACTTTATTAAAAATACAATAAGTTCTTATTTCTTGATCTGTCATAAGACAGTTGTGTTGTAAATTGCTTGTCACAGTGTGTTGGCATTCAGTAGGAACACTTCACTCTCCAACCTGTCATTTTACAGAAACATATTCAGGTTAGCCAGGATGCAGCAGGGAAACTGCAGGGTTTGGTGATTCATGTTAAAATTATGGGTCCCATTTATCAACCAATATTTGTTGCGATTTCCCCGAGAACATGTAGAGCTGCAAATATAAAGTATCACCAATAAGTCTGAAGTGTGGGACCACAGCAGATATATCATATACTTGCTGCTATCCCTCCATCCTGCATGGCTGCAGGGCCGGTGCACGGCGCCTGAGCGCCCCAGGCAGGGGGCGCCAGAAGTGTTGCGGCACGGCTCGGGGGGAGGGTTTGGTGCTGGGAATGATGCAACACGGCTCAACGGGGGTGGGGGGTTTCCGGGAGTGTAGCGGCGCGGCTTGCGCCGGGGTGGTGGTGCCGGGACTGTTGCGGCGCGGTGACCGGGGTGGTGGGTCCGTGAGATGCGATGCTCACATCCATGTTGCCACTCCTGCTGCCACTCCACGGGGGGCGGGGGGAGGATGGGCGATGCGGAGGTGGCCATACCATCCAGGGGGACACCTGCTCCAACTTCCGCCCTCCAGTGGCCGGCGCCCTAGGCAAATGCCTAAAGCTGCCTGGTGGTGGCGCTGGCCCTGTATGGCTGTCAGCGCAATTGCGCATGCACAACAGCCCCGGCACCACACTCGATAGATCGCAAGGACTAGTTCCTCTCGTAGCCCCCGTCCCCGCCTGTGCCAGCTGATACATTTTACTTATGTGTTTAAATTCTGCAATTCATTGTTGGGTGCTAATATCATGCTCCGATCGCATTACAAATGTGATCAATAATAAATGAGTCCCTAAACAATTAGTACTGTAAGTGCCGCTCAGTGGATTTCAGTCAGCATCCCGGCGGTCATGATTCCCACGGTCAATCTACCGATTGGTTCATCCCGACTGCCTTGAGAAGACCAGCACTGGAACTTCAAAAGATTCAGGATACTGTCATTGGAATACCGACAGCCGGCATCCCTATCGGTGAGTAAGCGGGATAGGTTAGGGTCGGGCCGGGGAAGGGGGGTTTAGGCGGGGAGGGTTAGGGTCAAGCTGCAGGGGGAGGGGGAAGAGTTAGGGTAAAGCTGCTAGAAGGGAGGGCTAGGGACGTCAGGTAAGTATACTTACCTCACCCCTGTTGGCAGTACTATTTATCTGGAAAAATAGGTCCAGAAACTCCAGGTCTGGGGGTGGATCAATTAAATAAACTAAATAAAATAGTGTGCCCAAAGCATTTACATTCAGGTAAAAAACCCTGAAAAACCACATGTCGACCTTTTGACTGTCCACCTCAAGGTTCAGGAACTGAGTTCCTGCTGGTTCCTGCTGAAAAATAGCACTGCCTGTTGGGATGCCGGTGTCAGTATTCTGACCGCTGGTCATCTGTATGTTCCCATTCAGTTATAGGAGAGTTGCCCAACAATTAGAGACCATTTCACGTGTGCTACATTTGTATCTCCAGGTTAGCAGTGTGTCTAGTAAGTACTATAGGTTGTTATAGTTTGAGTTCTCACCAAGCCGAATAGCCGGGTAACAGCACCGATAGAGCGCAGGAGCAATAGGATGAGAACCAAGAGAAAATCTTACAGCAGTTTCTGTTGTCAGGAAAGGGAAGTTCTGTTCTTGGTGATTATATTATATGATACCGGTTGGCTACTTTTGCCAAGTTACATTTAGCAATCAAGTAGGAGATTTATTGTTCAGCAGCTCATACAAGTGTTACAGTGAGGGCTGTATCACCATCTAGCAGGCCTATGCCAGCTCACCCATTATATCACTGAGGCAGCACTGAGTATGAGACGGGCGTCTGCATTCCAGGCTGTCTACTGCTGGCATTGCTCATAGCAATTACCAGCCCCAGAATGCCTGGAATGCACTAGAATGTAATCTTTCACCGGCAGCATCTCCAGCCTTCTCGGTTCTCACCCTCCCCTGCTTTTTCCTCCAGTGCTCTCCTAGTAGCACCGGTTTCCAGCCATGGGGTATATTTACTAATAGGGGACTTCTATTTAAGATGGGATGTTCGACATTTACAAGCAAAATGTGGACATGGAAAAGATTGACACAGGAAAAGGGGCGACATAAGTAGGAGTCCACGGGCATGGTAAATGTGCCGAGCGCAGGGGTAGCGGACACCTGGCCAAGGGCCTTGTGAGCGAAGTGAGCAATGCGAGGGGCCCAGTGCACTAATAAGACGCCATATGCCAAATGCACATAAAAAGGTGAAAAACTCATGTCAACCTTCTCATGTGCCGACCATTTCCATGTCAGTCTTTTGTCAATTCGACTTTGCTAATGTCGACCTTTTGCCGTCGACCTCATGACTGTTGCCCTAGACATTGGGGGTTATTCTGGTTCACTCGCAAAGGCACAATCCCTCTCTAATGGACAAAACCATGCTGCACTGCAGGTGGGGCAGATATAACATGTGCAGAGTTAGATTTGGGTGAGGTTTTACTTCAAACTGATATCTATATTGCAGTGTAAAAATAATGCAGCCAGTATTTACCCTGCACAGAAACAATAAAACACCCAAATATAACTCTCTCTGCACAAGTTACATCTGCCCCACCTGCAGTGCACATGTCCATTAGAGAGTGATTGTGCCTTTGTGAGTGAACCAGAATAACCCAGTTTTGTCTGTGAGCCTTACCACAGAAACAATGGGCCTGATTCAAACCAGTTTGCGCTGCTGCGAATGGCCGATTCGCATAATCATCCATTCGCAGCCTTGGGTGTGGGCAAGAAATCATTCGATGTTTGGTGACCATCGAATGATTTCTCCAGTGTTCGCAGATGATAGGTGCGAGCGGGACGGCAAACATGTGGCTCAACGTGCCCGCTCGCACCCTGCGTCTGCACATGTGCAAAAATGCACCTGCGCAGACGCAAAACGTCAGACCCGCGTGCGAACACACGGGGGACCAAAGCAATGGGAATAACCCCCTTACTGACTGTGCGCGGTGGCATTTGCACTTGTTACAGCGTATACTTCATACACAGACAAAACTTTATTAAAACCTTTAGAAAAACGTTTTGTAAAAATGGATAGAAAACCTCTGTCAGGTGAAATGTGAGCAGCTTAGATAATACCTGGAATCTGGAGCCGGCAGGACCACATTGTGCTTGAAGTTTGTTAGTACAGGCAAACGCCACAGGAATTTCTTCTGTGTTCTTTTAAGTGTAGAGTGTTATTGTTCCGCGATTTCTTATTATAGAGATGTGTAAAGTCCCATGATGTTTCCATCATTGCAGCAGCAGCTATTGGCTTCCTAATCGCAGAGGTGGCAACGTGTGATTGTTTCATCTGTCAAATAGCTTGGAACTACTGTATAAAAGACCTTTGATTTCTGAATTGTGTTTATTTTATAAGCCGTCTCTGCTCTATGCAAAGTGATATCTATTGTAAAGTAAGGTTGTTGTATTTCTGGATATTGGGGGTGATTCTGGTATTAGCAAGTCAACTAACCCACCGGGTTAGCAAATGCCCGCCCCCCTGCTGGCACTGAACATCCCCGCCACTTTGCGAGAATTTAATGTTTTTCCCCTGTCCACAAATAGTGTCCCCAGGCAAACGCCCCCTGCCCGCCTCCGGACCGCCCCTTCCCCCTGTTCGAACGCCTTGACGACTGTGCATGCCACCAAGGGTGTCCACACAGCAGCCCTGTTGGCAGACATTCCAAGCAAATGCATCTGGGAGTCAGCATCTGAGAGGAGAGAGTTGCATGCAACATAAGCAGTGTCTTGTAGGTCCACCAAGATTGGCCATGAGATTGGGTATTGGGGGGGCGTGGTTAAATCTGGAAATGCATGTCCATGCCACCCCAAGTAATATTTTTAAGAAAAAAATAGTATGTGTGTCACCTTCAGCAGCTATGTGACCTGTTCTCCGCCGAAAAGCCTGGTTAATTTGTACTCTGTCCCTCTCGCCACCTCTGATGTCGTGATGCTAGAAGGCAAAAGAATAGAGTGGTCACCCGAAATCAGTCCAGCCGCACCACCTTTGAATGGTGAGATAGAGCCTTGATTGCCCCCGTCACTTACATGGTTGTATGCTTTTTAATACTGTAACAGCCGATTGCATTTGCACGTTATGAAAAATTCTGTTTTCATGTGTAAATTGTTACATGTCATGTTTTAAATGTCTAATAAATCTTGTCTTCTGGTTAAAAATTTCCCCTCATTTGGGTCCAGAAAATAATTATCCACTGGACTGATAAAAGCGCCATTTCGGGTGACCACTCTATTATTTTGCATTGAATCCAAGAGTTGGTGTGTACTGTTCATTTGGGTCACCAAAAGGCTGCTATATCATTACCAGGAAAATAGTGCGCATAGATCCCACACAACTTATTTTTTTCTATGATGCTAGAAGGGGCAAGGAAGCCACAAACAGGGAAGTCTATTGTGGAATAAGCAGGTTCCCCAGAAAGCACAGTTAAGGAATTTGGTACACAGTATATACCAGAGGTGGAACTACCGTTGTTGCAGCAGGTGCATGGCAAATTGTAAACTTGGGTTGGACTGGAGGAGGGGTGCCCAAATGATATTTTTGCATGTGGGCCAACCACTCACAAGTTCTGTCACTAGTATATGCATAGATGAAATGCAGACTACAGCATCTTTAATGGTTAATATGAGTTGTATAAACTATGAACTTCACACCTATGAAAAGAGATGTGCCAGCTACCATATAATGGGCAATTATTCTTCCACGCTCCTGTGCATGTAATAAAGCGGCAAAGAATGTGCACAACCGGTAACCTGGGCTACAAGTCCTCATCTGTCATATGACTTACTGACATGCCAGATTGCACTAACAATCACACACAGCATACACACAGCGTTATCAGCATATTATGTTCCATAACTACCACATACAATTCACATCATTATCTGTATTCACCACACGAGGCCTGGGGTTTTTATTTTTTGTAATATTTTTTACATTTTATGGTCTTCTCTTTTACTGATTATATTATACTACTACAGGTTGAGTATCCCTTATCCGAAATGCTGGGGACCACAAGCATTTTGGATAAGGGATTAATTTTTTTGTTTTTTGGAAAAAAAAATTTCCCCATACTTACCTCATCCCCTGTTGGTTCCCCGACGTCCACGGTGTCCCCCGGCATCCACAGCGGCACTCTGGTAGCAGTAACTCTGTATTGAACAGTGGCTGACACACAGTGACATTGTGCGAAGGCACAATTCATATATCATTAAACTAACTATACATTTATCGTATACATACTATGGGCCTGATTCAGAAAAGGATGCAGCCGCAGCTGTGTTGTACCAGTCGCCCTGACTGCAACTTTACACAAATCTGTGTGTGTGTGTGTGTGTTCGTATGTGAGACGGCTGCTTTCCACCCCTGCAGATGCTGTAATACTGGGCCTTATTCTAGTTCACTCTTTCTGACAAAATCCTTCTTATGCCCCTTTCAGACCGCACTTTTAAAACGGTAAATTGCCGTTTTTTTACCGTTTTAAAACGGTAATGTGTGCGGTCTGAAAGGTCCAGTCCCACTTAACCGGTTAGAAAATGCCGTTTTTTCTAACCGGTTAAAATGCAGGGTCCTACCCGTTTCTGAACCGGTATTTTAGCGCAAAAATCGGCTCAGAAACGGTATTTAGGACCCAGCCAATGAGCTGGGTCCTAAATTCAGCACAGTGAATACTTAATGAGCGCTCATTAAGTATTCACAGCACTGGAGCCCCCCCCGCGCGTGTCGACACCCCCCGCGCGCGTGTCGACGCCCCCCGCGCGTGTCGACGGCCCCCCCGCGTGTCGGACCCCCCCGCGCGCGTGTCGGCGCCCCCCCCCCCCGTGTCGACTTACCCCGTGTCGGTATCTCCGTTGTGGTTCCCGGCACTGCAGCTCAGTATGCTCGGAAAGCACTTATGAAAAAAGTGTCTTTCAGAAAATGGCTGCCCCCCATACGGAAGACAGTTTTTTTAAACAGGGTTTCCTATGGGGCAGCCATTTGCTGGAAGACACTTTTTTCATAAGTGCTTTCCGAGCATACTGAGCTGCAGTCCACAACGGAGGTACCGGCACGGGGTAAGTCGACACGGGGGGGGGGGGGGCGCCGACACGCGGGGTGGGGGGGGGGCGTCGACATGCGCGGGGGGCGTCGACATGCGCGGGGGGCGTCGACATGCGCGGGGGGCGTCGACATGCTCTCGGTCGACACGCGAGGGGGGGGGGGAGCTGCACGGAGGGGAGGGCTGAAGGCTGCACTGGCTTTGACCCTGTATTTGGAAAGTTTCCAAAAACGGGTCTGCCAGTGTAAAAAAATCGGCACTTAAACGGTAATATACCGTTTAAGTGCTGCGGTGTGAAAGGGGTTTTATCTGGCAGACCCGTTTTTGGAAACGTTTCCAAATACAGGGTCAAAGCCAGTTATGCGGTCTGAAAGCAGCATTAGATGGACAAAACCATGTGCACTGCAGGTGGGGCAGATGTTATTTGTGCAGAGAGAGTTAGATTTGGGTGGGGTTTTACTTCAAAGTAAGATCTGTATTGCAGTGTAAAAATAAAGCAGCCAGTATTTACCCTGCACAGAAACAAATAAACTCACCCAAATCTAATTCTCTCTGCACATGTTAAATCTCCCCCCCCCCCCCCTGCAGTGCACATTGTTTTGTCCATCTAAGAAGGATTTTGTCAGAAAGAGTGAACTAGAATAAGGCCCACTATCTGGTGTCTTTATAAGCCACCGATAGTTGCATCATCTATATTTGCACTAGTTGGAATGCTTTAAGTTTGACAGGTACAATAGGCTGACACATGAAAGGTCAACATTGGTTCCGGTCAACAAGTGCAAAAAGGTCAACACATTTTTTGGGGGTAAAATCTTGTATATTTCATGTTCTGTGACCACCATTACTACAATGGTACTGTAGACCCTCTCTTCGCTCGTCATACTACAGGCAAGGTGGCTTGCTATAATACCGCTTGGCTTGCCACAGTTTACTATTCCCAATCAATGTCTACGTGGATAGTTAATTAAACAAATGTTGGGAATACATTTAAAAACACACACGAAAAATGTGTCCACCATTTGTGTCAACTGCCTGTGTCAAGCAATGTCATGTCGACTTTTTGTAGCTATCGTCCTTTTGTACCTATCAACCTTAAGCAATGTAGACTTTCATCTGTTGGCTTTCAGACATGCCAAAATTCACAGCTTTGCGGGTCATCAAAATGCCGCCCGCATGAAGGTCCACACCCCCCCCCCCGCACGCCAATTGAAAAAATATCGCCGACCATCAAATGATTTTGCAAGCGCTCGTAGATGTAAGACACCAGAGAGGTGCGAGCGCCCTGTGCTGGAAGCGGGCAGGCAGCTGAAATCTGCTGACATCGCTGCCCACCCCCCAGCACCCGCGTCACGGGCGAATCACCATGGGAATGCCCAGGGTCTTCATGGAAACGCCATGAAATGCTGGGCGTTCCAATGGGCGCGATCAGGGCCTGCCGCCCCACTCCCCCGCCCGCACTGCTGTGTTCAAGCGGCTGGCAAATAATCAATTCGCCGTGCCCGCTCGCACAAGGCGTCTTCCCATGCGCAGAAATGTTTTTTTTTAAACTAGCATAAGGGCCAAGATGAGTTCATCCTCAGATACAAATATCTAATAATGAATCTCCTATATATTTGGCTACATCTGTCACTCAAAGTGGGTGTCTGTGTCTATAACGCTCTGTTCCTGGACTTTCCTCTTAATGTGTGATTGCCTTCATCTGTGCTGAACACCTTTCTGAGAAATTAACCTGTTTAAAACAGGTGATGGCAATCATACATTAAGGGGAAGTCTAGAAACAGAGCATTGTGTCCCTCCTGGAGAGGGTCATGTTGGGAGGTATGTGACAGAGAACCTTACCAGTGAGCCCACAGACAGTGCCAGACACCCACTGCCTTCCCATGTTGCCCAGCACTGCTACTCCACAGCCACCAGGTGAGCGCCCCCCTCCCGCGATTTGCGGCAAAACCTCCCCCCCCCGCGCGCCCCCCCCCTCCCGCGATTCGCGGCAAAAACACCCGCGACCCCCCCCTACCGCGATTCGCAGCAAAAACACCCCCGCGACCCCCCCTCCCGCGATTCGCTGCAAAAAGAACCCCCCCACGACCCCTCCGCAATTCGCGGCATAACCACCACCCCGCGACCCCCCCCTCCCGCGAATCGCGGCAAACCCTCCCCCGTGACCCCCCCCCCCCGATTCGCGGAAAAAACACCCCCCCACCGCGACCTCCCTCCCGCGATTCGCGGCAAAATGAACCCCCCCGCGACCCCCCCTTGCACGATTGGCGGCACCCCCCCTGCGACCCCCCTCCCGTGATTCGCGGCACCCCCCCCCCCCCCGCAATTCGCAGCAGCCCCAGGATTAAATGGCACACTGACATGGCTATGGTCGACAATGAAAAAGGTTGACATGAGTTTTTGAAGATTTATTTTTAATTTTTTCATATTCATTGTCATGTGTCGACATGGACACCAATGAAGTGGCACACTTATGTCAACATTTACATGTGTTGACCTTTCTGTGTCGATTTTTTCTTGTGGCGATTCGCGTCACACCCCCCCGCAACCCCCCCTCCCGCGATTCTCGGCACCCCCCGTGACCCCCCACCTCCCGCAATTCGCGGCAACCCCCCACCGGAACCCCTGTGAACCCCGCCCTCCCGCGATTCGCGGCACCCACCCCCGCGACCCCCCCCCTCCCGCAAATCGCGGCACCCCCCGCGATTCGTGGCAGCCCCAGGATTAAATGGCACATGCAAAACACTGGCACGGCTATGGTCGACAATGAAAAAGGTTGACATGAGTTTTTGAAGATTTATTTCATTTTTTGAATGTTTTCATATTCATTGTCATGTGTCAACATGGACACCAATGAAGTGGCACACTTATGTCAACATTTACATGTGTTGACCTTTCTGTGTTGATTTTTTCTTGTAGCAATTTTTTTACAGTGACAATTATGTGCACGTCAACTTACACATCATCAACCAATTCTTTGTATAATATATAACACCTGTTCTGTTTTACTGTAGGTGTTTTAAGTCAGATCTTTTACTGCTACTATTACTGTTTATGTAAATGCATTCTGAATGACAGCAACATCCTACCAGCCTTCTACAAGAATATATAACCCACTAGGTGATTTATCGCGCCCCGTGCCCCCCCTCCCGCAATTCACGGACCCCCCCCCCACGATTCACGCCCCCTCCCACGATTCACGTCACCCCCCGCACACACCCCCCTCCCGCAATTTGCAACCCCCCCCTCCCGCAATTCACGCCCCCTCCCACGCTTTGCGGACCCCGCCCTCTCCTGCGATCCGCGGACACCTGCGCCCCCTCCCTCCCTTGATTCACGGCACCCCCCACGACCCTCCCACAATTCTAGGCACCCCTAAGCCCCTCTTTAGTGCCCCGTATACTCACACACCCCTATCACTACCCAGCTTCCTGCTCTCTCTTTTTAATTAAACAAAACAATACACACCCCCTTCCAAATCATATGCTCTCTATTTAACACATTTCACCTATAACTCAAGTTGCAATACAGGCCATCTGTCATACAATTCTAACCATCTTTCTCATATACAAATGTTCACAAATTAAGGGGGCGCAGCCCCTTACGACGGTGTGAAGAGCGCCCGTAGGGCGCGATGAATCACCTAGTCTATAATAATTGCCTTATTCTAGAATGATATAAATTTTCTCTGTAGGTGTTAATAAATCTGCTGTTAGAGTGCATCGGGGTTAAAATATGTTTGATTAATTAGCGGCATATGATTTCCCGTGCCTGTGACTGTAGTTACATTTCACTCAGCCAAAAAGTCATAACACTTGTTTTGAAAACTTGTATCTATGCAAATGATGTTTTCATGCTAACGTTCTGCTTAATGTAAGAAAATGATCATACAGTATAACAGCCCTTATCTGGGAAGGCCGCCGTGTCCCACAGCTTAGAAACATGTTGCCAGTTACACAGACTCAACCTTGTGCTGATGTTTTGAAAATAGGCATCACAACTGTCTCCTTTACCTAAGTGATGGAGGGATGATGCTGTGCATTGTGTAATACAGGGACAGTGTGCTCAAATACAGAAGATTCAGGGCCGGCTCTACCATTAGGCAGCTGCCTAGGGCGCTGGGATCTTAGGGGGCGCCATTAAGTCTGCCTATCAAAAAAAAAAAATCAAGGATGTCTATGAGGATCCTTGTTGTACTTAATGCAGGTGACTGCTGTGGAACTTGTAAGACCTCACCCCCATACTTTCCCTTGAGGCATGCCTCCCTACTTTGCTGCCCCCTCTACCTTGTACTCTGTTGTGGATGGCAAAGGGGAGAGTGCTCCAGGGAAAGCAAGGGACCACCCGATTTTTGGGAGCATCCCTGCCATTCCGGAATGTTAGGCAGGTAAGCCTTAAGGGGTTAGAAAGTGGGTATTGGTGGCAGTATGGGGGGGTGCAATAGGTTGAAGTTTTGCCTAGGGTGCTGAGAAGCCTTACACCGGCCCTGAAAAGATTACATGGAAAGTGTAAGCAAGGCACGGCTGACTTATAATAGAAATATATGTACATCTATCTTCTAGTTAGAATCCTTTACTATTTTTGAATAATTAATCAAATCCTTTGATTGCCAGTGGAGGCAATTTCTGAGATACCCAAATACCAATATTCAGGATAATGGAGCCAGTTAATTAGGAACCAATTTAATCACTCAGGCACTTTAGGGCTTATCTGTAGTAACATTGTGTAAATGTAGCAAGTGCGATGACCAAAGATGTCAGATCTATGCCAGGAGTAGTTATACCATTGCATCAGAGATGGCAAATTGTCTCACAGCATAACCAGCCAGACAGCTCCTTGCCCGCAAGTGAGTAACTTTGTTTCTGATCAATAACTGCTGCCACATGGTGACATAGACACACTGCACACTATTGTCAGTGAAAGATTCAGGTGTGCTCCCCTAAGACCCCCCCCCCCCCCTCCACCATTCCTGCTAATTGTCAGGAGATTCCAGCCCTGCCTCTGGCCTTTGGCCACCCCCAGGGTATGATGTGTCTGCCCTCATTAAAGATGGCCTTGCCAAAATGGCCACCACCTCCTCTAGCATTCAAAATAATTGTCTCTTCCATGGGCATTTTGGGAGGGACACAAAAGATAGAAGAACCCCAACACTACCGCCATGTTAACCCCTGGGTGGTGACTGAGGCCCCCAGCAGATAACATTGAAAGAAGTGGTGTTGGGGGGCACCCAAGTTTTTGTAATGGCTTGGAGATTCAGGGGGCTGGACATGAAGAGTTCATGGGCAGAGACAATTTTGCACCAGACAGATCTATAATTTCAGATGGCACCGGAGAGAGGGAGAATTTTTGTGAGAGAGACGTGAATGAGATGATCAGGGTTGCTGAAGTGATGAGGCGAGATAAACCTGGAATTTCAGGTGGTAGAAAACCGGAGGGAGTTCAGTGTGATGGAGAGGAGGGAGAGAGGAGGGCTGTGTGCTGGGGTAGTAGGATTAGGGCCGGCGCCACCACTAGGCAGCTTCAGGCATTTGCCTAGGGTGCCGGCCACTGGAGGGCAGTACTGAGCTGTACAGCAGCAGCGCTCCTGCTCCCGGCCCGCATCCCCGCGCTGGACAGCGGTAATCTTCAGGTGGCACCTGCGCCCCCCTCCCCGTGCAGGTCAGCGGCTAGCTGCAGGTTGCGCCCAAACCCCCCCCCCCCCCCTGAAGCGCAGGTCAGCGGCAATCTGCGAGTAGTGCCGGGGGAGAGAGAGAGGGCTCCTGCAGTCTCTGAAGAAAATCAGAAGGGAGGGAGTCCCCGGCTATGTTGAGGGGAGGTAGGGGGGTGGGGACAAAAGTGTCTCCCACGATTGGTGGAAAAGGGGGGGCGGGTGGAGGCAATTCAGATTTGCCTTCACGCCGGCTGTGGCTGTGGTACCGTCCTATATGTTGATCTACGTAATTTTATGGATTGATATTTGATGCCATTATTTGTTATAGATTTAGAGAGTTGGAACAGTACTTAAGTTCCCCTAGTAGGTCACATAAATGCTGAAGGACATCTTCATATGTAAATTAAAACTTATGTTGTGAAGGAATAGTATTTTAACAGAGTGAAATACGGGGATGGTCATTATGAATTCCATGAGAGAACTGAGAAAAAACCTCGGTACTTCTATGTTAGTTGGGCGCCCACTAAGCTATTTGCTCAGTTTTCCGCATCCCCTCGCAGGGCTCGCTACGTTCGCCACACTATATAAAATCAACTCCATGCCGACATGGATAGTGGGGGTATGAACGTACTAAGTATAGTGGGCGCCCAACTAACATATAAGTACCAAAACCTCTAAAGCCAGTCCATGAATCAATATAGGCCCATTACAGTTGTTAACTCTAGGTTCCCTGCAGTAAGAATCAGGGGCACTGAGGTGGAGTGTGGGTATTAGTTATAAGTCAACTAATGAGTATATGCATAGTATTTTACATAAGAAAACTGGGCGTGGGCATGGCCACACCTATCAGATTAGCCCAAACCACTACAGTTCCTGGGACTCATTCAGTTGGTTGGCTGAAGCTTACACTGGTCGTAGGATATGAACACCAGGATCCAGGAAGTCTGCATCTGAAAACGCAGACCATGGCATCCTCAGAATGGAATGGTGCCAAGTTCTGGCCCCCACTCTGCCCTTCAGAGGGTGCGAGTGGCATTACAAAACCCAATCCTAGCAGATTCCCTTCTTAGTCAGAAATTGAGAGGGGACCACTAAATAGGTACCATTTTTAAAACTTGTACTCACATACTGTACCCCTGAGTAGCAGTGATGTCTATTCAGGTAAGACTAAGTACGAGGTTAGGCTTATGGATGTATGAGATAGGAACAGACCACCTAAAGAGGGCAAGTGGAGCTGTTGTCTATAGCAACCAATCAGATTCTTTCTAACGTTATATAGAATGTACTAGATGGCTACTATTAATCTTATTGGTTGCCATGGTTTGCTTTATCTCCCCAGGGATTCTGTATTATGGGATGAAGGTAAAGGGAATGTAAGAGTTTGTAGGGGATGCGGTCATTTGGTCTACTGCATTATGGTAGAAAGTCATTAGGTCGAATCCATTAGGTCGACATGCTAAAAGGTCGACATGACTCTAGGTCGACATGGGAAAAGGTCGACATGATTCTAGTTCGAAAGGTCATTAGTTCGACAGGTCATTAGTTCGACAAGGTCATTAGTTCGACATTGTCTATGTCGACATTCACAAGGTCGACATGGAGTTTTTCACTGTTTTTTGAGCCAACATGTGCCGACAGGCGGTATTTCATGCCCTACCATCCACTAGGGCGTGGTGGGAGAATAAAATAGTGTGCCGAGCGTAGCGAGGCACCGTGCCCGACGCATAGCGAGGCACCGTGCCCGACGCATAGCGAGCGCAGCGAGCGATGCGAGGGGATGCAGTGCACTTTAAACTGTGTCCATGTCGACTGTGTTGACATTCAGGTAAAAAAACAGTGAAAAACCCCATGTCGACCTTGTGAATGTCGACATAGACAATGTCGAACTAATGACATTGTCGAACTAATGACCTGTCGAACTAATGACCTTTCGACCTAGAATCATGTCGACCTTTTCCCATGTCGACCTAGAATCATGTCGACCTTTTAGCATGTCGACCTAATGGATTCGACCTAATGACTTTCTACCATAATGCAATAGACCAAATGATCCCAACCCGTTTGTAGGGGTTAAGTACAAAAGGGCGGGCTACTGTTGGGTTTCTGGTTGGAAGATGTTTTTGTACGACCTTATCTTTCTACAGTAATTTTCATCAGTTTAATTGTCCATAATGCATCAGAGAGCAGCATCTGTACAGAATTGAATTCAGCTAATTACTAGCACTATAAACACTTTGTGAAATTAAATATTGGACTCTGTTTGTTTTGTTTTTTAACTGCTTTATTACTTAGTTTTGTGACTCATTTGAACAATATCTTGAAATACTCAATAGACAGATGACGTAAAATAAACAGCAGTTAGACACACAGATTATAATTAGATTGGAATATAGTTTTATAAAGACAATTGCAACATATTATTTACATTGTAATCCACAGCAATGTTGAAGGTCCTTGGTTAATCAACTGATCAAGGTCCAAGATATCGGGGTAGAATTCCTGAAGATGCAGCCTCAATGCAGGGAAGCCGGCTTGGCTCGTTCCTATCTGCACCTTCTAGATATGGCCGACCTTGGCTTGCTAATTAGCTGAGGGCTTTCATATGACTATTATATGATACATTATGATTTACACTGTAAGTGAGAGGTGATGGAACTTATATTTCCCCTGCCACCTACTCCTACACCCCACCCCATAGATGGAGCCAGGCCAGTGCTAGAGTTTTTGGTAGGGAGGCCAATCCTAGCATCAGGATCGGCGGGATCCCGGGATTTTGGCCTAAAATCGGCGGGCTTTGAATCCCGGGATTGAAGCTTCCAATCCCGGGATTCCGAGATTAGTACACCGAGCACCTTAGTATATGGCTCAGATGCTGCCCCGCTGACTGCTACAGCCACTGTTCGGGACAGTGTACTGTGCTGCTGATAGGCATGGTGGCACCCAGGTTGCGCAGCCCTGCCACCACCATGCCTGTCAGCAGAGCACACTGTCCCGAACCCAGGTGCTTGGCCTCACGCACGTTTTGCCGCTCCGCTCCCACTCGCCCACTGGAGATGGTCGGACGTCCTTCTGCTGCCTGTCACCACCACCACCGTAAGTGACAGGACAGGACAGGGCAGGGAGGATTGGCAGGGGTGGGGGGTTTTATAGTGACATTTGGGGGGGGGGCATTTATAGTGACATTTGGGGGCTGGGTCATTTTTATGGGGAGGCCAATCCTAGGATCCCAGGAATCCGGAGATTGAGCATTTTTCAACCCGGGATTGAAAAAATGCCCCAAGATTGGCATCCCTAGTTTTCAGCAACCCGGGTTTATTTGATAACAGGAACAATATTATTTAATTTTGGTTAATGTTGTCCCTGATATTCATTGGTGCTACGGTGTGTATGGTAAAATACCACCACATTTTTATTATTTTTAATTTATGTTGGTTATATGTGAAAGTTATATTAAAACTTTAACCCTTACCGCAGACCACATTTATCACATTACCCGTGAGGAGCTAGAAATAGACTTCATACAGATATTGTATGAAATTCGGAAGTAAATTATTACTTTTCATTGTACCCTTGTATTTTCATGTATTGCTAATTCACATTGTAACCTGTGTAGCCCACCCAAGATGGCTGCCTCCCTTGGGACTCCCTTGTGTAGAATGAGCAATGACTGGTTCTGATGATTCAGCAAGAATCTCTTGTGCTCCCATTGTGTGTAAAAGGACCTTCAGCACAGTATCCCACTCCCTGGGCCACCAATGCTGGGAGATATGCATATTACTCAGTCATTGATACATCCACGTAGTTTCACAGAACAGATGTTGCAGCAAACATGACAATTATAATTCTTGTGTGTGTGTGCGCAGTGTCCAATCCATTTCCAAAGGAGCCTTGTATAATGACTTAGAGAAGCTGTCATGCTCAACCTCTCCTTATATAAACAGGAAATTGACCACCTGTATTCTGAGTGCGCTAAGCACAGTGCCAATAGCATGTATAGGCCCTTATTCTTGTTCACTCGCAAAGGCAAATTCCTTCTCAAATGAACAAAACCATGCTGCACTGCAGGTGAGTGGTGGGAGAAGGCATCATGCCCGAAGCATGGCGAGTGGATGTGGTACACAGGGTCCATCAGCGGCGTAGGGGGGGGGTGCTGTGCATGTAGGGGCGCCGGGGGCTGCGGTGATATAGTTAACCCCCCCAATCCCCCGCAGACTTACCTATCGCGCTGGTCCCGGCGGCTCCATTCTTCTGCTGAGGACCACCACAAAATGGCCGCCCCCATATAGCAGACAGTTCTCTGAAACTGTCTGCTGTATGGGGGCGGCCATTTTGCAGTGGTCCTCAGCAGAAGAACGGAGCCGCCGCGACCAGCGCGATAGGTAAGGCTGTGGGGGATGGGGGGTTTGCATAGGCGGCGAGGTGGCGGGGCGGCAGGGCAGGGGGGTAGGGGTAGTTTGCGGGGCGGCGGCGGGGGGGCGCCCAAAACGTAGCTACGCCACTGGGGTCCATGTCGACTATTTGAATGTCGACCCAATGCTTGTGTCTACCTTAGTGATGTCTATTTCATGCTTTGACCTAACCCCTGTCGACCTTCTGGGATCGACCTAAATTGGGTCAACACAATGACCCATACCCGGAGAAAACTGCTTAAAAAGCACGATTACTACAGAGCCGGCCTCGCCATGTGAATCTCCGCATTTGAATGCGAGTGTATATCTACACTTACATATCCACTCGCATGTGGCCGCATGGAGGAAAAAATATTCGATGGTCGCCCCCCGAAAGGCTTCCACCCCCTTCCCGCTCACTATGGAGCGAATGCAAGTGTGAAACTTGCCGAAGGCATTCTCTTCGGGGGTTTGCACATGCGTATATTCGCATACATTGGACAGCGGAGCGAATTCGGCCCGCAGCGAGCGCATCTGAATCACCCCCCCCAAATATGGATCATTGTCCCTCCAGCAGCTCCTGCTCCTCTCTGTGGGGCAAATGTATTAAGCCTGGTAAAGTCATTAAGCGGTGATACAGTGGAAGGTGATAACATACCAGCCAATCAGCTGTGTTTGAAAAATTACAATTAGGAGTTGATTGGCTGGTGCATTATAACCTTCCACTTTATCACCGCTTCATCACTTTACCAGGCATCTGCCCTTGTGTCCCCTCATCCCCCTGCCAGATGCACTAAGCACAAAATGGAGAGTGATAAACAGCCAGCCAATCAGCTCCTACCTGCCATGTTCCAGGCTGGGTTTGAAAAATGTCAGGCAGTAGCTGATTGGTTGGTGGTTTTTCACTCTCCATTTTATCACTATTGAAGCTTAGTGCATCTGGCCTTTAGCATACTTGCTCCTCCTTAGCAGGGCTGCCGACAGGGGGGTACCGTGGGTACAACTGTCCCAGCTGCCCACAGTGGCACGGCACCACCACCACCACCCCATCCCCCCCCCCCCGGCGCCCCGCTGCAGGTCAGTCCCAGGCCCCAACATTACTAGTGGTGGCACTGGCTCTTAGCGGCACTTCTGCACTCAAGCAGTGGTGGTGATAGCATGACATCACATACGCCATACCGGGACAGGAATCCGTTGTGACCTGAAAAGGAGATAAATACCATACAGAAGGGAAGCTATATAATACATAAGTGCCTCAAAGGGTTATGCGTGTAGTTCTTTGTATGTACTCCGCATGCCCCCAGTTGTGTATTGTACCACCATCTCATGTGTATGTGCAATCTCTCAATTACTAAAAACTGAAAGCCAGGAGATATGGGGAGACATCAATCAGGGGCAGATTAAGACTTTGGGGGGTGTCACTTTAAACAGAGGGTACCCCTCCCACTTGTCATTGCTGGCCGCAAACTGCATGGGAGAATATTACACTGTCAAAACAGAGTAAAAGCAGTATAAACTTGGTCAATGGGGTTGGGCGATTAATATAAACCACATGAAAAACCTGTGTTTGTCCCTCTGTACCTTACCTAAAGGTGCCCTTACACGTCCCGATACTGCCGTACTTTTTGTGCTAATATAGCATCGCATTGCATGGGTTGTGCATGCGATGCGATAAAAAGACAGTACAAAAAGTATGTGCAGTACATACTTTTTGTACTATGCGATGAGATGCCGCGGGAGCGCGCATCTCAAAGCACACATCGCATCAGCAGTATCGGGATGTGTATGGGCACCTTTACTCTGTAGGAGACCTCACAGGCTCAGCGCAGTCTCTGATTAAAAACTCTCCCATAACGAGGCCGTTGCTGCTGCTGTCTTCCATGAGATGAGCTCCATCAATCTGAGCTCAGCACAAGCTTCTCAGCCTCTGTTCTCTTGTGCAGTCTTATTGGTCAACTTCCAGTAATGGGTAATTTTTTTTTTTTCTAAATACATGCTGACCACAGGGGGCCCAGGGGTACTGACCCCCTCAGCACCCCCCCCCCCCCCTTAATCCGTCCCTGACTTCAAGGTGGTGCAAAATCACAAATCTGGACTAATTTTGGTACATATAGCAGGAGACAGAAGAAACGTTGTGGCATAGAACAGAAATTGCAGGATTTCCAGGTATATAAGGAAAGTTCTTCTCTTGAAGTTCTGTCAGTGATTGTTCACCAAGATCATATCCCGGAGCGAGGACCTGTCGCCCCTCTGTGATCAGTGTTTGTGGATTGTTCTGGTCATATTGTGCTCTAACAATGCCGCGAGGAAACATAATTTGATCTTTCATTATCTGCCTCAGCTGGCGAGCTGCCTACAGAAATACACCAGGACATTTCAGGAAAACAACAGGATAGTTTATTGTTTATGCTCCAGGAAATCTGTTGCACAGTGCAGTATTAATTAAACATTAGCATCATGAAAATAAATATCATTAATTGATCTTGTGCCTAGTGCTGTGCAACCAATGTTATTCAATGGCTTTTGGGTCTGATTCACAACCATCCGCAGCGCTGTGAATGTGCAACCCTACCGATTATCAAATGACCAAGCTTTGTAGTGCACATGCGCAAGGCCATCCTGCGAGCAAAGCCAGCGACGAATTTTCATCACTGGCCGTTCGCGAGATGATTGACAGCCAGCAATCATTTTGGGGCGGCACCGGACGTTTTCTGGGAGTCTTGTCCCTACTGCCCATCACTACAGGGAATCAGTCACCAAAATGAAACAAACATTTATTTATTTTATTTTTATACTACACTTTATTATAATTATTATTATTATTACTATTATTATTACTATTAATAATAATTAACTATATAGTATAAAGCATTTCTCATCCGATTGTATGTATATTGGGCATGTTTTAGATCCGATTCCGATCCGATGCTGCTGCAGTCAGGATTTCTGAAAGTTCCTTTCTGCTGGGTACACAGCGTGAGCTGATCGTATGCTCCATACAGCTCGTGCGACCATCGTACGATCGTCTCACAATCTGCTCAAAATAATGATTGTTCTGGTGTGTACCCTACATTAATCATATTTCCAAAAAGACAGCCACTGCATGGTGAATTTGATGTATATGAGTCTCCCTTCGCTAACACACACTTTATACTTGCCTACTATTTTTTTCTCTCCTCAACGGGAGCGAGGAGACGCTCATCTGCACTTTCACAATTTGCCGGTCTACGAGGAGGAGGCCTAGTGAAAAGTATGCGAAATGAAGTCCATTTCTAAGTCCAGTCCCCTTCCTAAGAGCCACAAATTGCTGTTATTTGACCGTCGGAGAGGAGAGATTCAGGAGGCTTTCCCACCTTCCTTGGAGGCCATGAGGGCCACCCAGGGCTGGCTCTACCACTAGGCAGCTTTAGGCAGCTAGGGTGCCAGGATCTGGGGGTGCACCACTAAGTCTACCTATCAAAAAATCAAGGATGTCTGACGATCCTTGTTGTACTTAATGCAGGTGGTTGCTGTGAAACTTCTAAGACCTCACCTCCATACTTTCTCTTGAGGCATGCCTCCCTACGGTGCTGCCCTCTCTTCCTTGTACTCAGTTGTGGGTGGCAAAGGGGAGGGAGCTGGGGGCCTCCAGGGAAAGCAGGCATAGGTGCCGATTTATGTTTTTGCTGGTGAGTGCTCAAGCCAAAAATATAGGGGAGTTGCTTCATGGAAAAGGGGCGTGGAAACAAAATAATACTGATTTATATTACGCAGCACAGTTGTCTCCAATATTCAAATTATGGCAACAGAGCCAAATACATAAATGCCCCCACAGTGCCAAATACATAAATGCCCCACAGTGCCAAATACATAAATGCCCACACAGTACAGGTACAACCCCCCCCCCCCCCCCCACATTGCCAAATACATAAATGCCCCCACAGTGCAGCAGGTAGCGGGTTGAAGTTTTGCCTAGGGTGCTGAGAAGCCTTACACCGGCCCTGGGTCCACCCGATTTTCAGGAGCCTCCTGGCTGTCAAGCGAGCATAGGTACTGATGAGTCAACTCAGTATTAGCATTCATTGCACACTATTAGGCAGGGATCGGGAACCTTTTTTGTGCCAAGGGCAATTTGTATGAGGAAAAAAGCCTTCGGGGGCCATATGTAAAAATGTCTCTTACAAATTGTCCTGCTGCAGCCGTCCCACGCTCCGGCAGTTGCCGCTGAATAAGACTGACAGTCCCCGGCAGCTGTTGATTAAGAGGAATCCCACGAGAACTACCAACCTCTCACAAGAATTCCTCTGTACTTGACTCCCAGCAATGCTGCCAGGCGTGTGGGTGGGCCACTCAAAACAGCTACGGGGGCCGCATACGGCCCCGGGCCTGAGGTTCCCCACCCATAAGCAGGGGCGGGCTGGGCCGGGGGGCAGGGTGCCATGTGGCCCCCGGGCCGCTGAATCGTTTTATGTGCAGCCCGCCATTGTTCTGAGGCTGCTCAGTTTCCGACTGGTCTCCAAAAACATGGCCGCCGACCTCCTGCACTGAGGACATGTCTATTGCAGGAGGCCACTACAGAGACTCTGTGTGTTGCACCTACTTCCTGCCTGTGCGTTCCACCTAGTTTCCTATGCTGCAGCCTGCCTCACTGTCTGGCATCAAGGTAAGAGGGAGTGGGACTGTACAGGCTGAGTAGCCTGTAAGGTTCAGTTATTATACAGGGGGAGCAGCCTGTGGGGGTCCAGTTATTATACAGGGGGGAGCGGCCAGTGGGGGTCCAGTTATTATTCTAAGGGGGAGCAGCCTGTGGGGGTCCAGTTAATATTATAAGGGGGAGTAGCCTGTGGGGGTCCAGTTATTATTCTAAGGGGGAGCAGCCTTTGGGGGTCCCATTATTATTATACAAGGGGAGCAGCCTGTGGGGGTCCTGTTATTATTATTAATAGTATACAGGGGGAGCAGCCTGTGGGGTCATGTTATACAGGGGGAGCAGCCTGTTGTGTCCTGTTATTTTAAAGGGGGAGCAGCCTGTGATGTATTTTTATTATAAAGGGGGAGCAGCCTGTGGGGGTCCTGTTATTATTACACAGGGGGGAGCAGCCTGTGGGGGTCCCGTTATATACAGGGGGAGCAGCCTGTGGGGGTCCTGTTATTATACAGGGGGAGCAGCCTGTGGGGGTACCGTTATTTTTATACAGGAGAAGCAGCCTCTGGGGGTCCCGTTAAATACGGGGGGGGGTCCGGTTATATACAGGGGGAGCAGCCTGTTATGTATTTTTATTATACAGGGGGAGCAGCCTGTGGGGTTCCTGTTATTATTACACAGGGGGGAGCAGCCTGTGGGGGTCCCGTTATATACAGGCGGAGCAGCCTGTGGGGGTCCTGTTATTATTACACAGGGGGGAGCAGCCTGTGGGGGTCCTGTTATATACAGGGGGAGCAGCCTGTGGGGGTCCTGTTGTTATACAGGGGGAGCAGCCTGTGGGGGTCCCATTATTTTTATACTGGGGGAGCAGCCTGTGGGGTCCCGTTATATACAGGGGGAGCAGCCTGTGGGGGTCCTGTTATTATACAGGGGGAGCTGCTTGTGGGGGTCCCATTATTTTTATACAGGGGGCGCAGCCTGTGGGGTCCCGTTATATACAGGGGGAGCAGCCTGTGGGGGTCCCGTTATTGTTGTTGTTATTATTATTATTATTATTATTATAATACAGGGGGAGCAGCCTGTGGGGTCATGTTATTATAAAGGGGGAGCAGCCTGTAATGTATTTTTATTATACAGGGGGAGCAGTCTGTGGTGGTCCCGTTATTATTTTACAAGGGGAGCAGCCTGTGGGGTCATGTTATACAGGGGTAGCAGCCTGTTGTGTCCTGTTATTATAAAGGGGGAACAGCCTGTGATGTATTTTTATTATACAGGGGGAGCAGCCTGTAGGGTCCTGTTATTATTATAAGACAGGGGGAGCAGCCTGTTGTGTCCTATTATACAGGTGGAGCAGCCTGTGGTGTACTTTTTATTATACAGGAGGAGCAGCCTGTGGGGGTCCCATTATTATACAGGAGGAGCAGCCTGTGGGGGTCCTATTATTATACAGGAGGAGCAGCCTGTGGGGGTACTATTATTATACAGGGGAGCAGCCTGTGTGGTCCTATTATTATTATAAGACAGGGAGTAGCCTGTGATGTCCTGATATTATACAAGGGAGCAGCCTGTGTTGTCCTGTTATTATTATAAGACAGTAGTAGTAGTACGTTTATTTATAAGGCGCCACAAAGTGTCCGCAGCGCCGTACATAGCAAACAAAAAAAAAAAAAAAAAAAAAAAAAAAAAAAATTACAAGGTAACGTACAGGGTGTGTAGAAAGATACAGTATAAATAGGGGTATAGCTGGTAGAACTAAAATCAGCATCAGTTCAGAAGTAGGTGTCAAAATAGTCAAGGAGACCGAAGATGAAGTAGAGGAAGGGAAGAACAGGACAGGAGCACAGGTGAGGTAATGAGGTAGGGTGAGTACGTGAGGAAGGAGGGCCCTGCTCATAAGAGTTAACATACTAAAAATAGGTGGGTGGACGAACGAAATACAATAGGATAAGTAGGAACGGAGGCAGGATAGGAGGATCAAAAGAGGTTAGGAGGAGGAATAGGCTAGTCGAAAAAAGTGGGTTTTGAGGGAGCGCTTGAAGGAGGTAAGGGAATCAGATAGCCTGATGGGTGGCGGGAGGTTGTTCCAGTGCAGGGGGGCAGCGCGAGAGAAATCTTGGACACGGGAGTGGGAGGAGGTGATTAGGTGAGAGGTCAGTCGGCGGTCAGCGATGGAGCGAAGAGGACGGGAGGGAGTGTGGATAGAGATCAGTGAAGAGAGGTAGGGAGCTGTGGAGGAGGAGAGAGCCTTGTAGGTGGTGGTGAGGAGTTTAAAGAGAACTCGGAAAGGAATGGGGAGCCAGTGAAGAGATAAACAGAGGGGGGAGGCGGAGGTAGAGCGGCGGGAGAGGAAGATGAGCCTAGCAGCAGCGTTAAGAATGGATTGGAGAGGTGCGAGGCGGGTGAGAGGTAGCCCAGAGAGAAGGATGTTGCAGTAGTCAAGGCGGGAGATGACAAGAGAGTGAATGAGAATTTTGGTCGCGTCAGTGGAGAGGAATGGTCTGATGCGTGAGATGTTGCGTAGGTGAAAGCGGCAAGACTGTGAGAGAGCACGAATGTGGGGGGTGAAAGAGAGGGAGGAGTCAATGATGACACCAAGGCAGCGCGTTTGGTCGGTGGACGTGATCTCGGTTTCACCAATGCTGATGGAGATAGTGGGAGAAGAGGGGATGTTCGGGGGATGGAAGATTAGAAGTTCAGTTTTAGCCATGTTTAGTTTCAGGAAGCGTTGGGTCATCCAGGCTGAGATGGCCGTGAGGCATTCGGAGACCTTGGACAGAAGTGATGGGGATAAGTCGGGGGAGGAGAGATAGATTAGGGTATCATCAGCATAAAGGTGGTAATGAAAACCATAGGAGCTGATGAGGGTGCCCAGAGAGGTGGTGTAGAGGGAGAAGAGGAGAGGGCCAAGGACTGACCCTTGGGGAACACCGACTGGCTGGGGGGTAGTAGGAGAGGAGGAGCTCGGAGTGGAGACGGAGAAGGAGCGATCGGAGAGGTATGAGGTGAACCAGGAGAAGACCGTGCCAGTGATGCCAAAGGAGCGGAGGGTGTTGAGCAGGAGAGGGTGGTCAACAGTGTCAAAGGCAGCCGACAGATCAAGCTGGATGAGGATAGAGAAGAGGCCTTTGGATTTAGCCGATAGTAGATCGTTAGTGACTTTGGTCAGGGCAGTTTCAGTGGAATGTAAAGGGCGGAACCCGGATTGGAGGGGGTCTAGAATGGAGTTAGCAGTAAGGTGGCTTAGGAGACGATTATAGGTCAGACGTTCTAGGAGTTTAGAGGCAAAAGGGAGGAGGGAGATGGGCCTGTAGTTGGATGGAGAGTTGGGGTCCAGATTTGTTTTTTTGAGAATTGGGGAGACAAGAGCGTGTTTGAAGGAGGAAGGGAAGATCCCAGAGGATAGGGAAAGATTAAAGAGGTGAGCCAGGTGAGAGCAGACTGATGGACTGAGACGACGGATAATATTGGAGGGGATAGGATCAAGCGGGCAGGTGGAGGGAGAAGCGGATTGAAGGATAGAGTGGACTTCAGCAGCAGTGGTGGGGTAAAATGAGGACAGGGGTTGGAAGGAGGGGAGTGGAGATGTAGGAGGGGAGGAGGGAGAGGGTGAGGTCATGGCAGCAGTGATGGCAGTCCTGAGAGAGGAGATTTTGGTTGAAAAGTAGGTAGCAAAATCAGCGGCTACGATGGAGGACGGAAGAGCTGGAGGAGGGGGGGAGAGCAAGGAGTTGAAGGTGGCGAAGAGCCTGCGGGGATTGGATGATTGGGAAAGGATGAGGGACTTAAAGTAGGATTCCTTGGCCAGAGCAAGGGCAGAGCTGAAGGAGGAAAGAATGAATTTGAAATGGAGATAATCCGCAAGGGAGCGTGATTTCTTCCAGAAGCGCTCAGCAGTGCGAGAGCACTTTTTAAGGAATCGGGTGATAGGCGAGTGCCACGGTTGGGGGTTGGAGCATCGAAGGGGGATAGAAGAGGGAGGGCAGGCAGAGTTCAATGCCGAAGATAGGGTGTCATTATAGAGGGAGGCAGCGAGGTTCGGGCAGGACATGAGGGCGATTGGGGCGAGAAGAGGACACAGCGTGTTTGAGAAGGCAGCAAGATCAAGTGTGTTGACGTTATGCCGTGAGACAATGCGCTTGGGAGGGGGGGTGGGAGAGGGGGAAGCAGTGAGGGAGAAGGAGATGAGGTGATGGTCAGAAAGAGGAAAAGCTGAGATAGTGTAGTCAGTAAGGGAACAAGAGCGAGAGAAGACGAGATCGAGGGAGTGTCCTTGGATGTGGGTGGGAGAGGTAGTCCACTGAGATAGGCCAAGAGAGGAGCAGAGAGAGAGGAGTTTGGAGGTGCCAGGATCAGCGGGGTTATCCAAGGGGATGTTAAAGTAGCCTAAGACAGGGAGTAGCCTGTGGTGTCCTTATATTATACAGGGGAGCAGCCTGTGGTGTCCTAATATTGTTTTTTTTTTTTTACATGTTTTTTTTTAATACATATTTTTAAACCGCAAAACCTAAATTTAACGATGCGCTGTTACTTATGGGCCAGTGCTCTGGACTTGCCCCCCAGGCTAAAAGTTGCAAGCCAGCCCCTGGCCATAAGGGGTAACAGTAAATGTTGTGCAGCTCGCCTCTGTTCCCTGTTATTATAAGTTATTATACCTATACAGCACCTTTTATGCTACACAGAGGGGGCATAAAGCATAGGACAGAGGTAATAGCTTTTTAGATGATAACTTGCACAATAAACTGGTTTCTGCCGGAACACCGCCTATGGCTGTATAAGATTATATATATCCCTAGAAAATGGAAGCAGCGACTGCAGCAGAACAAAGTTCCCCGTCTTTCCTCTATATAGCTGCCTCAGATTTGCCATTGTATTTGTAGGGGAACCTACAGTATTAGGACATTGGGCCTGATTCAGTCCTGTTCACTAGGCTGTGTATGTTCCCAGCCTAGCGAGCGGGTAAACGGAGCCCGCCGCTTGGCTAAACGCCCGCCGGGCGAATCCCCTATCTATCATGCGAGGGGATGTGTTCCCCACCCTAACACGCAAGCAGCCGAACCGGAGAAAAATCATTCGATGGTCGCACACTAGTAACTGACTTTTTATTCCAGCCGCAGATCGCCGGAAAGGGGGTGTGCGCTGATGTCATGTGACACCTGCCCCGAGCAGGCATCGCCACTCCTGTGTGTGCGGCATTCCCCTGATCCGGCCCCCTGTCCGCCTTCCTCCCTCCATCACAGTGCAAACGCCTTGGTGAGTGTGATACTCACCGAAGGCATTCGCACAGGGGGTCTGTACATGCGCAGACCCGCACCATCGAAAACAGTGCAAGATTAATTGGTATCCTGTATGAATAGGGTCATAAGATGCCAAATAAGTGTTTAAGGACCAGATGCACTAAGTTTAAAAAGTGATAAAATGGAGAGTGATAAACCACGAGCCAATCAGCTCCTGCCTGACATTTTTCAAACACAGCCTTGGACATGGCAGGTAAGAGCTGATTGGCTGGCTGTTTATCACTCTCCATTTTATCACTTTTCTAGCTTAGTACATCTGGCCCTAAGACAGCTAATTGGTAATCAGGGTCGTCCGGTGTATAAGGTCTACATGGAATGGGTTTGATCCATTTTAAACAGGTGGTTTTGTGGAATTGACATCCTGCTAAATAATATGTGAAGTGCTACATTGTAAGCTTGCTGGCAGGGCCCTCCTACCTTTTTTTGACTGTCTGTAAATACCCAGTTTGTTGTCTCCAATTGTAAGACGCAACGGAATAGGCTGCGCCATATAAGAAACTGTTAATAAATACATACAGAGTTAGGGCGGGATTCTCTAAAATCCGCAGCCCTCTTCGCCGGCCACCGCATTTCTAATGACCGCATATTCTCTAAAATATGCGGTCATTAACGCAAGGGACAGCTCTTGCGGTAAGAGCTGTCCCTTGCGATGCGGCGCCGTTGCTGGACTTCCGGGTCTATGACCCGGGAGTCCGTCTGCGCATGCGCAGACTGACGCGCCGGCCGCAGGGCATGCTGGGAGGGATCCCTCACACACCGCTGCGGTAAGAAGCCCATATGCTTCTGCAGGAAACCGCCAGCTTTTGCTGGCGATTCTCTCCGCAGCGGTGACACTGCGGAGGGAGGTTAGAGAATACAAAAATGCGGTAAAAACCCAGATGACGGGGTTTTTACCGCATTTCTGTAATAGAGAATGTCCATCGAGAAATTAGAAACTAGGGCCACTGTAACCGTGTACACAGACGGAGCGGGTGGCGGAGGCATGCCCACAAATATACACCCATGTTGACTGTGACTATGGGCCTGATTCAGAGGGGGAAATGCATTTGGAATCAATGATCATTTAATGAATCCCCCCTCCCACCAACCATCGCTGGGGGTGCTTGCGCATACCCGATAATCGCCCATGCGCTGTGCCTCTCAGACATATGCACCGTTTTTAAAAATAACATTGCTCATCTCTGTAAACGTTGTCATTGCATTCATCTCAGGCCCTCTGTACCGAGCAGCCGAGAAATTGGCAGAACACCCAAATAATGCTATTTTACATTTTGGCTTCTGTCTATCAGCCACCCCCTTCCCCTCTGGAGTGTACTATGGTGCAAGTACTCATTTGTATACAGTTTTATTGCTACATTATGCATTTGTGCCCAGCCACACGCTTTCTACAGCCCTGCCTCAATAGATCATGGGAGCAAGGGCGTAGCTCAGCGGCGTAACTATAGCACCGCAGCCCCTGCCACCGCAGGGGGAGGGGGCACTGTGCATGTGGGGGCGCCGGGGGCTGCGGTGCTATAGTTACACCCCCCCCCCAATCCCCCGCAGACTTACCAATCTCGCTGGTCCCGGCGGCTCCGTTCTTCTGCTGAGGACCACCACAAAATGGCCGCCCCCATATAGCACACAGTTCTCTGAAACTGTCTGCTGTATGGGTGCGGCCATTTTGTGGTGGTCCTCAGCAGAAGAAGAACGGAGCCGCCGGGACCAGCACGATAGGTAAGGCTGCAGGGGATTGCGGGGGTTTGCATGGGCAGCGGGGGATTGGGGGTGCTTGGCGGGGGGGGGGCGCCCCCCCTAACGGCGGGGGGGGCGCCCAAAACTTAGTTACGTCACTGGCGTAGCTACCATAGGTGCAAGGGGTGCAGTCAATATGGGGCCCTGAGCTGAAGGGGGCCCATCTTTGCTTTCCAACTAATATGTTTTACATACATTTATCACAGGGTTGCCGACTTTTAAATGCTCCTCTCCGGGATCGGGGGGCGGGGCTTGACTGTGATGCCATTAAGCCCCGCCCCCATTACGGGAAATAGGAGAAATGACTGGTCTCCATGGAGGGGGCGGGGCTAAAATGGCACGAGTGTGCCATTTTAGCTCCGCCCCCTCCTCTGAGACCCGCGAATTGCGGCATTTTTATGCCGCAATTCTGGGAGCTCAGGGGGGTCCCCCAGATTCCGGGAGGGTTGCCCACCCTTCCTGGGGGCCTGGAGGGGGACCCGATTTTCGGGAGAATCCCGGGAATTCCGGGAGGGTCGGCAACCCTGATTTATCACCATCAGTTGCTAAATAGGGGGCCCTTACAAACTTTTGCTATGGGGCCTACGAATATATAGGTACGCCTCTGCATGGGAGTATTGAAGAAGCCTATTTCTTTTGAGAATAGAGGCAATAGCCTATGGGAGAATAATAGAGGGTCACATTTTTGTTTGCTTTCAACCTTACAGGGTCATCAGTATTGGTGGCTCCAGAGGAAGGGCTGCAGCAAAGTCCAAAATTCAAATAGGGGAGCCACGCCCACTGCCAGTGAGTCAGTTTGGAATGGCAGTTGCTGAGCCTCCCCTATTTGAATTTTGAACTGTGGTGTAGCCTAACCCCGGGAGCCTCCACCGGTCATCATCATGTCTGCACTGTCTACCTGGGTACAGGTTCTGGGCCTGTCCTGAGCTGTCTAGCTCTGTGGCTGAGAGACGGAAGAGTTGATTGATTTAATTACTCTGTTTGCACATTGTATATGGGAAGTGTTTTGTTACTATTGTGCATTGAATTCATCCCATTGTGAAATATGTGAAAGAGAATATGACGAAATACGATAGTTACTTATGAAAGAAAAGTGTTTTGTTACCAATGTGCACCAAAAGCATCAACCTTCTGTAAAGTTGTGCAATACACTGTATATAAAAAAAAAGAGGATATGATAGTTACATATGAAGCAAACCAATACAAGTGTTTGGCTGCATGGTTGGTAAGTAATCCAGATAGCATGGATGATTTTTTATAATGACTGAATAACAGAAGTCCAGCTATACACATTAATACCCCTTTTACATCAAAATCATTGTTCCGACCAGGTATTTGGAACACGGTTCCAATCCAGGTCGGATTTCCAGGCCGGCACCATTTACACTGCACACGGGTGCAGGGGGCGGCGCTTGGAGATGACATCATCTCTGAGCGCTGGGACCGCTAAACAACATGCCGGGACCATCAATCGCCACGCTGGTTAGCTGCTGGGCTGCCACCAGCCTCGGTGCGCCCCCTAGTCCGTGAGGTGAATGGATGACGCACACAGGCATCCATTCACCTCCTGCCTGGTTCCGCTGCTGTCTATAGAGTACAGCAGACAACAGCGGAGGATGTGTGCACCCCCCACCCATGGGAGGTTGGGCTCCCACATTGCTGTCAACGGGCCCCGGGTCGGATGAGCCGCAAAACTCGTTTACACTGCCCCACCACCCGTTTTTTTTTTTCAGGTACCCCATTTACACTGCCCCTGACCCGGGAAAACGAGGCAAAAACCCGGGTTCTTGCAGTGGTGTCAAACTAGTATAAAGGACAGGGATTCCATATTTAGCAGAGTCTGTATGTCGGGGATATGAGAAATGGTGCAGCCCAGTTCCCAAATCAGATGAAACCAGACCCTGCGCACTAGAACCACACACGCATAAGTACCCTACATATGGTGGAATGAGTCAAACGGGCAGAGGTAGCCGATCTTATCCCTCATCGTAACCTTGGACCTACGTCCAATAGGAAGTTGCAGAAGTCCAGAAATCAGAGCCATCTGAAGGTGGTGAAGATTCCTGCTGTCTTTTTTGAGGCATGATAAATTTCAGTCTCCATACAATAGTATTGGGACCAGGGCAGTACAGAGCCTAACTGCCAATTTGCAGAAAACTGCGATTAGATAGCGGCCGCCCAGACAGAAAGAGAAATGAATTGCGAAAATATCACAGATTGCTATTCACCAACAATTCCATAGGTAATTCCCAAACCATCAAGTGTTTTTTCCAGACTGTGCAAATGTGAGTAAAAGTCTTCCACAACTCCGCTACAGAGACAGGCTGATCGAGGCCGGAGCTGACGTCTCACACCCTCCCTTATAACGCCTGGGTACGCCTGTGGTTTTTCTGAGTTTCCCAGAAAACTGCAGGTTCCCCGTATTTTTAAAACCAGCATCGGGCTCATGGATTGGTCCTGGCTCCAAAAATACTTGGGGAGAAAAAAAGTAGGGCTCCGCCAGTCAGTGAGGTAATGCCACAGCCTATTTGTGGGAGATTTGTTAGACATGTTCGGGTACTTGTGTAATATCTGGGCGCCCGATTTTTTTATCGCATGCCTTAACTTAAGGCATGCGATGAGATTTATTACAATCAAAACATTGGTCGCACCGACCCGATTTTGCTATTGGACCTGATGTTAAATTGTACCTGAGGCCCGATTTTTACATTGGATCCAATGTTAAATGCCCCCCAGACCCGATTTTTAATTGTATACCCATCCTGATGGTTAATTATTATGTGAAATGCCCCCCATTGTTAATGTAACGCCACGGTCAACGTGAACCCGAAGCGTGGCGAGCGCAGCGAGCCCGCGAGGGGCGGCGGTACGCGTCCTCCGACCTTTTTATACCTGCACTATCCACGTCGGCATGGAGTTGATTTTATATAGTGTGCCGAGCGCAGCGAATGCGACCCCGAAGCGTGGCGAGCGCACACGGAATACAAGCCCAAAGTGTGGCGAGCGGACACGGAATACAGGGGATGGGCTCGCATTCGCCACACTATAAAAAATCAACTCCATGCCGACGTGGATAGTGGGGGTATGAAAAGGTCGGAGGACGCGTACCGCCGCCCCTCGCAGGCTCGCTGCGCTCGCCACGTTTCGGGTTGACGTTGATCGTGGCATGGCGTTAACAATGGGGGGCATTTGACATAGTAATTACCCATCAGGTTGGGTAAACAATTAAAAATGGGATCTGGGGGGCATTTGACATTGGTTCCAATGTAAAATCGGGTCTCAGGGACCATTTAACATTAGATCCAATGTAAAAAAAATTCCGACCCGATGCCAAAATCGGGCGCCCAGATATTACACAAGTACCCATGTTTGTTATGCTATTAAAAAAATTGCACCGTATTACATTTGTGATTTTACATGTTTTCCATTGTAAAACATCTGGATGCAATTTATACGTGCAATTTTTTGGGTAACAATAAAAATTTTTGATTTTTACCACAGTCGCACCCTATTACCTATGTGATTTGCGGTAAACATGCAATTTATCGCACATTTGCCCCCCAAAATCGCACATTGTTAAAAATTGCACCCTATTACATGTGGCCACCTGACTTTATCCTCTTCTTCTCCTGACAATCTATGGGGTAAATATACTGAGATGTACGAATGCAACCATTCGTACCCATACAATGTTTAGCACGGCCGGGACATGGTTCCTGTCTAAGTTACAATCAGCGGTGGGAACCGCCCATAGACGCCCATGTTAAACTTTATCATAGCTCCCCCCCAGAGCCCGTACCTGATTGGCTGGGGGAGGACTCTGTGAATGGTGTCACTGGGAAATCCCTCATTCTTGGGAGAGGAGCTAAACTCACTTGCTTCAGGTCAGTGGTACGGGACAGTCGGCTTGTTTTCTTACCTCCCTAGATGCCTACTGTACTTTGGAACGAAGAGGATGTGATCTACGCCGGAGGAGCTGGTGAGTATAATTTATTTTCGCAGGTATCCTATGGATTGTACGGTAGAAGTGGACAGGCCTATGGGGGACCCTATAAGTATGTATGTGTGGTCATAGTATGTACAGTATGTAAGTTTTCTTTTTCTGGGTGTGTGGGATGTATTTGGATATTGGTTTTGTTGTAGAACTACAAGACCCAGCAGGCCCATTAATACCCTGCATGCTAGGACTTATGGTTCGCCAAGTCCATGCACGCAGGGAAGGCTTACTGGGACTTGTAGTTCCACAATAAAACCCAATGTTTATTTTTTATTTTTTTTTACACTTTATATGCCATCGGCCCAGTGCCCCCTGCCCAGGTGCACAGCGGCGTAACTATAGCACCGCAGCCCCTGCCACCGCGGGGGGGGGGCGCTGTGCATGTGGGGGCGCCGGGGGCTGCGGTGCTATAGTTAAACCCCCCCTCAATCCCCCGCAGACTTACCTATAGCGCTGGTCCCGGCGGCTCCGTTCTTCTGCTGAGGACCACCAGAAAATGGCCGCCCCCATATAGCACACAGTTCTCTGAAACTGTCTGCTGTATGGGGGCGGCCATTTTCTGGTGGTCCTCAGCAGAAGAACGGAGCCGCCGGGACCAGCGCTATTGGTAAGTCTGCGGGGGATTGAGGGGGGGTTTGCATGGGCAGCGGGGCGGCGGCGTAGGGGTGCTCGGCGGGGTAGGGGTGCTCGGCGGGGTGGCGATGGGGGGGGGGGGGGGCGCCCCCCCCCCTAACGGCTGGGGGGCGCCCAAAACGTAGCTACGCCACTGCAGGTGCACCAGGAACAGCCCCAGGCTTCTGCCACGGCCTGGGGTTGCCCTGGAGGTGGGAACCCCTTTATTGTATAAAAAGTGTCCCCCGGGTCTGGCATTAATCTGCTGGCTGTTTGAGCCCGGTGCTGTTTGCCAAAATACAGGGAACCCCTACTCGTTTAGTCCCCCGTATTTTTGGAACCGGGACTGGGCCATGAGCCTGGTGCTGGTTCTAGAAATACATGGGGACTCCAGCTTTTTCCCCCCTGTATTTCTGCAACGAGGACAGGCGCAATGAGCCCGGGGCTGGTCATTTTTAATTATTTATTATATTTTTTTTACACGGGCCAGCATTGCATGGATCTGACAGATCCGTATGATACTGGTGACTTATTTTTCCATGCAGCCATCTACCATATAATAAACAAAATCTCTCCCAGATTATGACTCCATATCCCAATTCCCATGCTGGTATGCGCCTTATGTGTTTCCCTTTCTCACACTGCCTAATGCCCTGTCCTCAATCAGGCTTTCGTTCCCAACACTCCACAGGGAATTTGTGGTCATTAATTTGTGGTCAGCTATTAAATTCTCATACAAATATTGGATTCCCTGTATCTTCAGAGAATTGTCCTACTATATGCTGGTATTCATCCTGCTTGTCAAATAGACATCTTTGGTGTACATTTGTCTGGATCCAACCCCTCTTTGAGGCTTAAGGCCCACACACACTGGGGTAAAATGTACTCGTTTGAGCGGCTTTCAGCCCCAGTGTGTATGGGGCACGATTAGCGGTGATCACTGATGCACGCTCCCACATCATCGCTAGCCCAGCTGCTCATCTGCTGGTTTCACCGACCAAAACGGCAAAATGTCCAAATCGGCCAAAACGGCAAAATGTCCAGTGTGTATGGACTGCAAGTTTTATGCTCTGCCAACTTTCTCTGTCTGTAGTATTTTGCTACTTAGCGAGCCAGGCATGCGAATACCCACCCACTGCCGCACAACAAATATCCCCGCCGCTTTGCTAATGGATGTTTAGCATAAACATCCAATTGCAGGGTAGCATGCGGGGCCAAAACCGTTCGATAGTCGGTGACCAGCAAATGATTTCTACCATGCTTGCAAATCTAAGTCAGTCTGGGCTGACTTAGATTTGTGGGGTCCGGTCTGGGCGGGCGTTGCAAGAACTGGGCGTTCATATGAGAAAGCCCCCTCCCCGCCTCCACACCCCCTTCCCTGTGAAAGCGCAGGGCCAACTATGCAAGTCGGCAAAGGCACCCGCACAGAAGCCCTGCACGTGCACCAATGAGAATATGCGCATGCGCAGACCTTATACATCGGTCCCCAATGCGAACGCGCTGTGTACTGAGTCAACTAGAATAAGGCCCTATATTCCTTTACTCCATGCGCGCACACAATTACAGTACACTCTAGGGTAAATTTTGTTAAGAGCCAATCAACCTACCAGTATATTTTTTTAGATTGTGGGAGGAAAGCGGAATACCCTGAGGAAGCCCAAGCAAGTACAGGGAGAATATACAAACTCCGCACAGTTAGGGCCATGGTGGGAATCAAACCCATGACCTTTGTGCTGTGAGGCAGTTATTGTTGGCAGAGTATATAGCGGTGCTTGTGGTGTTGTTAGACGACACACTTTTGAAGCTTAGCCAGGAACTTGGTTTATTTGTAGGGAGCACAGATTTAACAGTCATCAAGGATTAACTTTTAAGATATGCAGTATAGTATGTATCAGATATACAACAGGCAGGTGTACACAGGTGTATGGTGCAGATACTTATCGTATCCTGTGGCAGCAGATGGAATAATGGATGGAGGTGTCTCTATGGCAGTAGAAGAAGTCTCTACAGCTGTACAGACTTAGTTCTAGTCTGTAATGGCAACTGCGGGGTTAACGCTGCAGGCATACTGGAACTCTCCTGGGCGGTGATGGACAGCTAGCCACCGGCACACAAGAACAGCGCTGAGCTCCATCTCTGTCAGCAGCGCTAGCTATACTGACGGACAGCGCGGGACACCTCTCTGAGGTAAAAAATGACCCGCTGTCTCTCACTCTCCCAATCACACACTAGGAGCACTGTGGTAACGGTCACAGTGTGGGGACACAGAAGGTGCACTGGTTAGGGATTCGCTGGGTCCAATGTCACTCAAAAGGAGGAGCGCGCGGGGACCAAGAGGTCCGCCCACATGCAGGGATGGGGAGCGCAAGGGGACACAGCCGAAGAGGCTGCTGCTGCTGGCCAGTGTAGGAGACAGGTGCTGAGCGCACCTTACTAACAGTTATACTAACCATTACACTGTCTGTTATGCCACAGTAGTGCCCTTTATTTATGTTAGGCCATACCTGAGTGCTCCTTTTCACATTATGCCACACAATACTACCTTTTTCACATTATACCAAAGTAATGCCTCTTACCTGTTCACCTACTTAACAACCGATAATCCTTGCCCCTTTTTCCTCCCTCCAGTTACTTGGCTCAGTGCCCATCTTCCAATAACCTGCTTTCGCTGCATCCATCCCCTACTGCTCGAAGACATCTACATCTCTCCTGACTGGCAGCCGGGGCTCACGCATGTTTTACCACAGATCAGCCGCAGTAGATAGACTTGTATGCTTCAAATTGTAACTCCCCTGGGCTGGACCTACATACACTACAATCTTATACAGAACAAAGCAAAATATAAAAAAAAATTCAACTTTTTTAGTCATAAAAGTAATGTCTAGGAACCAAGTATCAAAGTTGACACTAAGCAACACCAAAGGGTCTTCACTAAAATGTCTGTTAGGTAAATTATCGATAAAAGACAGAAGCTGATCCCGAATTGTTTTAACCTTACCATACAATTATGTGAAAAGGTAGGTCAGAACTGGAGATTTGCCTGTACCCAGACTCTGGCTTATGGTAGTAGCAGGATTGGAATCTACATGTACAGTACAAAGCTGGGCGGCTCTATCTGGTGTCTCTTCAAGGAGTTAGTACTAGGCACAGGATAGGAAGGCTGCGAGATGATAAATCCTGAGATGACAACTGTTTTGGGTGTAGTAATAGAAGTTATTGAACAAAGAAAGTCCAGTTATAAGGGGAACAGAGAAACATGTCGTTCTGGAGATAAATGTAACTGGCTTCAACTGGTGAAATAAGTATAGGTTTGGACTTGGACTGGTGTGCGTATTAGAGTAACTGTACTGGAACCGGTAATATGTAGCAGGAACTGGGCTTGGACCGGTAATGTGTAATAGAAACAGCGCTGGGACCAGTAATGTGCATTAGAGTAATATGCTGGAGCCGGTAATGCGTATTACAGTACCCGGGCTGGGATTGGTAACGCGTGTTAGGGAAATTGTGTTGTAACCAGTAATGTGTAGAGCAGGGGTAGCCAACTCCAGTCCTAGAGAGCTACAGTTAGGGTTGCCACCTCATCCCTTTAAAACTGGAGACATATTAATTACACAGGTTCTGTGGCTGATTAAAAAAATACAGTTGGAATGAAGTCTGATGGCCGTTTAAAAAAAAAAAAAAACAGTTGAAATTGAGTCTTGAAGTTAGCCAGCCACAGAACCTGTGTAATTAATATGTTTCCAGTTTTAAAGGGATGAGGTGGCAACCCTAGCTACAGTACCAACAGTTCACGTTTTCCAGCTCACCTCACAGGTACACAGGTGGAGCTAAATACTTCCGCGAGGAGACATGGAAAACGTTAACTGTTGGTAGCTCTCGAGGACTGGAGTTGGCTACAACTGGTGTAGAGTAAAGGAGTATAGTAATGTAGTAGGTTAATAAGCAGTAAATGAACAGAATTAGTTCTGTCTCTAGAGCTTTTGTATTAACTTAACATCATTTGGGGAAACAAAATACTTTTGAGAACCGCCACTGACGTCAACAAAGGTAATGGGCGGGATGTATTAATATACATCGCTGCCCTGCCGCCACTATGCTTGCACATATGTATTAACATATGCGGCTGGCATCGCACTGCGGTGACGGAGGCCCCCCCGCGATACCTGTGATGTGGTGTGCGTCACCTCCGTCACCTCCCTGGGCACCTCCTCCTCCTTCCATGCCGGGGTAAGCTAAGCAGGCTCCGGATGTCCGGCTGCGTTGCTAGGGGGAGGAGGGGTTTACCGTCCGGGTGAGCATGGTAAGCCAGAGGGAGGGGTAGGGGGAGAGGTGGGGGGGTAAGAAGCCCAAAGGTGGCGATACCCTGCTATGCGGTCATGCGGCGGCCGGACAGTTATACATTTAGCTTAGTACATCCCGCCCAATGAGAGAGACAGTTAATCCTCTAACAAATTTGAAATCTTGGGGGGGGAGGGGGGGGGTAGGATCAGAGGGCACTAAAAATCAAATGTGGTTAAAAAAAAATGTTTTCAGGGTTTCTACAGCTTTTTTGAAAATGTACTAATGCCCGCTCACCAGGGTACCGCTTTGGGGAAGGGAGAGGGTATCACCAGAAGCCTATGGGGTTCTCTCCGCAGCACTGTTTGAGGGATCCGTCATGGATCGCTCCCAGGATGCTCCGCGACTGGCGCCATCACTGGAGCCGGAGTTTCATCACAAAGGACAGCTCCGGGGGAGCTCAGCGGCTGATTGGCTCTTCGCGGCTCCATAGAAGCCCATGTTAAAGTTTAACATGGGCGTCTATAAGTGGTTCCCATCATTGATGCCCATGTTAGATTACTTAACATGGGCGTCTATGATGGGAACCGCTCCATGGACGCCCATGTTAAACTTTAACATGAGCTTTTATGGAGCTGCAAAAAGCCAATCAGGCACAGAGCTCCCCGGAGCCCGCTGCTGATTGGCTGGGGAAGGACCTGGTGTCTGATGTCACCGGCAAATCCCCCAGTAAACACACTTGGGGCTCCTCCAGTTCCCTATGGATACAAAATGGCTACGGACAGCTACGACATTGGAAAATAGGAATCTGGAGAATATGGCAGCTCTGTAAATTTGTATTCCCCATTTGTATTTTCAGGCTGTATATGTACCCATCCATACAGGGATTGGCCATATCAGTCCGATATTAGTAAATTTACCCCTCTGTCACCCTATCCAAAAATCTAGAGCCTCCGTAATCTGTAAGCAACAAGAAAATCCGTATCCCAGAATTCATAGGGTGGGATGTATTAAAATACATCTCCGCCCTTCGCCGCCCCCCCGCCGCGATGCTGCCGCATATGTACTAACATATGCGGCTGGCATCGCGGTGCGGTGACGGAGGCCCCCGCAATACCTGTACACCGGTGTGCGGGGGGTCTCCGTCACCTCCCTGCCGCCACGTTCTCCTCTCACGCCGGGGACAGCTATGCATGCTGTCCCCGGCGCTTCCTCCTCCCCCCTGCAGCCGGAAGGATGTCCGGCTGCTTCACTAGGGGGAGGCAGGGCTTACCTTCCGGGGTCCAGGAGGACCCTTCAGGAAGGTAAGCCAGAGGGGGGGTCGGCAAAGCGGCGGGAAAAGAAGCCCATAGGCTTCTATAGGGTATCGCCACCCAAAGGTGGCGATACCCTTCAGTGCGGTATCATTTTTGATACATTGGAAAATGCGGTAAAACCGGGGTTTTACCGCATTTTCCATTTGATACATCTCGACCATAGTCTTTTTACTTTTAATATACAAATTAGAATGTACAATCAGAGATTTTCGGCTGAGAATTATTTCTATAATTCCACTATGCCTAACGTAGAGGGAAGACACAAGAACCCTACCGGGTAACAGCCACCACGCACTACCCCTGGCATTCCCCTCCCGATTATACCGATCAGCAATGTGTCTGTCAGTAGCTGTAGGAGATTATGTCTGTGTGTGTCATTACCAGACAGCTGCTATTATTTAATTTACTCTGTAGATAATGGGAGAGTTCCGGATAAACAGCTGCATATATTTATTTCTGCACAAAGCGTCTTATTATATCAATGTGCATTCATTACAGGTTGCTATTGGACAAAGATAACCACTTCAGGACAACCCAGCTTTGGAAATAATATGAAATTATATAAATATTAATTCTTTTTTTGTTTGTTGTTCGTTTAAACCTCTTGACTGTTCCAGCGTTGCCCGATCTTATTTCTGGAGATTGAGTCAAAATGTTTTTCATTTACAGCAGAGGGTGTTTATGATCTACTTACCAGAAGCAGAAGTTACAGGGCACTGTGACCCTGATATGTTGGCTGGGATGGCGTTGTGATGATATCATTCTTACCCTGGGGGCCAGGAAAACTACAAAACCAGATATCTGTGATAATAGCAAAGAGACGTTGCTGCCTCAATATGCAAACCAGCTGTTATGTTTATTTTTTTTAGGAAAACTCTTTTAGTCTTGGTGGAAACTTTCAAAGATGTGTCAAAGTTTGGAGAGAGATAGAGTGGAGAGAGAAGTACTAACCAATCAGCTTCTAAGGGGAATATTAAGTGCGGGTTTACAGAAGTGAAGATGTCGCCCGTAATAACCAATCTGATTCTACTTAGTTATCTAGAACATTCCAGAAGATGATATCTAGTGGTTAATTTACTAAGGGGTAGATGTATGAAGCAGTGATAAGGGAGAAGTGAGCCAGAGGAGAAGTAGCCCATGGCAACCAATCAGCACTGAATAATATCTATAATTTGCATAATATAAAATATACAGTGCAGCTGATTGGTTGCCATGGGCCACTTCTCCTCTGGCTCACTTACATAGTTACCTACAGTAGTTACTGTACATAGTAGTTAAGGCTGAATAAAGTCTTGCGTCCATCAAGTTCAATCCTTCGTTGTTAAAGCACATGATCTATTTGCGTCATCCCTTATATAAACTGAAATCTTATTTAATTATATACAGATTATGATTGTTATTTGTAGCCCTGGATGTTTTTTTCCCAATAGATGATTGTCCAACCTTATTTTAAATGAATGTATTGTCTCTGCCGACACCACTTCTCCAGGAAGAGAGTTCCACAATTTTACTGCCCTGACCGTAAAAAAGTTTTTTCTTTTAAGGGTACGAAATCTTCTCTCCTCTATTCCAAACTCATGCCCAAGTGTCCTAGAGTCCTTCCTCAAAGTAAAAAGGGGCACCTGACAGTTCCTTATATTGGCCCCTGATATATTTGTACATGTTTAGGATGTCTCCCCTTAAACATCTCTTTTCTAATGTAAACAATCCCAATTTGTTCAATCTATCTCCATAATTTAATTTCTAAAACCCTTTTATTAGCGTTGTTGCTCTTCTTAGGACTTTTTCCAGTTCTATGATATCTTTTATGTAGTGCGGGACCCTGAATTGTACTCCATATTCTAGGTGCGGTTTGACCAATGCTTTATATAGAGGCATAGGTGCCGATTTATGTTTTTGCTTGTGGGTGCTCATGCCAAAAATATAGAGGAGTGGCTTCATGGGGAAGGGGTGTAGCCACAAAATAATACTAATTTATATTACGGAGCACAGTTGTCTCCAATATTCAAATTACGGCAACAGAGTTCCACATACATAAATGCCCCCACAATGCAGGTACATAAATTCCCCCACAGTGCAGGTACATAAATGGCCACATACATAAATGCCCCCACAATGCAGGTACATAAATGCCCCCACAGTGCAGGTACTCCGCTGACAGAATACACTCTTCCCGGCATACTGTTTCCCAGGTAGCAGGTCCGGCAATGTGGGTGCTGCAGCCGCAAATTAGCAAGTTAATATGGCGGCCCAGCAGCGTGACTTGGGCCTGTGGGTGCTCATCAATTTCCGTGGGTGCTTGGGCCCTTGATCACCCACAGAATCAGCACCTATGTATAGAGGCATAATTACCTTTGGGTCCCTAGTCTCCATACCTCTTCTTATACAGGCTAGTATCCTGTTGGCCTTTTTAGTTGCTATGGGACACTGAGCACTACACCCCAGTTTGTTGTCTATTTTAACTCCTAGATCCTTTTCCAGTTCTGATTTACCCAATGCCACTCTGTTAAGGTTATAACTAGCACACTGGTTCTGTCTCCCGAGATGCATAACCTTGCATTTATCCACATTGAACCTCATTTTCCAGTTTTTTGCCCACTCATCTAGTTTATCCCTCTGAAGCGTAGATACATCCATGTCCAGGGGCAAATGCAGGATTTTTAGAAGGGGGTTTCCAGAGGGGCGGAGCAAAGCACGGAGATGGACACTTAGGTGACCCAGTATATACCGGGTCAGTTAAAATATTATAGATAGACCAAATGTATATAAATAAGAATAATAATATTTAAAAAAAAAAATATATATATATATATATATATATATGGATAGATTTCTTAGATTTTAATGGAATTAAAACTAGAGGATCCCACCTACCAAATGATATTGGGGACTAGGGGATCAGAGTACAGGAGGCAGAGCAATCTGCCAACGAGTATATAAAAACTACATACGTGTGTGGAGCTGGAGCAGTAACCAGCTGCTGGAAGGCTGATATCTCTGGGAAGAGTAGAGACAAGATACTAGTGTCCCTCAAAGGGGGAGAGTCCCTGCTTTTGGAATATACCCTCAGAAAAACTCTAAGTCAGACAGAACCTGAAATATCTGACTGGGAATAGCAATTAACAGGCTTGGATGGGGACCACTGATTTGAAGTCAGATATCTCCGGTGCCCAAGGGCCGATTTTAAAAATTTTTGTACCCATGGAAAGAGGGGACCCTCAGCTTTCAGACTAGTGCCCTTAGACTCCTGGGGGGGTTTCTGGGTACTCAGAAACCCCCCCTGCGTGCACTACTGATGGCGGTTCTAATTACCTTGCTCAGTTTTGTATCAGTGAAAATTGAGACATTACGGAGTATACCCACTCTAATATCATTAATGAATATGTTAAATAAAAGAGGCCCTAGCACTGAACCCTGTGGCCCTCCACTTAGTACAGTTATCATATCCGAAACTGCACCATTCACAACCACTCTCTGTTCTCTATTCAGCAGCCAGTTACCTACTCATCTACACATTTTTACCCCAAGGCCCAGATCCTCCAATTTATTTATTAACCCCTTATGTGACACAGTACCAAAAGCCTTAGCAAAATCGAAGGCTTCCACTGTCTAAATTGTTGCTAACTTCATCATAAAAGCTTATTAGATTTGTTTAGTACAAGTGTTTTTGTTACTTGTGTAGTTTCACGGCGGCAGTTACGTAGTTAGCATAGTGTCCCTTTCAGAAACAGCGTATTGTTCCCGCGGCCAGCGTAGTCAGCGTCATTGCCAGTATCAGCATTGTGTTCCCGCAGTCAGTACGTTCGCGGCTAGCCAGAGCTTACATAGTTAGCGTAGTCAGTCAGCGTTACACAGTTAGCGTAGTCAGTCATTGCTTATTACATTGTGTGGGATCCATTGACCATTTTTAACCTGCCTGACATGACAGGTGTGAATGTTTTCCTGAAACACCCCCACTATCCACGTCAGGCAAAATGTGGCGAACGGACGCGGTACGCGTCCTCTGGACCTGTTCATACCCCCACTATCCATGTCGGCGTGGAGTTGACTTTCTAAAGTGTGACGAGCGCAGCAAGCCACCGAGCCCGAAGCATGGCGAGGGGACGCGATTACTTGACATGTACGGATTTATAGATTCAACTCCACGCCAACGTGGATACTGCGGGTACGAACAGGTTGGGAGGACCCATACCATGTCCCCTCGTGGGGCTCGCTGCGCTCCCACACTTCGGGCTGATGTGGATAGTGGGGGTTTGAAATGGAGGCATTTGCCAGTATGTAATATAGAGCACTGGCAAATGTGTCCTTTACGAATTGCTGAGACGCACAAGCGTATGAGACGCTCCAGCATCTCAGACAGATGGGGCGCCTCTCCACTGGTGCCCGCATGATCGCCTCTCCACCGGCGTCCGCCAGTGCAGGGGATCTGGCGATTACCGGCATTGTGTGAGAGGTGCTCACTAGGCTTGCAGCTCGCGGGGACACTACGATGACTACGCAGGGCTGCCACTGGGACACTACGCTAACTACGCTAGGCTGTCATTGGGCTAAGCTGACAGCGTAGAGTAGCCTGCCGCCGTGAAACTACACAAGTACCGCGTTTTTTTATAAGCCCATGTTGGTTAATACTGATTATACTGTGCAGTTCTAAATGTTTTTGGATACATCCCTTAAAATTCCCTCAAATAATTTCCCCACTATTGGTGTTAAGCTCACAGGTCTATAATTTGCTGGGTCATCCTTTTTTCCTTTTTTGAATACCGGTACTACCTCTGCCATTCTCCAGTCCTTTGGCACCTTACCCAATGAAAATGATTTCACGAAAATGCAATACAGATGGCTTGTTAATTCCTCCCTTAATTCCATTAGAACCCTAGGATGAATCACATCCGGACCTGAGGATTTGTTGTTTTGATTTTGCGGAGCCTATTATTAATCTCATCTGTGGAGAATTCAATACTAAGGTCAAGTTGGCTCATCCCATTTGTTGTTCCTGCGAGTTCCATTGTCGGCTCTTCCCTAGTAAACACAGATGACAAAAATGTATTTAACAGTTCTGCTTTGTCCTTATCCTCAATACAGCTATTACCATTGATGTGGGTTAAGGGGCCTATGTTCTCTTTTATTATTATTTTGCTATTTATGTATTTGGAGAACTTCTTGGGATTGGTTTTACTCTCCGTGGCTATGCGATCTTCGTTTTTAGCTACTTTGATTACCGCTTTACAAATTTTAAGGAATTAATTGTACTTTATTAACTCCTCATCATTCCCATTAGCCTTTGTACATTTGAAATGCTCTTGTCTTATTGTTTATTTCTGTCCTTACTTATTTACTTGTCCAACTATGGTGGCTTTTTTCTTATTGATTTTAACCTTATTGATTTTTGGTATACATTTAGCCGTTAGTGTTTCTAGCGAATGTTTTAGGGTTTCCCACATATTCTCTGCATTTCCCCCCCTCAAATAATGCTTCTGCTCCATTTCTTTTACAGATTCCCTGAATAAATAAAATTTAGCTTTCCTAAAATGTTGTATTTTAAACGGTCCCGCATGTTAATAACAAAGATTTCCAGTGAGACCTTGTTGTGCTCACTGCTTCTGGGGGGGGGGAGGGAATCTTAGAATGCACACCCAATATACATGAGGTGCTATCATGCTGGGACTTGTAGTTCTGCAAAGAAAAACATGTGGTGCAGATGCACACTCCATATTATTAATCAATCAATAACAGAGGTTCTTGGTATATCAATTGGCCAAGAAATATTTGCCCACCAACCAGCTTCACGGTAACCTCCTTTCTGGTGGGTCCCTAATACTAAGTTTGGATCTGGGGTGCGGAACCCCAAAAAGGCCAGCATAAGCAAGTCACCCCAGGGCAGCACACAAGTGAAAAAACTAAGCTAGAAGTGTGTTAATAAGAAAGTAGCAGAAGCTAGAGGTTAAAAAGTGTAGTGCTAGAAAGTATAATATTAGTGAAAATTAAATAGTGCTAAATAAATGTTAGGGTGTGCCACCCCAAAAGCAACTCGGTTACACCAACCCGAGGGGAGCCGCGCCCCAAATCCATCCCCAAGACTTGCAATAAGTGTCAATTTTTAGGTCTTACCTTCATTGTGCCCTCAGTTTGCAGTCTGTGGCTACCAGGGACCAAGCTGGTGAAATAATATTCAGATCAGGTGGGCGGGGTGCTACTCTAAGTTGAAGGAGTCCCAACCTTCAGGTGTACAGGTGTACACAATTTTAGCTTATGGGGGGGGGGGGGGGAATCTTAGAATGCACACCCAATATACATGAGGTGCTATCATGCTGGGACTTGTAGTTCTGCAAAGAAAAACATGTGGTGCAGATGCACACTCCATATTATTAATCAATAAATCATTAACAGAGGTTCTTGGTATATCAATTGGCCAAGAAATATTTGCCCACCAACCAGCTTCACGGTGACCTCATTTCTGGTGGGTCCCTAATACTAAGTTTGGATCTGGGGCGCGGAACCCCAAAAAGGCCAGCATAAGCAAGTCACCCCAGGGCAGCACACAAGTGAAAAAACTAAGCTAGAAGTGTGTTAATAAGAAAGTAGCAGAAGCTAGAGGTTAAAATGTGTGCTCACTGCTTCCCAAGTCCAAGTGAGAGCTTTGGCTGGTGGATGTGGGGGCCACAAATATTACCACTGTAATACCACCCCCATAGCGCATGTTGAACGCGATGACACAATTCTTGGTCAATCACACTGTCAGGCTCCTCGACTGCGCACTTCACTGGGGATATAGCAGGATCTGAGCAACTGTTTTATTTTCGCAGTATTCTGGCAAACATCTGAATTTCCAAGTGAGTAGACAAGCATGCACATGTATGCCATACACAGTGCCAGATTAAGGACAGTGGGGCCCCGATGCGACTAATTTGTGGGGGCCCTTACCAATAAAATACTTTCAACTTTCAACTACTATAGGGAGATTGAGAGGGTGCCAGGGAGAGAGAGAGAGGGGATAATAAGGGACAAGTATAAGGGGCATATTTAAGGAGAGATATAGAGAGGACTAGATGTATCATGCTTCAAAAAGGGATAAAGTGGAGAGCGATAAACAACCAGACAATCAGCTTCTAGCTGCCATTTTTCGAACTCAGCCTGTAAAAAGATAGTTAGGAGCTGATTGGCTGGCTGTTTATCATTTTCCATTTTATCATTTTTTTTAAGCTTGATACATCTCGGCCCAGAGAGAGAGAGAGAGAGAGAGAGAGAGAGAGAGAGAGAGAGAGAGAGAGAGAGGAACAGAGAGGAAAGAGGGACAGAGATTGATACTTTTTTACCTAGCCATGTACAAAGTTACATTTATGGGATATACATAGGCTGTTTACTGATTGTAACCCAGATAAGGATTTTTTTTTTTGTATGACAGATGTAATTGTCAGTCAGCGGGATTCACTAAACTTGTCAATTGCTATATAAGAAAATGTAAATAAATAAATTGTGTAGCAATACAGATTTTACATTTTTATGATCTTCTTTTTGATCCCAAGTGCACACGTGCAGTGTATCTTACTACCATTGGGGCAGATGTATTAAGCTTTAACAAGAGCTAAATGCAAGTGTGATAAGGAGAGATAAACGTCCAGCCAATCACCTGCTAACTGCCATGTTACAGGCTGTGTTTGAAAAAAGTCAGTAAGGAGCTGATTGGCTGGACGTTTATCTCTCCTTATCACACTTGAATTTGTCTCTTGTTAAGGCTTAATACATCTGCCCCATTGTTACTTGGAACACTAAGTGGTCAACTGATTTCAGGCATGTCTAAACTATGGCCCTCCATCTGTTGAGAAACTACAAATCCCATCATGCCTTGCCACAGTTTTGCTATTAGGAATGCTAAATCTATGGCAAGGCATGCTGGGATGTGTAGTTTCACAACAGCTGGAGGGCCACAGTTTGGCCATGCCTGGATTATATGAATCCTAGGAGTGAGCCAAGTGGGAGCAATTAAGCCTGGCCTCACTCACTGTTCTGAGAAAGTCTATTGTACATATGCCTGGAAGCATTGCTAAAGACTTCTGCCCTGCTCCCCATTTTATTGTGTATCCAGTGTTTGGATACAGTGGCGGATTCAGGGGGGGGGGGGAACCCAGGCACGTGCCCCCCCTGTCATTTTATTTTGTAGCTGAGGACCAGGGCTTTCCAACGAGCCCAGCCCCGTGTCTCTAGCCCCCCGGGAACCAGAGATATCGCCTGGCAAAGCTGTAACATTTTTTTCCCCCATAGGATAATATGGGACCCGTCAATTCCGACCCCCACCCGGTTCCGACAGCTGCCAGTCCCCCCCCCCCCCCTGGCATCACAGAAGCTTGTGGTTGATCTCTTTTAATTCCAAATCGCTGGGCCTTCAATATGATACCAGGCTGGTCCATATTGGTCAATCGGTTCCTGAGATATTGCGTGTAAACCAATTTTTTTTATTTTTGAAATGTAATTTCATTGCTGTTCATGTTCTTTGAGGGCAGATTACTCTGGAACCAAAGGTTAAATGAACCAAAATCATTTAAAGCCCACTCAAAAGTTCTTCAATATGATACTTGTCTCATGTAAATGGGTCAGTTGGTTCCGAAGATATAGCCGGTTAAATGAGATAACTGGTTAAAGGGGAGGGGTGGTTTTCTCTCCCCTCACACCAGAAAATGCCGGGACTAGGCTGGTGTAAAAGGGGCCAACCTGGAAATGCATTTTCTGGTGTGAAAGGGGTATCATTTCAAATAGCCGGGACCTGCAGTGCTCTGAATACAGCCAGGCTCTGCCACTGTCAGTGGCTATCACTTCTGCATGGCGGCAGCTATCACCAATTTACCGTGAGCATGTATCCCTCCTTGGCAATAAGCATGTAATCCCACATGGCAATGAGCATGGAACCTCTCGCAATGAGCATGGAACCCTTGGCAATGAACATGTAGATAAGCAGCACTTTTGTAGCATAATTTTTAATAGGCATTATGGTGTTTGGCATAATACATAATGGACATAATGGCGTGTAACTTAATGTGTAATGGACATTATGGTGTAAATGTTTAATGCGCGCCTTTGGTGGACAATGTCAATGTTTATGAAGCGTATTGTGAATTTTGCCTTAATCTGTGTGGCATTATGTGAATTCTGGCTCAATCCGTGTGGCATTATGTAAATTGTGGCTCAATCCATGTGGCATTATGTGAATTTTGTCTCAATCCGTGTGGCAATATGTTAATTTTGTCTCACTCCGTGTGGCATTATGTGAATTTTGTCTCAATCCGTGTGGCATTATGTGAATTTTGGCTCAATCCGTGTGGCATTATGTGAATTTTGGCTCAATCCGTGTGGCATTATGTGAATTTTGGCTCATTCCAAGTGTTATTATGTGAATTTTGGCTCAATCCGTGTGGCATTATGTGAATTTTGACACAATCCATGTGGCATTATTTGAATTTTGGCTCAATCCATGTGACATTATGTGAATTTTGGCTCATTCCATTTGGCATCATGTGTAAGGGGCAAGTATAATGGGGTCTAGTATTTTGTTGTATAATGTGTAGAAGTTGTATATGGTGTTGTACACTACACTCAAGGACACGCCCCCTGTTGAGTGGCCACACCCCCTTTTCCGGAGCGCGCCTTTGGCGCGCGCACTACTACATCCTTCGCTTTTGTCGCCATGGTGGGCCTGCATACTTTAAATGCCAGGGCCTATTTTTAATCCCATTCCCACCCTCTCTCTGATGCTTTCTTAGCAGGTACACTGGCACCACTAACACCGCCCCTCCCCCACCTAAACCCTCTTTTATCTTGGTGCCCCCCTGTCATTTTATCCTGGATCCGCCCCTGTTTGGATATATCTTGTCTACCACAGAACCTGTCTAATAGGGATGACCATCGGTGCAGACTCCATAGATGGTTTTGTGACTGAATGGCCAGTGGGCCAATCATTACTCGTGGGCGGGACTTCCAGGTGTCGGGGGTGGAGCTATGCTTCGTGATCCAGGCACCATGAGAAAAAAAAAACGGAAACATTGTTTCTCCTTTGCCATCGATGTAGGGAAACTCTCTGGTATTCGACATTGGCCACATACCATCGATGATTTTAAATCATCGATGGTCGATGGCCATCCCTACTGTCTAATATTACCTCACCTCTGCATTCATTGCTGTAATACCTTCCCAGGTTACCTGGATTCCATTTGCCATTTCTTTACTTCTCCCCATCAGCTCATGGACTGCCTCATCTGGAGTTGCCACGTGGACATACACTCGCACACAAACTTTGGGCCTGATTCAGACCCATTTGGATGGGGTCGATTTTAGCCCTGTTTCAGATGTTGGGGGTCTGCGCATGTGCATGTGCGAATATGCGCATGTGTAAACCCCCTGGTGCAAATGTCTTTGGCGACTACCACCCTCGCTGAGGTGTTCGCACTGTCTGGAGGGAAGGGGGCGGGCACTGAGCGGGAGCAGAGGAACGCCCAGTGTTTTGTGGGAGTGCCCATAAAAACACTGGGCGTTCCCCTGGGAACACAGGGGTGCCAATGCCTGATGCCATCTAGCGCCATCACATGACGCCATCTGAAAAGTAAGTATTGGCTCACTTTTCAGACCGAAGGCTGCAGAAATAATTCGATGGTCAGCGACCATCGAATGATTTCTTCTCCGTTCGGCCGCATGCGATGAGACGTGTAAGCTTGCACATCCCATCACATGTAAAGGTGCGGGGGCGCTGGCATTCGGGCAGTGTTTACCTATTCGCTAGGCTGCAAACATAAGCGGCCTAGTGAAAGAAATCTGAATCAGGCCCTTTATTCCTGAGAACGTTTGTTTCGCTGGACTTTCACTTGCAGATCTTCCCTAGTCCGCCCTATGCTGATACTGCCATGGTGCCACCTACAGCCTCTCCTATCTTCTGCCTTACGGACCCCATTATGTACCATGTACTTTCACCCCAACATATACTATGCCGGCATGCTAAACCTCTACGTGGTACAGGATGTGCTTCCCATGGACCTATCCATTCAGGGTGTATCATACTACTACACGTGTTCTGTTCCCAAATATGCCTTGGGTCCATGTAGGGCTTATCTGCGTAACCTCTGTAGTGCACACAATATGGCTGCCTCCCCTGGTACTCTCAAGGTATACTGTATATGAAATATACATGGACCTGACAGTTATGTTGTGTTACCCTACTACAGTATTAGCGTTAGGGCACTGAAATCACCCCATCAGTGTTCGCGAAAACCGCTCAGAAAAGTGGGTCCCGGGGACCCTTCACATCTAAAAATTGGGGTCCTACCTGACCTTTTCTGGGTCCAAACAGAAATGAAGGTTCTATTATCATTCTAACAACTTAAACAGAAAGAAAGAGAGGTAAACAGTTTTGTAATGCAGTAAACAGCTTTATTACAGTACATTTGAAGATGACACTCACATAAGCAATATTCATCCAAGTTGGTTTACAGGGTGATTACCGTTCACTCTTAATAAACAGAGTATTGTAAAGCAGTAAGCTTTATAATAAATTTCAACAGGCACTGTTACAGAAAGCAAGTTAACATCCAAGCTCACAGGGCCAGGGGTGATTCAGGTTCACTTGTCAAGCACATTTGGTTTGCTAATGAACCATGTGCACTGCAGGTGGGGCAGAATAACATGTGGAAAGACATTTCAGGGTAGATGTATGAAGCAGTGATAAGGGAAGAGAACTGAGCCAGTGGAGAAGTGGCCCATGGCAACCAATCAACTGCTCTGTATAATTTTATATTATGCAAATTATAGATGTTACTTCAGTGCTGATTGGTTGCCATGGGCCACTTCTCCTCTGGCTCACTTTTCCTCCCTGACACTACTTCATACATCTACCCCTTAGATTTGGGAGGTGAGACTGTACTTCAAAGTGAATAATTCTGCAGTGTAAAAATGAAGCTGTCAGTCCATTAACCAAACTCACCCAAATAGTCTCTCTGCACATGACATCAGCCCCCATCTGGCAGTGCTGTTTTGTCCATTAGCAAACCAGAGACATGCTTTTCTTGGTATAATAAACTTGAATTACAACAGTGGACATAAATGTTAGGTCCCTTTTTTTTTTACAAAAACTTTTTCTTCAAATGAGTCATGTACCACCAGTAAATTACAAAATATAATTTTACAGATAAATTGTGTAATGAATTGCAATGCAGGAAAAGCAAATAAGTGATACTTCAACTGTAAATTGTATGACAATATCTGCTGTATTGTATTAATATTTCACACAAAAATAATTAAAATATCCAAAATTTGCTCAGACTCACTGTTTATTCTGGTAAAAACTATGTGAAAGTTTGTCTCCAAGGAGACAGGACAAATGGATGTTCAAGCTTAGCTTCCATTTTTAAATAACTTAAGAAGCCACTGAGTCTGACACACTGCAGAACAGTGGGGTTTATTCTAGTTCATTCTTTCTGACAAAATCCTTCTTAGATGGACAAAACCATGTGCACTGCAGGGGGCCAGATGTAACATGTGCAGAGAGAATTAGATTTGGGTGAGTAATTTTGTTTCTGTGCAGGGAAAATACTGACTGCTTTATTTTTACACTGCAATATAGATCTCACTTTGAAGTAAAACCCCACCCAAATCTAATTCTCTCTGCACAAGTTACATCTTCCCCACCCGCAGTGCACATGGTTTTGTCCATCTAAGAAGGATTTTGTCAGAAAGAATGGAGTAGAATAAACCCCAGTGAGAGGCTGCCACCAATATTAGATTCACAAACTACTGTATAAGTTGCAAAGGAGGCATATGCTTCCATGTAGATACCAGTGGATTTGACAAAGAAGATTGGCTCATATAAACAGTTTAGAAAAAATCGAAGACAAAAAAGACATTAATGCTTTAGACTGGTAAGATGCAGGCAAGCTGCACCCAGCTAATTTTCACCTGGCTCATTCAATCATAATAACTTTAAAGTAGTGAAACTGTTCCATTTCTGTGGTTTCTCTTTAGTTTCTTTGCGGCAACTTCTACAGTAGTCTGAGAATCTGATAATGGTGGGCCCATCAAGGACAGCAGCATCAAATCTTTCAATTTACCATCAGTCAGCCTATTGCGAGAAGTAGATTTTATTTGTTTCATACATGAAAAACCACGTTCTGCATCAGCTGAGCTGATAGGAATTGCAGCAGCAATATTAGCTAGCATTACAAAACTGGGAAATTCCTGTTTGTATTCAGAAATTAGGATTTTTACAAAATCATCAACACTTCTCCCACGAAAGTTAGTACAGATGTGTTTAAATTGGAGAAAGCTACTACGCAAATCCTGCTCATCAATTAGGTTTGAACTACCAAAGTGCTCAATTAGAACTTCAAGTTCCTCATTTCCATAGTCTTTTAATTCAGCTGCTAAAGCTGGATAATGTTTGGGATTTATAATTACATCAAAACAGGTCAGTAGACCCAAGGTTTCCTCAGGGAAACGTTTTTTCAGGTTGGAAATGACAGCATCAGCAAAGCGATGTTTGATCTCATCTGTACAAAACTTTTTGTTAAAAAGCACACCTCGAAAGGAAAATTTCTGATTGACCAGCTGCAGGCTGGACTCCTCATTTACACCTACACAGTCTTCATGAAATTGTAATTCATGTAGCCCCTGGCAGGTTTTTAGATTCTCAATGGCATATATGCAACTCTGAACCATTGGTTTAATTTTGGAGAACAAAATATTTCTGTACTGAAACATATTGTTCAACTTTTTTATGGGCTCCAAAATATCCAAAATTACAGAAAGGAGTGCTGGAAAACTAGGAACTTTAATTTTAGAAAGTAGCCCTTTTGCTTTTGCTTCATTTAGATCTCTGTTTCTCTCAGCAATATGCTCAAGTGATTGAATTACTGCAGGATAAGATATTAAGACAGCATTAACTGCTTCGTAGAAACTCAACCACCTAATTTGTTTGGGTTCTTTTAATTTAATGTCTGCACTATCATTAATTTTATGAATGGCGTGCAAGACAGATTCCCTAACAGGACTGTCATCAAAGAAGTGGAACAGCTGTGATAGAGCGAGTTCAAGGTTTTTAACCTCTGCAATATTTTTAGCTGCTTGAGAGAGGGCTAAAGACACTCTGTGCGCAGAACAGTGTATTTGTACTAAATGTTTAGCACCTTCTTCCATTAGCTTTACCCCTACACCATTTTTTCTACCCATCATCACAGAAGCACCATCTGTGCCTAAGCCTACCACTTTACTCAGATCAATGCCAAGCTCTCTTAAGGTTTTGAGTATGGCTGCAACAATTGTGATAGCTTTACCATCCTCAATACTAACAATATCTGCTAGTGTTGTTTTTCCAATGCCCTCAGTGGTAACATACGTGGGTACTTATGTAGTATCTGGGCTGCCGATTTTTTGATTGTATGCCTTAAGTTAAGGCATACAATCAGATGCGATGCGATGCGATATCGCATCGCATCGCATACGACCATGCGATGCGATGCGATGCGATGACCCGATTTTTCCATAGGATTCAATGTTAAAATGGACTGAGTCCATTTTAACATGGAATTCAATGGGAAAAAGGGGTCCTTTTCATACCCCTACTATCCAAGTGGGCATGGAGTTGGATATAAACCTGTGGCGAGCGTAGCGAGCCACCGAGCCCGAAGCGTGGCGAGCGAAGCGAGCCCCGCGAGGGGACGGTATTCTGTGTCCCCTCGCGGGGCTCGCTACGCTCGCCACGCTTCGGGCTCGGTGGCTCGCTACGCTCGCCACAGGTTTATATCCAACTCCATGCCCACTTGGATAGTAGGGGTATGAAAAGGACCCCTTTTTCCCATTGAATTCCATGTTAAAATGGACTCAGTCCATTTTAACATTGATTCCTATGGAAAAATCGGGTCATCGCATCGCATCGCATCCGATGGTCGCATGCGATGCGATGCGATGTACCCGATTTAGAAATCGGCAGCCCAGATACTACATAAGTACCCATACGTGATATAAATAATGAGCTTTTTGTAGTTTGCGACATCACAGGATTCATCGCAGATGATTCCAAAGACTGGCGATTTTCTAAGGTCTTCTTTAAGACTTTCTCCAACAGTTTCTGCCAAACTTTTCGTCATCTCTGATACACGTGAATGGTGTTGATTTATAACTCTGTTCGGGAACTGGACACCGTTGGCTTTCTGTAAGGAAACAAAGAGAAAAAAACTTTTGTTAATCATGGACTTACTGTAAATATAAATAAAAATGACTCCCAGAACCACTGCATCAGCAGTCTAGTGACACTGTGTGTTAACATAATAGGAACTGTGTAACAGTACTAACTCAACACTAACTACCTGCAGTTCTATCAAGGAGCAAAATTTAACCTCGGCAATCTGTTCTTTGGCCATCCAATAAACGGTTCTTAATTGTTTTTCATCTGTGTCATCACCAATAGTGACCTGTTTTTCTGCAGCTTGTGTAAAGACTTGCTGTTCTCGCACAATTGAGATAGCTTTCAAATGTTGTCCAGATGCACCGTCTGTACTTTGTAAATTAACATGCCTCTGTAAAGTGCTATGTTGAAAATTCTTACAGCCACTTGTAAAAGAATTCTTCATCCGGGCTTTACAGCATGTTCTACAGAACATTTGACCATCTTTGTACTCTAACCATGGAAATTCAGTTTTCCACTTTTCATTAAATAATCTTTTTTTGGGCATTTCTGCAGCTGGCTGAGGAAAGCTAAAAATGAAAAGAGTGTGTGTGGTTTTTTTTTTTGTTTTTTTTTTTTGAAAAACGGGATGACTCGGAAGTAAAGCAGAATTCCGAGGGGGAAAGTACTCACCAGTCTTAGGTATCTTATGCAGCCAAAGCTGGTCTGTCTGGATAATCACCCCAAAAGGAAGAGCCTGGTGGTTGCTTGATGAGCAGGATTTGCGTAGTAGCTTGTTCTTTAGAATATAAATGTACTTGTGGAGGTAGAGCTGCTGAAAGAGAAAAAAATGCACTTAAAAACAGAGTTATGGGGGTAGGAAGGAGGACACAAAGGGCAGTCCTACTAGTAGAAAAGTTCTTACTTACCTAGAAGAAAGTTGGGATGCACACAAGAGTCACTGTCGCGGAAGTAGTCACTGCGGCAGCTGCTGGTCACTCTGGAAGTGCCCCAAAAGGAGGAGGAAGAGCCTGCGGTTGGTAATTGATGAGCAGGATTTGCGTAGTAGCTTGGTCTTTATAAATGTTCTTGTGGAGGTAGAGCCAGAGCCGAATTTCCCATTAGGCACGTGAGGCACCGGCCTAGGGGCGGCACATGTTTGGGGGCGGCACTTGGTGCCTGTGATAGTACTGTCAGCCCAAAATGTACCAATAACTGCAAAATATCCACTGTACTGTACTATATTCCATCTTATATAGAGTGTAAATGGATAGGACATGCAGATACTGCCCCTAAAAACTGTCCTACTTAGTAAACATTATTGTTGTGCCTAGGGGCGCCCTCCTCCCTAAATCCGCCCCTGGGTAGAGCTGCTGAAAGAGAAAAAAATGCACTTAAAAACAGAGTTATGGGGGGTAGGAAGGAGGACACAAAGGGCAGTCCTACTAGTAGAAAAGTTCTTACTTACCTAGAAGAAAGTTGGGATGCACACAAGAGTCACTGTCGCGGAAGTAGTCACTGCTGCAGCTGCTGGTCACTCTGGAAATGCCCCAAAAGGAGGAGGAAGAGCCTGGTGGTTGGTAATTGATGAGCAGGATTTGCGTAGTAGCTTGGTCTTTATAAATGTTCTTGTGGAGCCGAGGTAGAGCTGCTGAAAGAGAAAAAAATGCACTTAAAAACAGAGTTATGGGGGTAGGAAGGAGGACACAAAGGGCAGTCCTACTAGTAGAAAAGTTCTTACTTACCTAGAAGAAAGTTGGGATGCACACAAGAGTCACTGTCGCGGAAGTAGTCACTGCTGCAACTCTGGAAATGCCCCAAAAGGAGGAGGAAGAGCCTGGTGGTTAGTTGATGAGCAGGATTTGCGTAGTAGCTTGGTCTTTATAAATGTTCTTGTGGAGGTAGAGCTTCTGAAAGAGAAAAAAATGCACTTAAAAACAGAGTTATGGGGGTAGGAAGGAGGACACAAAGGGCAGTCCTACTAGTAGAAAAGTTCTTACTTACCTAGAAGAAAGTTGGGATGCACACAAGAGTCACTGTCGCGGAAGTAGTCACTGCTGCAGCTGCTGGTCACTCTGGAAGTGCCCCAAAAGGAGGAGGAAGAGCCTGGTTTTAGCTGGGTTGTGGTGGCAGGGGCCGGTCTGGTCCGGCAGATGAATGCAAGTTCTCGGCACTACAGATAAAAAGGAGATGAGACATTTTCAATAAAATTAAGGCAGGTGGGGGAATGGATTTAAAAAGCCACTTTTTTTATTTGCACTAGATTTTACAAATATTCTCTCTGTAAAGCACTGCGGAATATGTGTCACTAATAGCATAAAAAAAACATATAATTTATAATACGGCATACATTTTTTATCTTAATTTTTTATTTTATAGTTCCAACAGTTTGCAGTTGTGGCGCTTTACAATTATAGACATGGCCGTGTGCAGTGAATAGAAAAAAATACTAGCTAACAACAGAGCTGAGCACATGGAGGTAGGAGGGGCCCTGCTGCAAGCACATCTACCTTAAAATGGGGAAGTCAGGGTTTAGATCAGTGGTAGCCAACCCTAGCCCTCGAGAGCTACCAAAAGTGCACATTTTCCAGACAACCTAGCTGCTGCACAGCTGCACTCATTAATCACTGACACATTTTAAAAGATCCACAGATGGAGCTAATTAGCTCACTTGTGATTCTGTGAGGAGACCTGCAAAACATGCACTGTTGGTAGCTCTGGAGGACTAGGGTTGGCTACCCCAGGTTTAGATAGTTTTAAGAAGGAACACCCTGCCTTTACCCACTCTGAGCCTCCTCCCAACCCGGAGCAGGCAGCCACTGTCCCTCCTCTGCATTATAGAACAGAAATATTATGCCAGCCTGCCCTCCATCCCCAGCTCACATAACAATTCTATACCACGGCACCTCCTCCTCTCACCTGCGCTTAGGCCCCCAGCAGATTCATGCCGCACTTCTCTCCCCTGCCCCCAGCAGGTAAATCTGCTGGGGGTAGGGGAGGGATGTACTGCATGAATCACTGATGCATGCTACTGCACAGTGCATGCCTCTCCCCTTAAGCGGCCCCCAGTAATTCATGACGCACCTGGCGTATTAGGGTTAGCAGATTACTACTGCACATGCCTCTCCCCTTAAGCTGCCCCCAGCAGGATCATGCCACACTGTCTCTACCCTCTGCCCCACAGCACAATCATGAATATCCGCCACAAATGCTCTCCCCCAGGCGGCCGACAGATTCATGCCGCACCTCCGCTCCCCTAAGGCAGCAAACGAGGTCAGCATGAGGCGGCAGCTGCACAGATCCCCTCCCGTTAGCCCCCGGTCAGCAACTGCGTGCACTCACAGTTGTCGCGGCTGAGCTCCCAGGCAGCTGTCTCCGGCTTGGCTCTGCGTCCTTCCCGGCAGAGACTCACGGAGGTAGCGCTAGCAGGTCTGGCAGCTTTCTCGTCCACCATCTGAGACAGACGTCCTTCCCTGCAGCGTTGGGTGTTGTCCTCCGCGGCCAGTCGAACAGCAGCAGGTATCCTTCACCGCGCACGTGCTGCACTGTCTCCGCCCTGGGCACACTCTAATATATAAGGTCCTCCCCTCCGCGCACCGCATCACCACTCTGTCCCATTAATTTTGTGATCCTTGCACGTAGAAAATGCTAGAATGCTGCGCACGACGTCCGGGAGGAGCGCGTCCCTGCGGACGCAGCCATTTTCAAAAAATGAGTCCCTGCTCATCAAAAGTGGGTAAAATACGCGCCATAGCGAGTATTTGCGAACCCTGCCCATCTTGTATTGTGGGATGACCTATTCCACCAAGGGTAATCCTATGCAGTGTGCCCAAGATGGCTGCCTCACCTTATACCTTTGTGGACCCTAGTAAAATGTTGGGTGCATGGCCTAATCGTGGGAGGCGTGGCCACCTCCCGTGATTAGGCCACACCCCAAAAATGTCAAGAGGGGGTGAAAAAAACACTCAGCAAAAGCAGCACACACCTACGCTGTCAGTGAGACACTCATGCTGAGCCTGCTGTCAGCTCACCGCATGCTGTAGGTGTGTGCTGCTGCCCGGGAGGGACGGAGGAGGAAGGGGGGGGTAAGATCAGGGTCCCCCGCTGGGCCCCTCCAGCAAGCCGGGGCCCAGGTAATTAGTACCCACTCCCCCGCCCCTCTCGGTTGCCCTGCCTGTGGAAGTCATTACCCAAAATGTCTGCACCGACCCTGATTTATGCTTACGGCACGCTCTGCTTTTTCTTTTTATATCTGAATTACTGCATTAATATTTGTACTTAATGTTGATGCCTATAGAGTAGTTTGAGTCCTATTGGAGAAAGATTGCTCTATAAAGAAAATTATTATTATAATTCTTACCATCATTATCATCTCCTTGCCATTCCTGCCTGCTGATGGTGAGCCATTGATCATATACTGTCATTTCATGCAGGATGTGTTCTGTCCATACTTCATGTATTAGATCCATTTCTAAAAATATTTCAGTTCTGATATATCCACTAAAGACTAGATGAGTACTAATGAACTGTGTCTGGCTTTCACATCATTAGATAAGAGTTACTTTGATTTAATAACATGTGTTTCACATGTTCTAACTAAAGGCCTATACACACTGGGCGATTTTGAGCTGAAAGCAGCCCGGTGTGTATGGGCAGGCGATGAGCTATGAGCGCTGATGCAAACTCCCGCATCATTGCCGGATGCCGGTGTTCATCTGCTGGTATTACCAAAAGACTGAACGGCCTTCCATAGCGTCCTGCTATGGCTGGCTGCAGTGTAAGAATAATGCAGCCAGTATTTACCCGGCACAGAAACAAAATAACTCACCCAAATCTAACTCTCTCTGCTCATGTTACATCTGCCCCACCTGCAGTGCACATGGTTTTGCCCATTTTGAGAACAAATTTGTACTGCGATCAGATCTAATGCAGTCGGACTTTAGCAGCACTGCAGCGGTTCCCGCATGACTTATTTGGAATTTAAATGTGCTTAAAGTAAATGTATTAAACTTGCCATTAACTTATTAAAAATAAGGATAGGGCGTACTTTAGAGAGAAATTATATGTGTAATGCCAGCTTTAATTAGATGTTTATATACTGTATATTTTATCAAACATTCTCGAAAGTGTTTTTTTTTTCTTTTCGTTACTAAGCAAATGATTCTATTATTGAATGATAAGCTTCAGTCAATCCGAAAACACTAAACTTAGAGGAATTAAATTGTAATTATCCTGAGGTTAATCATTAGTCACAGCAGAGCCAAGAGCATTTACAGTAATTGCCTTTGGGAATTAAGAAACAGAATACAAGTAAATTAGTGCATTACGCTATTTGCAGTACATTACGGAACTTGTAATGCTCATATGGGGATGGCGTTCTGTTAGACCTCTAATTGTATATAACAGATGTTTTATATCTTATCTACAAAGAATTGCCTAATCCAGGGGTGGGGTACCTTTTTTGTGCCAAGGGCCATTTGTATGGGGAAAAAAATCCTTCGGGGGCCATATGTAAAAATTTCTTGTACAAATTGTCCTGCTGCAGCCGTCCCAGGCTCCGGCGGCTGCCGCTGAATAGGATTGATAGTCTCCGGCTGCTGTTGATTAAGAGGAATCTCGCAAGAACTACCGACCTCTCGCGAGAATTTCCCTGTACTTGACTCTCGGCAATGCCGCCGGACGGGTGGGCGGGCCACTCAGACCGGCTATAGGGGCCTTATACGGCCCCCGGGCCTGAGGTTCCCCAACCCTGGCCTAATCAGATATTTTGTGCATAACCTAGGGCAGTGGTTCCCAAACTTTCTTGGCCAAGGTGCCCTAGAATATCAGCATTTGTTCAAGGCGCCCCTAGTCAACAAGTTTCTTATGGATAAATAAAAAATAAAGTAAATTGTGCTTAACTATCACCCTCAGGATCAGTAATAAACATAGCGGTGGATATAATTGTCCATACCTTTTTATGACTGCCAGCCACCCTCACTGGTTACGTCTCTCACTTTGAGCATAAATAATTTGATTTGGTCGTGGACCCCGAGGCACACTGCAAACACCCAGAGGCACCCCAGGGTACCTAGGCACACAGTTTGGGAACCACTGACCATGGGGAATATACTAGACACAATGTTGTGCTATAGAGCTCATCTGCACATTTTGGCAGCAAACATGTATAATTGTGTTTGAGGAGCTGAAGTTCTAAGGCTTGAAGTGCCTGATAGGAAACATTCATTGTCTCTGCATGTTGTCACAATAAGGAATCTTTTGGTCGACGTAATGTATTATCTCTGATTTGCCAGCTATGGGGTACCGATAAGACCCCTTCCTAACGATCACTAAGAAGTTAAGTAATCACTTTACTTACTGCTTCGGACCCCCATTGCTCTACTGAGCATGTGCATACATACATACATACATACATACATACATACATACATACATACATACATATATAAGATATTTGTTGGTACAGTACTCCTCAAAATGGGTGTTTTCAGGGAATGGTGCCCAAATATTCTTTGAACTATACAGAATCAGAATTTATATTACAGGTGGTATCGCATTAATACAATGGTTAAACAATATACTAAAATTATAACATCAATAAGAATAATGCAATAATAAAAATATAATAAGATAGCGATAAATTAATAAAAAATAAAACAATAGAAAAAATTATAAAAAATGACTGAGGGTATTATGATTGAGAAACAAAGCCATCTAAGCTCTAGCAATGACTGTGTTATTGAAGCGTCACAGTGCTGTACGGCAGTATAGTGGTTAGCTCAAGAGAAAGTGATGCTTTCTCATATGGACTGCTGTTTATTATAGTGTATCACATGTGTCCTGGGTTTGTAATGATCTTGAGGACTAACCTCCATGTTCACATCTGCACCTAGCCACCTATCAACTTGTAGTCATTTGCCCATATCTATGATCCCCCAGCCTATGGTTCAGAGTGGAGAAAGTTATTTTTTCGAATTTCCCCCGGCGCGCCCGCACACTCATGCAATGCACCCCTGGCACTGCAGAAGAGGATCCTGAAGGCTGCCGTGGACGCCGGGGGACACTGTGGATGCCAGGGGACCAGGAGAGTATGTTGGAAAAAAAAAATATTCCAAAAACCTAAAAAAAACCTTTTTCAAAATGCTCGTGGTCCAGAGCATTTCAGATAAGGGATACTCAACCTGTAACAGAAAACAGTAAATGAAAGAATATCAAAAACACAGGCCAGTGAGGAACCGAAATCTATATGACAAGAAGTCAGGATCATCCTACAGGCCTGTGGCTCTCCTGCTGTTGTGTCTTGCTGAGATTTTGCCAACAACCTTTTACTCAACCCTCTCTAAAATTATTTTGGAAGTCAAACCAGAATGATACCCCACACAAATCTGCAGAGGGTGCAGGAAATATGGTGCCCGTGCGTAAGATAGTGTACATTTGTCTTATGATGCAAAGCATGGGGTGGGAATCCGAAGCTCTTCGGTGTGATCGATATACAATTTAAAGAGCGTCCTTTTGAACTATACTCAATACATAGGGGGTTATTCTAGTTAACTCTTTCTGACAAATTCCTTCTTAGATGGACAAAACCATGTGCACTGCAGGTGGGGCAGATGTTGCTTTTGCAGAGAGAGTCAGATTTGTGTTTGGTTTTACTTCAAAGTGAGATGTATATTGCAGTGTAAAAATAAAGCAGCCAGTATTTACCCTGCACAGAAACTAAATAACTCACCCAAATCCAATTCTCTCTACACATTTTACATCTGCCCCACCTGCAGTGCACATGGTTTTGTCCATCTAAGAAGGATTTTGTCAGAAAGAGTGAACTAGAATAAGGCCCATAGAGCATTCTCACGATCGATATACAATACAGAGAGCATCCCAATGATCAATATAAAAAATATTATGACCTCTATAAAATACAGAAAACATCTAGTGACAGCTATTCAATAGAGACATCGTTCTACCTGACATTCAACCCTGACTGCTAGATGATAGTTCCTAATGAAGTTAAATATATTAGTAACATTTTATCCAAATGTCAAGGCTTTGATTATTACCTGTGTATAAAGCCGCCATAGTAACCGCATCTGTTGTGCTTCATTTCTAAGGTCGAAAGTTCAAAAAGTTTAACAAAATAAAACCTGGAAGAGAGATGGGACCATTTGTGATACAGCAATCCACATCTGCGGAATGTCAACAGGCTCTGGCACGGAGAACACCTGCAAGTTCAGCTCAGGAGATCCAGTACATCCCAGAGCTGCTGCAGATCTTACAGAGCATAGAGCCGGAGGTGGTGTATGCTGGGTATGACAACACACAGCCCGAGACCCCTAGTGCGCTCCTATGTAGCTTAAACCAGCTCTGCGAACGGCAGCTCCTCTGTGTCGTGAAGTGGTCCAAATCACTACCAGGTAAGCATGATATTGTGGCATGTTTATAAACATGATATTCACGCAAAATAAATGGTCGACGCCCATGTGGTCAAACGACATAAAACTTGTGTCAACATTTTTATGTTGAACTTTTTCATGTTGACCTTTTGCTTGAGTCCTTTGTACATGTCAACCTTTTATTGTGTATACCTTTGTTGGGGACCTATTGAGGCAGTTGGACCCAGTCGATTAACTGTATGTCGACCACTTGGGGTCAACCCTATTGACTGTCACACAGAAGCCCATAGCGCTCGCACACAAAAGTCCGGGCGTGGGGCGGCGGGCCGGGCAATTTGCATATGGGAACGCCCAGCGTTTCATAGGCGGTCCTGTGAGAATGCTGGGCATTTCCATGCAAATAGCCCTGGTGACGCGGGTGCGGGGGGTGGGTAGCTGATGTCAACGGATGTCAGCTGCCCGCCCTCTCCTCGCACAGGGCGCCCGCAGGTCTGAGACGCCATAGAGGTGAAATCAAGAAATCATTCAATTTCCCCTGGCGCGCCCACAAACTCAAGCCCTTGAGCACCCACACAATCAGCGCCTATAATTGTAGACACAATATAACTAAGTGCGCTAATTTAAAGCGGGTAAACCGGCTATGTGTATATGATCGCTATACAGTGGGAGCCATCCTCATCTAGCCCTTTAATAGGATTATGTGAGTATCAGAATTACTCTACTGTATTGTTCTGTAATGTATTGTATTGCAGCTGAGAACAATAGGCCTTGGATAGCCATGGCTCACCATGGATATCCAGAGACGGCTAGATGAGGATGACTCCATCTGTACTTTGCTTTTAACAACCAATAAATACTTTGGGGTACAATTACTAAAATAGGAGTTCTAGGGAAGATGGGATATTGGCCATAGCAGGAAAAAAGGAATTTATCCAACCCAAAGCGCTATCTCCTGTTTCATACACTTAAACAAAATATCATAAATAAATACATATCATCACTGATATGCAAATCAGACCTGTGCTTGAAACACCACAGCAGACAGTGACACCACAGGCAGTGAACAGGAACTGCATGGGTTTTCAAAAGATAGCGGTTGCTAGAATGAACACTACAACAGTCCAAGTTTTATCTGTGGAGACAATCTCCAGTCTCAACCCACACCAGGATAATACCAGGGTGGGGTGATCAGGAGAGAAGACAAAACAATATGATTGGTGCAATACTTTCAATACAATTTCAGATTTTTATTTTCTAAAAATTCACTCGCAAATACGTGAGGATAGTAAAGCGTGATTATTTCCAAATAGGCAAATGCTGCTGGGCATTCCACTTGGTTTGGCAGAAAGAGGACACCATATCGGAAATTAAAGGAAACCTCCGAACCAAACTCCCAAGCAGAATATTTAATGACTAGGTGATTCATCGCGCCCTACGGGCGCTCTTCACACCGTCGTAAGGGGCTGCGCCCCCTTAATTTGTGAACGTTTGTTTATGAGAAATATGGTTAGAATTGTATGAAAGATGCCCTGTATTGCAACTTAGGTGTCCGCGAATCGCGGGAGGGGGGGTCGCGGATGGTGCCGCGAATTGCAGGAGGGGGGGTCGCGGGGGGTGCCGCGAATTGCAGGAGGGGGGGGTTGTGGGGGGGTGGATGCTGCGAATCGCGGGAGGGGAGGGATTGCAGAGAATCGCGGGAGGGGGGTCGCGGGGTGGGTTGCCGCAAATCGCGGGAGGGGGGTTACAGGGCGGGGGTTGCGGCGAATCATGGTAGGGGGGGTCGCGGGGGATGTGCCGTGAATCACGGGAGGGGGGGTCACGGGGTGGGGTGCCGAGAATCGCGGGGGGGTGTGTGTGTGCCGTGAATCGCGGGAGTGGGGGTTGCGGGGGGGTGGGGGGGTGTGACGCGAATCGCCACAAGAAAAAATCAACACAGAAAGGTCAACACATGTAAATGTTGACATAAGTGTGGCACTTCATTGGTGTCCATGTCGACACATGAGAATGAATATGAAAACATTCAAAAAATGAAATAAATCTTCAAAAACTCATGTCAACCTTTTTCATTGTCGACCATAGCCGTGCCAGTGTTTTGCATGTGCCATTTAATCCTGGGGCTGCCGCGAATCGCGGGGGGTGCCGCGATTTGCGGGAGGGGGGGGGGTTGTGGGGGGTGGGTGCCGCGAATCGCGGGAGAGCGGGGTTCATGGGGGTTCCGGTGGGGGGTTTCCGCGAATTGCGGGAGGGGGGGGTCGCGGGGGGGGGGTGCCGGGGTGCCGCGAATCGCTGGAGGGGGGGTTGCGGGGGGTGTGACGCGAATCGCCACAAGAAAAAAATCAACACAGAAAGGTCAACACATGTAAATGTTGACATAAGTGTGGCACTTCATTGGTGTCCATGTCGACACATGAGAATGAATATGAAAATATTCAAAAAATGACAAAAAAACTTCAAAAACTCATGTCAACCTTTTTTATTGTCGACCATAGCCATGTCAGTGTTTTCCATGTGCAATTTAATTCTGGAGCTGCCGCGAATCACGGGGGGGTGCCGCGAATTGCGGGAGGGGGGGTCGCGGGGGTGGGTGCCGCGAATCGCGGGAGGGCGGGGTTTACAGGGGTTCCGGTGGGGGGTTGCCGCGAATTGCGGGAGGTTGGGGGTCACGGGGGGTGCCGCGAATCGTGGGAGGGGGGGTTGCGGGGGGTGTGACGCGAATCGCCACAAGAAAAAATCAACACAGAAAGGTCAACACATGTAAATGTTGACATAAGTGTGCCACTTCATTGGTGTCCATGTCGACACATGACAATGAATATGAAAAAATTTAAAAAATTAAAAATAAATCTTCAAAAACTCATGTCAACCTTTTTCATTGTCGACCATAGCCATGTCAGTGTTTTGCATGTGCCATTTAATCCTGGGGCTGCTGCGAATTGCGGGGGGGTGCCGCGAATCGCGGGAGGGGGGTCGCAGGGGGGGTGCCGCCAATCGTGCAAGGGGGGTCGCGGGGGGGTCCTTTTTGCCGCGAATCGCGGGAGGGAGGTCGCGGGGGGGTGTTTTCTCCGCGAATCGGGGGGGGGGGGGGTCAGGGGGGAGGGTCGCGGGGTGGTGGTTATGCCGCGAATTGCGGGAGGGGTCGTGGGGGGGTTCTTTTTGCAGCGAATCGCGGGAGGGGGGGTCACGGGGGTGTTTTTGCTGCGAATCGCGGTAGGGGGGGTCGCGGGGGAGCGGGTATTTTTGCCGCAAATCGCGGGAGGGGGTGGGCGCGCGGGGGGGGGAGGTTTTGCCGCAAATCGCGGGAGGGGGGCGCTCACCTGGTGGCTGTGGAGTAGCAGTGCTGGGCAACATGGGAAGGCATTGGGTGTCTGGCACTGTCTGTGGGCTCACTGGGCTGGTTCTCTGTCACATACCTCCCAACATGACCCTCTCCAGGAGGGACACAATGCTCTGTTTCTAGACTTCCCCTTAATGTATGATTGCCATCACCTGTTTTAAACAGGTTAATTTCTCAGAAAGGTGTTCAGCACAGATGAAGGCAATCACACATTAAGAGGAAAGTCCAGGAACAGAGCGTTATAGACACAGACACCCACTTTGAGTGACAGATGTAGCCAAATATATAGGAGATGGGGTTTGTTGGAGAAAAAACAGAAACAATTGGTGCAATATTTCTCAATCCAACAAAGTATTTAATCAATTAAAAACACTCAAAAACATGTGGAAAATATAAAGCATATTAAAAGTCCAAAAGTGGCAAGTGCTGCTGGAGTATCGGCCATAGCAACCAATTAGAGTCCACATTTCATTTATTTAGCACCTTCTAGAAGATAACAGAGTTTTCTTCTAGAATTATCTGTTGCTATCGGCAACATCCCATCTTCAATATAACTCCCATCTTAGTACATGTACCCCTTTGTTGTTTTGATCTATGCAGTGTTTCAGTGTTCTCTATGTTTCCCTTTAATTGTGGTGTTTTGCTACGTAGGGTTTAGAAATCTACACATCGATGATCAGATTATCCTCCTGCAATATTCCTGGATGAGCCTGATGGTCTTCGCCATGGGGTGGAGGTCCTACAAGCACGTCAGCGGGCAGATGCTGTATTTCGCACCAGATTTAATATTGAATGAGTAAGTATTTCTTAGCTGCTTGCTTCAGTGATATCAGAGGACTAAACACATGTAATAGGCATGTTGGGCGATTCACCCTTGTTTTACATAGAAGAGAACACTTGGGGGGATGTAATAGGCTGTGAGAATCAGAAAGTGAAAGTTTTTTTGAGAGCTCTCTAATTTTTTATTGTTTTTGTAAAGCGCCAATCCGTTATACAGCAAAATCAACCTGGTTTACAGCGATTGCCTCTTTAAATGATTGCCGCTTTAACTCTCACAAATTCTCTCACTTTCTGATTTTCACATCCTATTACATTCCCCCTATTGTTACTGCTAAGATGCTTGGATTGATCATATGTAGTTCTGAGTTGTCCCACTTTGTATTTGTTTGTTCTAGTCCTACCCTCTTCCATACCTGCCAAATCATGCTGCCAACTCACTAGAACCCCAGGGCCGGCTCTACCATTAGGCAGCTTGAGGAAGCTGCCTAGGGTGCTGCAATATAGAGGGCGCCACCAAGTCCACCTTTCACAAAATTAAGGATGTGTATGAGGAGGATAGCCTTCTTGTACTCAATACAGGTGTTGGCTGTGGAACTAAGATGCCACCTCCACACTTTCACATGAAGGGCTGGAAAGTCGATGCCAGTATGGGGTTGGGGCAGGCAGTAGGTTAAAGTTTTGCCTAGGGTGCCCAGAAGCCTTACACCAACCATGTGGTGGAACCCTACCCAATCCTCCCATGCACAACCACACCCCAGCCAAAAATAAGAATAATCATCACTATATACACCATCACTAAGATCACCAACCACCAGAAGGGGGGGGGTGCGCGCACAAGACGCTAGGATGTCCCCTTCCAACGGAGCTTCCCGCTGGTCCCAGCCGCTTCCCCGCCAGTCCCCGCTGATCGCCCCCACCTAAGTTGTAAAGACAGAGCTCGGAAGGGGCTTGCACGCACAAGATGCCTGCGTGCCCCATTCCGACGGTGCCCCCTGCAGCTCCCCCGATGCCCCCAGCAGCTGCCCCCAGCTCCCCCCGATTACTGCCCGTTTCTCTGAAGCGGAGACGGACAGGGAAAGTGCTCCCTGCCACCATGTTCACGGGGATGCGAGTGCGTGTGAGATGCTGGCGCGTCCCGGTCAGATGGAGCACCTCTCCGCTGGCGATCGCCAGCGCTGGCTGAGAGGTGCTCCATCTGTCGTTTTTGATACACAGAATGGGGTATAGTCAAGGGTGCGACCGTACAATATTGCAATCTCTTAAAGATAGTAAATCCTATTTCTCTTCCTCAAAATTAGTAAAATATTCTTGTTTTCTTAGGAATGGGCTCTTTGTAATGAAACATGAAATGTAATAGGGATACTATCTACAGTGTTTAGTTTGAATACTGTATCCTCATTAAAAAAATAGTCACATGTGTGTTCCTAATATACTAGATGCAAAACATTTATCTCCTCAGACAAAGAATGAAAGATTCATCTTTTTATTCCCTCTGTCTGTCAATGAGGCAGCTGCCACAGGAGTTTGTCAAATTACAGATCACCCAGGAGGAGTTCCTGTGCATGAAAGCACTCTTACTTCTGAACACAAGTGAGTAATATATGTACTGGGGGGGGGGTTTGGGAAAGTCTGTGGCTCCTCCATTGTTGTCCACCTCAACCGAAAACTACGATTGTTGCTAGAAGCTTGTGTCGCACAATTTCCTGGTGCATCCTAGTTGCATCATGTTGCAACTGTGATGCATTTTTGGTAAAAAAAGATTGGACCTGGTTTGGTCAACATATGAAAAGAGGGACATGAGTTTTTCTAAATTCTTGAACTTTTTATACTTTACCATCCACTTTAACTGAAACACGGGGAGTGAAGCAACCCATGCGAAGGGGTGCGCAGAAAAAGTGAAAACTCTAACGGTGTGTACACACGATGCGATTGCCTTGCTATTTGAACCCGATTCATTCGGGATCGAATTGCACCGCAAGGCAAATGTATTAGATTTGGACTACGGCATATAGTCTTGCCTGCACACTCTATTTTTCTTTTAGATTTTAATGTCGCGGGGCCGAGCATCGGGATCGAATCAAAATCAAATGCGTTCTAATTCAATTCGATTATCAATTCGGTTTTGCTTATATAAGCAAAATCAAATAGAAAAATAGACTACAATGAACCGTGTGTAAGTCCCATTACAGCTGCGTTTCCAAATGCAAAATACATCCAACTCTATTTGAGTGCAATTCATTTAAAATATATATATTTTTAATTAAGCCGTTATTTATATTGGGTTTTTTCTTGTTCAGTGAAGAGATTTATGCAAAGGGATCAGCTTCACTGAGTGCATCAGATGTCAAATATTTTATTTAATCTTCAGGAATTGATAGAAGTGGATGGAATTACACATCATTGAAATGTGCCGGAGCCTTCGGTAGAGCAGAATCCCATTTTATAATCCGAATTATCAGTCTCCAGACAGTTTTACATCAGGATAAATATTTATTTTGATAAATGTCTGAGGTTTCTCACAAGAAAATATATTGTTTGAAATAAAACTGTTAGAAGAACCGGATTTGTTTGAGGAGATTTTACATTGGCCAATACAGGGTATCGGGATAGTTGACAATGGGCCTGCAGGGTGGTTATTGATAGACTCGTAGTTCGCATGCGCGAGGCCTTCTGCAATAAAATCCTGCTGCTTTTTTTTATAACACTGGCTGCACTCAAGTTGATTGACAGATAGCCGGCAGTTGTGGGTGGTAACCTGCCTTTTTTGGGGGAGACGTAGACACACCCATGCGTTCAAGGGGAAGTCATGTGACATTAGCTCTGGCCCCGATCAGCCTTAGTCTATCGCAGCCACCTAGTAAGTCCTGGGCTACGCACAGACTGCACACACTGGGGAATCATTACATGGTGAGCGGCTGTTATCTGGGAGTGTCAGGGAATACGCAGGCGTGGCCAGGTGTGTGAGGGGAAGTCATGTGATGTCAGCTCCGCCCCCGATCATCCTGATTCTATCACAGCCGCTGAGTAAGTCCTGGGCTACGCACAGACTGCACACACTGGGGAATCATTACATGGTGAGCAGCTGTAATCTGGGAGTGTCAGGGAATATGCAGGCGTGGCCAGGTGTGTGAGGGGAAGTCATGTGATGTCAGCTCCGCCCCCGATCAGCCTGATTCTATCGCAGCCACCTAGTAAGTCCTGGGCTACGCACAGACTGCGCACACTGGATAAATCATTAGATGGTGAGCGGCTGTTATCTGGGAGTGTCAGGGAATACGCAGGCGTGGCCAGGTGTGTGAGGGGAAGTCATGTGATGTCAGCTCCGCCCCCGATCAGCCTGATTCTATCGCAGCCACCTAGTAAGTCCTGGGCTACGCACAGACTGCGCACACTGGATAAATCATTACATGGTGAGCGGCTGTTATCTGGGAGTGTCAGGGAATACGCAGGCGTGGCCAGGTGTGTGAGGGGAAGTCATGTGATGTCAGCTCCGCCCCCGATCAGCCTGATTCTATCGCAGCCACCTAGTAAGTCCTGGGCACACTGGATAAATCATTAGATGGTGGGGGTCTGGTCAATGGATTTGCAGATAATCGCTGGCCTGCGATATTTCCACAAGCCGCGCTAATCAACTCGCAGGCTTGCACGGGGCGGGATTTCACTCTAGCGGGGCGGCGTATACTTGACCGCATGGCTCTGGAATATAGCAGCTGTGCGATCAGGACTGAATCAGACACAATGTCAGTACATCGACAGCATATGGTCGACATACTTATTGTTGACATGAATCAACACATGAAAAGGTTGACATGTTTTACTTTTCACACCATGATGTCCATATGATCTGATAAGGTTTGCTCGCCAGGTGAGGGGGACGCAGTACACTAAATGGTGCTCCACAAGTTCAGGTGTTGGTATTGAAACCAAAAAAGTTAGAAACTCTTTTAATTTTCCGTGCGGACATTTTTTCCTTGTGTCAACCCTTTTGCCAGTGTTGACATTGTGGTGCATGTTGACCCAAATATTGCCAACCTGCTATATTACACCCACTCTAAAGTTCTCTCTCTCTCGTTATATCATCCCTCTTTCTGATGTTATAATTGAATAAGTCCGTTACTGTATGTGTCACCCTGTTACCTGGTTCTCGCTTCTCACTGAAATGGTGCCTATGGTAAATACACACAGACCCAATGTTATTGGTGTAATGCGGAAATGCAGTGTATCGGTGATTCAGTCTAATGCCCGGTACACACTGGGCCTTATTCTGATTGACCTGCAAGGCTGAGAAATTCGCAGCTTTGCAAGTTCATCAAATGCTGCCCTCCACACGCAGTGCCACCCCCCCTTCCCCTCGCACATCGTACCCTCCGCACGGCTGCGAATGGATGATTTACATAATCATCCATTCACAGGCGGGGACCATCGCCGACCATCGAAGGATTTCACCCGCGCACGCAGTTCAGAGTGACCTCACTCTGAACTGCGGGCGCCCTGTGCAAGGACAGGACGGGCAGCTGACATCCGGTGATGTCAGCTGCCCACCCCCCGCATGTCCGTCACGGCCTCATTAGCCTGGGAACGCTAATGGGGCTGCCCGGCGCCCTCCGCCCTTCTCCGCCCCGCCCCCATTCGGCGTGTAGGGTGCGTGCACCCTGTGTCTGCACATAAGCAGAAACGCGCCTGCGCAGACACAAAACATCGGTCCTCCGTGCGAACACATGGAGGACCGAATAAATCATAATAAGGTCCACTGTTCGATTTGGTCTATTTTTCTATTCGATTTGCTTATATCAGCAAACTTGATTCGACACATTTGGTTTCCATTTGATCCCGATGCGCGGCCCTGCGGCATCGAAATCAAATAGAAAAATGAACTGTGCAGACAAGACAATAATATAGACTATATATACAGTATACCGATCTGTACTTTGTCCAAATCAAATACAGTACAGTACGTTTGCCTTGCCAAAGAGTTTAGAGTTTAGCTCTTGCTTTGCCGTTTTGCACTGTATCACTGTATTGTATTGTATCACTGTATTGTATTGTATCACTGTACTGTATTGTATCACTGTATTGTATTGTATCACTGTACTGTATTGTATGCCAACAAAGGCTGTGCTGTATAATAAGTCAAATATCCCAGTGCAGCACAAAGTCTCTGGGGATAACTAATATAGGAAGGCACTAGTAATAAGAACTAAGAGACTATAGTATGTACATATGTATTTAGAGAACCGTGTTCCACCGGAGTATTATGATATATATATATATATATATATATATATATATATATATGCTACACTAATTACTGTAATACTTACATTTGTGTCACAGTTCCTTTGGAGGGTCTTAAAAGCCAAAGTCTTTTTGATGAAATGAGGTCAAATTACATTAGAGAACTAGCAAAGGCGGTTGGCATGAGGCACAAAGGAGTCGTCGCGAGTTCCCAGCGCTTCTTTCACCTTACTAAAGTTATGGATTCCATGCATGAAGTAAGTGCTTCCACCATTACCATGAAGAGCACTATCCATACCGTCATCTTGTAGAGGCGTAACATGTCATTTCCTATCTATCCAAGATTACATGTAGAACAAGGAGTAACTTGCTTACAGACATTTATTATGTTCTAAGTAAGTCACAATAATGGTAAGTATAATTATATGAGCGCAGGAGCGTGGGTGTTTGGGCACCCTTGTCCCAGGTGCCTGTGTAGACCGCACACCCTGCAGTCCACAGTGTAACTGTTCCCTCTAGCTACTCATCCTGTTCATTGTTCCCTGGTCTTTAACTGGGTATATAGGCCCTTGGTAGAGACTAACTACCAAAACCAGATAAGAAAAATAAAAAGCATTCTTTATTTTTCTAATAGTAATACCATCATGTAAGGCAGCGTTGCCGACTTTTGGGCTGCCCTGTCCGGGAGAGGGCAGCCAGCAGCAGGAGGTAGGGGCGTGGCTGAACGCTGTGATGAAAAAAGGGGTGGAGCCAGAGTCGGATCTCAACAACAACAAAAAAAACCCATGTAATTTCAGCAGAAGCAGAATACGCTCACCGCTGCTTGTGCCATTTCTCCCGATGTCGCTGCTCCTGCCCTCCATGCTTCAAGCCACTGTGTAGCTGCTGTATCCAGCGCTACTCACAGAGCCCCGCTGTGGCTTTCAGTTACACATAGGGCAGGACATCGCGCTAGTAGGACCCAGCGCATCATGACTTGCGCATGCGCAGTCCGACTTTTTATCTTGCAGGCTGAATACCCGGGAGGATCCTGGGTATTTCCGTGAGACCGGGAGAATGGGGCAAAAACCGGGAGACTCCCGCAAAATCCGGGAGGGTAGGCAACCATGATGTAAGGGGTATATGGAGGGGTTTGATATTGGGGCTTGAGGGTTGTGGCTGTATAATGAGCATATAGGTGACATCAGGGCTATTTTTCAGCAGGCTCCAGCAGGAACTGAGGCCCTTATTCTAGTTCACTTTTTCTGACAAAATCCTTCTTAGATGGACAAAACCATGTGCACTGCAGGTGGGGCAGATGTTACTTGCGCAGAGATAATTAGATTTGGGAGGGTTTTTACTTCAAAGTGAGATCTACAGTATATTGCAGTGTAAAAATAAAGCAGCCAGTATTTACCCTGCACAGAAACAAAATGACTCACCCAAATCTAATTCTCTCTGCACATTTTAAATCTGCCCCCCTGCAGTGCACATGGTTTTGTCCATCTAAGAAATATTTTGTCAGAAAGAGTGAACTAGAATAAGGGCCTCAGTTCCTGCTGGAGCCTGCTGAAAAATAGCCCTGGGTGACATATAAGGGAGTTGTGTAGGATTCTGATGTTATATAAGGGGGGCTGTGGAGGGATCTGATGGCATATGAGGGTCATATGGGGGAGTATGATGGCATAATTGGGGCATGTGGCGGTGTCTGGCAGCATAACAAGGGTATTTGGCAAAGTATGGTTCTATTATAGGCATATCTGGGATTTCTGATGGCATAAGGGAGCTGTTGAGTATTCTGGACTATAAAAGGTGTTGAAGGGTCCGAGGGCATATAAGGGGCATAGGGTCTGATTACATAGAACGTGCACATGGCATTTAAAGATTACATGGCATCTGAAAACAAACAGTGAGAATGCTAAGAGTCTGATGCATAGAGGGAGCGTACTGTAGGAAGAACTCTGATTGGATAACATACTGTAGGAAGAATTCTGATTGGATAACATACTGTAGGCTCATGGGCAGATTAATAGCACTCTGAGCCTAACTAGATTTTATCTGGCAGCAGAAAGTCACCTACCCCTGTCCTGCAGTGTAATGTGTTCAATCGTATCATTACGCTCTGCGCCATGTTATTATAGCCACCACATTGGGTACAAGAGCAGACTTTGGTTGAACAATAAAAAGGTCGATGAAGAATCTGGCTGCTCAGTGTCACCTCAGTGTCCTGCCTAATGTCACATGTGAAGAGCATCTAATCTGAATGACTCTTTTCCTCCAGAACACTGTGTATTTGATCATCGTCCCAAGGGCATGGCCAAGTGGTTGGCACGCGGGGCATGGCCAAATGGGTGGCACAGTTGCTTGCTATCCTGGTGTCATCTCTATGGGCTTGATAGGACACCCAGCTTCATCCTACAGACCTCCTCTTTATAGACCATGCAATGTCATTGTCATGACATCACGTATGGTGGCAGTGAGTGGCAATGTGGCGTGCCCAAGGTGCGGAGGTGTCCTGGTTTGGCATTGACCAGTATTGGGACCTTGGGGCTTACTTTATTTACAAAGTAATAAGCCAGACAATTTGTTGATTGTTTCAGATGCACCTACTTCTGTGCAAGGTACTGTCCCACCAAAAATGATGACATTTGGGAGGCATGAGGTAGATTAAAATGCTTTCAGGCTATAGGGTGATACCCAGTTGTGTAACTAGATATTTGTAGGCCCGATAGCAAAAGTTTTTAAGGGCACCTATGTACCACCCAATGGTGAGAAATGTATATAGCACATGTTACTTTAACAGATAAAGGGCCAGATGTACTAAGCCCTGAAAAGTGATAAATTGGACAATGATAAACCACCAACCAATCACCTCCTATCTGTCATTTTTCAAACACAGCCTGTGACATGACAGGTAAGTGCTAATTGGTTGGTGGTTTATCACTCTCCATTCTATCACTTTTCAAGCTTAGTACATCTGGCCCAAAGTGAGCCATTTTCAGCTGTTGGCCAATGGCGTAACTACCTATTTTGCGTCTCCCCGCCACAAAAATTTTTTTCGCCCAGCCCCCCTCCCACTCCCCCTCCCCTCGGCGCCCCCCCCCCATGCCCATACCTGCCCAGCCGCATCTGCGGTCACGGTCCCGTCTCTCCCAGCGCTGGCTCCTGCTGCTATAATGAAAAGTAACTCTTAGAAAATGGCTGCCCCCATACGGCAGACAGAATTCTGTCTGCCGTATGGGGGCAGCCATTTTCTAAGTGTCCGTTTTCATTATAGAAGCAGGAGCCAGCGCTGGGAGAGACGTGACTGTGACGGCACGGCAGGCAGGTACCGGCAGACAGCAGCGGGTAACTATAGCCCCGCAGACCCCCGGTGCCCAAACTTTCTCTGCGCCTCCCCGCCACCGCGGGGGCTGCGGAGCTATAGTTACGCCACTGCTGTTGGCCCCATAGCAGCTGCACTACCTGCACCTATGGTACGTAAGCCATTGGTTATACCGCACAAAGGGCCTGATTCAGGTTCACTCACAAAGCACATTCAGTTTGCTGATGGACAAAACCATGTGCACTGCAGGTGGGGCAGATGCAATGTGCAGAGAGTTAGATTTGGGTGGGGTTTGTAATTCAAACTCATATCTACATTGCAGTGAAAAAAATAAAGCAGTCAGTGTTTATCCTGCACAGAAACAAATGAACTCACCCAAATCTAACTCTCTCTCTCTGCACATGTCACATCTGCCCCACCTGCAGTGCACATGGTTTTGTCCATTACCAAACCAAATGTGCTTTGCGATTAAACCTGAATCACCCCCAAAGTGCAAAAGAAATGACCCCACCTCTTATTAATCCAGTCACACCCACGCTTAGCATGCCACACCCCCAATCTGGAAGTCTCACAAAACTATTAGAGGGTATGCGATATTGTAGTGTGTGTCAGGGCCTGTACAAGACACTAGTTCTGTGCATTAACATACATGTATGTGTTATTTTTCTGGAACAGCTGGTCAAGGAGCTCCACCTGTATTGCCTGAACACCTTTCTTCAATCTCGAGCCCTGAGCGTGGAGTTCCCGGAAATGATGACAGAAGTTATATCAGCGCAGTTACCCAAAATCTTGGCCGGGATGGTGAAGCAGCTGGTCTTTCACCAAAAATGAGTCCTCTTCCGACCTATTTATTTATTTACGAAAAAAGCTACAAAAATATATATATAAAAAAATCGGTACTCTTTACCTAGAAGGGCGCCCGTCGCGGGCATCGCGGGTACATTTATGTCTGGCCGCGACGCGACCGACGCGATGCCCGCGATTTCCCATTGAAACCCATGTTAAACATGGAAATCGTGTCGGTCGCGTCGCGGCCGGCCATAAATGTACCCGCGATGCCCGCGACGCGATGCTCCCGATTTCCCATAGGAATCAATGTTAAAAGGCGCGATGGACCCGATTTTACTGTTAAATGGCTCAATGGACCCGATTTGGCCATAGAAATCAATGTTAAATGGGCCACAGAGCCCATTAACCCTTAAATGTCCCCCCCAATTTTTAACGCCACCCCACGATCCACGCGAACCCGAAGCGTGGCGAGCGCAGCGAGCCCGCGAGGGGCGGCGGTACGCGTCCTCCGACCTTTTCATGCCCTACTATCCACTAGGGCGTGGAGTGAGAATATAATAGTGTGGCGAGCGCAGCGAGCCACCGAGCCCGAAGCGTGGCGAGCGCAGCGAGCCCCGCGAGGGGACGCGGATACCTTCACAGGTAGACGCGTCCCCTCGCGGGCTTCACAGGTGTCGGCGTCGCCACGGACACCTGTGAAGCCCGCGAGGGGACGCGTATAACTGTGAAGGTATCCGCGTCCCCTCGCGGGGCTCGCTGCGCTCGCCACGCTTCGGGCTCGGTGGCTCGCTGCGCTCGCCACACTATTATATTCTCACTCCACGCCCTAGTGGATAGTAGGGCATGAAAAGGTCGGAGGACGCGTACCGCCGCCCCTCGCCGGCTCGCTGCGCTCGCCACGCTTCGGGTTCGCGTGGATCGTGGGGTGGCGTTAAAAATTGGGGGGGACATTTAAGGGTTAATGGGCTCTGTGGCCCATTTAACATTGATTTCTATGGCCAAATCGGGTCCATTGAGCCATTTAACAGTAAAATCGCGGTCAATCAGCCTTTTTAACATTGTTCCCTATGGGAAAATCGCGGTCATCGCGGTCATCGCGGGCATCGCGGCCATCCCGATTTACCCGCGATGACCGCGATGACCGCGATTTTTACCCCCGATGACCGCGATTTCAATCGCTGGCGCCCTTCTAGGTAAAGAGTACCAAAAAAATCAAATACACGTGATATCTACCATAACATTACATTATCGTACAGTTTTCTCAGCACAAAAGATGCGTATATGAGCTACAGTAGCACTCAAATGAGTCTGTGGGAAATATTTGAACGGACTGTGGGCCAGAAGCACTAAGCTTCAAAAGTGATAAAATGGAGAGTGATAAACAGCCAGCCAATGAGTTCCTGCCTACCATGTTACAAACTGTGTTTGAAAAATGTCAGGTATTAGCTGATTGGTTGGTTGTTTATCGTTCTCCATTTTGAAGCTTAGTGTATCTGGTCCTGTTTCTTCTACAGTATTTCTTCAATATTAATATGCTAGTCCTGAGGGCTGTAGCTGGTCATTGCGGGCTGCTTAGTTCTATCTATTTCTTCATTAAAGTTTAATAGCATTAAAAGGAAACTACAAGTAAATCACTACACAAAAGATGTGGCAATATATAACACTATAATAACATCTATACATTAACATTGAAATAGAAGGTGCATCATTTTCAAAACACATTGGTTGTGTGCCATAAAATGTCTTGATTTTTGTTGCAAATTGCTTATATGGTCCACAAAACAAGGTGTGAAGGCCCCCGTACATCACCAACGAATTGTGACAATGCCCCAATCCCCCGTGAGTGGGTTGGGGAATTAGCAATATTCCTCGACAATCGGTCTGGATCGGCAAATTGGTGGATTTAACATGTTTTATTTGACCAATTCGCTGGCAGATCACTGATGGCCACCTATTGGCTGATCCAACTGGAAGGTCAGCGGTGCCGGTCAGATTGGGGAAGCGGTTATGTATGGAGGCCTTACGTTTACTATACGCTCTTGGTGGATGACTCTGCAAAGGAAAAAGGCACCTACTGCACTGTAACATATATGGGTTATGTGCAAAATGATAAATACACGTTAGAATTACCACTTATTAAATAAAGTGTTTCCAGATTGAATTAATATACTTTATAGCTTGTGTTTTTTTTTGTGTTTTTTTTTTTAGATTCGTTTTGTCCTCTTTGGCAAAGTATGGGTAGAAAAGTGCAATGGGAGGGTAGAAATGTCTCTCATTTTGGGCCAGATGTACTAAGCTTAAATAGTGATAAAGTGGATAGTGATAAACCACCAGCCAATCAGCTCCTAACTACCGTGTCTCAAGCTGTGTTTGAAAAATGACAGGTACAGTAGGAGCTGATTGGCTGGTGATTTTTCACTCTCCACCTTATCAAGGCTTAGTACATCTCGCCCTGTATATGTGCCTGTCACCGCTGGTTTAGAACACCACAGCAGCTCAGATTTTCCCTATAATGCATTAATCTCTACCCCCCCCCCCCCCCAAACGTGTTCTATCACTGCTCCCCAAATATAGGTGCCTTAATGTAAGGATGCCACATCATACCCCCTGATCTGCTTCACTGTGGTAAGTGAGTAGGATCTGGGAGACCAAGCGTGCGAGGTCCACTGGCTGCTACCACCAATACCTCCTGCCATCAACATCCTATTTAGTAATACCTGAGATATCTGTGGCCAGAGGGGGCGTCACCATTTTTGTATCCATTTGAATGGTATGAAATGAACTACAGTAACTGTACTAATAATGTCAGGAGTATGACAGGTGCTTCTTAATCAATCAATCAATACAAAGTTTCCAATGTCCAGTATTATTCTCCACATTCTCCAACCAATCAGCTTCTCATTGCCGTGTTATAGGTACTGATTGGTTGATGCTTTATAAATCCCCCCCCCCCCCCATGGTCAGCCAATTTAGTAATTTTAGCCTAAATCAGCCAATCATTTTATACAATCCATGGTCCGCTGTAATTGTGAGGTCATCAGCCTGCAGGAAAGTAGCGCTTTGTAGATGAAACAGGCCATTGTAGTGTTGAAATAAGGATGTTATTATATTTTTATACCGTGTCGCCTTTTTTTATTAGCAAAACTTACTTGTAATTTCCTCTTTTTGCTGCCAAACTACTGTATTAACCAAACTGCAAAAAACGAAGTATCCGTACAGGTCTCCGTAAGACGTTTTCAATCTTTTGTGTAATTTCAGAATACATAGGAAATAGAACTCTTTCTATCAAGCACAGAATTAATTTCCCTGCACTAGATGCAATTACTGAAATAACAGCCTTTTCTGTGTAGCTTCAGTCCCAGCTGATCATAATGAGAGTCATTCTTATGTGCCGCGACGCGTCAGCTGCATTGTACCCCCTGGGATTGGCAATTCAGATTAGCTCTATGTACGACTTGTCTGGTGCAGCATAATTTAAAGTATGAATGTATTCACCGCGCTTCTCTAAGATCTCTGTGACTATCTCTTGAATACAATCGTCTGATTTCTGCTTGGCCTCCGCGAGGCTCTGTGCCGGGTATTCAATGTGCAAGAACATTTGGGGCTAATTATCCTACCTAGGTATTGTGTGTTGCCTTTACAATTGTTGTTTAAAAATTTCACCTACATGTGTTGTCCTGAACTATTTTTTAATAACATGTTACAAATAGCAGAAAAAAAAGTGATACATAGGGGGAAATGTATCAAGCCTTTTTACGTTATCTGTCTCCAAGATTTGATACATCCCCCCCATGGTAATCATCAATCAGGTTCTACAGGCTGATTGCTTACGATTGGTCATTATGCATCTGTGATAAAAGCTGTACAGTGCGTTGTCTAAAGGTGCCCATACACTAGTAAGATTTATCTTCAGATCTGGCTGGTTGGAACAAAAACCTGGTTATGGATGAGTGACAGTTTTCCAGCATTTCCAAGCAAATGGTCAACTGTCATTTGCTCTCATCCATAACCATGTTTTTGTTCCAATCAGACAGATCTGCAGATAAATCTGTGTGTGTATGGCCACCTTTAGACAGTGCGCTATATCTGGTCTGTTTTGCATCAAATCTGTCTTATTAAAGAAAATATTCCATTGACGCGTGTTTCTGTTTCTATGCTGTGTACTGCCCTGACGTAGTCCCAACCACTGATGTGTCTGTTGTTCTTGCTATATATTGTATGTCTGCGTTGTTTGGAAATGTCATTATTAAATATGATTGTTGTGATGTTTTGATGCAATGCAAGAACAAATGAATTCCAATGAAAGAAATACAGTAATGTGATAGGCTGGCATCCGCCACGCCGGCCCACTAAGAGTCATTTCATGTTGAAGATACTGAATAGAATATATTGGAAGCACTCTCATGGCCAGATCGGAATGTCCAGCACATTCTTAGGGCGGTATTCAATTGTTTTTCACTAGTATTTCAGCTCACTATGCCCGGGGGTGGGGAGCGGAAATGTGTGGATGTGTGGCTAAACATGACCAAAGGGAGTGTGATGTGTGCAAAACAAAAAATCAATTGAATATCACCCTACGTTCTCCCTTCACATTAGATGGGAGATCGGGTGCGATATAACAATTGAATACCACTTTTATTTTTTGTTTCTGAAATTAAAAAATATGTAGCTAAGTATATCGTTTTATTTTGATAAAATTGAAAACATACAAAAACTAATTTTGGATTCCCAAATTCATTAAGTATGCCGCTAGTTTATTAAGAGGATAGTGCAGTCGATATTGGAGATATTTCCTTCAGTTTCTTCATGATCACTTGCAAATGTTCCCCGTCACCCATAGGTTCGATGAGTGCTGTGATGCAAAATAAATTATTTGTTGCCATCTTCTGATGGTGGTAGCCATTGTAGCATACAGTCTACAACCGGTGTAGGCTTTTCTCTTTGGTTGCAGACATCCAGCATTACAAACCCCCACAAATGTAATTTTGCCACCGCTATTACAACATACAGGTACACCATCGATAATATGGCACCATCTGTTCAGGCAACGTGCCGGATTATCTGTTTTGCCTTATTATTGGTGGTATCTGCCCCTCCGCAGAGCGAACAATTCAGCGACACACCCACAGGAGGATCCGGGGGGGGGGGGGGGGGCTCTTCCTCTACTCTCTCCATCCCCTTAGCAACTTTGGCACCTTTAACCCTTTCAGGTCCATCGTCTAGTCAGACTCAACAGCCCTAGTGCTAGTAGCAGATCCAATGGTGAGCCACTTTAAAATAAGAACATCGTTCAACATTCAATGTAGACCATTTTTTTATTAAAAAAAATTACAATTAATTTAAACATTTAAACCAGACTGTTTGAATTGTCTCATCTGTATTCCATGTATGCACATTACATTATTATCCTAATCGGTTCTAATCTGGATCAATGAAAAGATCAAACCGGTGAACGGTTATAACTGCAAGTTTACAAATGACGGAACCAAATAGTGTGAAAATGACATCTGTTGGTCTATTTCACAGAAAGAGTTAAAATTTGTTGGTTATTTCAGCAAACCGCAGATCGTTAGAACAGCGTAATACAGATGTTACATTGACACTTTTCGATCCATTCTCCAGGTCATGTATTTGTGTCGATCAATTTTGACTCCTCTCAAATAGCTAATATTAGAGCACAGAAAAATACTGTTCTAGTAAGATAATTGGATAGGAAAAAGAAAATAACATTAGCTAATAGCTTTTATAGGGGCCCATTTGTTATTGCAATGGGATCTTGGTACGATTGTTAGCACCCAAAATTATACTGCTATATGCAATTACTGTATACCAGTATTATCGAACAATGGACCCTGTCTCTGGGATGCGAATGGCAGCAGGACTACTGCACAGGCACAGTTCTGCTGACCACGGGTGTGTGGAGGCCATTGTCAGGGAAGGATCCAGTGGAACCATTTACTGGGTAATTATACAGTTTGTAGCCCATAGGCTAGAGTAGGATAACGCCATCTTCAGATTATGTTAGCTGCAGAGGCCAATTTACAGAAGTGGCCGCACATGCACGAGCCGCTCGCTGCGCCCCGTTCCGTTGGAGCCCACCTCCCGTCACTTACCAGCCCCTCCCCCGTGCGAATACGTTACCTCTATACAGTCCTCCTTTATTTCTTTGAGAAAAAATGGATATTATCTATTAAATGAAATTCTGGTTGTAAAACCTACAAAAAACTAAATTGCTGATAACTGGAAATGTCATGACAAGAAAGTATAAAACAATAGAAACAGGAATATGGAGAAGTGAAATGGGATGCCAATAAAATATCTGGAATATTAAAAATCTGCATGGAACCGTATCCACAGAACTCTTCCTCTGCTTCCTCAGGCAAGGTCCAGATTTTGAGGTCAGTTTATTCCATTTGTAAAGCTAGAATCCAAGCTCACGGTGTGGGAGGATTAGACATATCCCGATCTATTCAGATGAGCGGATAGGAAAGCTCTGTTCAGCATATTGGAAAGCAACTGGATGGATTGAGCCCCATAGAGTGAGCTCACACCATGAGCAACCTTGTGGCTTCCGATAAATTGGGTGACATCATAATGGTGGGGATGGAGGATATGTAGACAACCACTTTAATGGCAGAAATGAACTAACGCGTAATAGCCAGCAATATGCAGGAACCCGGAACTATTGCTACTATATAGCTGGAAGAATGACAGCAGCAATTAGCTAATGCCCTAATATGGGTCAACCTAATGGCCATATCCCATTTGGAGATGCAGGGATTTTTTTTTTATTATTGTATGAGTTTCTGCAATCCAGTTCTTCATTACTTTCCAGCAAATGGGACAAAGGCCCTTATTCTGATTGAGTCGGACAACTTCATGTGCGGCCGGACAGCCGATGTTTGGTATTTGCGCATGTGCAGAGGCGTATCTGCGCATGTGCGAACGCGTCGTGCATCCGAACACGGAGTGAGTTCCGTGCAGAACCGTTCCAGCAGGGGGTGGAGAGGGGCGTGAAGGGCTGTGTAGAGCAGACCTCCAGTCTGGTGGCATGTGTATGGCAGACCTTCAGTATTTGGTGGACAGTGTATAGCAGACCATTAATCTATGGTAGCCAGTATATACTGTAGCACACCATTAGTCTCTGGTGGCCAGTGTAGAGCAGACCACTAGTCTCTGGTGGCCAGTGTAGAGCAGACCATTAATCTTTGTGGCCAGTGTATAGCAGACCATTAGTATCTGGTGGCTAGTGTATAGCAAATTATTAGTCTCTGGTGGCCAGCGTAGAGCAGACCATTGGTCTCTGGTGGCCATAATATAGCAGACCATTAGTCTCTAGTGGCCAGTATATAGCAGACCATTAGTCTCTGGTGGCTAGTGAATAGCAGACCACTAGTCTCTGGTGGCCAGTGTATAGCAGACCTCCAGTCTGGTGGCACGTGTATGGCAGACCTTCAGTCTTTGGTGGCCAGTGTATAGCAGACCATAAGTCTCTGGTGGCCAGTGAATGGCAGACCATTATCTCTGGTAGCCAGTGTAGAGCAGACCATAAGTCTCTGGTGGCCAGTGAATGGCAGACCATTATCTCTGGTAGCCAGTGTAGAGCAGACCATTAGTCTCTGGTAGCCAGTGTAGAGCAGACCATTAGTCTCTGGTAGCCAGTGTAGAGCAGACCATCAGTCTCTGGTAGCCAGTGTAGAGCAGACCATTAGTCTCTGGTAGCCAGTGTAGAGCAGATCATTAGTCTCTGGTAGCGAGTGTAGAGCAGACCATTAGTCTCTGGTAGCCAGTGTAGAGCAGACCATTAGTCTCTGGTAGCCAGTGTAGAGCAGACCACTAGTCTTTGGTAGCCAGTGTAGAGCAGACCACTAGTCTTTGGTAGCCAGTGTAGAGCAGACCATTAGTCTCTGGTAGCCAGTGTAGAGCAGACCATTAGTCTCTGGTGGCCAGTGTAGAGCAGACCATCAGTCTCTGGTGTCCAGTGTAGAGCAGACCAGTAGTCTCTGGTATCCAGTGTAGAGCAGTCCATAAGTCTCTGGTGGCCAGTGTAGAGCAGACCACTAGTCTCTGGTAACCAGTGTAGAGCAGACCACTAGTCTCTGGTAGCCAGTGCAAAGCAGACCGTCAGTCTCTGGTGGCCAGCGAATAGCAGACCATCAGTCTCTGGTGGCCAGTGTATAGCAGACCATCAGTCTCTGGTGGCCAGTAAATATCAGACCATCAGTCTCTGGTGTCCAGTGTATAGCAGACCATCAGTCTCTGGTGGCCAGAATAAAGCAGACATTACTGTTCAGTACAACCCTGCGATAGGGATTTTTTCCCCAACATTAGGCCACTCAGCTTATAGACAGAGCCGTGGTTACGCAGAACACATTCAATTGTTTGAGGCAACAGTCTCAAAATCAGTTTTACTGTCTCTATCCATGCTTTTGAATTTCGAGGAGTTCCCCCGGATACCCGCCAGGAGACCAGTAAATCCTCCTGGATCACTTCACTGGTGATGAAAATAAATAACAAAACAAATAAATAACAAGCGGCAACTCACAGAAACTAATCAGCTTAGAGAATGAGAGCACATTCTGTATCCTAGGGATCACTATGGGTCACACTTACTACTTGACTACATATTGTAGCATGATTTAAATGCCCTTTCGAAAGGTCTAGAGAACGTGCGTCTTTCCCTTGCTCGCAGCCTCTGATGTAAATTCACAGAACTGAAGCCATTCTTAGGCTCTCATCCAATTTCATGTCTATGGCCCAATTTTATTATAAGCACCGAGGCTGTAAAGGATCTATCAGCATGAAAACCCAGAAAGCAATCCTTACAAGGATACATGATAGACGGTGGCTGCAGGAACAATGTAGTCACATTTACCTAATCATTATTTCAGTTATGCTGGCAGGAGATTCTATTCCAATTGTAGGGATGCAGTTTGTGAACCAGTAATCTTGTCAGACCATGAAGGTCACAATGTTTCCTCATGAATCCCACATGTTTGTATTAAAAAGTACACTGTGAACTTGGCTCAGGTGCCGGGTGAAAGTTCTGCAAAGTAGCAAAGGCGATATAAAACAGAGTAATGCGCTATGGAAATAATCCCATTATCACTTATAAGCGTCAAGAGGTTTTGGCTGAGATATCTCATTCTTCCTTTCTCCAAAATGTATAAATAGTGGAAGATGCAAGCTCTAAGTGTGGGATCACTAATGGATGTCAGGATGAGATAAGGTGGTCTTCCAAGATCGTTCTCAGCTTGATATGGGCTGCCACAGCATTCTATATTCTGCGTGAAGCTTTGGAGTTGCTCGAAAAAAGACAGTGATTTTCTCCACTGTTCACTACATTTCCAACCTCATTTCTCTACATAATCCCTCCAGCCCACCTCGGTCGACCAATGATCGTTGCCTCTCCTCCACTGGCGTAACAATAAAATGTGCGCTCCCCCCACCGGAAATTTCCAAGCCTGCCTTACCCCGCTGCCGCCGGGTCTGTGGCCAGGACCCGCAGATCTACTTGTCTGCGGTCCCAGCGCTCCTTCTGGCTGGCTCCTGCTAATAAAATTGACCATCACAAAATGGCTGCCCCTAACAGCAGACCATTTTTGAGAATGCTAGAGGAGGCCACTGACTCCTCAAAAAGTGTCTGCTGTAAGGGGGCGGGCATTTTGTGTGGGCTATTTTTCATTAGCAGGAGCCAGGAGGAGCGCCAGGACCGCAGACAAGTAGATCTGCGGTTCCCGGCGGTGCAGCGCATCGATAGCCCTGCAGACCCCCAGCACCCACACTTACTCAGCGCCTCCCTGTGATCGCAGGGTCTGCAGAGCTATTGTTAGGCTACTGCTGCTCTTCTCTACCCTGGGCACTACATCCAATGTGAGCTCCCTCGCTTTATTAGACTCTCCCCGAAACTTGCAAATACGTGCAACATTGTTGTACTACTGTCAATTTGGATAAAACATTTCAGTGACATTTTTTTTTACTTATAAATATTGTTTATTTAACAACTTATACATAACATTGGTACTTATGTAGTAACTGGGCTGCCGATTTTGAAATCGGGTCCATCGCATCGCATCGCACCCGACCATATCGCATGCGATGCGATGCGATGCGATGCGATGGACCCGATTTTTCCATAGGATTCAATGTTAAAATGGACTGAGTCCATTTTAACATGGAATTCAATGGGAAAAAGGGGTCCTTTTCATACCCCTACTATCCAAGTGGGCATGGAGTTGGATATAAACCTGTGGCGAGCGTAGCGAGCCACCGAGCCCGAAGCGTGGCGAGCGTAGCGAGCCCCGCGAGGGGACGCAGAATACCGTCCCCTCGCGGGGCTCGCTTCGCTCGCCACGCTTCGGGCTCGGTGGCTCGCTACGCTCGCCACAGGTTTATATCCAACTCCATGCCCACTTGGATAGTAGGGGTATGAAAAGGACCCCTTTTTCCCACTGAATTCCATGTTAAAATGGACTCAGTCCATTTTAACATTGAATCCTATGGAAAAATCGGGTCATCGCATCGCATCGCATCTGATTGTATGCCTTAACTTAAGGCATACAATCAAAAAATCGGCAGCCCAGATACTACATAAGTACCATAACATTTTTATACATTTGAGTATATAGTATATATACAGTGTGTTTTAGGTGCAATTATTTACATACATACGTAGATAGCTATTGCAATTTCTATATATAAAATTAACTTGTACACGTGAGTTAACAATCTTCATTTTCAAAAATTCCTGCTCTGCCATAAATTTGCAAATGTTAATTTCTACACAAACAATAAAGAAGTTTTGCATCACAATCTGCTTATGCAATGTTTATTGTCTATAACTGTTAAACAAGTATTGTAAAGCCTTACTAAACACCTCCCAACCTGCAGGTGGCGACATTGTCAAAAGAAAATAAACAATTCCACTTAAGTTGGCCTCCATGATAATTAGCAAAGTAAAACTGACGAATACATTGACGAGATGTATTCGAGTAGTGCGAGCTGAGACACAATAAGCCCTACCTATGATCCACCCTGATCCCTCCCATGATGACCACTTTTAGGCAAAATTCAGCACATTTTGCTCGTACCATTGGGGTCTGCTAGTAGGAATGAATACAGGCTATCAATTCATGGTTCCGGTTGTTAGGTCAACAGTCTAGGTCAGTGGTAGCCAACTCCAGTCCTCGAGAGCTACCAACAGTAAACGTTTTCCAGGTCTCCTCACAGAATCACAAGTGAAGGGTTTAGCTCCACCTCTGGATCTTTTAAAATGTGTTAAGGTGGTCATACATCTACAAATCGATTGTCAGATTGGGCTGGTTGGAACAAAAACCTGGTAATATCTGAGTGACCTTTGTTGGCAGTTTTCCAGCATTTCAAAGCAAATGGTCAACTGTCATTTGCTCTCATCCATTACCAGGATTTTGTTCCAACCAGCCCAATCTGACAATAAATCTGTAGCTGTATGGCCAGCTTTAATCAGTAATGGGTGCACCTGTGAGGTGAGCTGGAAAACGTGAACTGTTGGTAGCTCTCAAGGACTGGAATTGACTACTTCTGGTCTAGGTCAATAGTTCAATTTCTATTGGTCAACAGATAAAAGGTTGACAGGTCAAAAGGCCAACATACACTGGGTCAACATTGACAAAGCTCGATACAAGCCGTAGGTCAACAAGGCCTACTGCTACTGTGTCAACCTTTTGCCCTTGTTTCTAGTGCATGGCAAACTTTTTCATTGTTGACAATTCATGGTCGATCTGTTGACTGACCTAGACACAGTCAAGCTAATAAACCACATGCATCAATTGACTGAAAACAGTCACAAAAATGTCCAGCATACGGGCGCAAAGACAAAATGGGCTCATTAATGTCCCCGGACTAAAAACACTGCACCATACATGGGCCAGACACGTTCTAAGCTTTGAAAAGTGATCAAATGGAAAGTGATAAATGAGCAACCAATCAACTCCTGTCATTTTTCAAACCCAGCCTGTAATATAGCAGTTAGGAGCTGATTGGCTGGTACTTTATCACTTTCCACTTGATCATTTATCAAGGCTTAGAACATTTCGTCCAATGTAGATCTTCGTTGATCCTAGTTATAGTGCCCAATATTATCCTTATTATACTGCATCTTCTCTTCATCACCTCACATGTCACCTAGAGGGAGGGGTATCACATTTTGGAGAGAGATAAAGCAGAGAGAGAGAGAGAGAAACTACCAACTAATCAGCCTCAATGCCATTTTACAGGCTTTGAAAAATGAGTTAGGAGCTGATTGGTTGGTACTTCATCTCTCTCCAATGTTTCATTCATCTCCCTCCTAATGTGATAAACAAGCCATCGTTCTGCAATCTGGATAATAAATAGAAATGGTTGTAAGACTGAGAGATGATATATATCATCCTGCTAATAAATAAACCACTGTACAACCAATTAGTACATTGCTTTAATGGAGCTGTTGCTCAGGAAGCCATACAGGTACGATCGATATATTAATGCACTTAGCTGTACTGATGTCACAATGTCCCAGATCTGTTACATTTACAGAAAAAGTCATCTTCAAATGTTCCAGACACAAAGCACCCAGTGCCCCAGGGCCAGATGTACCAAACAGACAATCAGCTCCTAACTGTCACATTACAGACTGTGTTTAAAAAAATCACAGTTGGGAGCTGATTGGCTGGCTGTTTATCCCTCTCCAATTTATCACTTTTTGAAGCTTGATCCATCTGGCCCTCAGTATAAAGGACAGATAAAGCTGATGAGGGCAGAGAATTAGTTCCAAGCACCCAGGACATGCTTTGTCCACATGTAGTTATGTATGTTCCCTGTCATAGGTCTTGGATAGTTAAGAAATGGCTCAGTACCTCTTAGCACTTATTAATATGGGTGTGCTTTAGCTTTTGCGTCACACTACGGGCAGGCAAGGCGAATGCAGCAGTATACTGTGGCCCTTATTCAGATCTGATCGCAGTGCAAATTTGTTCTCGAAATGGGCAAAACCTTGTAAACTGCAGGTGGGGCAGATGTAACATGTGCAGAGAGAGTTAGATTTGGGTGGGGTGTGTTCAACTAGAAATCTAAATTGCAGTGTAAAAATAATGCAGCCAGTACTTACCCTGCACAGAAACAAAATAACTCACACAAATCTAACTCTCTCTGCACATGTTACATCTGCCCCACCTGCAGTGCACATGGCTTTGCCCATTTTGAGAACACATTTGTACTGCGATCAGATCTGAATAAGCTCCTGTATGTATGCGAGTTTGTACAATTGTCGCTATGACTCCTTCCCCTGTGTACATCCATGTGGCATGCCTGGCCAACCCGTGGCTCTCCAGCTCCAGCTACAAATCCCAGCATGCCTAACCACAGTTTTAACATTCCCTAATAGCAAAACTGTGGCAAGGCATGCTGGGATTTGTAGTTTCCCAACAGCTGGAGAACGGTTGGCCAGTCCTGATCTACACAATGGCCCTTATTCTGATCGGTGCGGATATTCCCGCATTCTTACGGAGCGGTCCGCACGCCACGGTGTTTTGCCGCGTGCGGCCATCGTCCGTAGAAACGCCCACGTGTCCTCCGCATTCGGACGGACTCACTCTTTAAGAACAGGGCGTGTTTACGGACGACATACAAAGCATGCGTGTGCGGGAGAAACACTCCGATTCGGCACGGTATTACAGAGTATTACAGAGTATGCTCGGGAATACCGCATCCGAACGGGAGCCAAGCGGTGCTACCGCACGTAAGCGGAGTATTTACGCCAAACAACCCACTATGAAGTAACACATGTGTATTGCTAGTATTAATATTCTGTCATGTCCATTGTTAGCAGTTTGAAAGTGTCTGACAAGTACAGCATATGTGGGGGACTAGTAAGGTTTCCTTGAAGCAGCAATGGTTTCAATTAAAGCACTGACAAGCGGCCTATTAGTGAGTAATGAGTAAAGGAGTAGATTCTATTGGGTTCAGGTGTTAATGGTTGTAGTCATTAGGCGTACGTTCGCCTACCGCATGAACGAGTGGTGTCCGCAAAGCAATAGTACACTTGTGGACACCGCACATTTCTGCCCTTTTTGATCGCGTGCATTCGGAGTGGTTTCCGAATGTACGCCCCCCAACATAAGTGTACTCCCCCGTGTCCGCCCATGTTTCCGCCCCGTTTTGCCCACTTTGAAACTACGCCCATGTGTCATTCCGCATGACGCCCATAATACGCCCCTATTTCCCGAATGATAGCGGTGAACAGTTTTGGACGGGATTTGCCCGAACTGGTACCGAGTCAAGGCGTGGCACATGCGCGTAGCGTTCGCCACGCATGCGCAGACGCCGTAAAGACGCGATCCGTAAGTACGCGGTAAAGTCCGCGTCAATCAGAATAAGGGCCAATGTCTTCTGCATTTTGTATTTTTTGGTATACAAAATAACAGGACCGATCAACCAGTTGGGTGCCGAATGACTGGGCGGCAGTCGTGTCCAGGTGGTCAGTATACCAACGCCGAAATCATGACAGTCTGGATCCCAACCAATAGGGGCTATTCTCCCTTAAACCTGTGGCGAGTGCAGCAAGCTCGCAAGGGGCATTTTTGCACTCGCCTCCCTGTCAGAGTACCAGAAGCAGGAAATTCTGATGTCTGTACACTGACCATTGTCCAGTAATATCAAATCCAACCAATCAGCTTCAAGGTATCATTATATAGAATGTACTAGAAAAATAATAGGTAGAATCTGGTTAACAATAACTCCCTACACATACACCACCCACGTATTTATGTTCATCATGAACTGTCTGTACCTGTCTAAAGAGTTCATGTTGTACCCATGTAATCTTGGAAGTTCGATGCCTATGTGCAGGCGATAGAAATAAAAAAAATAATACAATTTTGGACTCATCCTCCAAAATTGGAACATTTGTATGATGTCGTTTAGCACATGCTTTTGGGGCGCTATAAGGATGGGTATGAAGGGAAGTCCAGTTTTCAGCTTGTTTTTGGCAGAGGGTCCCAAACAAATGCTACGGATTACTACAGTTGCCACCCAAAAGGAATACAGTAGTTAATCTTTGGACTGAAAACCAAAACTTGGGGTGACACATGTCTTGGCTTCCCCCCTCAGTGCTGTTTTTATTTAGTTTTGCCAAAAAAGAGCCCATATTTCCTTGTTTGAATGACCAGATAATGGATAAACCCATGGTACGGTAATTAAATGGAAATATATTATACCTTGAAAAGTGAACCCTCAGCACCGGCTTAATCAAGGGCTAGGAATGAAAAAAGGCAACGGACCTCTGGACAGACATTGCAGCTTTCGGTATATTGTGACTCAGAACTTAAGAGAACTTTATCTCCATGCAGCATGGCAGTGCAGCTAGCAATATTGTGTGTGCACATCTGTTCATGAAGAGTCTGGATCTCTATATGAAGTGCAATGATGCAGCGTCCTCAGCTTGTTCTCATGACAAGTACCCCGCTCCATCTGCGACCTTGATGTATAAGATGTCATTTAGAGCAAAAACTCACTTGCTACACTGCAGCAGTGTTGCGGCTCCCTCAAGCCAGGTGTCTCATTCCGCATAGAGTATTGAGGCTAGGGGTATAAGGACACATCTGTGTTGAGGTGCATACACACTGTACAATTTTTTGGACCAATTTCGTTGAAAGACAATTCCCTTGAACCCAGTGTCCTGGAGGAAAGATGTTAAGGAAAGATATTGACGACAGACGAAAGATCTAGCTACAGTTTATAGGCTCTTTTTGAAAGATATCCAAATTGAGCTGCATGCACAGTTGACGAACAATCTTGATGAACAACTGGCGGGTATGCGCATCATCATTCGTTGTCCATCGCATACACACTGAAAGATATTTTGACCAATTTCGTTGAGAATGACCGAAATGAACGAAATTGGTCAAAAAATTGTACAGTGTGTATGGATCTTTAGATGCTATGTGCACAGCACTGACAGAGTGCCTGCTCCCAAGCTTTCCCTCCCCATGAGACACTGCAGCCTAGGGGTGGAACAGTGACCTAAAAACGGGAATGTCCCACCAAACTCAGGATGGTTAATTAGTATTCATGCCACCCTGGCCTCACTAACATATTGCTCATTCCCTGATATACTCTGTGCTGCTGGAGACCCACTCGGCATACTGTAGCTCACTCTGAGCAGTGCCGTCACTAGGGGAGGCAGGCTACACCCTGATATCACTCTCCGTCCCAGTAACTGGAGCCAGGTGTTGCAGGGTGACTTTCTCCTGCAGAGGATGAGCCAACAGTGAATACACCAGTCTGCAGGGGCAGTCCAGGATCTCCAGGGATGTTGAGCATGGACCTGGAGTAATGCAATCAGTATTTCACGTGAGGATATGCCCCTATTCGGGAGGGGAGTATGTAGTGTACATCAGGTGTCACCAGACAAGGTGATACCACTGACTCGTGCTAGGTGTCTCGTCCTCATGCTGTATTTCGGCTAGGTAAACGAGAACACAGCCGTACATTTCATTTTCTAGAGGATGCCTGAGAAATGAGTAGTCTTCCAAGCTTGCCCACTAAATAATTCTCAGCACTCAGAGAGTTGTGGCAGCCATTTTGTTGAACAGGAAGATTATAGTACATTGCAAAGGAAGCCATTTTGTAGACTGAGGTAATGTTTAATAGTACAAATGGTGTTCAAAGTTGAAACAAAGGAAAACAAATTAATAAATACCTAATTATTTAAAATTATTATTTAGTGTTTATTAAATGCGTTACAAATTTGAAATAATAAATTAAATCAGTCTAGTGAGGATTATAGAGCAAACATATTTGCTGCAGTAGAGCTAATCAAGTTTGGTCGAGGTAATAGAATGCAGCCTAACTTTTATGAAGTAGTAACATTACTAAAGTGCTCACCCTATCAGTGATTTTCTAGTGACTTGCTGCACAGCAATAGAATAAGTACTGGCTCAGCTCACAAAATGGCTGCCACTGCTCTATGCGGATGACCAGTGAGGTCTAAAGAGGCGTCTCCATCTTCCATGCAGCAGCATTCATGTTCCCAAGTAAAATAGTTTTTCTCGTACTGCTCTTGAAAATAACACTAAACGTAGTGAAATGCATTGGAACATATAGAATACATTGAACGTGATACAGGCGAGATAATAAAGAAGTAAAAATCCGTAAGGTAAAATATATTTTTTTCTTTTACAATAAAATTAGAACTAAAACACTACAATCCCTAAAGCCTTCATGGAGGGCAAGAAGTAGTGGTTCGAAGGCACATCATATTACAATACCCACTTATAGTTACAATGTGAAGATAAAATAAAAATATAGTCAACATACATGTAAAATGATTGCTAATGCAAAAGAAGATGCACTTAACCCATTCAACTAATATCCCACCAAGGTCCTTAAGTGGACAACACGTTGGTGGGCTTCGTACCGGCGGTCAATGCATGTCCTCCATTGAGTACCAAATTTCTAAAGCCACTGGTCACTTGTGGACATGAGAAAAGTATATTTATTTAATGTACCCATTAGGTTGCTCCAAGTGCTAAGCAAATACTTCAGAGGAAGTCTCAAGTTACGTAGTGGACAATTCATGGGAGTCCTTAAACCACCAAAGCCTACAAAGAACTGCAACCTTGTATTAGCTTCTGATCTCCATATCCGTATCAGATACAGTCATTGTTTTCTCATTTGTCACCATGGATACCATGAAGATACAGCTGTCTACTGACATCATCAGAGATAGACAACATAGTTCTCTGGAACTAATCCGGTCTTGCCTTCGTAGGTTGCCTTCAGCCAGCCTGGTTCCACTGATCTGTACACTAGGTTAAAAAAGAATGGATTTAATATGAATTTATGCAACTATCGTTGTAGCCACAGGAGACCTCATACTGTGCAAGTGTAAATATTTTGCCATCATACATCAATTGGGCATATACGGTCAATGTTCCATTTAAAATGTATGTGAACTAAATCCTGAATGCTACATGGAAAATCTGATGTTCAGTACAACTCTGAACAATGGATTTTTTGCAAAGCTGTAATGTGAGCAACTAGTGACTAAATTTGGGCATAGACTACTACGATTTCTCGCAGCAGTGTATGCCCAGCTGATCACCTGCGAGCCTCCCGCGACCTTCCCAGGTGGCAGGGTCCCATGTGATCCATCAGTCTTTTACTTGTGACGGATCGCTTGTGACAACTATTCTCTGCCCGGCTCTCCCCCGGGAGGGAGGTCCGCGGTAAGACCTGCATGCCAGTCCGACCTTCAACTCAGGTTTGCTGTGCACGGGACCGCGCATTGGGGTCATCATACTGATCTGCTTTGGGCAGATTTCTCAGCCTGTGCCAAATCAATTTAATGTACGGAGGCCTTAAGACTACTGTATGTTTTAAGCATTGGAGGGAGATAAAGTGTATGAAGATAAACTACCAGCCAATCAGCTCACACTGCAACTGTCCTTTTTTGAAACACAGTCTGCAACAAGTTAGGAGCTGATTGGTTGCTATTTGATCTGCGTCCACTTTATCTCTCTCCAAAGCTTAGTACATAGACCAACAAGCCCCTTAGTTTAGGGCTGTAGGTGTTTTGAACAATCCCGATATAACTGACAGACAGGCTTCTGTGGTCAATCTAGGTGTGGGCCGATACGACTGCTGATGGTAGAGGCAAAGCAGAGAGCATGGGGATTCAGGCAGGGGCTCAAATCTTGACCACACAGCAGCAGTCTCTGATACGATTTTCAAACAGCTGTGGCCAACACAGGTGGTATGAGGGATGGGACAGAGATGATGTAGTAATAACATAAGTGGTGGGGAAAAGATTTCCATAATAAATATACGCCGCCAAGCACCCCCAATCCCCCGCCGCCCATGCAAACCCCCCCCCCCCACATGCGCTGTGCATGTGGGGGTGCCGGGGGCTGCGGTGCTATAGTTACACCCCACACCCCCCCCCCCAATCCCCTGCAGCCTTACCTATCGCGCTGGTCCCGGCGGCTCCATTCTTCTTCTGCTGAGGACCACCACAAAATGGCCGCCCCCATGCAGCAGACAGTTTCAGAGAACTGTGTGCTATATGGGGGCGGCCATTTTGTGGTGGTCCTCAGCAGAAGAACGGAGCCGCCGAGACCAGCGAGATAGGTAAGTCTGCGGGGGATTGGGGGGGGGGTGTAACTGTAGCACCGCAGTACCCACATGCACAGCGCCCCCCCCCCCCCCCCCACAGTGGCGGGGGCTGCGGTGCTATAGTTACGCCGCTGTTTGTGCATAATATAACCAGTAGGAGACAGAAATGAGCTTTCTAAGCATACATTCTCCCACCTCATGGAAGACACCTGTCTCTTCCGCCTGGCAGCTGCTCTCTGGTCCAATGTGGTGACTGAACACTCAGATCCACACAAAATACTACATGCTGGCCACTGGTCTAGTAAAATTGTATTATATATACTATTGGTCATGATTCTAGCCACTGGCTGGGCTAAAGAGGAGCGGCCATGTAACTGGAAACCCCTGTTTGTTTGACGATGATATGCCTGAAGCATTATAATGTATACACCCAATTTTTCTATACGTTATATTGGAGTTATATTTGCAAAATGTAACCACAAAGCTGGTGACAAATAAAACCATAGTAAAATGTTCACATATGCGTCAAATTAGGGATGGAGACTTACCATTACTAAATATCGCCCCCTGGGGAAACGAGAGCTCATGGCTATGTTCTGCTTTACAAGAATACATCGCTTTGGCTTGCCTAAAAAAAAAAAGACAAAAAGAGAAAAATAAGAAAAACCAGAGGTCATCAGCACAATAATAACATTCCTAACATGAATAAAAAACAAAATAATGCCCATTTCTTTCTCTGCCCTTCACTAGAAGAGTCTCATTTGAAAACATATCTGTTCTGACCGTAAATCACTTGGAGACATCATTGAGTTTTATGTCGATGATTAAATTAAAGAGAATTTCCTAGAGTTGCTAAACTGTAATTACAGTACAGCTCTGGAATCACCCAATGTTCTAGACCAGGGGCTCTCAAACTATTGTGCTCTGGGTAGGGATGGCCATCGACCATTGATGATTTAAAATCATCGATGGTTTATGGCGTATAGTTTTGCCATTGATGGGGGAGAGCCAGATGGTTTCCCTTCATCGATGTCAAGCATAAACAAATATTTTTTTTCCTTTTTTCCCCAAGGTGCCAGGACACGGAGCATAGCCCGGCCCCCAACAACCATGAGACCCCGCCCACAGGCCAATCAGTCAATGACAATGGATGATATTTTGCATATTATGCCACTATCAATGGCCAGGTGCACTATTGCCGATTCAATGCAGCCGCTGAATGGAGAATCCGTTTTTGGCTGCTAAATTGTCGAATTTGTGCCGTTTTCGTGGCTGCGCGGCCGTTCTCGACGATACACGGGCTAGCTGACAGTCAGATAGAATGAATGTATATGGATTTCAAATAAATAAATATACAAAACAACCACAGAGGCGTATGAGTACCACACTCCCAGTTTAAGACAGTAGCCCCCCAATGTTGGGAAGTACAGTACAGTATGTACTGCATCAATTTAAACCACCAATGCCAAAAAATGTAAATGTCACAGCATTTGATTATTTGGGATCCGGTCATATTGTCTACAGCATTTAGGTCTACAAGCATTAGGTCTACACCACTAGGTCGACCTGCATTTAAGTAGACATGCATTTAGGTCGACATGACTGAAGGTCGACATGACTGAAGGTCGACAGGGTCATTAGGTCGACTTTTATAAGGTCGACGGGGTCATTAGGTCTACATGGGGAAGGTCGAAAGGCAAAAGGTAGACATGGGGTCATTTCACTGTTTTATGAGTCGACATGTGCCGACAGGCAATATTTCATGCCCTACCATCCACTAGGGCAGGGCTGGGCAATTGCGGCCCTCCAGATGTTGAGGAACTACACATCCCAGGATGCTTTGCATTAGTTTTGCTATGTGGCCATGCTGAAACTGATGCAAGGCATGCTGGGATGTGTAGTTCCACAACATCTGGAGGGCCGCAATTGCCCAGCCCTGCACTAGGGCGTGGTGGGAGAATAAAATAGTGTGCCAAGCGTAGTGAGGCACCGTGCCCGAAGCATAGCGAGTGCAGCGAGCCATGCGAGGGGACGCGGTGCTATGTTGACTGTGTCGGCGCTTAAAAAAAAAAAAAAAAAAAAAAACATGTCGACTTTTTCACTGTGGACCAAATGACCCTGTCGACCTTATACCTGTAGACCTAATGACCATGTCGACCTCACACCTGTCGAACTAACACATGTCGACCTAATGGCCCTGTCGACCTAATGACCCTGTCGACCTAACCCATGTCGACCTTCAGTCAGGTCGACCTAAATGCAAGTCGACCTAATGGTGTAGACCTAATGCTTGTAGACCTAAATGCAGTCTGACGAATGATCCCATTCCGATTATTTGCAACCACATTTAGCGCAGATAGAGTTTGGCGGTGGAACAGGTCACTCCACAAAGGTGGAGACCTGCAATCTCATATTTCTCCTTTTCCCATTTTACTTTTGCCCTTCAGTGTGATTCCAGTTCATATATATATATATATTATTTGAGTAATTCTTCGCCCATCCATCCTGCGGTGAGGTCGGACTAGCCATAGGCATAATGACTAAACTAATCTCCAAAACAGTTTAGATGATTTTGCACATGTTTAAATTCCTACTTACAATTTAATGAACTGTTTACTTATGATACATACTGCAATGAAATCATTTAACATTGGCTGTATACTGCCCCCTACTGATCATTTACTGTAATGCAGTATCATTTTGCTCTATTTATTGGTTTGGGAGAAAATGCATTTCCTGCAACAATATTTGCCCATGGCCAGATAATCTGGATGGTTATGGCTCCCAGAGGCGCCATGTTTACATGGTAATGTAAAAACATAAAAAAATAAGGGGGGGGGGGGGGTTTGGGGATGTATCAAGACTTGGAGATAGATAAAGATTTGTGGTCGAATGTAATAAAGTCTGAGTTTGGCGGCCGTGTGTGAAAACCATGCCTTGTCAATGATTGCCCCGTTATAATCAATGTCCAGTCAGCAACCCTCAAATAAAGCTGTTAACAGTCATTTAACTAAGTGAGGGGCAGATGTAGTAAGTCTGGTGAAGTGATAAAGTGGTCGGTGAAGTGATAAAGTGGTTGGTGATAATGCACCAGCCAATCAGCTCCTTTCAAGTTACAGACAGTGTTTGAAAAATGACCGTTGGTTGCTGATTGGCTGTTGTGTTGTCACCTTCTACTTTCTAAGGCTTAATAAATCTACCACAGTCTTTATAAATGACAGTTAGGTGCTGATTGGCTCCTTTGGGCAACTTCTCCACTTTATCTCACTCCAAAGCTTGAAACATCTCTCGCTTAACATTAAAGTCTGCCCACTGCCTAGTCTCGATGGAAGCATAAAGATGCTGTAGAACTACAAATGTCAGCCGGCTGATCTGAGTCAGGCCATCTCTGTTTCAGATATTAGATAAGACCTGAGGAAGAGGTGTATAAATAAATAGAATACAACATTAAAAATTGAATGACTTCTTCGCTCCCACGTTAATCCTTCCTCTAAGCCTAAAGGTGAACAGAAATTGCCCCAGAGGATATTTTTAATTATGAAAGAAAACAAATATTAATTATTTCTGGAACTTTCACCCTACTTGGACATATTTCCCATGACTTGTTGGCTTATTGTGGTCAGACACATATAAGATTTTGTTTTCCTCGTGAGTGTGGTTTCCTGTCACTAAATCATTGTCCACGCATCTTATTAACTGTTTCTGCTCACTGGTTCCACCAGCTGCAACGATATCATGGACTGGAATACACAGGACTGTGCTGCTTATACAACGGCGGGACAACGTATGGGAGGAGGCACCGAGATATGCAGCCCAGGGTATAAAGCGGTTACCCGCCCCAACTGCACCCATCTCTAAGAGTGGGCAAGAAGTATTAAGCCTGGTGAATGGTAACATAGTGATAAAGAGGTAGATTCAGTCCTGTTAGTTAGGGTCCAAATTCATCCCCGATGTTCAGGATTTGCACATGCGCTTGGGCGAATATGTGCCGGCGCAAACCCTGGGAGCGGTTGGCTTCGGCAAGTTTCACACTTGCGGGCCTGTTCGCCCCAGCAGGGGAGGGGGATGTAGCAGGGGATCGCCCAGCATTTTATGGGCATCCTGCTTGGGGTGGGCGGCTGATGTCACATGATGTCAGCGCCCACCCCGAATTTGGCGATTTGCGGGCATAATATGTTGTCTGATAAAGCCAATCAGTCACTCCTAACTGTCAAGTAAAAGCTGGGTTTGAAAAATGACAGGAGCTGATTGGTTGCTGCATTATCAACTTCCACTTCACCTGGCTTAATACTTCTGCCCCATAATCCCTTATCTGCGCGTGCTACCCTACCTTACCCTGTCCGTGGTGCTGAAATATCTGGGTGAAGCGCTGGAGGGACCCAGAACAGTATATCCACATAGTAATATTTGACGGGCAGATAAGAACCACTTGGCCTCCGCCCACATGATTACTAGCCACAACTGAATCCTTCGTTTGTGCTGTCTCTCCCCATATTGCATATAAACCTTACCGTCCAGGAGTTGATTGTTTTGCTGATCCGGCATTCTCAAAGAGCTGCGCTTTAGCTGCCACCCTGCACGGAAATACACAGCACTTACTAACACAAACCAATCCAGTATAATATTAACATAATTAGTGTTGATGTAAGATTAATATGCCAATTAAAATACACATTTGTAGATTTGATAAATTATGACTGTGACGCAGAGTTGATGACTTTTACAGTCTCCTTTCCGGGAGAACCCCGGAGAGGAGACTGTCAGCATCACTTCTGGGGGCGGGGCCTGATAGAGACATCATCCATCCCTGCCCCCAGTAATGCAAATCCCGCAATATGTGGGTCTCAGATGAGGGGGTTGGGCTAAATATGCGTGATTTGCATATTTAGCCACTCCCCCTTCCGCAGAAAAGCCGTGAATCTCGGCAATTTAAAGCTTCTGCAACCAGGTACATCAAGGGTGGAAGGGGGTCCACCGGAATCCGGGAGGGTTGCCCACATTTCCGGGGGGCCGGGGTCACCTAGCTGATGCACAGCTGTAGTCATTACTAACTGTCACATTCCCCAGGTCACCTAGCTGATGCACAGCTGTAGTCATTACTAACTGTCACATTCCCCAGATCACCTAGCTGGTGCACAGCTGTAGTCATTACTAACTATCACATTCCCCAGATCACCTAGCTGATGCACAGCTGTAGTCATTACTAACTGTCACATTCCCCAAATCACCTAGCTGGTGCACAGCTGTAGTCATTACTAACTGTCACATTCCCCAGATCACCTAGCTGGTGCACAGCTGTAGTCATTACTAACTGTCACATTCCCCAGATCACCTAGCTGGTGCACAGCTGTAGTCATTACTAACTGTCACATTCCCCAAATCACCTAGCTGGTGCACAGCTGTAGTCATTACTAACTGTCACATTCCCCAGATCACCTAGCTGGTGCACAGCTGTAGTCATTACTAACTGTCACATTCCCCAAATCACCTAGCTGGTGCACAGCTGTAGTCATTACTAACTGTCACATTCCCCAGATCACCTAGCTGGTGCACAGCTGTAGTCATTACTAACTGTCACATTCCCCAGATCACCTAGCTGGTGCACAGCTGTAGTCATTACTAACTGTCACATTTCCCAGATCACCTAGCTGGTGCACAGCTGTAGTCATTACTAACTGTCACATTCCCCAGATCATCTAGCTGTTGCACAGGTGTAGTCATTACTAACTGTCACATTGTCAAACCTGCTACATTCATTCCTATTATACAGTAGATCCGCAGGTGGCCTGATACACAGGAACTGTTGGTAGATCTTGAAGACAGGTTTGGCCACCACTGCTGTAGACTATAAAGTCTACATGTAGGCCGGACCTTATGACTACTCGTCAGGAAGTACATCACTGAGGTCATATAGAAGCATACTGCTCCTGCACACAGTATGGCTGCCTATATGATGCATAGATAGGTAACATATATGATCATACAGCACTGTAAACCAGGCCACACAGCGGACATATCACCACAGAATGCTCACATCGATCCTGGTCGCTGGTATCCATTACTGGAACCCGTGTCCAACCTTCTTCTCATAACCTTTGGAGGTAAATCCGGGTAAACCTTTGTGGTGTCCATAGATGACAAGCTCTGAGTAGAAGGACTTCGGCTTTTAATACCTGTAGCAAATGAAGCAGCAAATTCAAAATCAGTTATACTACACACTACATGCCAAACTATTAGTGAGATGCAATGGTGTATCTAATGACCCAGCAGGCACTGGGGCCGGCAGCAGAGGGAGCTATGGGAGTCCCCCATCACTCGCTGAGTGGCGCACACAGCCTCTATTCCCGCAGCAAGAGGCGCTGGGGGCATGGGTAGAAGCTGAAAGGGTCTCTGGGCCATGCCCCCACAGCGGCAAAACCAGGGCGTGGCCTCACAGAATGCAGTGAATTGTAGGCCAGGCCCCCTTTCCGTCAGGCCATGCCCCAAATACTATCATATGTCTATTTTCACTTTGGGGGTCGGTAATGTTTGTACAAAAAGTATGCACAGAACCTCGATTTTTCTGTAAGTTAGATTGCAGAGATCAATGGTTGAACAATCCTTCTTTTCTTCCTTTGTGGATCTACAAGTCTCAGCATGATAGCACTGCTCATTATGGGCCAAAGGCACCAAATTTCAAAAAGTGATCAAGCGGAGTGATAAACAGGCAGCCAATAAGCTCCTTACTGACACATTACAGGCTGCGTTTAAAAAATGACAGGTAGGAGCTGACTGGTTGTTTATCACTCTTTACCTTATCACTTTTTGGAGCTTATTACATCTGGCCCTATGTTTAAAATTAGGACTGTCTGCCCAGGTCAGCAGTGCATGGCTGATGCCTAATTATCAATCCACGCCAATCAAGCCATGTGAGCAAATAGCAATGGGTGATGGGGGGGGGGTTAGGGTAAGGCTCCTACATTTAACGTACTTGCGGAGCCCCTGTCAGAATTCTGCATATCAGAATGCAGGGGTCCGTCTTTTGATCGCTGACATCCCCACCGTCGGGAAATCCTATGTATCCCATCTGGGATCCTTGTATCGCAAGAGGGGTTTATGCTCAATTAGATACGGATAAAGATATATTCCTGAATGTTGGTGAATGCTGCGCAGAACGAGCATCGACCCCAATGAGTCACCTACCTTCTGTGGAAGCTAAGGAGCGAAGGGAGGACGCCGCGGAGCGTTTCAGTCCAGGCAGCTCAAAGAGCCCTTTCTTGGACAGGTCACTCGGGGGAGAGATATTCCCGGGGCTGGTCAGAGAGGACACGCTCTGACAGTCCGACTCCACGTCCGTTTTGGAAGCATCCTCTTTGGAGCTGGACTCGGGGCTTGTCGTCCAAAGGCTAGAGCTCTTCTGACCATTAGAGGAGGGTGTGGAGGTGACCCATGGGATGCCGCCTCCCTTCTTGTCCCTTAGCGGAGACGATGCCGACCGTGAGTTGACATTTTGCTCGGAGGAATGTGAAGAGAGTGACTCGATGCTTCCCATAGGGGTGCTGGTTGGGCTACTGCTATAGGAGTCGCCTGTGGAGAGAAATACAACTGTTACAATGATCTCATAAGCAACAAGAGACTCTAAACAACCACGGCGTGGATTCTGATTCAGAGTTGATCGCAAATGCAAAATCTTACTCAAATGGGCAAAGCCAAGCTGCACTGCAGGTGGGGCAGATGTAACATGTGCAGAGAGTTAGATGTAGGTGAGGTGAAATCTAAATTGCAGTGTAAAAATAAAGCAGCCAGTATTTACCCTGCACAGAAACAAAATAACTCACCCAAATCTAACATATGTGTCCCCTGGATGTGAAATGACCTCCCTGGTCAATGGTGCCTGGTGCTGGTTTAAAAAATACAGAATACCCCCCCCCCATATTATTGGGAACCTGTCCAAGGGGGACCTCATGCATGTCTTGTCTGTATTTGTAGGACCAGGACTGGCTCATAGAGCCCGGGATTGGTTATGTGTATGGGAGAAGACCCCACGCAGTCTCTTTAACGTTTTTTTTTTTTACTTTATCAACACATTTGCACACAGAAGCACTGCACGGATCTCACTGACCTGTGTATTGCTACATGTACAGAAGAGATTCTCGGTGAGCAAACATGGGGGAATAAAATCACGATTCCATACACCATCGAAAAACATGATTCATTAAATCACGATTCTTAGTGTGATTGATCTCAAGCAAACTCTGATCAATCACGACTCAGTAAATTTGCCCTAAGTGATCGGCTACACTGTTTCCAAAGCATATAACTTCCAGGAATGTTTCATTAGCGTTTTTCCCTATCAAAAGTCAAGAGCCATTGAAATAAATGTAAAACTCTCTAGCCTGTCACAAATATACTGTAAAAATAAATGATTAAAGCATCAAAGCAGCATTTCCCCTAACAACACATACTGTACATCCCATCTTAGATGCTTCTAAAACAATGGTGAGATCCGCTGATTCTAAAAAGCTGGCATAACATCAGCTTATGCAAGGTAGAAGTACTCTGGTGCCACCTACTGGTCATAACATAAACAACAACCTCTTTTAAACAGCAAAGATTTTGGCATTGGAGTGGAGAAGATCAATGTTTAACGGATGCTCCTACTTACGTTTGGCAGGGTGGCTGCTGCAAATTCGTGTCCGGAGAGGAGAATGACGTTGGCCCCGGGTCATGGCACATGCACAATGTATGCGGCAGGTGCCATGACTGGCGCATGTGCAGTTGCCGCATCTGTCTATGCATGTGGACACCTGGCTTCTATAGACTGCACCGACCGCAGCTCATAGATGCTGGATTGGGCGGTACAATAAGGCAGGGAGTGGCTTCCAAAAGGAAGCCAGCTCTCTGCTTTTCATAGCCCAGACTGGCAGTTCCAGAGGAAAGGACATCTCTAAATGAGACTGCATTGTGTGTCTGTGACTGACAGGTAGGGCTTCCAATAGGAAGACACTGCTAGTCACAGTGAAGCCAATGTGGTCTGAAGTGTGGACTATGGGCCTCATTCAAACCTGATTGCTCATCTGTAAAAGTTGCAGACGAATGCAAGTAGATAGCCACCACCCAGACAGAAATATCCGCGCTGTGCATATCTGCGAGTGAATTGTGCAAATATCTCGATATATATCCTGTCGCACATCCATGCGTAATTCGAGAACCATCAAATGATTTTTCCACTCTGTGCAAATGTAAATCTGACCCTTCCACAACTCTGCGACTGAGATAGGCTGAACGAGGCCAGCGCTGATGACCCAAACCCTGACTTCCTGTCATTTGCGAGGGGATTGTGTTTAGATTTTGTCACTATTTTGGCTCACACATGTGCGGTATAATCTGTACGCGTGCGCAGTGATTCTATAATCAAACTGATTGTGAATTCGAACAATAACAATCAACGCTGAATCAGACCCATAGCCTTTAGTTGATATAACCAAAGGGCAAGCACAGAATTTCTGGAGGGTGGGTTTTAGATACTTGAGTGTGGCCGATCCATGAATGAGGAATAATTATACATTAGCGCATAACACACTATAATATGTTCAGCTGCGATTAGCCAAGGTAACCACACAAGTCGCAGCAAATGATGTGCGATTGCTGCGAATAGCGTGCTAGATAGGCAAGGCCTCACCTGTATGTAATACATCTCACATATAAGGGGGTATGCAATCTGACGCCGCCATTTCCGACGTGGGAAATAGCGGCGGCTCCCTATTCAATGCTGTCTTTAGCGACATCATTGAAGCGGGATCACGGCAGAACGGCTCCAACTTTAGAAGCTGTCGGGCCCGTTCTGCTGTAAATGGCCGAGGATTGTCACAATCGCCAATCCACAACCGTTTTAGTGCCCACGCCCCCTTTGCGCCGAGCTGCAGGAGGGACATTGAATCCCGCCTGTCGCTCTGCGGTTGATCAGATCGCAAACGGGCCAAGATCATGACTGTCGGCGGGGATGGACAGCTGTGATCCTGGATTGCATACCCCCATATAGGGCCAGAAATCACAGCTGTACAGTAAGTTAGTTGGTCTACAGCAGGCTTTCCCAACCACGGTCCTCAAGGCACACCAACAGTGCAGGTTTTGTAGATATCCAGCCTTGAGCACAGGTGACTTAGGGCCTTATTCTGGTTGGAGCGGCCGGGCCGTACGCGCACGTCCCGGGGTTTTTAATGATCTGCGCATGCGTACATTCGCTAATGCGCAGGCGCGAACACTCCACAACGCTCACGGACGGGTCTCTACGTGCGAAAAAACCTGTACGCGAGTGTACGGGCATTGGGGGCGGCATAGGGGCGTGTTGAGGGGAGCGGCCCAAATAATGAGGGAAAATGGGCGTAAATATGGGCGTACACGGGGGTGTGCACCAAAAATGAGCGGTGCTACTACCGCACGATCGACTAAAGCACCGTTCATTTCGACACAAAACAGGCGGCCGCCAACCGCCAGCTCAGACCACCCCTACAGATACCGCATGCCAGCGCGCGCCTGGGTTTGCTAATTAACGCTGATTACTACTCAAACACATACACCTGAATGTAATAACTAATGCTGCAGTCTATTAAGTCCAAACCATGATTTCACTACCTGCAAGCTACACACAGCACTCTAACACATTGGAAGCTTATCTTTCTATACTTCTCCACATTTAAAGGTTTGTTTAATTTAAGGTAAGAATCTTTGTAAGACCTGCTTATATATGCAAAGGTAGGTATTTGTTAAACAGTTATACACATTCACTACGTGCTTTCATAGACTTTACACAGTAGCACACTCAATCGACACAAGTCGACATGTGTCAACGTGTTCACTCTAATACAAACATAGGTTTTGTATTTATGATACAATAACATAAACCACATCTAACACCTACAAAGGATGTTTCAGCAATGTTTTAATTATGGATGCCAATCCCGGGGCATTTTTTCAATCCCGGGATCCGGGATTGAAAAACGCTCAATCCCGGGATTCCCGGGATCCCGGGATTGGCATCCCCAGCAAAAAAAACCCAATTTTTAGCATAGTAGTACTGTACCCACCCCGGCCGACCCGCACATCTACTTACATTAGGGTGCGGGCGGGCGGCCGGGAGTGGGTTTGGAGGTGCACGGTGCCTCCTGGCAAGTGCACCTCCATAGAAGACGGCAGGCGGGCGGCGGAGACGAGGCTGGCAGGCGGGCGGCGGAGACGAGGCTGGCAGGCGGGCGGCGGAGACGAGGCTGGCAGGCGGGCGGCGGAGACGAGGCTGGCAGGCGGAGGCGGGCAGAGTCAGGCCGGCGTGCTGTCGGGAGGCGGGGAGGCGGGCGGTCACTGGTGACGTGTGGCCTGCGCAGCGTGACCTCTACTGTCACGCTACGCAGGCCGCACGCCGGGTCAGGCTACGGGAACAGCCGGGCAGCGTCTGAGATAGTGCTCAGACGCTGCCCGGCATTAGACTGCGCATGCGCAGTCTAATCCCGAAATCCCGGGATTGGATTCTCCAATCCCGGGATTGAAATCCCGGACTTTTTTAGGCCAAATCCCGGGATCCCGCCGATCCCGATCCCGGGATTGGCCACACTAGTTTTAATCCCATGGCCACTATTTTGCACATTAATTAATTCAATTAATTAATTAATTTTCATAATTATAGTTGAAAGGGAAGATATGCTGGTCCATATATGTGAAGGGTATGTCAGCGTACACGGACGTACGCTCACTCTCACGAGCACGAGCGGTGACATAAGCTGACTTTTCTATTGAAAACAATAGGGACCCGTCCGTGCAAGCTGGCGTACGCTCAGATAGCCGCAAGAAGTCGGTGGGAAGACGGCCGAGAGACGTCCGTAAACGGTGGTGTACGCTCAATTGTACGCCAGTTGTCGGAGTGTAAGGGCTGGCCCGTCCGTGTACGTTGGCGTACGCACATTTGTACGCCACTCCCCTTCGACGTTGTTTCTGTCCGTACGTATGCGGCTGAGTTGTGGGTGGACTTAACCCCAACGGCGGCGTGTGGATAGCGTACGTTAATAGCGAATGTACGCACGTTTGGCCGCTCCAACCAGAATAAGGCCCACAATTAGTACCTGAGTGATTCTGATTAAACCATCTGTGCTGAAGCCTGGATATCACTAAAACCTGCACTGTTGGTGTGCCTTAAGGACCGTGGTTGGGAAAGCCTGGTCTACAGGTTGTAGTGAAAAAAGTCTAAAAAAAACAAAATTTCTATGTAAAGCATATTAATCTCATATAACTAACAGGAGTGGCAAAGAAAAGATACAATACCATATAATAAATATAAATACATAATATAACCAGTAGGAGATGGAAGTGAGATTTTTACAGCACACATTCTCCCACCTTATGGTAAGACACCTGTCTCTTCTTGCTGGCCGCTGCTCTTTGGTGTCTCTGTCCCGATGCGCTGATTAAGCACTCAGCTCATTGGTAGCAGCAGCTGCTGCACTGGGCATGTGTGGCAGCTCGGTGTCAGAGCCGCTGGCCAGATGGGGTTTCTGGGCAACTAGAAACCCCCCTCCTGCATTTACCTATGATATCCATCCTGTAATAGAAGACCCTTCTCATACTTACTATCTGGATCAGCAAGACATGGAGTGTATCTCCCTTTAGGCTTCTTTGGTCCCGTGGAAAGGCAGATTGCCCGGGTTCGCTTTGAAATTGAGCGTGGCTGCGCCTGAGGAAGAGGAACGTTGGGGTCTGGCGCAGTGTGAAAGATCTGCAACAAATATTGTCCAAGTATATCATTATACAGTAATTTCCTGTCATGATGATGTCATCAACTATACATATTGCGCCTGACTCAAAGTCCAAGTGGAAATGTTGATGGTTCAGATGTTTGTTCAGTGCTAAACATCGCATTAACCATCCAAAATATATGCATTCCTGCAACTCCGAACGTGATGCACTGGAGCCAAAAAACCCTCAATGATTAGAGGTCAGTCTTACATATAAATGTAAGGAATAATGTCAGACTAAATATTTACAATTCGGTACTTATGTATTAGCAGGGCCCGGCTACGCTACGATGACAACGAACCTTAGCCTATGTTGTCAGTGTAGACTTGCCGGCCTCGGGGACTGCGGTGCTATAGTTACGCCTCTGCATGCACCTGTGACATGTTAGTTTGTGCAACTGTGCCAAGAGATGGATTAAGGCGTCTACATCTGTATAAGCGGAGGGGCGGGGGGTGGTGCAGGCGGCTACATCTGTATAAGCGGAGGGACGAGGGGTGGTGCAGGCGGCTACATCTGTATAAGCGGAGGGGCGAGGGGTGGCGCAGGCGGCTACATCTGTATAAGTGGAGGGGCGAGGGGTGGCGCAGGCGGCTACATCTGTATAAGCGGAGGGGCGAGGGGTGGCGCAGGCGGCTACATCTGTATAAGCGGAGGAGTGAGGGGTGGCGCAGGCGGCTACATCTGTATAAGCGGAGGGGCGAGGGGTGGGGCAGGCGGCTACATCTGTATAAGCGGAGGGGCGAGGGGTGGCGCAGGCGGCTACATCTGTATAAGCGGAGGGGCGAGGGGTGGTGCAGGCGGCTACATCTGTATAAGCGGAGGGACGAGGGGTGGCGCAGGCGGCTACATCTGTATAAGCGGAGGGGCGAGGGGTGGTGCAGGCGGCTACATCTGTATAAGCGGAGGGGCGAGGGGTGGCGCAGGCGGCTACATCTGTATAAGCGGAGGGGCGAGGGGTGGGGCAGGCGGCTACATCTGTATAAGCGGAGGGGCGAGGGGTGGCGCAGGCGGCTACATCTGTATAAGCGGAGGGGCGAGGGGTGGTGCAGGCGGCTACATCTGTATAAGCGGAGGGGCGAGGGGTGGCGCAGGCGGCTACATCTGTATAAGCGGAGGGGCGAGGGGTGGCGCAGGCGGCTACATCTGTATAAGCGGAGGGGCGAGGGGTGGTGCAGGCGGCTACATCTGTATAAGCGGAGGGGCGAGGGGTGGCGCAGGCGGCTACATCTGTATAAGCGGAGGGGCGAGGGGTGGTGCAGGCGGCTACATCTGTATAAGCGGAGGGGCGAGGGGTGGTGCAGGCGGCTACATCTGTATAAGCGGAGGGACGAGGGGTGGTGCAGGCGGCTACATCTGTATAAGCGGAGGGGCGAGGGGTGGTGCAGGCGGCTACATCTGTATAAGCGGAGGGGCGAGGGGTGGCGCAGGCGGCTACATCTGTATAAGCGGAGGGGCGAGGGGTGGTGCAGGCGGCTACATCTGTAAAAGCGGAGGGGCGAGGAGTGGCGCAGGCGGCTACATCTGTATAAGCGGAGGGGTGAGGGGTGGCGCAGGCGGCTACATCTGTATAAGCGGAGGGGTGAGGGGTGGTGCAGGCGGCTACATCTGTATAAGCGGAGGGGCGAGGGGTGGTGCAGGCGGCTACATCTGTATAAGCGGAGGGGCGAGGGGTGGCGCAGGCGGCTACATCTGTATAAGCGGAGGGGCGAGGGGTGGTGCAGGCGGCTACATCTGTATAAGCGTAGGGGCGAGGGATGGCGCAGGCGGCTACATCTGTATAAGCGGAGGGGCGAGGGGTGGCGCAGGCGGCTACATCTGTATAAGCGGAGGGACGAGGGGTGGTGCAGGCGGCTACATCTGTATAAGCGGAGGGGCGAGGGGTGGTGCAGGCGGCTACATCTGTATAAGCGGAGGGGCGAGGGGTGGTGCAGGCGGCTACATCTGTATAAGCAGAGGGGCGAGGGGTGGCGCAGGCGGCTACATCTGTATAAGCGGAGGGGCGAGGGGTGGTGCAGGCGGCTACATCTGTATAAGCGGAGGGGCGAGGGGTGGTGCAGGCGGCTACATCTGTATAAGCGGAGGGGCGAGGGGTGGCGCAGGCGGCTACATCTGTATAAGCGGAGGGGCGAGGGGTGGTGCAGGCGGCTACATCTGTATAAGCGGAGGGGCGAGGGGTGGTGCAGGCGGCTACATCTGTATAAGCGGAGGGACGAGGGGTGGTGCAGGTGGCTACATCTGTATAAGCGGAGGGGCGAGGGGTGGTGCAGGCGGCTACATCTGTATAAGCGGAGGGGCGAGGGGTGGCGCAGGCGGCTACATCTGTATAAGCGGAGGGGCGAGGGGTGGCGCAGGCGGCTACATCTGTATAAGCGGAGGGGCGAGGGGTGGTGCAGGCGGCTACATCTGTATAAGCGGAGGGGCGAGGGGTGGTGCAGGCGGCTACATCTGTATAAGCGGAGGGGCGAGGGGTGGCGCAGGCGGCTACATCTGTATAAGCGGAGGGGCGAGGGGTGGTGCAGGCGACTACATCTGTATAAGCGGAGGGGCGAGGGGTGGTGCAGGTGGCTACATCTGTAAAAGCGGAGGGGCGAGGAGTGGCGCAGGCAGCTACATCTGTATAAGCGGAGGGGTGAGGGGTGGCGCAGGCGGCTACATCTGTATAAGCGGAGGGGTGAGGGGTGGTGCAGGCGGCTACATCTGTATAAGCGGAGGGGTGAGGGGTGGTGCAGGCGGCTACATCTGTATAAGCGGAGGGGTGAGGGGTGGCGCAGGCGGCTACATCTGTATAAGCGGAGGGGCGAGGGGTGGTGCAGGCGGCTACATCTGTATAAGCGGAGGGGCGAGGGGTGGTGCAGGCGGCTACATCTGTATAAGCGGAGGGGCGAGGGGTGGCGCAGGCGGCTACATCTGTATAAGCGGAGGGACGAGGGGTGGCGCAGGCGGCTACATCTGTATAAGCGGAGGGGCGAGGGGTGGTGCAGGCGGCTACATCTGTATAAGCGGAGGGGCGAGTGGTGGCGCAGGCGGCTACATCTGTATAAGCGGAGGGACGAGGGGTGGCGCAGGCGGCTACATCTGTATAAGCGGAGGGGCGAGGGGTGGTGCAGGCGGCTACATCTGTATAAGCGGAGGGGCGAGGGGTGGTGCAGGCGGCTACATCTGTATAAGCGGAGGGGCGAGGGGTGGCGCAGGCGGCTACATCTGTATAAGCGGAGGGGCGAGGGGTGGTGCATGCGGCTACATCTGTATAAGCGGAGGGGCGAGGGGTGGTGCAGGTGGCTACATCTGTATGAGCGGAGGGGCGAGGGGTGGTGCAGGCGGCTACATCTGTATAAGCGGAGGGGCGAGGGGTGGTGCAGGCGGCTCATCCGCGATACAATCTCAGGGGAATTCTGCAATACTCATCCTGAGAATTTGCAGAAAGCAGATTTCCAGGGACAGGGTTTTCTCATCATCTCTGTCCCTGCATACGATAATGTGTATTTTGGCGGCGCCCGATTTCAGCATCGTGCGATGAACGTATCGCATCGCATCGTATGCCATGTACCCGATTGCATGCGATGCGATTTTGACCCCCTATGCGATGAAAAATCGTATACTTTTGAGCACCCTAATGGGTGCTTACAATGTTAAATGCACCCCCACGCCACCCCCCCACTATAAACGTGAACCCGAAACGTGGCGAGCGCAGCGAGCCCACGAGGGGCGGCGGTACGCGTCCTACGACCTTTTCATACCCCCACTATCCACGTCGGCGTGGAGTTGAGAATAGAAAGTGTGGCGAGCACAGCGAGCCACCGAGCCCGTCGCGCGGCGAGCGCAGCGAGCCCCGCGAGGGGACGCGGATACCTTCACAGGTATACACGTCCCCTGGCGGGCTTCACAGGTGTCCGCATCCCCTCGCGTGGCTCGCCACGCGGACACCTGTGAAGCCCGCCAGGGGACGCGGATACCCGTGAAGGTATCCGCGGCCGCTCGCCACGCTTCGGGCTCGGTGGCTCGCCACACTTTCTATTCTCAACTCCACGCCGACGTGGATAGTGGTGGTATGAAAAGGTCGTAGGATGCGTACCGCCGCCCCTCGCGGGCTCGCTGCGCTCGCCACGCTTCGGGTTCACGTTTATAGTGGGGGGGTGGCGTGGGGGTGCATTTAACATTGTAAGCACCCATTAGGGTGCTTATACAATTTTTAATCGCATCGCATCGTATGGCATTTTATGCCATGTACAATGGCATACAATTTGAAAATTGTATGCCATCGTACACTATGGCACGAAATCGCGTCGCATCGCATACCATCGCATGCGTTATGGTATAGGATGCGATGGGCGCCGCCAAAATACACAAGTACCATGGATACATCCCAGCGATGTATTCAATCACCACATTGCTGATTGGTTACAATTTGTCACATCTAAACTGTGAATTGGGGAAAATATGCCCCAATATTTTATTTCCCAGCTCCATACATTGCATCATGATCCCCTAAATGTATACCGCTGCCTGCCATTACTTCATAAATGACTGTATAATAGTAATAATAATAATAATAATAATAATAATAATAATAATAATACAGTTGGCATGAATGCGGTCATACCAGTGAATGTCAAGGCAACTTTTCATAAGCTTACAAAGAAAGAAAAGTCCTCTTTATTCCCTCAGCTCCCCAATCAAAGCTCCGTCCTACTATTTTTCCATTTAAGTACCTGGTAAAAGTACTCCATTTATATCTCACAGTAAGAGGTGTAATGTTCCTTGTAATGCTAAAGTATAGCAATGCAAATTCTTATGTTCATTTTATTTTCACAGGAGGGGTGCTGTTGGCAGACGATCCCTAGCTGCTATGACAGCAGTGTAGACTAGAAGGGAGAGGCCGTAGTAGTTTTGTAGGAGGATCCCTGGCTGGTGTAAGCTCAGTGCAGAGAAGAGGAAGGAGAACTTGTAGGCAAGGTCTTTGGCTGCTAGGAGTTTAGTGTAGAGTGGGGTGAAAGCCATCAGAGTTTCCATTGGCCACAATGATATCAGTGCAGAGCCCAGTAAAGTGGGTGGGTATACTGTAGATCTGTCAGCGTTACGGCTGTACAGCTGAATTCAGCCAATCAGCGTCCGGCCAGTCTTTTCAAAATGTTTTAAAATTCAGAAGCGCTTCAAGCCCCTGGCGTCCGCCTACAAGCTCCCAGGCGCCGCTGCCCGGACCCTGCTGCCTGGACACCGCTGCCTGGGTAAGTTCCTTTCACACCAGCCTGTATCCCAGGCTGGAAATCCCGGGAATTTTTTTCCAGGAATTTGGCCCGAGAACCTTTCACACCAGCGCTTGTGGGTTGTTCCTGGGGCCAACCCGGGAATTTAGGCTGGTGTGAAAGGGGTATAAGGTGCATTAGGAGGCTGCTGATTAATTTGTATATCTGTGTGCGACTGAGTCTCTGAAAGGAAGTGCTGCAAAGTAGCAGCTGCAGTCTTTTTACAATACCAGTTCTGTTTTGCTCCGTATACAGACTCAGTCTCACACAACATAGTCTCCTTGTGCATCCTAGCGACCAGTGGCATAACAACAAATTTTGCGCTCCCTGTGTGCTGGGACCGGAGCTGCCGGGGGCGGGAGGCTTTGGATGCTCGCTGCTCATCAGGTCTGTCCCCACTGCTGCATAAGCAGCAGCAGGGTCTCTCCTTCGCCGTCCTCCTAGTTCCGCTCTCCCCTTAACTCTTCTAACGGCCAGTGCAGGACGCAGCACATGTGCCATTGCTCCAGCTAATGCTGCACCTCCGCACTGCCTGTCTCTTCTTGCCACTTCCTTCCGCCCCTCTCCCTGCAGGCTTGTCATCTCCTCTGCGACGCTGCACCCACAAAGGGGGGGGGCGTAACAATAGCGCCGGCAGACTTCCGGCACCCACACTTAGTCAGCTCCTCCCCGCCATCGCGGCGCTATAGTTACGCCACTTACGCCATAGTTACGCCACTGCTAGCGACTAAGACGCACTTTCAGCCCCCAAATAGGTCTGATGTTGGTAGATTAGCACAGGATCTGGTGGGTCACTCAAGCCAGGCCTCCCATACTCTATAGATACATCCCAGCCCATTCAAAATACCATCATTTATGGGGACAGTGGCGCATCTGTGATCTGTGCAGGGTGTGCTGTGCACACAGGCCCCTAAGTCAAGGGGGGCCCACATTGCACAAGCTGCAATAAATCATGTTTTGGCGGCTTGCCCTTTATTTCCGAAGATACTGCCAGAAATATGCCAGAGTCTTCGGAGCAGGAGCCAGCGCTATAGTTTCGTAGGGAGGGGACACATGAAACGTTTCACGTGCGCCACCTCCTGCCTTAGACACTGACAGCCACATAAACTGCTAGAACCTAAACCACTGTTCATTTATCAATAAGTAATAAACTTTCTGGATAGTCTAACAATAATAATAATAATAATAATAATAATAATAATTAGTACCTTTTCATAATGTTCTATTAAAATCTCAACGACTATATTTTGGAACTTGATGTTCATCATTGCAGCGACAGTCTCCTCCTGCGCTCTCATCAGTGTCGGCCCAAAGATCACCCCGAGGTTGGATACGGTCATAAGGTTCTGTTGGCTGTGCAATGACACCCTGCATGATAAAATACATTTACATTGTTCACAAATGAATGAATTCCCAGCACAAAGTTACATATACGTGTCCCCAGAGATAATTAGTACATACGTGACAATATTAATGGTACTGACTAGATGTACCAAGCCTTGGAGAGCAGATAAAGTTGATAACTTATCCCCCTTTCACACCAGAAAATGCAGGGACCCACCCGGGAATTCAGTCCAGGAATCATGCCGGGGCATTCCCGGGTTGGGACCACACCAGAAAAGTCCCTGCATTTTCTGGTGCGGGAAGGAGGCAGGAGGTAGGCAGGAGCTGGGATGGTGGCGGAGGCACAGTGCAAATGACAGGTCTGACGGTGGGTGCAGATGACGCAGCTCTTCAGCGACAGTGAGGGCGCCGGAGAGCTGCGTCATCTTCATCCACCGCCTGTTCTGTCATCTGTGCCCGCCGCCTGTGTAGATCCCCGGCCTGATCACCCGCACCGTGGATTGGCAAACCGGGTTAGTACCCCCTACCCCTTTTACACCGTCCAGGACCTCGGGTCGAACCAAGGAACAACCCTGCTCCATAGCAGGGTTGAAATCCCGGCAAATTTTCCCAGGATTTTGCCCGGGAACCTTAGGCTGGTGTGAAAGGGGTAAAGGGAAGTTTCATTTCATAGACTGTCACTTATCTAATACTGTAATTGAAATCGCAGAAGCTATGGAGGTTGCCCATGACAACCAATCAGCATTGACGTAACATTTATCAAGTGCATTCTATAAAATGATACGTAGAAGCTGACTGGTTGCCATGGGCAACTTCTGCATTACAGTATCTCACTTCTCCACCCTTTTCACTGCTTCCTGAATAGACCCCTTCATTTTTTTCACAAGGGAAAGAGAAGGGGAAAAAGGGGGAAAGGGAAAAGAAAATTCTCGCACTGACTATAAATCTTACTGTGACAAATTGAAACCAATATATAAATTTATTATCATACACAAATGTATATATTATTGATTGGTGGTGCTCCCAGAGTCATAGGTATACTGTACAAAAAAACAAAGAAAAAAGATGACTCTCTTTTTGGGGCACTCTTTAAATATTTTATATATGATCTATTGATAAAATGTATTATGACATGATAATTGACAGTTTAATTACAGCTGGGTGCATTCATATTGCCAGCTCAACACTTGACCACATGAAAAAAATGTGTATAAATGTATCAGCGGGGATATTTGATGTTCCTCAGATTGCGGGTTAACACAACCCTATGAGACATTCGTAATCCCCAGCTGAATTTAATGTGCAAGTGATACAAATCAAGAAAATTAAATCATGAGAATAAAACGATTTTTTTATATTTTTCTGATGCAATTAAAAACTCGGCGAAATCTTAACATGCTTATGCTTTTTCTGATGGGATACCCATGTTCATGACCCTCTTAAATAGAGACATTCATATAGTCATGCTTAGGGATTAAGATGAGGTAAAAATAGAGATAAATGCAGCTCACCAATAGATTTCCTTTGGTGGACCTTTTATACTCAGCCGTGTGTCCAAAGGACAGTGAACGGAACTGAGAGGTTTTCCTCCAATTACCAGGGTCTCTATTGGATGAGTGAAGGAAGATATGGGGATCTGCTGTTGCTGACAGAACCCAGCGGTACCCCTGTTAGTTAATCCAGTGCAAGGGTACTTGATCTGGGACTGGCAGCAATGAGAGTCCCCTAATTTGACGGAATTGTTCCCTTTAAATCTCATTAGCAAATATTCTCTATGAAGGCTAACTAACCTGGTAATCTCTAATAAGAATGTGAAAGTTTCAACAATGTCGTATTTGTGACAAACTTTAGGTTTTTAGATAGTATCAGTAGTATCTACCTAGTATTACACAATAGTTAGGCTGGCAGCAATTTGAAAAGAGGGTTCTCTTATATAGTGTGTGAGTTTTTCAACCAGGCAATCTCCTCAAAAATTGCTCAGTGTGTATGCCAGGTATTTGCGAATAGATCATACAAGTCTGGAGTGCACTGACAGTATTTGCATATATAAAGAGGAGGAGTGTGCCAAGTCGTCAAGAATGTGCTGCCCGTTCAGCTGGTCTAATAGATTTACAAAGTTCCACATATAGTATAAAAATTGCTCAATGTGTATGCAGGCCTAAAATACACAGGCTCTGGTCTATATACATATATGGAAGACTCTGTTGCCTAATCGGCAGAGGTATACTACTTATGCCAGAATAATTTAGGCAGCTCTATTGACAAAATCACAAATATGTGCCACACTTAGGTGGCTTGAGAACACAGACCCAAGATACATAAATAAACATTCCATCCAATTGGAACAAATGTTGCCAAATAAATAGTAAGATACTACCAAAAAATGTATCAATGCAATATGAGAATTAAAGAAACATTTTTACATACAAGCTGGATGTTGGCGGCTAAATTATACTAGCCTGAGATATCCAGACACGGATACACTCTATCCAAAAACAATGTTGCCAAATTCAATGAAACACTTTCAACATTCTACACATAAGGAGATTCACTTAGCCTTTCCGTGACCCTGTTACGAGGTCTCCTCCGTCCCAACTCATATGTAGGATCCCATCAGAATTTAGGCATATGCGTGATGGACGCGCGTTTCGCCTGAATTACTAAGGCTTGTTCACCCCCTTCATTTTTTTTCAAGACTTCATACATATTCCCCAAAAGCTGAACTTACAGATACAGGGACAGTTAGTGCTGGGCCAGACATAGCAGACAAGTGGGTCCCGCACTTTGTGAACATATACATTGTAATGTGTTCTTCCGAAATCCATTCGTCCCACCGTCCGGTCGCCCAAAAGCATGCTGCGGTAGAACGGCTACGGCCAAGCCGCTAATGTGGGCGGCCGCATAGGAGACTGGGTTCCGGCTCCTTGTGGCACAGCAGGTCCCGCTGAAAGGGACCCACTGTGCTGCTATGTGTGGCCAGGCACTTAGGGAGCCTGTCCCATAGCTTTGAACATTCTACAGAAAGAGTTTTACAGTATAAAATGCTCATTGGAAAAATGGTATTGATCTTATGGTTGATGTAGACTTAGGGTGTGACCCCACCCTTTTCTAGGGCTACTGCTGTTCTCAAGGCAAATGTTGAGTTGAATTAGTACTTGGTACCCAAACAGGTACCAAGAGGGTTGTCCCAAAGTCATACCCTCCAACTGTAACTTTTTGGCCGGTACAATACCATTTTGGGGTTTTTTGTGTGGCCTGTACCGGCCAAAGGTTTTCTGGGTCCCTGACATGCCCCCTTTACCTGTGGCCACGCCCCCTTTCTGATTTTGTACCGGTTTCTGCCCTTCAGATGTTGGAGAGTATGCAGTCACAACTTAAAGTAGTGAAACATACACAGGGGCTAAACACGTTAATTCCACAGACATCTTATCTTCTTGTATTCTGAAGCCTGACAGCAAATGCCAAGCACATGATAAGTAATTGTAGAACACGGCGTTGTCGCCTTTTGGTTGCCCTAATCCAGAAACTGTATCCATAAAACCTAATATTTCACTTTGTAATATACAGGAAATATATTAATGCCCCAAATGATTCTGCTGTCTCATGGAAATGCTAATGAATTAAATCACCTGGGAACTACAGTCACTCCCACGAGGCACACACGCGCGTGGGTCTATCTGATCTAAAGTGACAGCTAAGTTCTCAATAATCCTTTTTAAATAAGCGCATTGATTTCATTTAACCAAATACAAAGCTCAGACATGACTCTTAATCTGGCACCCATTGGCATAATTGATAGATCTCTCTGTACAACCATGATTTGGTGGGTGGTACACACTGTACAGCCAGGAAATAATGGGCGGTACACATTTTACAACCAGGAAAAGTTTACACATTTTACAGCCAGGAAATGGTAGGCGGTACACATGATATAACCAAAAAATGGTCGGCGGTACACACGGTACAACCATGAAATGGTCGGCAGTACACACTGGACAACCAGAAAATGGTGGGTGGTACACACTGGATAAACAGGAAATGGTGGGCAGTACACATTGGATAACCAGTAAATGGTGGTCAGTACACACAGTACAACCAGGAAATGGGCAGTACACACTGGACAACCAGGAAATGTTGGGCAGTACACACTGGATAACCAGGAAATGGTGGGCAGTACACACTGGATAACCAGGAAATGGTGGGCAGTACTCACTGGATAATCAGGAAATGGTAGATCACTGTACAAGCAGAAAACAGTAGGTGATACAAATTGCAAGATGGTTCTACCAACTAATTATCTTCTGTTATATTTCAAACATAGCTTGTATAATGACAATTAGTAGCTCATAGGTTGGTACTTTATCTCTCCCCACATTACAGTATCTTTCCCCAAGCTTTCATAAAGCTACCCCTTTGTTCCGAGCAGCTGTGAAATCTACTACATCAGAAATTATCAGCATTAGACGAGTGTATGAATACAGTAGTACATTACTTGACAAGGTGCTTGATTAAGATGTCCATCATTTCTCGGTTCTTCTCGGGTAATTTGTGGACCAAGGCGTGGACTGCTTGCACTCTGTAATTTTGGTCATCTGATTCTGTAGGGAATGATCAGATGACAGATTAAATAAGTCGGATGTACAATTTTTCCTTTTATATTCATTTTTGGCATCACAATCCTCCGTTATCAAGACACGTTATCAACATGGCTACTCTGTGTTGTTTAGGGCACATCCTCCTTACTCTATGTAACTCTTCGTCATTTCCATTCTCATTGCAGTGTGCAGGTGTGATGGTGAGATACTGCACAAAAAGCAGGACTGTTTTGCCAACATCAGGACGGTGTGGGGGAGGGGGTTATAATGCAGCCGTGTACCTAATAAGAAAATACTCATCTCCTGTTATACTGAAGTACTGCTTGGGGACCCTGCATATGCCAATATATAACTCCCAGTCTCAGTCTTCTTGCTGCCTCCATTCCCCTCCTCAAATGTCACTGCCCCGTCACATGCAGCTCACTATCACACTATGCTCCTCCTACTATATACAATACAGTAAACGACGGGGACCGGTGGCAAGGCAGCAGGGACAGAGAGGGAGCTCTGTCGGAATGGGGTGCGCGAGCGTCTCGTGCAAGAGCACCACCTTCCGACGGATGGCGAGGCCTGGCGACTGGCGGGAGCTGGTGATTCTATCGCCTGCCCCTGCAAGCATGAGGCGCTGCATCTGCAGAACCTACTTTCAGTAGATTGCTCTAAACTTCAGATAAAATACATACAGATTACCGGCAATCAGAATCCCAATGTCTGCATCCCAAAGCAGGAAATACTGTATACTTACCCTACCCCTGCCCCCTCCTTCTAGCAGGATAACCCTTTCCCATTCCCCCTGCATCCTGACTCTATCCTTCCCCGCTAGTGATTTACCATAACCCTCGTACCACGCTGCCTGAAGCTAACACCTCCCCCCCCGTGCAGCCTAACCGTAATGCCCAGTACACACCAGAGCAACCCGCTCACAATCACGCTGAGCGCACGACCCGCTAACGATGTGCACCGTGAGCGGGTTCCGATCCGATCGCGACCCGCACCCGGGTGTATGGTCGTTTTCAGATCCTACCTGCAGCATGTAGGATCTGAATAACGACCGACCGACCCGCGGGACCGCGCATCGTATCGGGATTGGACCAGAACAGGCAAAAAAGGGCCCAATCTACCTACAATCTACATCCAATCGGTCGGGATTGGATGTAGATTGATGGGATTAGGCCCTTGTCGTTCTGGTGTGTACCCTGCATAACCCCTTCAAAATGCCTAACCCTCCCTCACTACAGCACAACCCTAACATCACCCACCCCCCTGCAGATTAACCCTAACTCCCCCCGCTAATCCCTCAACCTATGATACTTTTATCTGGGCTGCAGACGGCCAAACAGGTGGTGGTCACTGATGTCATGTGACATCAGATGCCCACCCCGTACAGGCTTTGCCACTCCTGCATGCTCATGGGGATGCCCAGCATTTTTCTGGACGCACCCACCATTATTGTGGGCAGCCCCCTGTCTGCTCACTGCCCTCCTCCTCTGAGTGAACTCCTCAGCGACTGTGTTAGTCATCGAAGGCGTTTGCAAAGTGGCCCTGCACATGTGTATATTTGCCGATATGGATGCGCATTGGTCCCTGGAGCGAATACGCTGGGGACCGAGCCAAGCTGAATCACCCCATGTATGCATTAGATCTCACAGCCAGGACTTCAGAGAGAGAGATCAGTATACAGACTCATGGCTGGCCAGCAGTAACGCGACAAACATGGTCGTTATCCTGTAGTATAGTACATTACGTCTATAAAGCAGTGGCAGATGGGAGCAATAAAACAAAGCTGGACAACTCTTTTAGCCTATGTTGTTGGGGGGTTTTATTAGCTCTTCGCTGAATGCAGGTATAGCATCATAAAACACAGACAAGCATAATAAATATACTGTGCTAAATGGAAAGGTGCACTCACTGACGGCCAGGATAAAGTCCTTGTGCAGTTTGTAGGTCATGAGGGGCTCAGTCAGACATCTGTAAAGGTATAAATCACACATAAGTCTCCAGAAACGTTACACAACGCTCGTCCAACTAAACGCCAGGGAACTAGAACTCCCTTCACACAAGGGAAACTTCATCTGGCTCCTTTCTAAGCAAAGGAAACACACACTAACAGTATAAGGATTAAAAATAGAATTGAAATTTAAAAAAATATGAGTGTAAAACAGAAATATCAAGACACACTACAAGCCCAGGGGTATAGTATTAGATGGGGGTCTGTGTGTAACACTATATAGGCTGCTCCCAGGAACGCTAACTCTCCACTAATGTATTTAGAAAAATGGAGAATGTGGAGTGGAGAACAAAGACTCTGGTTCAGGCCTGTTAGCAAGGCTGCCATTTTTGCAGATGGACAAAATCATGCTGCACTGCAGGTGGGGCAGATGTAACATGTGCAGAGTGAGTTAGATTTGGATGGGGGTGTGTTCAAAATGAATTGCAGTGCAAGAATAAAGCAGCCAGTATTTATCCTGCACACAAACAAAATAACTCACTCAATTCCCATTCTCTTTGCACATGTTACATCTGCCCCACCTGCGGTGCAGCATGGTGTTATCCATCTATAAAAATGTCAGCCTTGCTAAAAGCTGAATTAGGCCCACAGATTCTGAGTCTAAAGGTGCCCATACACTAGTAAGATTTATCTTCAGATCTGGCTGGTTGGAACAAAAACATGGTTATGGATGAGTGACAGTTTGTCAGTTTTCCAGCATTTCCAAGCAAATGGTCAACTGTCATTTGCTCTCATCCGTAACCATGTATTTGTTCCAACCAGCCAGATCTGAAGATAAATATGGCCCTTATTCTGGTTGGTGCGGTCGAGCCGCATATGCGGCTCCGACCGCACCAGACGAATCCCCGCCTACAAGACGGATCGGCACGGCCGTCCGTACACGGACGGCTGCCGATCCGCATGAAAATGGCGGGGCGTACGCCTCCACCATGTTGGGAGCTGCCCCCTGCCTTCGATGGTCGATGACCATCGAAGGCAGGGCCGCACGCTCCCCCCGCTCACGCAAGCTTAGAGCACACGGACAATCGTCCGTGTGAAAGCTTGTATTGGGGCGGGCAGCTGACATCCGGCGATGTCAGCTTTCCGCCCCCATCACTGGCGTCATAGCCTCATTACCATGCATACGCCCCGCGTTTGCATGGGAACGCCCATGAAACGCTGGGCGTATACATAGGGTAATGAGGCTATTAAGCCCCTCACACCCCTATACGCCCCCTTTGCGGCGTCTAAATTTTTTACACGGCGAATTCCCCTGCACATGCGCAGAGTGACCTCTGCGCATGTGCAGAGTGTAAACATCGGCGGTACGGCCGCACGCGGGCCGTACCGCTCAGATCAAAATAAGGGCCTATGTGTATGGCCACCTTTAAGCTGGCCATACATCTACAGATCGATTGTCAAATTGGGCTGGTTGTAACAAAATCCTGGTAGTGGATGAGAGCAAATGACAGTTGACCATTTGCTTTGAATTGCTGGAAAACTGCCAAAAACTGTCATACAGGGGCAGATTTATTTAGCTCGGTAAAGTGATAAACTGTCTGGTTTTTATCACCGGCCAATCAGCTCCTACCTGTGAAGTTACAGGCTTGGTTTGAACAATGACAGGTAGGAACTGATTGGCCGGTGATAAAAAACTTTATCACTTCACGAGCTTAATAAATCTACCCCTCAGATACTACCAGCTTCTTGTTCCAACCTGCCCAATCGATCTGTAGATGTATGGCCACCTTTAGCTGATTGCTGAGCAGGCACCATCTTGCCAACACAAGTTATATGTAGATGTACTGTAGATATACTGCATGGTGGGGAGAGGAGAGTGGAGAGAGGAGAGAGAGAGAGAGAGAGCAACATCCACCGTAGAATTTGAGCAATCAGTTTCTGGTGACGTCTACTGAGAATTACTGCAGCCATATTAGGAACCTGGCGACAGAAGAGAAAACTTACCTGAGGTAGTTTTTTAAAGCACTTGTTATGGTTTTATTGTCCCATACTTCTAAATCAATATCCATATCGGGAGGTGCTTTCGGGGCTGAGAATAAAAACATTTGTGGAATTAGAACAATGTATGCAGCATTATATTTACCTAAAGAAATTGAAAACATACCGTGTTATACAAGAGCCACAGTGCTGCCTGCTCTGCATTCCACCACCTGACCTAACACTAGCGACACTGCATGTACCTACAGTACATTGGCTGTAATCGCTACAGCGCAGCACTACATAGATAAGAAGACTAAAAAAAAACGATAATTGACCTTTGAACTCTGACCTGTTTTCTCGTGGAGTACGTTATGTTATTTCCACTATCCATAAAATGACCATGTTTAAAATTATTTTGTGTGTGTGTTTTCAGATTTGTCCCTGCATGAAGGAAGATTCGGTACTTGTTTCCTAGCACGGCCACACCGATTTGTATCGGGGTGATCGGGTCGGAAAAATCGCGTCGGTCGCATCGCATGTGACCAAATCGCATGCGATGCGACCGACGCGATCGACCGGATTTTTACATTGAATCAAATGTGAATATGGCCCCTGTGTAAAGTAGTCCCCAGACCCCAAATTTTACCCCCTCAACGGCACCCCACGATTGACGCCAACCCGAAGCGTGGCGAGTGTAGCGAGCCCGCGAGGGGCGGCGGTACGCGTCCTCCGACCTTTTCATACCCCTACTATCCACGTCGGCGTGGAGTTGAGAATATAAAGTGTGGTGAGCGCAGTGAGCCACCGAGCCCGAAGCGTGGCAAGCCCCGCGAGGGGACGCGTATAACTTCACTGGTATACGCGACGTGGATAGTAGGGGTATGAAAAGGTCGGAGGACGCGCACTGCCGCTCCTCACTCTTCGGGTTGGCGTCAATCGTGGGGTGACGCTCACAATGGGGTTGCTTAACTTTTTAACCATGACGGGGCCATATACAATGTGAAATGGGTCATATTGGCCCATTTCACATTGTTTGCTATGTGTAATGGACTTAATCAAGTCCATCTCATCTTGATGCTCCCGATTTCAATGTTAAAAATATTTTAACATTGAAGCCTATGGCAAAATCGCGTCCATCGCGTCGGTCGCGTCGCGGGCCATGTTAATGCACGCGACCAATGGTCCCGATTTTGCCTTTGCCGGCAAAATGGACCTGATTTCAAAGGAAATCGGGTCCATCGCGTCCATCCTGTACCTTAACTTTAAGGTACACGATGGAAAAGATTGTGGCCGTGCTAGGAAACAAGTACCGAAGATTCTAAATGGTTTTGCGTTTGTACACAAACTTTGTTTCATGTTTTGAAACCTTTTTTCTTGAGCAAATAAAATATATTTGTGTGTATTTCATGTGCTTGATGTTTCTACATGAACGCATTTTGTGTTCACGCATGGCTCCCGCCCTCAATTTTTTTTCCAAAATATGGAATAATCTGTTATCCAAAATGCTATTGGTCCCGAGCATTTTGGATAAGAGATATTGGTACTTATGTACTAACTGGGCTGCCGATTTTGAAATCGGGTCCATCGAATCGCATCCGACCATATCGCATGCGATGCGATGCGATGACCCGATTTTTCCATAGGATTCAATGTTAAAATGGACTGAGTCCATTTTAACATGGAATTCAATGGGAAAAAGGGGTCCTTTTCATACCCCTACTATCCAAGTGGGCATGGAGTTGGACACAGAATACTGTCCCCTCGCGGGGCTCGCTTCGCTCGCCACGCTTCGGGCTCGGTGGCTCGCTACGCTCGCCACAGGTTTATATCCAACTCCATGCCCACTTGGATAGTAGGGGTATGAAAAGGACCCCTTTTTCCCATTGAATTCCATGTTAAAATGGACTCAGTCCATTTTAACATTGAATCCTATGGAAAAATCGGGTCATCGCATCGCATGCGATATGGTCGGATGCGATGCGATATCGCATCGCATCTGATTGTATGCCTTAAGTTAAGGCATACAATCAAAAAATCGGCAGCCCAGATAATACATAAGTACCGAGATATTCAACCTGTAAGCGGCTGTGCAGATTATTAAATGCGAAGGCAGCAGGAGGCGCCGCTAGGAGATAAGGAGCCCATACACGGTCCGTTGTGGACCGGCTCCGTTCTGTACTATGCGATGCGCGCTCCCGCGCATCACATAGTACGGTACAAAAAGTATGTGCTGCACATACTTTTTGTACTAGGTAAACATCGTATCGGATCGCAGTGCATGCACAATGCATGCACAAGGGATGCCATCCGATACGATGTGTGCTGTCTAAGCACAGAACGGATCCGATAAACGGACTGTGTATGGGGGGCTATAGACACCTCCTGTTAGCATTAGCGATGATCTAAGTGCTGCGTCTGAGGACAAAACCTTCGGACCACCATCACCATTATCAGGGTTTTCACTGCAATTTGGAATGCACTAAAACCCGATTGCCAGGTTACCACGAGGGGAGTATCGCCAGCTTATGAGCTTCTTATTGTGACACCCCGCCGCTCCGCACAGACCCCCGTGGCCCTCCCTACACCTGCTCTCCAGGCAGCCCTCTGCTGTGCTGCCTGGACCAGTGATCTCCTCCTCCCTAGCCTTGTACATCCCCTTCCAGGTGCAGGAAGCGGAGCCCCACAGCAGCAGCAGCTGGGGACAGCAGGAGGGAGGAGAGCTGCCGGAGACCCGCTCACCCCCGCTGGTTACTTCCCAAAGGGCAACTTGTATCGCAAGAGCTGCCCTTTGCGATACTAATGACACATGTTAGAGCATATGCGATTAGTATCATTGCGGTAGCTGGCAGAGGGGGGCGGTAAGGGGTGGCGTATGATAGTGCATCCCGCCCTCAGTTTGGCTGTTTGATCCAGACAAGAGCTTCAGTAGTCTCTATCGACCAGTCATGCCTGCAAAATAGGGACAGTTGTGAATAATGGTGGCGGGTGCAGCCTCCACTTTGAAGAACTGCTCTGGGTCTGGATGACAGGAAGCAGCCCCCAAAACCATCCGATTTGTACAGACACTCTAGTGCAGTATGTTTTAAGTAGATTCATTAATTGTTACTAAAGACATAAATAAGATTGCCATAATATCCCTTTAATCCGGGACACCTGTGAATTACACAAATTAATTAAATAACAGATTCTAACCAAATTTAATGGTGTGCCGGACGGGATCCCGACAGTCATTTACCCGACGTCAGGATCCCGACTGTTAAAACACCGACAGACGGGTTCCTGACGGCCACCTGCTATTCTCCCTCGTGGCGGTCCACGACCCCCATAGAGGGAGAATATAATAGGTGGCGAGCCACCGTGCCCACAGTCGGGACCCCAACGTCGGCCTAATGACTGTCGGGATCCCGACTGTCGGAACCCTATACCACACCCATTTAATGCAGCCTTGGATATAGCCAGTCACAGAGCCTGCATGGCTTATGTATCTTGCATTAAAGGGATATTGAGACAACCCTAAATAAATATATATATATATATATATATATATATATATATATACACATTGGGGGGTATGCAATCTGGGATCACGGCTGTTGATCCCCGCCGACAGCCGTTACCCTGGCCCGTTTGCGGTCAGATCGACCGCATAACGACAGATGGGATTCAATGTCCCGCCTGCTGATGGGCGTAAAAGGGGCGTGGTCACAAAAACAGCCGTGGATTGTTAATCTGCGACCTGGATCACGACAATCCACGGCCGTTATCGGCAGAACGGGCCTGACAGCTTATCTGACAGCTGTCGGCCTGTTCTGCCGTGATCCAGCATCAATGCTGTCGTTAATGACAGCATTGTATAGGGAACCGCCGCTATTTCCCACGTCGGAAATAGTGGCGGCACATTGCATACCCCCCATAATTTATAAAAGGTGATTTTTGGTGACGATCCCTTTTTCTCCCTTTATACTTAACCAAAACTGATAAATGAGGTTTCATTGCGAAACACTTTGCCCTGTTCAGTTTCAGAAGCCTTTTAAAGGTAAACATCATATATAATAAAAGGCTAAAACTGCTCCTCAACTCTGAGGGGGGAATTCAAGTTGCTGTGTGCGCCACTAGATCGTGTATGCCAAAGCGATTCAAGTGTAGCTCTGTTCGGGCACAAACAGGTGCCGCTGATGACATCACTCTTATGTTGTTACGTCATTTTGATGGGTAAGTAACTAGTTACACAAATTTTAGAAGCTTGCAGTTTATCTGTTCAGCTTAATGCATTATTTCCGTCTTTTAGGATATACAGGTTAAAATAAATGTAATTTTTTTTAAATGTTTATAGTAATGGAATCGGTCTCTACTATATGTGTAGGTGGTCTAGCACTTGATAGATAAGTGGATCTATTTATTAAGGTCTTTGGATGGAAGTGATTAATTTGGGAATTGGAGATTAAGGACTCCCGTTGAAAGTATCGGAGCACAACATGCAGAGTGGGGTGTGGCCTGGCACACCCACTGTAGCTTGGCAGTCTTGCCCTTTCTCTGATCTGCAGGAAACTGTACTGTTCCAGGAGAAAAAAAAAAACATACCCCTATGTACACCATGGGCCTGTTTCTGGTTCACTCACAAAAGCAAATTCTCTCTGTAATGCACACATGTGCACTGAGGGGGGGCAGATGTTCAGAGAGAGTTAGATTTGTGTGAGGTTTGTACTGATATCTATATTGCAGTGTAAAAATAGAGCAGCCGGTATTTACCCTGCACAGAAACAAAATAACTCACCTAAATCTAATTCTATCTGCACCTGTTACATCTGCCCCACCTGCAGTGCACATGGTTTTGTCCATTTGTTCATTATCTCAAATTGTTTACAGATGATTGATAACATTTATGAATTTGAGAAATAAAAAGGATAAAAATGTACCCCCTCAAGGGGCAGATTTATTAAGCCTGGGGAAGTGATAAAATGTCAGGTGATATCGCAGCAGCCAATCAAGTTGCAGGCTGGGTTTGAAAAATAACAAGAGCTGATTGGCTGGTGAATTATTACCAGTAACTTTATCACTTCACCAGGCTTAATTAATCTGACCCTCAGTGTCTGGTGTCAATCAATGTGATCGGTGCACATCCCCGGCTGCAGTGTGCAGGTCTAAATGTGCCCATAAATTATTGTAAAGTATCGCAGCAGTGTGTGGCCGTCCGGCCCCCTGAGCGGCAGGATCGGATGCGAAACATCACATGTGGTCCTTTCACATGCAATGTATCGTATGCAACCCTGTTCCCTGTCGCCGGGAAGGGGGCCAATGTGGAGGTCAGATGGGCAGCAGGTCAGACCTCCTGCTCAGGTCTAATGCGCACGGGACTGTGCATCAGACCCTAGGGTGATCCGTTGGGATCGGGTGAAATCAACCCAAATCGGACTAGTGTATGGGTGAATGTGTGTACCTCCTATAGTGTCTATATTATATATCTTGGGAGAGGATTTTCCATAATTCTTCCCCCATGTGTGTAATCATTGCCCCCTGTCAGCACTTCTGGTCCCTTTAATTTACTTTTTATTATTTGCTTTTTATTCTGTTTCATGAAAAGTGTCGAGTGGCTAATTTTCATGAGTCTTATGGAAAAGAGAACCTACTGTATATGTAATGATCACATTGATGGTTATACTTACAGAAAACTGTGTTCATCAGCTTCTGAACTTTAGAGTTAACGCCCCCAATTCTGTAAAGTCCCAAAATAGTGATACCTGGGTAGACAGAAACGGGGTACACAGAATGATAATGTATCTCAGCCATCATTTCCATTATTCCCAGAGGCGGAAGGGCCCTGTGCCACCTACAGTATATCACCAAGAGACCACCTGATACCCAACAGCTGGAACCTGACAAAGGGCCTTATTCTGCTTGGAGCGTCCGGCCCGTACGCGTACGTCCCGGGGTTTTTTACGATCTGCGCATGTGCAGATACGCTAATGCGCCGGCGTGAACACTCCTCAACGCTTACGGCCGGGCTCTCAACGTGCGAAAAAACCTGTACGCGAGCGTACGGGTAATGGGGCGGCATAGGGGCGTGTTGATGGGAGCGGCCGAAATAATGAGGGAAAATGGGCGTAAATATGGGCGTACACGGGGGTGTGCACCCAAAATGAGCGGTGCTACTACCGCACGATCGACTAAGGCACCGTTCGTTTCGGACGCCAAACAGGCGGCCGCCAACCGCCAGCTAAAACCACCCCTACAGATACCGCTTGCCAGCGTGCGTCTGAGTTGGCTAATTAACGCTGATTACTACTCAAACACATACACCTGAATGTAATAAGCAATGCTGCAGTCTATTAACTACAAACCATGATTTCACTGCCTGCAAGCCACACATGCAGCACGCAAACACATTGGAAGCTTATGTTTCTATACTTCTCCACATTTAAAGGTTTGTTTAATTTAAGGTAAGAATCTTTTTATACGCTAAGGTAGGTATTTGATAAACAGACACATTCACTACCTGCTTTCATAGACTTTACGCAGTAGCACACTCAATCTACACAAGTCGACATGTGTCAACGGCTTCACTCTAATACTAACATAGGTTTTGTATTTAGGATACACTAACATAAACCACATCTAACACCTACAAACGATGTTTCTGCAATGTTTGAAGCCCATGACCACTATTTTCCACACAATCTTTGTATAGTACCCCAAATTATGACCTGTACCACTATCTCATCTGCTATGATTTGGATTTCACTACACTCTGGATGTAAGATGCCACCAATCACATTATTGCACTCTCATCTCTCTAACAAAGGATTCCTACATCTGCTTATGACACTGTCAAATCATATATATTTTAAAAGTTATGCATGTTTGTTCACAAGCTAATTTATCATGTTTGGCCCATTCACACATCTTTTTTTAGGGAGGACACATATGAATTCCTACACAAATGTACCTTTTCACCCTTGTTTGTCTGCCTCACCCACTCCATGAGGAAAGCATTGTTCTGGACCTGCTTTTACCTACTAATGTAGGAGCTACCTCACCTGCACACAAACTGCTTTCTCACCTATTAAGTTGCTCTGCACATGTGCTGACACAAACTAATTAGCAGGGAAAAGTTGGATAGGAACATGGGAATGGCCATGGAGAGGGTTACACATGGGAAACTTCCACCACACTTCAACAAATGTTCAAAAATACCCTGGTCAGTAAGTACACATAAATCTAGTATTTGTTTCACACAAGAAATGACACATACCACAATTTTGATTTAATTTGTAAAATAAATTTATTTGCTGTTCAGCATCACAGCTTGACACTTTAATGTGAGAAATCAAAAAAACAAATAAAATAGACACACAAATAATAAAACAGCCAGAACAAGAGGTTGCATATCTCCAAACATGTGTTACCCTGCAAATGCAATGGTGAAAGAAATGGGGACACCAGAATACGTACTGCAACAACCAGGGTGAATACTAAGCAAGATACACACCACCCAAAAAAAATATCCTGCATTTGTAGAGGTCAAAATACGAACTTTCATGCCCATGGCACGCAAATGGATCGATGGGCAACTCAGGAAGCGGATGTCCAGTGCAATTTAAACCTTTGGCCTCCAACCACAGAGGAAGTGAACCAGGTCTCATTTGGGCCCTTTTTTGCCCCTTTTAGATGGGGCCTTGGGGACAGGGGCCTTTGGGTCAGCTGGCTTTCGGCGTCTTCCCCTAGTCGACACAGGAGGGTCAGCCGAGGTGGAAGGTTGGGGAGCAGCTTGGGGTGGGGCAGCAGATAAGGGATTGTCCCTTAGGGACCTGGCGGTGGACAGCTGCTCCGCAATAAGTTCATTCTGGCGGCTGAGGTGTTGGCCAATGCTTAGCATGCCAGCCGCCAGAGTTTCATTAATGCGGTTCAACGCCTCAACCTGCAGCTGGTTTGTGGCCTTCCACTCCGCCACAAAATCCGCCACCTGCTGCTGACGGATCGCAGCATCCACCCCTTGCTGCTCGATCCTGTCCAGCGTCACCAACAGGCTCTCACTCAATGTGGCTGGGGCTGGGGGCGACGTCTTGCTGGAGGCTGGACCACCTGCTCCACCTGTGGCTCTGCAGAGGCCGATGCTGCTGGTACATCCTGACTTTCTGCTTCTGCTAGGATAAGAATTGAAAACAATGTCACCATCACATACGCAATAAAAAATATCTTTCTAAATACAATGCATTACTGTGACTTACCATCAAAAGCAGCAGCAAAGACCTCCACCGGGAGCTCACTGTCCATATTGGAGATCCCCCTGATCTCCCCCACATCGATCACGTCACAGGAGTCCAGCTCCAGGGGGGTAAACTCCAAATGGTCAGGCATAGGACCGCTCCCGGTGGACATGCTGTGGTTGTACCGGTCAGTCATCTTCCTCTTCAGGGCACTTTTGAAGTCAGTCCACCTACAAGTTTAAAAATACAAATATCACCATGAGATATGTGCACCACTGTGCTACGTGTAGGGTTACCACCTAGTCCCTTTAATTCCGGACACATGTTACTTACACAGGTTCTGTGGCAGTTTAAAATTAGGTGAAGTGGAGTCTTGAAGTCAGCCAGCCACAGAACCTGTGTAATTAATATGTGTCCGGAATTAAAGGGACTAGGTGGTACCCCTAGCTACGTGACATTTCCTAGTGTGGGTGATCTTTTGTGCCATGTGTGGCCAAATATTTCTTTGATGGACAAAACCATGTGCACTGCAGGTGAGGCAGGTGTAAAACCCCACCCAAATCTGATTATCTCTGCACAAGTAACACCTGCCTCACCTGCAGTGCACATGGTTTTGTCCATCTAAGAAATATTTGGCCAGAAAGAGTGAACTAGAATAAGGGCCTCAGTTCCTGCTGGAGACTGCTGAACAAATTGCCCTGACAAACACACTAACCTTTTCTTCACCGCGTCCCAAGTTCTGACCACTGGTGCCACCTGGTTCACTTCCTCTGTGATCTTGTCCCAAAGGTTTCTCCTTGCACTGGCACCTGGCTTCCTGGTTGCCAATTCAATCCATTCGCGTGCCCTGGGCACGAGAATTCGCATTTCGGCCTCTACAAATGCAGGGTTTCTCCTTCTGGTGGTGGTATCCTGCTCAGTCATCACCCTAGATGTTGCAGCACGTTTTCTGGTGGCCCCAGCTCTCTCACCATGCACCTGCTGGGTCACACCTGTTTGGAGAGATGCAACCTCTTGTTCTGGCTGGTTGCTTGGCCCTTGTGGAGCTGGTGGAGGTTCACCAGGGCCTGTTACTGAGGGGCCCGCTTGATCTTGCAGGCGACTCCTCTCTTGGGCCCTCCTTCTCCGCTCCTCTTCCCTCTTCTGTAATGCTTGAAGCATGGATTCTGCTTGTGCTCTCTGCAGAGCGTCCTCTGCTGCTGAATCGTCAGAGTCAGACATGTTTGCAGCAATTGTGGGCTGCATCTGACTGAATATTTATATGTTAATCTCCCGCCACGAACAAGGGGGCGTATATTTTTCCCCGCAAGGTAGATGCAAATTTACGCCGATATTTCCCGCCGATAATTGCCGCTTAAATTACGCAGGTCTCAATGCACCTGATCAATCACCCGTATATGTATATACACAGGTTGTGGAGCATTGTGGGCTACATCGTGAAATGTGTGTACCTGTCATTCCAATGATGAGTGTTGTCAGCTGGTATCTGTTGGAGTTCGTGTATGCTTTGTGAGTCACATTTCAAAACATCACGTTATAATGCTTTCCTTACATATGTAATGTGTATGAAATTGTCATACAGCAACATGTTGCATTGTGGCCCTTTAGGCAGCGTAGTTCTAAGTAGAGGGTTGCGTGTATTATTTTCCGCCTACTGTATATACAGTACTCCTCCCCATGCATATCGCTGTATCGTGCCCCCTTTAAGCAGCGTAGTTATAAGTAGACGGTTGCGTGTATTAATTTCCGCATACTATATATACAGTACTTCTCTTCATGGCAATTGGTGTATTGAGCCCCCTTTAAGCAGCGTAGTTAGGAGTAGACGGGGTGCGTGTATTATTTTCCGCACACTGTAAATACAGTACTTCTGTCTTCATTGAATGCATGCTGTTGGTTGTGGTGTGTATATCGGAACGGTCCGCGTAAGTTTCTATTCGCATCCAGTTTGTTAATGTAAGAAGGATTAATAAAGTTAATACCAAACAAACAATTTTTTACACCAATCAGCAAGCACCAAAAGTGATATATGTACCTGCAATTAATAACTGCGCCATTGCCACCATGACTTCAACCAGGGCTAGGGCGTTTTCTACCCAGGAGCTATTGGCCTTGGTTGAGGTCATGGACCGCCGCCTGGGGCCCAGGGGCCCTTATGTATCCAATATGGAAAAGCGGCGGGCATACAATGCTGCCCGCCGGCTAATTTTCGCCAGGACCGGCGTAGACAGGAGCCTGGCTCAACTGGAGCGGCGCTGGTCGGACCTGCGCCGGCGGCAGCCAGTGTTGCTCAGCACACTTCGCCGCCATATTGCCCGATGTAAGTTTTTATTTACTAGTATGCCTGCGTTATTTTGCAAATGTTTTCTGTACTTTTTATAAATGTGTCCCTGAGTATGTGGGTGTATATGGGGGTGTATATGGGTGTATATGGGGGTGTATATGGGTGTATATGGGGGTGTATAGGGGGTGTATATGGGTGTATAGGGGGTGTATATGGGTGTATATGGGTGTATATGGGGGTGTATATGGGTGTATAGGGGGTGTATATGGGGGTGTATATGGGTGTATATGGGGGTGTATATGCAGGGGCTGGCTGGCAACTTTTAGCCTAGGGGGCAAGTCCAGAGCACTGGCCCATAATCAGCCAAGTCACCGTCGGAAGGAATGCTTTTGCGCGCCGTAGGCGCGCCGAAAAATTAGGGGCGTGGCCTATCATAAGGGGCGTTGCCTGTACCATGATTGTATTGTGTACCTGCAGATTGCACATTTTAGCGAACCTTGTAATACCCATTACACATAAAGCCACATGCCGTAATGCCAATTACACATTATGCTGAACACCATGATGCCAGTTACACATTACGCCCAACACTGTGATGCTAATTACACATTATGCTGCACACCTTGATGCCCATTACACCCCATACTGTGATGGCAATTACCCAATGCTCCCCACACCGTAATGTCCATTACGCCCCATACCATGATGCCCATTACACCGCACAATGTGATGTCCACAGTGCCAGATATGCCCCCACAGTGCAAGATATTCCGCCACAGTACCAAATACACATATGCCCCCACAGTGCCAGACACAAATGCCGCCACAGTGCCAGATATTCTGCCACAGTGCCAAATACGCATATTCCTCCACAGTGCCAGATATGCCCCCACAGTGCCAGAGACAAATATGCCCCCACAGTGCCAGAGACACATATTCCCCCACAGTGCCAAAGACACATATGCCCCCACAGTGCCAGATATGCCCCCACAGTGCCAGAGACACATATGCCCCCACAGTGCCAGAGACACATATGCCCCCTCAGTGCCAGAGACACATATTCCCCCACAGTGCCAAAGACACATATGCCCCCACAGTGCCAGATATGCCCCCACAGTGCCAGAGACACATATGCCCCCACAGTGCCAGATACACATATGCCCCCACAGTGCCAGATACACATATGCCCCCACAGTGCCAGATATGCCCCCACAGTGCCAAATACACATATGCCCCACAGTGCCAGATACACATATGCCCCCACAGTGCCAAATACACATATGCCCCCACAGTGCCAGATACACATATGCCCCCACAGTGCCAAATACACATATGCCCCACTGTGCCAGATACACATATGCCCCCACAGTGCCAAATACATATATGCCCCCACAGTGCCAGATATGCCCCCCACAGTGCCAGATACACATATGCCCCCACACAGTGCCAGATATGCCCCCACACAGTGCCAGATATGCCCCCACACAGTGCCAGATATGCCCACACACAGTGCCAGATATGCCCCCACAGTGACAGAAACACATATGCTGGGGTGAGGGAGGGGGGGGGGAGAGCGCTTACCCACTCGCTAGCTGCGGGCCGTGCTGCGGCTGGATCAGCTTCTCCAGCCCTCCTGCGCTGGCCGCGGCTTCCAGAACACGGCCGCGGCTACAGGAAAATGGCCGCCGGCCTCCTGCACTGAGAACATGTCCTCAGTGCAGGGGGCCGGCGGCCATTTTCCTGTAGCCGCGGCCGTGTTCTGTAAGCCGCGGCCAGTGCAGGAGGGCTGGAGAAGCTGATCCAGCCGCAGCACGGCCCGCACCCAGTGGGTGGGTAAGCGGCCCGGGGGGCATATGGCACTCTGCCCCCCGGCCCAGCCCGCCCCTGTGTATATGGGTGTATATGGGGGTGTATAGGGGGTGTATATGGGTGTATATGGGGGTGTATATGGGTGTATAGGGGGTGTATATGGGTGTATATGGGGGTGTATATGGGTGTATAGGGGGTGTATATGGGTGTATATGGGGGTGTATATGGGTGTATAGGGGGTGTATATGGGGGTGTATAGGGGGGGTTTAAGTAGTTGATCAGTTTTTGGGTGTAGGATATCAAATAGTTTGCATGATAAATGTCTGAAATTTCACAGCAATGATAATTTTGAAGGTTATGAGCATGACTAATGTGAATTTTTCTTTCCCCCTTTTTTATGAAACCCAATCTTCGATTTCTATGCCATCAACATGAACATTTCAGCACGGGCAAGGGCACGCATTGAAGCCCGGGAGCAGGCAGCCCGGGACCAGGCAGCCGAGGAGGAGGAGGAAGAGGAGGAGGAAGAAGAGGAAGAGGAAGAGGAGGAGGAGGAAGAGGAGGAGGAGGAGGAAGAGGAGGAGGAGGAGGAAGAGGAGGAGGAGGAAGAGGAGGAGGAGGAAGAAGAGGAGGAGGAAGAAGAGGAGGAGGAAGAAGACGAGACCCAGGGTGCAGTTTTCACCCACACAATTTCCCCATCCCCCACCCCCTCCACAACCCCCACCCCCTCCACAACCCCCCCCCTCCACAACCCCCACCCCCCCCCTCCCCACCCCATTTCCAACCCCCCTACACCTCTCCACCACCCACCCCCAAACCTCTCCACTCCCCAGTAACACCCAGTACCTCGGGCCAAACACCAGGACCATCCTCCTTGCTCCTGCCTTCCCCAACCACTCCACAGCCAACCAGCGGCGCCCAGGATGGCTCAAGTAGCCGTAAGTAAATAATGTGTCTAATGTTGACCTACACATTTCTACACATAAACAATCACAACAACCACATATGTGTATCCAACATCAACATTAGTTGCAACATATCACTGCAGGGCGACCATGAGGTGTGTCCTGTCCTTCTCCAGGAACAAGGGTCCCCTTGGTGGTTTTTTTGAGTGTGGCCATGCCTCACCCCTTGAATAATTGACATAACAGTACATCCAATGAGATATCCGACATTAGTGGTGTGGTAGTTATGTGGCTCCAGGTGTTGGGTAACTCCAGTTCCCAGCATGATGTGCAACACAGGGCCAGATTATAATGGAGGCGCAAGGGGTCAGTGCCCCTGGGACCCCCTCTAGCTAGGGGCCCCCTGTGGTTGTCATTTATTTTTTTTTAAAAAGACAATGTTTAAGTTATGGGTTTTTTTTTTTAGCTAAATGTTTTGTGCATGGGTGGGGTAGTGCTGCAGCTTCACCTATCTGCCAATGTGACAATGATTTATGGTGCTGAGCATCGGGAGGCAAGGCACACTGATTGCACAAGTGTGCAGTGCATTTCTGGGAGTTGACTAAGTCCCATGACACTTTGCACCAGAGGACAGAGGCTGAGAAGTTTGTGCTGAGCTCTGATTGGTGGAGCTCATTACATACTTCTCAGGTCCATGGAGAACAGCAGCAGCAGCTTAGTCATAGGAGGGTTTTTAATCAGAGGCAGCACTAGGACTGTGAGGTCTCCTCCAGAGTAAGGGGCAGAGGGACAAACACAGGCTTTTCATGTGGTGTGTGTATATATATATATATGGTGTCTATTATTATTCCGAGTGCCGCCAACCCCCTGTCTATATATATATATATATATATATATATATATATATATATATATATATATATATATATATATATATATCCCCTGCAGGTAACCATTGACCAAGTTTATTCTGCCTTTACTCTATGTTTTGACAGTATAATATTCGCCCATGCAGTGTGCGGCCAGTAATGACAAGTGCAAGGGGGCCCCCCGCTTTAAAGTTCCCCGGGCCCCCCAAAGGCTTAATCTGCCACTGGTGCAACTTAAATGTAGAGATTGTTTTGGTAATAGTGTGTGAGGCCATGCGGATGCATGCTTTACAAACATAGCTGTAGGCCTATAATTTGTACAGCAATGTCCTAAATTTAAAATAGTAAGGAGTGCTTAAGCCACAACAATGTCATAACCCTTAAATAGCACAGGCTAATTGTGAGGTTAGAGGACAGTCCCCCAAAACCAAAGTACCAATTGGGATACAGCATACATTCATTGATGAAGGAGTAATTGAATTAATGTTATTTACTATGTACAGTATGTGCGTGTTAACATATTTTTTTTTAGTACTGTGTTTACAGCAGACCCATCTTCAATGTAGTTTAAAAATGTATGTGGCCTTCACACATAACTCACAACTTTTTATTATGTACAAATACAACAAACATTTGTGTATGTTATATATTAATTTTTTTTTTTATCCCTTCACTACAGACACTGAACAGCAGCAGGAGGAGGTGGCAGCCCTTATTCGGGAGATCTTCCTGACCCTTTTTTATTTGCAACTTCTTTTTGGCCTACTGGAGGCCCGCATTTAATTTATTTTTATCCCCCCCCCCCTTATTATGTTTGTTATAAATAAAAGTTTATATTGTGTTATAAATTGCCTGTGTTTTTAATAATAAATATGTTAGAGGGCTTGTAAGGGTAGGTACATACAGATGTGTAATGTAAGTTATATTAGTAATTTGAGGTGAGGGGTAATGATTGATGTGTAAATGTGTGTGTTTTTGAGTAAAATAACACATAGTGAAAATGCATGAATGTTTAATGTTTTTCGATTAAAACATCACACATAACATCAGGGTAGGTATACATGTTACACATTTTGGACAAACTAATTATGGACGTAATTTAGTACATATACAGAAACACCAACATAACTTGATTTAAAAGTAACAGCAATATGGGGACACATAGATAGTGATTAAAATGCCACATTAGAACATAACAAATATACATGTAATGTGGTTTAAAATGTAGTTTTATTAGGTCTTTATTAAGGTAGACAATTGAGTTAATAGAAAACAATAATTGAATAACAAATAGATTAATTAATCAATTGTCAGATTAGTAGTTGAGAGGCAAGATTTGCAGGTCCATATATGTGAAGGGTATGGCAGCGTGCACGGACGTACGCTCACTCTCACGAGCGGTGACATAAGCTGAGTTTTCCATTGAAAACAATAGGGACCCGTCCGTGCAAGCTGGCGTACGCTCAGATCGCCGCAAGAAGGCGGTGGGGAGACGGAGGAAAGACGGCCGTAGACGGCGCCGTACGCTCAGTTGTACGCCTGTTGTCGGAGTGCAAGGGCTGGCCCGTCCGCGTACGTTGCCGTACGCTCATTTGTACACCACTCCCCTTCTACGGTATTTCTGGCCGTACGTAAGCGGCTGATTTGTGGGTGGACTTAACCCTAACGGCCGCGTACGGCTAGCGTGCGGTAATTGTGAACGTACGCACGTTTGGCCGCTCCGATCAGAATAAGGCCCAAAGTCCTATAGGTTGATGATGATGATGCAGGACATTTGTGATGATGACAGAACTAATTCTCCCGGTATCTAAGTAATTAGCAGTTTGAGTAATGAAACACATAGCTATAGTATTCATAGCGGTAATTGTTATACTTACAAAGTGTTCACCGCGTGCTAAATAATTAAATCAACTTTTTTTTAAATCCTTGCCAACCGCTGCTTGTTATTAATTATAATATTGCTGACACTTGATGATGATTTTAATAGAACATTGTAAAGTGGAGTTTATAATATAGTAAGAGAAAAACATGGGCGCAGATGCCGCCAAATCTTATGCCGCATTCATGTCTTTTAGCGGGATGTATTAAAATACATCGCTACCCCTCACACTGATGTTGATCGCATATGTACTAACATATATTCGATCAACATCGTAATGTGGTGACGGAGGCCTCCCGTGATACCTGAGAGGTGTCTGTCACTTCCCTGGGCTCTCCTCACCCCCCCCCCCCCCCCCCATGCCGGGAAGCAGAGGCAGGCTGTCCCTGGTGCCTCCTCCTCCACCCTGCTGGAAGGACCTCCACTGTGTTGCAAGGGTGAGGAGGAGATTACCTTCCGGGTCCAGGCTTCCTGGAGGAAGATATCCCAGGGGGAGGTGGGTTGGCATCTGCATCGGGGGACGGCGGAGGCAGCAGGTTGCGGTGGCTGGCAATAAGAAGCCCATAGGCTTCTATATGGTATCGTCATCCAAAGGTGGAGATACCCTGGGTGGGGGGTTTACCGCATTTTTCCCTTAATACATCCCGCACTTTATGCTGCTACAAAGCCCTTCCCTGGTGCACAGATTTGAGTACGGATATACAAGGACTGGACTGTCATTAGGTGACAGAATCGGCTGCACTATGGAAACTTGCGCCAGACCTATGGCAGATTTCTCAGTCTGACAGTGGTTCTGTCTCAACACTCCCATAAGATGGAGATTACAGATGGTGCGCCCTTCATTTTTGCAGGGGCTGGCGGCAGATTCGCCATCCCCCACAAAGGGACGCGTGCGCATGAAACGCGCGTGCGTCTTCTTACTACGGAGCTCCCCTCTGGTCCCCACAGCTTGATCGTCCCCCGTCCCCCCCCCCACCCCCCTCTAACACTGACCTGAAGCGGAGATGGGCAGGGTTTTCGCCAGGAACTGGGATGCGCGTGCGGCGGCTCGCCAGCGGGGGCGTTGTGGTGAGCCCCAGCACTGGCTGAGAGGTACTCCATCTGTATCTCTGTGTACCTTTCTATCCCCCCTGTTACCACCCACTCAGTGCCCAAGTCTACCCTCCCATTTTCTGTATTGAGAAATTTGGGACGTGCACAGAGTGACTTAGACACATGTGCATTCGTAAAATAACGTTCCATTGCATCTGACATTACTCCTGCGTCCGGATCAGAACCAGATCCGGTGTGTAACATATGACCATACAATGCACTTCCAGCTCATCAGTGTAACATCTGAGGATTCCTTAATGCAATAGCACCAATACTGTCCTGCAGAAGTCACATAAGGGTGTGGAGTATCAGACCAACCATGTCACATAGGGCGAGATGTACTAAGCTTGAAAAGTGATAAAATGGAGAGTGATAAACCACCAACCAATCAGCTCCTTCCTGTCATTTTTCAAACACGATCTGTGACATGACAGTTAGGGGCTGATTGTTTATCACTATAATTTTATCACTTTTCAGGCTTCGTACATCTGGCCCATAGTGCCCACATAATGCGAATGATGCTATGATGTGTACACTGTTGTATGGGCCATAATTGTATGAGCCCTCTTTGCAGTAATAGCAGAAAATACAGGCCGAGTCCTCACCTCGATTCTCCACAGAGTGGATGCATTTTTTCACAAAGTTGAAGCCGGCTTCATTTAAAAACACTGTTGAGAAAATAAAACTTTATTGTTAGAAAGATACATTACATGTTGATGTAACCTGTGAGAAAAAAATCTTCTTTACATAGTTGGCCCTCAACACGCAGAGAATATTGGGGCCCTTCTCTATGGTAACTGGTTGAGAAGTGTTTCTCACTCATATGTCTGCTTCCACTGCATTATCGAGACCAATCAGCACTCAGAAGGGCTCGTAGAGTTGATCCAGCTGACAGCGCCCCCTCCTGGATCCTGCATGTTACATGCCAATGTACACTCATAGGCCTAGCAGCCATCCTAGGCCTATGTGAGCTCACACATACCCCTTTGCTGACCATGGCTAGCAGTATCTGGCATTGTAAGCTGTGTGTGTAACAGGAATCGGGATTGGTATCCCTAAAACAAAACCGCCTCCGCCCCCCCACATTAATTTACTTGGGGGTGCAGGCAGGTGGTGGAGCTGCCAGGTGGAGGCAGTCAGCAGCTATGTGGAGGAGGGGGTGTGATGCAGGGAGCTGTTGATCCGGCAGTGCGTTGGTGCGGGTGGGCAGCAGAGGTGCTGCTGGGAGCGGTTGGTCAGGTGGCAGAGGTGCAGCCTGTCACCTATGACCAAGTCACACTGCTCAGAGCCGCACGTGGGTGGGAAGGGACGACAGCCTGGTAGCATCTGAGCGGGTGCTGAAGTCTAATCCTGAAATCCTGGGAATGAAATCCTGGCAATTTTAAGGCCAAATCCCAGGATCTTTCTGATCTTGAGATTGGCCTCCCTACTGTCAATGGGCTGGGTATTGATTGGCAGGTAACATTAATCTGCGGGCAGCAAAGGGACTCTAACCAGTCCATTCAGATACAGCAGAACTTGGGGGCAAATGTATTAAGCCTAATAAAGTGATAAAGCGGTGATGACAGTTAGCAGCTGATTGACTGCTGTGTTCTCACCTTCCACTTTATCCCTTTACTAGGCTTTATACTTTACATCTGCCCCCTAGTGCTGGTAATACAGTAATACCTTATGCCAGCAGCATACTCTGCCTTGTGCCAGTTGTATACACAGTAAAGTAGGAAACGTTTTAATCCTACAGTATGGGAATAATGAACAACATACAGTATGTGCTTCTCTTTCTTCAGATTCTGTATTCTGTATGTCACCCTCCTGGGGGGGCCCTGGTCGCTCCTATTCTGTTCTCCCCACTAAATGGTTCTGTGCTTATAACACTTTGTATACTTACTCTCTTCCTTTTTGCTGATGATTGCTGGAAGTGTGTATATCTAAAATAGGGGGGAAAAAACAGCATTAACCTCCTAACAAATTCAGTTTCCTTTTCCTATGGCTAAACCAAGTTTGGGGTGCCTCCATTTTGTTTCCATCATCATGCCTTTCAAATAGTTTTGAGACAGGTGACATGGCCAAACCTTTAACAGTGTCCATCTAACCTGCCACAGCCCCGACCATTGTACTCCAACCAACGACTTGTACCATAGTAGCAAAGTCATACAGCACCTGCACACCGCACCAGTGCGATGGGAAATACTGTACCTAACTAAATTCCTGCCTGTTGGGGACAGTGTATACCCAGTCAGGACAGCAGGACAGAGACCTCTGATTGTTCTGTCAATATCGGGACAGTCACTTACGTTTTCAGTGTATAAGTTGTTTAGCAATAACAAATAGTGTGCAGCTGACAGTAATTAAAGACCATGCACGTAAGTGTGCTTGCTTTTGTGTCTAGTGCATTTTATGTCTACATCACTGTCATAAACATTCTGTTCTATCTTAGTCCCAAGGACTCCACACAGGCCATGTTTTCCAGGTCACCCGGCAGGAGTGCTGTGTATCACCAACTGTCATATTTTAAAAATCCACAGGAAACCATGACCTGTGTGGGGTTTTGAGGACAGAGTTTGAGTACCTAAAGGTGCCCATACACGGTATAATTACTTGGTGTGCAGCTCAAAAAGTATGTGCTACACTTACATTTTGTACTAGATTGTATTGCATTGCATCTCATTGCATTGCAAAACTAATGTGATGCAATCTAGTCCAAATTGAATACAATGATTGACCCATGTATAGGCACCTTAAGATGTAGATCAGCGGTTCCCAACCTGGGGTACTCATACCCCTGGGGGTACGCTGAAGACCAGTTGGGGGTACTTGAAAATAATATTGGTAATGGCGGAAGAAGCAATCTCCTGATGGCAGAAGCCTCCATGGAGATAAACCACATTGCCTCACTTCCGGTTCTATGTGCACCATTATCAGCGACTCTCCATGCTTTTGCCTGACCAGCAATCCACTGGGAGCTGCCGACGCTGCTCTCAGACATCAGCGTTCATCTGCCCAGGTGGAGGAAGCAGCGGCATTAATCCTACAGGAGTTAGTTGGAAACCCGGAGACAGTACACCACCAGCGGCCAGACACAGGGGGACCTGATTCCTGACCGCACACTACTCATTCGCTACTCCTTAATACGAGGTTATGCAACCACTCACTTCTACTGCACTCATATGTACTGTGGATATTTCAAATTGAGAGGAGGGGTACTCCTAAATTAAGAACCTAATAAAGGGGTACGGGGGAGAAAAAAGGTTGGGAACTGCTAATCTAGATCATCTTTTGCCGATCATTGTTAAAAGCAGCTTTCCCTGTTTCCCTGGAAGGGGGGGGGGGGTTTGGAGGGCACACGCTGTAGCCAACCAAAATAAATAAAGGCGGTTATTCATCTTTAGTACAAACAGATTTCTTTTTTTATCTTTCTCTTTTAAACAGTGTTTTTTATACTAATACTTTTAGTCTATTTTTTGCTTTACAAGAAGATATTTTGAACAGATTTTTCCATACAACTGTCAGTGACAATGAAGCTTTGGGTCTAAACAACATTGTAACAGAATCTCTTGTGCCGGAACATGTTGCGATTTGATGGGATTTTTGTTTATTCTTGAGCTGATACTTCCTTAGCACTGCTAGAGCTTATCTACAATACGTACTCTCACCAGTGCCATATTTACTATTTGTGCCGATGTAGGTGACTGAGAAGGACGCTAAGGGCCACAGTTATCAATGATGCATAATCCCTTTAGCACTCGCTATAGGGGTTATGTCATCTTTTCAATATTCAGAAAGCAGCGGTAAACTAAAGTTTGCAGATGTTTGCCATATACCGCTCTCACCAGCTATAGAGGGAGAGAGCGGTAAGATCCCCAATGCCAGCCTTTCTGGTTTGGCAAAGCCTTCTGGGCATTGTTGAGTCCCCACTGGGCAAAGCTTTCATGCACATGCACAGACTGGATATTGGCAAAGAGGCAGGTTGCTGTCAGCGTCAGGTTGCCATTTGGCGAGCGGAGGATGCTACAGTACTTAGGGGAGAGACAGCACTGGACCTCGTCGGAGAGGTAAGTAATGCTGGGTACCAGCTGCATTTTTGTTTGTATACAGTATCAGTGATATTAAACAAAAAATACAGTTGGTTTTAGTTTTCATTAATAAATGGGGCCCTGACTTATCTTCAGCTTACATTCTGTATATATTGGGTAGGGAAAGGTGTGTGATGATACTATTAGCTCACCCCTCCCTATCAGCTCAGGTGTGGCTGTGCAGCTTGGTAACAACGCCATGGAGTGTTCCCTCCCACCTTGCAGCCAGGTAGGAACCCTGGGATGAAAAGTTCCGCCCTATGTCGAGAGGTCCACCCTATGTCGAGAGTCTCCCAGGAGCCTTGGGATGTAAAGGTCCTCCCTATGTCGCGAGGTCCTCCTATATCGAGAGTCTCCCAGGAGCCTTGGGATGTAAAGGTCCTCCCTATGTAGCGAGGTCCTCCTATATCGAGAGTCTCCCAGGAGCCCTGGGATGTAGAGGTCCTCCCTATGCCGAGAGTCTCCCAGGAACCTTGGGATGTAGAGGTCCTCCCTATGTCGAAAGTCTCTCAAGAACCTTGGGATATAGAGGTCCTCCCTATGTCGAGAGTCTCCCAGTAACCTTGGGATATAGAGGTCCTCCCTATTTCGAGAGTCTCCCAGGAACCTTGGGATATAGAGGTCATCCCTATGTCATGAGTCTCCCAGGAGCCTTGGGGTGTAAAGGTCCTCCCTATGTCAAGAGTCTTCCAGGAACCTTGGGATGTAGAGGTCCTCCCTATGTCGAGAGGTCTTGCCTATCTCGAAAGTCTCACAGGAACCTTGGGATATAGAGGTCCTCCCTATGCCGAGAGTCTCCCAGGAACCTTGGGATGTAGAGGTCCTCCCCATGCCGAGAGTCTCCCAGGAGATTAGACTGTTATTAACTATGGGTTTGTATAGGGTCAACACTATGAAGATCAACATACATTAGGTCAACCACTAAAGGTCAACAGGGCTTAGGTCGACACACAGAATAGGCCGACACTGCTAAGTTCAACAGGGTCAGGAGGTGGACACAAGCATTAGGTCAACAATGGGAATGTTGAAAGTAAAAAGGTCTACATGAGTTTTACTCATTTTTTGGTCCTGACCATCTCCGTAAGTCAACAAGGACACTGTATTGGTCTGCCGCGTCCACTCACACTGCTTGCCAAGCTTCCATCACGGTGCCACCCTGTGCTCGGCACACTATAAGATTCTCCCTCCACGCCCTGGTGGATGGTAGGATATGAAATACCGCCGGTTTTGGGAAAAATGTGAAAAACTCATGTCAATCACCTGTGTCGACCTTCCGACCTTGTCGACCTTAGCCATGTCAACCTATTTCATGTGTCGACGTAAGCCCTGTTGACTATTAGTGGTCAACCTAACTTCTGGCAACCTTCATAGTGTCGACAGAGCGACCATATTCCATAACAATGCATAGCTTACCCACTGTGCCTGGGATTGGGTGTGTGTGTGTGTTCGTGCGTGTGTGTCTGTGTGTGTGTATTTCCGTTTTTGCCAGAATTCGGCTTTCCTGTACTAATACCTCTCTGACCAATGCAGTAGATATAGTACATAGCTACCACATGCTACATAAGAAAATAAAAATGATATAAACTGACTACGTTGTAACAATATGTCACTAAATACTGTTCTAACTACAAGAATACAGCTGTGCTAGTAAGAGGTCTAAAACACAAAGCATCTGTACAATACCATGTGCCTTCATATACTGTACAAATCAGAACATCTACTGTACATTGACCATTACTCCAGCCCTTGTCTTAGGCTTCGGAACTGTCAAGTATGACCAAACCTCAAATATAAACTGCATTAGATGAAACAGCTACTAATTACAATCACAAACATACATGTGTCAGTGCTGATAGACTGATGGAGAACATGAGGAGCTTAGCATTGTGCAGCTGCATCCAGGCCACAGCTTTCCGTTATATCTCATGTCATCCTAAAAAAGGGTCACGGTCTGCGCCCTTTAGGCTTAAACACAGGAAGTCAGGATAATATTTCTCATAAGTTCCAGAAAGTCTTCAAATGAACAAAATACAGTATTTGTGCATATTACTAGTGAGGATGAGGAATTACTGGTTACTTAGATACACAACAGCTGGCTGGCATCATAAGGCCTCTTGCTGAGAAGTGATCCAATGTCAGTGGCTCTTTATATTGAACATATGACTTTGGCTCATTAAGTAGAATGTCCCTTCTAGAGCTACCGAATGAATAATGTACAGTATCTTACCGGTTCTTTTCCATCCATCGCCTCCAGCCACTGCTTTCTGTTGGCCTCAGACAATGCCTGAAGGGTTATGATCCCCTGTCTGCAAAAGACACAAAAAGTGTTGATGAAGAAAATGTGGGAGGATTTTGTATTATCATCACAACCATCCCAAATGTCCCTTCCTGGACAGCTAGGTGCTACTGGACCTTTTCCCTATCCATTGTGTGTGTTAGATGTATGAATGCCAAATTTAAAGGGGTTTTTGACCTGTAAAAGGGAGATAGTCTACCATGAAATGGGACCAAGCCTCCCTACAAGTAGAACCTCTACAGGAAGACTTATATAGGTGCGACAGAGTCTAACCAAGAACCGGCAGATGGTTCCACCCTTACTCTGGTTATCCATCCTCCTCTGACACTCAAACGTTATTAATAAAACATTCCAGTGTTTTTCTCAAATCTATTTATAGCTAAGTGGACAATAGAGAGACTACGCAACTGCAAACCAAATCTATTCTAGTACTCTTTATTAATATAAGAGAAGACACCACAAACAAAACATTTCAAAAACTAATTAAGGCAAATCTTTAAGTCCCGCCACGATAACAAACCTTTCTATGACTTCTATGTCAAAGCAGAACCTCTTGTCTATGGAGTCCGTTTTCCTCCGTATACACATTTTCAGCTTAAACATCTCTGGCGAGCTTGAGATCAGCCCATTCTGGGGGGGAAGAGATAAAAGTGTATATGTATTACACACTATGCTGGGAACACAGGAGCATAGGTGACCAGTAAGGCCATTCATCGGCTGCAAATTACGAGGCTACGGCTTGTGATTGGTCTTTGTGTTGTATGTAAGGGGTAGATGTATGAAGTAGTGATAAGGGAGGAGAAGTGATAAAGTGCCTGGTACTTTATCACCGGCCAATAAGCTCCTGGCCCAGGCACTTTATCACTTTTCCTCCCTTACCACTGCGTCATACTGTACATCTACCCCTTAAAGATTATGGAGCCGGATAGGCCTGGGAGAATCAGATGTACGTTGAAGCCTATAAGAATTTGTTTAAGGTAAAGGGGAAAGCTTAATGGAAGAATGTAAAGATATTTTATTTGAATTCCTTATGGTATTTTTAATATTAAATAAATAACAACAACAACAATAATAATAATAATAATAATAATAATAATAATTTAGTATTGACTGAGAGTAGCCACATGCGTTTTGTAGCTATGTGGGGTACGATTTGGCCCAAAATGAGCCAATTTAGATACAATCTCGACCGATTGTATGTAAATTGGCCATGTTTTGGGCCATTTCGCTGCCGTTTTGATGCAATCCCGATCCGATGCGCGACCCCGCAAGTCTTTAGGTCTTTTCTGAGATCCAACCTGCAGCGGGTAGGATCTGAGAAACGACTATTGTAGTGGGTGCGGATCGCGATCAGATCGCGATCACATCAAGTGCCTTTTCTGTGCGGGTCGGTGGCTCCGTCAGCTCTTGTGCTTTGTGACCTCACAGTATATTGGGTATGAACATTCATACCTGTAATAGTACCAGTGGCGGCTGCAGCGACAACCACATAGTGCAGGGGAGAACCATGTAGCACATATGCTTACATGGTTCTCCCCTGGGAACAGCAGTGCTGTGTGTAGCAGGCACCATGCCGTACCCAGGACTGAGTGAACATCAGGCTTCTCGCTTCTTCTAAGCCCGCCCCCAGACTCCTGTGAAACTAGCAAATGGGAGTCTGGGGGCGGTGAAGGTTTATGCAGAACCCCGGGTGCCACATGGTGCTGCTGATGTTTGATTGTTTGCTTGGTTAAAAAGAATTGATTTTAAAATAACTGTATTATATTATTATATTATAATTGCTGGCCCCTGCACAACGCTGTCAATATCCTGTAGCCCCTGGATTTAAGGTAGCAACTAATTTTAAGGCAAAAAAAAAAACACTATTTTTTTTGCCTTAAAACAAATTGCCACTTTAGCCCTCACAGCTATATCGCTGGAATCGCACCGACACTGGCACACTGGAGCCCACTACATGTGTGCGTTAATGTTATCTACTCCAATGTCTCGAGTCAATAATTAAAATCCACTATAATTATTATTATTTTTTTTAGCAAAGTCACTGGAACAAGGCTGTATGTACATTGCAGACATATTCCTTAACAGCAAAGACATGACGGGGCGTATTTACTAAGATCTATTGAAGATGGGAGGTTGTCATAGCAACCAATCAGAATCTACTTCTAATTTATTTAACACCTTCTAGAAGATAATAGAATCTGATTGGTTGCCTATACCAACAGCCCATCTTCAATAGAACTCCCATCTTAGTAAATACACCCAGAAGAACCTGCTGCGCTTACCACTTTTCCACCCGACTTTGTTTCTGAAACGCTCATGGTAAAAGTTTTGTTGCTTTTGTCATAAGTGCAATAATGCCGCGTCCACGTAAACCCCAGAGGTCCTTAATAAAAAGAGACATAAAAAAAAAAGGACAATTACAACGAGTTTTATTTACAGTACGCAAATTACAGGTGTTATGAACATAGGCAGCGCGAGATTAGAAACATCTTCAATTGTAAGATCTTGTGTCCAGGGTGGAAGAGCCAGTGATCACTCAACAGAAGCCATGCGCAAAGAATCTATCAGTGCAGGGAGGAGAGCCCCCAAAATGATGAAAATTGGAATTGCGGTGCTAGGCCACACCCTCTCCATCTGAGGTCACACCCACTCATCCCGTGTCACAACCGCCCAATTTAAAGAATTACAAAGTTGGGAGGTATGATACGGTCAACTGTTTGGATGTGAGCAAAACATATAATTTCCCCTTTTCTGCATGTTTAACGTCTACACATACTTTAAAGTTTTGTAAACTTTGGAAACCTTTGCAGTAACTATTACTAATGCCACTTATGTCTACTGCATTTGAGACATAACGACATTTAAGGCAATGGACATCCGGACAGTAGCTTAGCACTGTTAATTGACCCACACCTTTACAGTATGTCCATCCTAAGCGCCAGAAACCTTTCAACATAACGAGCTGGACTCTTAATTAGTGATAGGTAATGTCGGGGGCTCAGCACTGGCCTCAGTTTCAGGACACAAGGAGTAAAAACAGAGCTGCCAGAAGCAGCTGCTTTCCCCCTCTGAGGCTCATTAGCCGAAAACAGCTGGACGGGAAGCGGCTCGCAGGTTACAGGTGTCCGAGACATATTGATTCCAACACAACAAAAAAAAATGCATCACGTACGAGTGGAGCAGAACCAACCCTCTACAGACATAGTAAAAATAGATCTTAAAGTCAGTATAAAAGGAGCGCATTTAAAGGTTTACGAAAGGGAACTTTGTAACTGGCTTTAAAACTATCAAGGAAAGAAAATAGATGTGAGATTTGGACAGAAGCTCGCTTGATGGGCGGCTGAGCACATTGTCAGGTTTCCCCACTCTATTATCCCACGGTATGGGATTGGACATGGATAACTGGATCAACCCAATGCGTTCTATGGGCCTGATTGTTAGCAAAGCAAAAAAAGCACGCAAGTGGGCAAAACCATGCTGCACTGCAGGTGAGGCAGATGTAAAGTGCGGTACTGGAGAAAACAGTATTGGTGGGCAAAACCATGCTGCACTGCAGGTGAGGCAGTTGTAACATGTGCGGTACTGGAGAAAACAGTATTGGTGGGCAAAACCATGCTGCACTGCAGGTGGGGCAGATGTAACATGTGCAGCACTGGAGAGATCAGCATTGGTACACCCCTCTTGCCACTAGGCCATTCCCCCTACATTTTGGGGGAGTGTCCCTCTTTATGCCTCTCCAATGTTGGGAGGTATGTCACCATTAATGGCCAATGTTCATTTTTGTAGTATCCAATAAGCGGGGAAACATACATACCCATGATTACAGCGGGTATCAGTGAAAGGAATGCAGCCATCGGGCTAATAGGAAATCACCCCTTGCGACAGAGAGTGATGTGAAAAGGGAGCATGGTGATGTCATATTAGTGACACGTCCACACTGTCAACGTTGTTAAATCATGAAAAACAGGGACATTTCAAGGTAGAAACATTTCCTGGAACAAATGTTTTAAACCCTTAAAAACAGGGACAGTTGGTAACGATCATACTAACGTAACTGGGGCAGTTCCGTGTTCTGTAGGTGAAACAGGCGTGACCGGTAAACACTGCCTTTATCTGGTCTTTCCACCCGGCCTTATGTTATGGATCACAAATTCTTACGCAGAAACCAGATTAATTTTTAATTGAAAAAATGTTTCAGCTGTTTAGCAGAAAGAATTAAAGCTCAGCAAAGCGTGCAATCACAAACATAGTGCAAGCCATTAACCGAGGCAACGGGCACCGCCGTTATTACATTGCTGGTAAAGTGCAGCGGAGATTCATTTCAGTGAAATAGGATAACATGTTAGACAGGGCTTTAAACATAGCCTTTGACAGCAGATAAGAACCCCATGTACTCGCACACAGTTACACACTTGGGTTTTCTATTTTTGTTGGGAGCTATGCTGTATTCTCCTACCACTCCTACCTCCAAGTACAGTATATGGACCTGTAGCCCCACCTTCTCCTACCGTTCCTACCTCCTAGTATATGGACCTGTAGCCCCACCTTCTCCTACCACTCCTACCTCCTAGTATATGGACCTGTAGCCACACCTTCTCCTACCACTCCCACCTCCTAGTATATGGACCTGTAGCCCTACCTTCTCTTACCACTCCTATCTCCTAGTATATGGACCTGTAGCCCCACCTTCTCCTACCACTCCTACCTCCTAGTATATGGACCTGTAGCCCCACCTTCTCCTACCACTCCTACCTCCTAGTATATGGACCTGTAGCCCCACCTTCTCTTACCACTCCTACTTCCTAGTATATGGACCTGTAGCCCCACCTTCTCCTACCACTCCTACCTCCTAGTATATGGACCTGTAGCCCCACCTTCTCCTACCACTCCTACCTCCTAGTATATGGACCTGTAGCCCCACCTTCTCTTACCACTCCTACTTCCTAGTATATGGACCTGTAGCCCCACCTTCTCCTACCTCCTAGTATATGGACCTGTAGCCCCACCTTCTCTTACCACTCCTACTTCCTAGTATATTGACCTGTAGCCCCACCTTCTCCTACCACTCCTACCTCCTAGTATATGGACCTGTAGCCCCACCTTCTCCTACCACTCCTACTTCCTAGTATATGGACCTGTAGCCCCGCCTTCTCCTACCACTCCTACCTCCTAGTATATGGACCTGTAGCCCCACCTTCTCTTACCACTCCTACCTCCTAGTATATGGACCTGTAGCCCCGCCTTCTCCTACCACTTCTACCTCCTAGTATATGGACCTGTATCCCCGCCTTCTCCTACCACTTCTACCTCCTAGTATATGGACCTGTAGCCCCACCTTCTCTTACCACTCCTACTTCCTAGTATATGGACCTGTAGCCCCACCTTCTCCTACCACTCCTACCTCCTAGTATATGGACCTGTAGCCCCACCTTCTCCTACCACTCCTACCTCCTAGTATATGGACCTGTAGCCCCACCTTCTCTTACCACTCCTACTTCCTAGTATATGGACCTGTAGCCCCACCTTCTCCTACCTCCTAGTATATGGACCTGTAGCCCCACCTTCTCTTACCACTCCTACTTCCTAGTATATGGACCTGTAGCCCCGCCTTCTCCTACCACTCCTACCTCCTAGTATATGGACCTGTAGCCCCACCTTCTCTTACCACTCCTACTTCCTAGTATATGGACCTGTAGCCCCGCCTTCTCCTACCACTCCTACCTCCTAGTATATGGACCTGTAGCCCCACCTTCTCCTACCACTTTTACCTCCTAGTAAATGGACCTGTAGCCCCACCTTCTCCTACCTCATAGTATATGGTACTGTAGCCCCACCTTCTCCTACCACTCCTACCTCCTAGTATATTAACCTGTAGTCCCATTGTCTCCTACCATTGATACTTCCTAGTATATGGACATGTAGCCCCACCTTCTACTACTACTCCTACCTCCTAGTATATGGACTTGTAGCCCCACCTTCTTCTACCACTTCGACCTCCTAGTATATGGACCTGTAGCCCCACCTTCTCTTACCACTCCTACTTCCTAGTATATGAACATGTAGCCCCACCTTCTCCTACCACTCTTCTTCTTCTACAACATCTATTTCTTAGTATATGGACCTGTAACCCCCCCCCCCCCTTTTACCACTCCTATCTTCAACCTCAATAAGGAGTTTAAAGAAAAACATGCTGCAAAATGTCCCTACCTGCATTAAAGGCAAAATCATTGCTTTTTTAAATGTTGACAATCGGCAGGCCGGCCCATTAGCATGTGGGAACTCCCAGCGTTTCATGGGCGTTCCCATGAGAATGCTGGGTGTTCCTATGCTAATGGGCTGGTGGCGTGGGTCCGGGGGATGGCAGCTAACATCACCTCTTCCCTCAGAATGTGCACGCACATCTAAGGTTGCCCTGAGCACATTCCACCTCATTCGATGGTAGGCAACCATCGAATGATGCGGGTGTTCCCCCACAGGCTGCGAATGGATGTTTATTTAAAACATCCATGGTGTACCACTATTCGCAAGGTGTGATCTGGTGGACTCGCAAGGATGCGAATTCGCATCCGAGCGAATCAACAAGAATAACCCCCTAAGTGTAATGATAATTTGTCATATGACTGTACCGTGTATGCACTATTAACTATGATATAGAGGGCAGTGAATTGACACGAGCTCCGAAGAACGTTACAATCCAGGCTGGCACGGAAGAGGGCAAATAAATTGTCTTTTCACATTACAATTTCACAGGGGGATAATGATCGCAAAACTGCACAGGTCAGCTCCACGGAGGACAAATATTCCCCGTTATCGCATAAAGTGATATAACATTACAGCACAACATAATGGAAGCGGAGCAGAAGGACATTTGCATGACTCACGTTTCTCCTGTACATATAAATATCCCTCCATGGTCCACTGGCTGGGTGGTCTGTAATCTTGGTCTGCAGATTTCATTCTCTGCATTAACCGTTCCATCTCCTGCCGGGTGCTTTCAAAGTTATTCCGTGTCTGTGAAATAAGGATGTCATCTGGTCAGTCCACCCAATTTGTAAGATATTGTGCATTTAGGGCTGATTCCTGGTACATACTTTGCATTCGCTGATGGTTAGAGCTCTCAACACCCAAATCTTCTAAATACACATTGGCGCCTGAGCAAATGTAAGTCTAAATATCCCACTAATATGCAACTGACACAGGCAGGAAGTGATCAAGGTGTCCATACACGGTACAATATTCTCTGTGCGCTTTGAACTAGATCGCAACGCATGCGATTTGCGTGTGCTGCGATCGGAACCTAGTTCAAAAAGCACGGGATGCAGAGACTTCAGGCCAGATGTACAGATGGAGCGCCTCTCTTCTTTGGCCGGGGATCGCCAGCATGTCTCCGCCGGCGATCGCCGGCACAGAGGCGCTCCATCTGACTGGGACGTGTGAGACACACGCGTGTCCCAGTTTCAGGACGGCGCTGCTGTTGGAATAGGGGGGACAGCGGGGCGGCGAGGGGCACCGGGGGAGGTGGCAGGCAGCTCCGTAGCCACGGGGCGTGCGCGAGCGTCTCATGCCCGCACGCCCCTGGCGAGAGCCAGCCGCTGGCAGGGAAGAGGCCGGTTCCAGCTATACTAAGCTTAAAAAGTGATAAAATGGAGAGTGATAAACCGCCAGCCAATCAGCTCCTACCTGCCATGTCATTGGTCGGGTTTGAAAAATGACAGGTAGGAGTTGATTGGCTGGTGGTTTATCACTCTCCGTTTTATCACTTTCAAGGCTTAGTACATCTTGCCCTTTATGTGCTGTACGATGCGATGCTCACGGGAGCGCGCATTGCATAGCATCGCACAGCACCACTGTACCGTGTATCTGACGTCAGAGACTTTCCCCTTGCGTATACGCGATGCGATCGTAGTTGTTTAATAATCGCTCAGTTTGCAAATCCTCTAATTAGTGATCCAGGCTGAATTACGCCCTATACATTGTACTGTCATGTCCAGCGGCGTAACTATAGCACCGCAGCCCCCGCCACCGCGGGGGGGCGCTGTGCATGTGGGGGCGCCGGGGGCTGCGGTGCTATAGTTACCCCCCCCCCCCCAATCCCCCGCAGACTTACCTATCTCGCTGGTCCCGGCGGCTCCGTTCTTCTGCTGAGGACCACCACAAAATGGCCGCACCCATATAACACACAGTTTTCTGAAACTGTCTGCTGTATGGGGGCGGCCATTTTGTGGTGGTCCTCAGCAGAAGAAGAACGGAGCAGCCGGGACCAGCGCTATAGGTAAGGCTGCAGGGGATTGGGGGGGGTTTGCATGGGCGGCGGGGGATTGGGGGTGCTTGGCGGGGCGGCAGGGGGTGTGCCCAAAACTTAGTTACGCCACTGGTCATGACATCAGACATACAAGGCTGTAAAATGCACACAATGGTGGAAATTAACGAAGGTGGGAATTCTACTTCACAAGGGATGTTGCTGAGGGCAACCAATCAGAATCTACTTCTTATTTACAGTATTTAGCACCCTCTAGAATATAATAGACAGGATCTGATTGGTTGCCCACAGCAAAATCCCATGTGAAGTAAACATCTCATCTTAGTAAATTTCCCCCGAGGTCTGATATGCAAGCAATAAAATTATTCCCCAATGCGATCAGCTTTGTTTTCAATGTACATTTGTGAATGTTTATAATTTAGTTTTTTTAGCTGTCACCTGTCACTTAGCACAAAGGCCAGCGATGTAAAATCCCGGCAGAATGCTTGTACAACAAAAGGGTTACGCTGCAGACCTCCGCTCCTGTTTCCAAGACAATCTGAAAGCAACTACCCCATTCATGTGCAAAGGCTCTGCTAAGATGTACTAAAACTCTGCTAAGGCGCTAGAAAAGGTGTCCAGTATCTTTTTATCCATGAATAAGTGAAGTCTCTAATACCCCTTTCACATTACAGCTCAAACATGGTATATTGCTAATTTTGAAGGGTTTTAAAATGGTTTTATCTGTAATGTGAAAGGTCCATTCTGAATTTACCAGTTCTAGAATACCGGTAATTCAAAACGGGTTAAAAGCAGGGTCCTACCCATTTCAGAGCCGATCCAGTGTGTAGTGTGAACGGCTCTGAAATGGTATTTTGACCACATGACTGTAATTAGGCAGGTGATAGGATGTATCCCTGCCTGATTACACTCTGCGGTCCCTACGGAGGATGGGAACCAGGGGGTCCCTGCGCCGGACGGGCAGATAGCGGCGGGGTCCCTGCAGAGGATGGGAACTAGTTTCTAGTTCCCATCCTCCACAGGGACCCCACCACTAATCCGGCGAAGGGACCTCCTGCGCTGCCTGGAGCCTGCAACACTCCTGCCGCAGGTCCAGCCAGCCGACTCCCGGAGCCGGTAAGTGCCGGAGCCGGCTCCCGTGGATCATGGCCTACTTCCTGCCCAGAGCCGCGGCCTCAATTTATAGCCCCCCCGGCGGAGGTGATCACCCGGGGACATCCGGTCCGCCGTGAAACGATATGGAATGTGAATGGACCCGAAACTTTATTTAAACGGTAATGTACACTTTTGAAGATGCAATGTAGAAGGGGTTTAACCCGTTTTTTTAAACATTTACAAAAACGGGTTGAAAGCAGGTTTGCAATGTGAATGCAGCATAACTTGCAGCAGCCTTTTAGTTTCGTAAGTAGAAAATGCAGCCGCACAAAATACCCACATGGCAAGAAAGGTGTTATCTTGTGTAGCATCGCTGTAGCACAGTGGTTAGTGTTGGTATTGCAAGTCTGATTAATGACCAGGGCCTACCCGCATTTTTATGAAATTTCCCCTGGGTTTTGTTTTATTTGACTATGTTTAATCTTTTAGAATTTTAGTTAAGGGTTTTCTCGGCTAACCTTGACACTCCAGCTGTTGTTGAACTACACATCCCAGCATGCCCTGCTACAGTTTTACTATTTGGCCATGCTAAAAACTGATGCAGGGCATGCTGGGGTGTGTAGTTCAACAACAGCTGGAGTGTCAAGGCTAGTCATCACTGTCCTATAGGGTTGTAAGGGGAGTCGTTTGTTGAGTCTTAGCTGATGCTAGGCAGATTTAGTACCAATCTAATCTGGTTCACCCTCCGAGACTCCCTATTTACTGTGTTGGTTCCGCACACTCAAATGAAGACCACAAGCAACAAGAATGTGGTATAATACCAGGTGGGATACCCTTGTGCCTGCAGTCACAGCTAGAGACGCCGACGGGTCCGCCAGGCCATGTTAAAAATGGAGGGTGTGTGGCCACTGGGTGGGGTGGGGCCTCCAGAGGAGGCGTGGCCACATCCCCATTGGAAATAAAATTAATGAGAAGGATAGAGCTTCTGCTGCAGCTGTCTCTCTCCCCAGCTTAGCACAGGGCACTGATCAGCACGTGCTGAGCTGAGGAGAAAGGCTGTGCTGCGGCAATAACCTGTCACCTATTTCCCCACTGCCCGGCTCCCTGCAAACGGTGGAGGGGGGAGAGGAACCCAGGCCCCTCCAGCAGACCTGGGCCCAGGAAAAAAGTACCTGTTCCCTCCTCTCTCGACGCCACTGACCACAGCATAATAAAAAACTAAAAACAAAACAAAAATAAATTTGTTTTAAACCAGCCACGCCTGTTGCCAAGTATTGGAACCAATGTTGGTACTGTCGACAATCAGTAGCACTACTAGTAACGATTCACACTAACCAGATTGCCAGTGCGAGGCCACGCCTATGTTGCCGATAAGGAAATAAAGTTGTTTTTGTCAAATCTTCAGCTAGAATAATGTATATTTTCCCTTTAAACTGCATCTCTTGAAGGACAAATAGTTTGCATCCATATAAATTACATCTTATTAATTATTCATGAGGTTCCGGCAATAAGCCGAGCTTACGTTTTGTAAATTGAACTGCAGCTGCTCCTTGTAGGGTGTAAATTCTCTGGCCAGCTCGTATCCCTCATGGTAGAAGGTAAAGAGGCCCTGGAGGAAGGCCAAAAGCTGCAAAGGTAAAAAATAAGAAAACAAGTAATGAATATTACAGACCAGAAAAAAAGTAAACGCCATCAACCACAGATTTACTACTGATAAGCAACCACTCGCAATTAATGAGAGATCATTTGTTTTAAAGGCCTTCTGCTCCAAGGTTCAATTAAGATTAAAAAAAAAAAAGTTAAATATGACTTCAACGTGAAGACGAGTCGCGGGCTATTTATCCCGCAACCAAACTGTCCTTTAATCCATGAATTCGATTTAAAAGAAAAACTGGTATTATAATTCAACATTTCGCCTCTCTAGATATCCACAAATAAATAATTTCAAGTGCTCAGTGGTTAAGGTAAAGATTTTGTTAAGACTGTAATTGTAAACCATAAATATCTCGAGTCTTCAGCCTGGTGGAGGACATATTGGTTATCTGTGAGTCGTAACGATGCCTTGCCGGAAAACAACATGCATTCGTCAAGCGGGAGGAAGGGAGGAAAGTCGCTCGATAGAAAATACCCAGCACCAATTTCTCTGTGGAATTTGCATCTTTCAAAACATGAAAGTACTTTTTTATAGACTTCACCGGGAGAGATTTATCAACGCTTGAAGACTTGGAGAGTGATAAAGTGGAGACAGATATTAACCAATCAGCACCTTACCGCCATGCCGCCATGTTACAGGCTGTGTTCGAAAAATGACAGCAGTTGATTGGTTGGTAGTATTTTCTCTCTCCACCTTATTTCCTCTACCAGTTTTGGGAAATCTCCACCAGTGTCTTAATGGCCCTTATTCTGATCGGTGCGGCCGGATCCGATTATGCGGCCAGGACCGTGCGTGCGAAACCCCGCCTTCCATACGGATCGCCAACTCCGTCCGTACGCGGTAAGAATCTGGCCGAACGGACCGCACGTGTATTTTTCACGGAATACATCTCCTCCATCTAAGGGAACCTCCCCCATCATTCGATGGTCGCAGACCATCGAATGCAGGACCGAGTGCTCCACCAGCTCCCGCAACCTCAGACCACACAGACATTTTTCCGTGCAAAAGCAGGGATCTGGGCGGGCAGCTGACATCCGGCGATGTCATATGTCCGCCCCCTACACGTGCGTCACGGCCGCATTACCATACGTACGCCCAGCGTTTGCATGGGAACGCCCATGAAATGCGGGGCGTATGCATATGGTAATGAGCCCAAATAGCCCTTCACGCCCCTCTCCACCCCCTGTTCGGAGTGTTCACATTTCATGCGGGATTTGGCCGTACGCCCCGCTCGTACATGCGCAGAGACGCCTCTGCACATGCGCAGACACAAAACATCGGCGGGCCGAACGCACGTGGATATATCCGCACCGACCAGAATAAGGGCCCATGTTATCCCATATTAATATGTTTTAATTAGCCACAATAAAAATATTAACTGATGAAAAAAAAAAGACTATGTTTTTCAGTTACACAGGGAAGTCAGACAACGACAGACCAGGAACCGGCGGAGGCAGCCATTTTGTGGGCTCGCTTATACTCATGGGAATGCAGCCTGTGATTATCCTTGGAAACACGGATATCACTAAGGCAGTAGCACAATGCAATGAAAAATCCAAGATGTGGGACCACCATGCTGATAGCAAATGTGCTGGCTTACTGGGGTGTGGACTCTAATGGCAACCATGGTTTCCACAGGCGCCTCCACAATGATTATTTTCTTGAATATTTGGCCATTCACATGATGGACTTCACGTTGCAGTTATCATCAGAGTATTTCTCACAGTGGTTAGTAAATTGTCAGCATGGCCATTGAGAGTGGGGCCTGGTTACTGTAGGGGGTGTGGCCTAATTATGAAGGGCGTGCCCCCCCATATGATGAATAAATGTGAACAAAACATGTGTGGTGCTGCTGTGGGTAAGGGTGGCAATCAATGTGATCGCTTATCCCGCACACGAGGAGACTGATTCAGTTCTGTTTTTTGCAGATGGACAAAACCATGCTGCACTGCAGTTGGGGCAGATATAACATGGGCAGACAGTTAGATTTGCCTGAGGTATAATAAAACTGAAATCTAAATTGCAGTGCAAGAATAAAGCAGCCGGTATTTACCCTGCATAGAAAAAAATAACTCCCCCCCCAATCTAAATCTCTCTGCACATGTTACATCTGCCCCACCTGCAGTGCAGCATGGTTTTGCCTATATGCAAAAACTGCCCCCCCCTTGCTAACAGGACCGAATCAGGCCCTAATAGGGCTTAGTGCGCTTATGGGGCTGATTCAGAGCCAAAGACCACATTGAGGGTGGATTTGGTATATTTCACACTTCCTATGCTCTTTAGCCGGTGCTTGTGCAAACCTGAGCGACTGTGGACGATTCAGAGCTTCCGCTTGTACCTGAGTGCAAGACACTGCATGGCAACCAGGCATTCGCCGGTAGGGAGGCCGCCTCGTGGGCAGGGAGATGGATTTGGTGGTACGGGTATGGGACGGATGCAAATGTGCGCTGACAGTAATAATAACAGCTACTATTAAAGAGCCGATGGATGGGGAAGGTGTGACTGCATGGCTGCAGCCAGCTGGGGATACAGACAAAGAGCCGCATTTAGGGGGTTATTCTGCCGATGGATGGGGAAGGTGTGACTGCATGGCTGCAGCCAGCTGGGGATACAGACAAAGAGACGCATTTAGGGGGTTATTCTGCCGATGGATGGGGAAGGTGTGACTGCATGGCTGCAGCCAGCTGGGGATATAGACAAAGAGCCGCATTTAGGGGGTTATTCTGCCGATGGATGGGGAAGGTGTGACTGCATGGCTGCAGCCAGCTGGGGATATAGACAAAGAGCCGCATTTAGGGGGTTATTCTGCCGATGGATGGGGAAGGTGTGACTACATGGCTGCAGCCAGCTGGGGATACAGACAAAGAGCCGCATTTAGGGGGTTATTCTGCCGATGGATGGGGAAGGTGTGACTGCATGGCTGCAGCCAGCTGGGGATATAGACAAAGAGCCGCATTTAGGGGGTTATTCTGCCGATGGATGGGGAAGGTGTGACTGCATGGCTGCAGCCAGCTGGGGATATAGACAAAGAGCCGCATTTAGGGGGTTATTCTGCCGATGGATGGGGAAGGTGTGACTGCATGGCTGCAGCCAGCTGGGGATATAGACAAAGAGACGCATTTAGGGGGTTATTCTGCCGATGGATGGGGAAGGTGTGACTGCATGGCTGCAGCCAGCTGGGGATATAGACAAAGAGCCGCATTTAGGGGGTTATTCTGCCGATGGATGGGGAAGGTGTGACTGCATGGCTGCAGCCAGCTGGGGATACAGACAAAGAGCCGCATTTAGGGGGTTATTCTGCCGATGGATGGGGAAGGTGTGACTGCATGGCTGCAGCCAGCTGGGGATACAGACAAAGAGCCGCATTTAGGGGGTTATTCTGCCAATGGATGGGGAAGGTGTGACTGCATGGCTGCAGCCAGCTGGGGATACAGACAAAGAGCCGCATTTAGGGGGTTATTCTGCCGATGGATGGGGAAGGTGTGACTGCATGGCTGCAGCCAGCTGGGGATACAGACAAAGAGCCGCATTTAGGGGGTTATTCTGCCGATGGATGGGGAAGGTGTGACTGCATGGCTGCAGCCAGCTGGGGATACAGACAAAGAGCCGCATTTAGGGGGTTATTCTGCCGATGGATGGGGAAGGTGTGACTGCATGGCTGCAGCCAGCTGGGGATACAGACAAGAGCCGCATTTAGGGGGTTATTCTGCCGATGGATGGGGAAGGTGTGACTGCATGGCTGCAGCCAGCTGGGGATATAGACAAAGAGCCGCATTTAGGGGGTTATTCTGGATGATTTGCTCGGAAGCAAATTCGCAACCTTGTGAGTCAACCTAAGCCGCCTTGCGAATGGTGGTACGCCGGCCCACCATTCACGCTGGGCATTCCCATATGCTAATGAGGCCGCCCGCCGCCCAATGCCCCTCTTCTTCCACCGCACGCTGAACAGACTGTTCCCAGTGGGTGCACGCACCTTGCGTATGCACACGTGCAGTAAGACAACATTGGTCCCTGTGCGAACGAAGGGCTACTGCGAACACACCTGAATAAGGTCAATATTCCCCCAGGTATGGGTCACTGGGTCGACACAATTTAGGTCGACATGCATTGGGTCGATCACTGAAGGTCGACAGGCCTTAGGTCGGCACCTGAAATAGGTCGACCTGACTAAGGTCGACAGGGTTAGAAGGTGGACACAAGCATTAGGTCGACAATGGCAATGTCGACAGTCAAAAGGTCAAAAAAGGTTTTCACTTTTTTTGTCCCAAATGTCGACATAGTAGACATGGACACCGTCAAAGTGTACTGCGTCCCCTCGCCATGCTTCAGGCACGGTGCCTTGATCTCCTGCCATGCCGTAGTGGAAGGTATGGCAGGAAATACCGCCTGTCAGCACATGTCGACTCAAAAAAACTGTGAAAAACTCACCTTTTGAAAAACCTTTTGACTGTCGACCTTGACATTGTCGACCTAAGTAGGGTCAACCTAATGACCGTATCCCACTGCATCAGCGTCTGGTTGTTGCATGCAACTTAGAATCAGGGCAACCATCGCGGACAGGGAGGTCTCCGCTCCTGGCTCCAACCTCCGACACCTGGAGAACGGCACCAGGCTGCGCAACAACAGTGCACAGGGAGGACTTCCCTACACATTGGCATGGAATACTGTGCCCTAGGGAGCAAAGATCCCATTGAGAGGACAAAGTATATATATTATATATTTATATTTTAAACAAATAGTTTTCTGTTCATATCCAACAACAAAACAAGATCAGGCACTGTACCAGCCACTAGATGGCAGCAAATTGTAGCGTAAGGAAATCCCAATCTTATGAGACTGCAATATCCATCAAATAAAACAAATGCTATTATCCTCTGCTATTTCCCAACAGGAAAGATTATGAGGGAGTTTGTTTAACCTCTTACTAGAGCGATCAACCTAGTTTATTAAAGGAATCGTCAAGTGGATCAGGCTGCCTCTCCTAAGGCAGGCCGTCTCTGTATTTGTGCGGAGTAACCGGCTACAGGCCTGGTAAACGTGTCAATCTGTTGTACCCCATAAGGAATAATGGGAGAGGGCTAAGGGGGGACAAGAGGCCTTTCTATTCATGAGTGAGCTCAATTTAGATACATGTGTAGAGAGCGCCTCCGTAGGGTCCTTGTTACATGTGAAGAGACAAGGCGGAGATCAGCAAGCAGAAATGCAAAGGCATCGGTTTATGTATGTCACGGAATAGACAGATACGGGTGCAGTTATGTTCTCATATACTTTGTACAGCTGGTTAACAGACATAATGAGCGTACTACCGTGTTTCCCCGATAATTAGACCTACCCCGAAAATAAGCCCTACCCCAGATTTTGGACATTAGTCCAAAATGAGCCCTCCCCCAAAAATAAGCCCTATTCAATTTTCAATGTATTCAGTTCCAGACAATAAATTCTAACCCCCGCTAACCTCCGCGGTATTTAGAGAGCACAGGCTTCTACAGAAGACGCTTCTGCTCCCGGTCCCAGGGATGCATTGCGGGAGGCGGCGTGACGTCGCCGCGCACGTCACGCGGCTGCAGCAGAGCACGGAGCGCTGGCGCAGCTGAGAGAGAAAGGAGTTGTGTTTAAAGGAGGCTATTACGGTAAGTTCCCTTTATTTAACGGAGGACTGGGGGCATGTTTAAAAGGAGCACTGGGGCCTGTTTTAAAGGAGGATTTGGGCATGTTTAAAAGGAGCATTGGGGCATGTTTACCGTATCAATGGGGACTGGGGTATGTCAAAGATGTCTACCATATTAAAATAAGACCTACCCCAAAAATAAGGCCTATGGTGTTTTTTGTTGGTTTAAAAAAAAATAAGACAGTGTCTTATTATCGGGGAAACACGGTAGGAGAAAAATACTGCAAAACTCGCTTTAATTGGCATTGTCACATTGGTTAAACCCCTTAAAAGTAATGTCATGCCAGTAGCGTAGCTAAACATTTTCTCCCCCCCCTGCCAAATATAATTCCGGCGCCCCCACCCAAGAGGGGGCGATGCGATGGACTACGGGTACCACCGGCTGAGCTGACAGGCAACCCAGGCAGCAGTGAGCGCTGAGATGGTCCAGCTCTGTGCATATCTAATGAGTGTATATCTAATGAGAGGGTCCCCGTCCCGTGCACACGGGGACCCGCTCATTCAATATGTACTGCACTGGATCCCCACTCATTAGATATGTACAGGGTGAGACCAGCTCAGCTCTTGCTGCTGCCTGGGTTGCCTGTCAATTTAGCCAGCGGGGCCCACCACAGACCCCGCTCCCCCCAGTCACCGCAGGGTCTGCCACATATGTAGCTACGCCACTGTGTCATGCTACTGTACCATTAAATGACTAAGTGAATATACAGTAAGCAACAAATCATGAAAGTTGAGTTGAGTCTACGGACACTAAAACCCATAAATCAATCTAACTACCCCCCTCCTGGAGATCCCATAGGGGAGGTAGAGGTGGGAGGTGAGACATAGTTGCCTACCATCCCAGTTCCTGAAGGATAATCCAGTTTCAAGCTCTTATTCCCAATGCCCTGCATTATAAATCAAATCTCCCTATTCTTTGAAAGCAACCAGGGGACCACCATGGAATTTCTGGGAAAGAACAGTGATTTGCTGTAGTCACTAGTATCACTTCTGTCTGGGTTCTTCACTTTCTGCTAACAACTCTCTGCAGATACCTGTGGGACCCCTGGCAAAATAGAACACAGCAGCTTGCCTGACCCCTGAGATCTGTGTCTTCTCATATCAGTGACCGCTGCTAGTGGTTGAGCTGTGGAATTGTGTTTTAGTAATCTTTAGTTAAACAACACAAAAAGGAAAATGCAACAAAAGGTTTAAACATAATTTTTTTACCAAGAGATAATCATTAAAGTACGAACGCACACACAGGGGATTATTCTGACCTTATTGCAGGGCTGCGAATTCATGCGTACAGCTCACAGTACACATGTGCGAGCCATCCTATGATAAAATTCAGCATTGTTTTTAATCGCTGGCCATACGCAAGTTGATTGCTGGCGTTTATGGGTTCCACCCGCCCGTTTTTTGGGAAAACGCAGGTGTTCACAGGTGCTTTAGTGTATTAGTATCAATACTCACAAAATTTTCCAACATAGGGAGGTATTCAATTAGTCCATTTTTTTTCCTATGCGGAAAAAAAAAATATTTTGACGCTGCTAATTCAATTGCGAGTGCTTTTGCTTGTTTTTTAATCATTTTTCACACATTTCTTTTAGTCCTTTTTTTCTGAAAACACCCCGCAACTTCATCCAAACATAGGTGAAAACGGCAATCCCAAATTTTCCGCTTAATCTATATTCTCCCTAAAAAAATGGCGAAAAGTGGCGATTTTTGATGCCTAGGCAAAAAATTGACACCAGTTGAATACCCCATATATACTGAGGATATATATAAATATCTTGCAACAGGCATTAAAGTGTTAATACACCCATAAGTGGAGCCTGACGCCCCCTTTTGGTGGAACATTCCCTCAACTGAATTCTACTACCAACTATAATCTCGCTGAAAAGGCAAGTATGTGGTGAGGGGAACTGGCAGAGGGAATAGTGCAGTCATGACTTATCATGGGCCCATCATTTGTATCAATGTGCAGCAGGAAAAAGGGCCACAATGATGCAATTCACTCTACTTTTATAGTTGCCTCTCCAGGAGAAGCAACACATCAAAGAGGTGGGGATGAGGCTGATGTCACCAAGCTCCACCCCCATGCCTCACCAACATCGTGCATAGAGGGTCAGTGGGCGGGGCTTAAATGACGCAAAATTATGCTATTCACGTCATTTTAGCCCCGCTTCCTTTTTCGCAGACTCGCAAATTTTGATATTTGAGTCAGCGGGGAAGCAAGCGGGAAACTTGCCCTCCTTTTCAAGGGGGTTGGGAGACAGACCTGATTTTTGGGATCTTCGGGGCCATTCCGGGAGGGTAGGCAAGTATGCATAGAATGTGACTTCTGTCTTCCTTTTCTTTCTCCTCTATTTCTGCCGTTCATCACCAAAGAATAAACAGCACACTATGGGCTTCCATAGGCAAATGCAGGAGAAGGGGGTTTCTGGTTGCCCAGAAACCCCCTCTTGGCAAGTGCCTTAAATTGTGACAACAATAGTCGGTATGTAATATGATCAATAGAGCTGCCACCACATCATGCAGTGTAAGGGACAGAGCAGAGCTGCTGCACATGCCCAGTGTACCAGCTTCTTCTACCACATTTACTGCATGTGTGGATCTGAGCCCTCAAACATCGCAATGGACCAGAGAGCAGCTGCCAGGGTGAAGTCCGTTCCCCTGGAGCACACACTCAGGACAGCGGGCTGGGGTGGAGATGGGAGTCGGGCAGTCCCATTAGCATAAGGGAATGCCCAGCACTGGATGTCAGCTGCCCACCCATTTCCGTCCAAGCGTGGACGCATATGTAGGTGACTTGAAAGTCACTTTTCTGTCTGTGACCATCAAATGATGTGGGTGTTCCTCGCAGCATGCGAATGGATGTTTATGTTAAACAGCCATGCACAGCCTGTGCGTAGGGACACATGATCATACCTCCCAACTTTTGGCCTGAAGAAATAGGGACCTTCGCCGCACGAGCGCCCGAAAAGGGGGCGGGGCGTATGCAAATGAGGGCGCAGCTTATGCTAATTAGCCGCAACCTCATTTTCATACAAGAATAGACGCTGTGCGCATGCGCACAGCGTCTATTCTACTAGATTGGGGGGTCTCCCAACTGCCACCCCCCGCAGCGGGACAATGCCTGCCGCGGGTGGGACAGCGGGACAGGACCCGAAAATCGGGACTGTCCCTCTAAAATCGTGACAGTTGGGAGGTATGCATGATGCAAAGGGGGGAGGGGGCGAATTGCAGCCTTGCAGAACCAGAATAACCCCCATAATGCAGCGATCTGATTGACTTCAATATTTCATTTGATTCATTAAAACAAGAACTAAACATGCAGCACAGTACTTACTATTATTGAAAAAAAATGGTTAAAATGTAATAAACATAAAATTAAAACACAAAACATTTAATTTCCATACAACTAAAACTGGCCTGTTATAGGGAATAGTCACTGGGGAGTTCTGTCACCCGTACAGAGGCCTGACATAAGTTATTGACCATTTTAACATCTCCCAGTTTCCTTAACTTTACACTTTATCAAGGTTTGGCCACTGGAGGCTGCTACAAGCCTAATGTTGGATCTGCATTTACAGAATATGCTCCATTACAGTCAGTCATTTTTTCAGCAGCTCATTATATACCACTGTAAGATGTAAATCCACAAAAACAATCGTTATGTCAAAAATCAACTTTTTTTATTTTGATAAAATGTCAAGACTATAATTAGGAGGAACAAATGAACATGTAAAGGTAAGGCGTAACTGAAACCAATTACAGCAAACAATCCCCCCCCCCCCCCCCCCCAAAAAAAAATAAAAATAATGTTCTAATTACTGTGATAGACACATGGAACAAACAGGAGGTGTAAGCGAATGACTCTGACACAACAAGCAATGTCTCTTGTGCAATGTTCACACTTATAAAGAACAGTACAAGAGAAGCATGATTCATCTTACTGACCTAGATAGGGGAGCAAACAATGTGCTGTTTTAGGGGCACATATGAGGAACCGTGCAAGTCAAGTCTAATGGTGCCCATACACATATACGATTGTATGTGATGCGATGTCCCGTCGCATCTGATCGCATCTTAGGGTGCCAAAGTGCTTTTTCTCCAGCACCCGATGTAGCATGCCACATAGGGTGCTGGAAGAGCACTGGCATCGGTGTAGCGCAGTGCTGTGCAGGAGGTCTGGCAGACAGCGGGGGTCAGTGACGGTGGCAGAATTTAAAAAAAGCCAGTACGGATGGTGTAATGGTAGCATTACTGTCTGACAGCACTGAGGTCATGGGTTCGAATCCCACCATGGCTCTAACCGTGCAGAGTTTGTATATGCGTGGGTTTCCTCCGGGTACTCCAGTTTCCTCCCACAATCCAAACATATACAGGTAGGCTAATTGGCTCCCAACAAATTAACCCTAGAATGTCTGTGTGTGCGTCTACATGTGGTAGGGAATATAGATTGTAAGCTCCGCTGGGGCAGGGACTGATGTGACTGTTCAAATAGTCTCTGTAAAGCGCTGCGGAATATGTGTGCGCTATATAAGAAACTGTTAATAAATAAAATAAATTATATTCTTCCCTGCACGCCCTAGTGGATGGTAGGGCATGAAACACCGCCTGTCGGCTCCCCCCCCCCCCCAAAAAAAAAGTGAAAAACCCATGTTGATCTTTAGAAGACAAACACAGCCCTAAATGAGACCTGGGGCCAAATGTAACAGAATGCGATTTTTAGACATGTGCGATTTTTTGGTCAAAAGTGCTAAAAATCACACTTTTTCCAAAAATCGTACATTGTTACCGTGAACAAAAAAAGTTGCACATATAAAATCGCAAATGCAGTCTCGCAGACTGCATCTGGCTTCATAGGCAGAGAACAGTGGCGGATTTTACCGGGTGGGGGGGCTGCAGCCCTGCAGCCCATAGGTAAAAACCGCCACTTTGGTATGGAATTTTATGAGAATTTGTGTAAGAACGTACAGTGTAGCCATCGGCAAACCTCACAAATGAACTAACCACTGCAAGATTTTCCTCATTTAAATTCCAGTTTCATTTCCAGTTGCCAAGGAAAGTATCAATCCCTTCAGTGCTAAGGAAGAGAGAGACTTGCCTTCACATAAAATGCTGAGAACAATGACAGCACCGCTCATCTTCCACACTGCTGGGAATCAGAACAGCTGTCCCACAAGGTAAGTATTCATGCATACTGATGTTATTATAAATGTCCATGTACAGTACAGGAATCACTAAGAATATGGTGATGGTAGCCATTTTCCTGGAGATAAGCGCATGCACAGTACAGAAGTCACTAGAAAGAATACAGTGAAAGGTGACATTTTCCCAGAGATATGTCCATGCACAGCACCGAAATCACCAAGAATATGGTGATGGCAGCCATTTTCCTGGAGATAAGCGCATGCACAGTACAGAAGTCACTAGTAAGAATACAGTGAAAGGTGCCAATTTCCCAGAGATATGTCCATGCACAGCACCGAAATCACTAAGAATATGGTGATGGGTGCCATTTTCCCGGAGATATGTTCATGCACAGTACAGAAATCAATAAGGGCCACATATATTAAGCCTTATCAAGTGATAAATTGGAGAGTGATAAGCCACCAATCAGCCCCTAACTGTCATTAATTAAACATAGCCTGCAACATGACAGTTGGGGGCCAATTGGCTGGCACTTTATCACTCTCCATTTTATCACTTTTCAAGTTTAGTACATCTGGCATAAAGAATATGGTGATAGACACCATTTCCCAGAGATATGTCCATTCACAGTATGGGTATCACTAAGAATATGGTGATGGAATGCTCCCCATGTTCCTACAGATAAGAGCTTGCACAGTACAGAAATCACTAAGAATATGGTAAAGGGTGCCATTTTTCAAGAGATAAACACATGCACAGTACAGAAATTCTTAAGAAGATGGTAAAGGGCGCCATTTTCCAAGAGATTATCACATGCACAGTACAGAAATCCTTAAGAATATGGTGAAGGGCGCCACTTTCCCAAATAAGCACATGCACAGTACAGAAATCCTTAAGAATATGGTGAAGGGCACCACTTTCCCAAATACGTACATGCACAGTAGAGAAATGACTAAGAATACGGTGATGGGTGCCATTTTCCCGGAGATCTGTCCATTCACAGTATGCACAGTTTTGCTATAGGTGCAATGCGGACAGGTTTCCTTGACATTCTTTACAAGCAGATCACTCCCATGAAACAAAAATAAACAGATCACTGGTAAATGCACTGGTGCAGGATTTAATGCCCGGGCGCTTCTCTTTAACTTGTTTATTATTGACCTTGAGCTAGTCATTGAGAGCAAAGACTTCATTCTGCTGATGGCACTAAATTATGCAAGGTTATAAAATCAGAGCACACTGTAATTTCTCCACAGAAGGAGTTGGATAAACTGGAGGTTTGGGCAGGAACATGACGGATGACTTGCACTGTTATGCATTTTAAATCTGAAGGAAGGAGGTTGGTGCACCAGAGAGAACAGATGCATGAAAAAGACAAAGATCTTCCATATTGTTAAATCTAATTCCCCCATGTTGACGCTGCTGTACTGGAACTTTGTTTCTTATTTTATCTGCTCTGCAAATCTTTCATCTAACCACTAACAAATAAGAGAGCTCTACAAAACTTTTCTCCTCATTATGCATTTCTAACTACATTTAAAAAGAAGCAAATACAGATGTTCCCTCATACACTAAAGGCCTCCATACATTAGGCCGCTTGTCCAGAGGACAAGTCGGACCTAATTTCCCCTGAGCTCCACCGGCAGCTGCGCGAGAGAGCGCACTACGATTTGGCAATTTTTACATGGGCTTTACCGCGGCACACGCCTACGAATCGGACCAACACATCGTGGGTGCAGGTGATGGGTCAGATTCGACAGATTGAACCTGCAGCAGGTTCAATCCGTAGAGTCCGACCCAATGGGCACGGGACTGCGCATCGGGTTGGATGGGATGTCAAACTCATCCAATTTGGGCCCATTTCTCGGCCCGATCCGTCTGAATTAAGCAAAATCATCCCAAATCAGATAAGTGTATGGGCACCTTAAAAAATAGTGATATTGCCCATAGTAACCAATCAGATTCTGTCTCATTTTCTAGGATGCAATAGAGAAAGGATAGACAGAATATGATTGGTTGCCATGGGCAACATCACCTCAGAGACGAAAAGGACGCTCAGAACAAGCTGAGTTCCATGAGATGTGGCATGCCAAGCAAGGATGATTGGTGCGACTGCAGTTACAGTGTATGAGGACACATATGATATGTAGCCGTGTTTGGCGCCACAGACTTCTGAGACATAGCCGCGTCACAGACTATTTCACAAGATATGCCTCTTAGTTACATTGCTGATGTGACAAAATATAAGTGGCAGGGTACCCTGGACACTGGCTATGGCATGACATGCAGCTGTAATGCACGACACAGAAGTGTAAGAAGGTAAAGGAGGGAGCTCCTATAAGATTGAACAGCACAGCACCGTGCTATGCCTTCTCTGTGACTTTATACCAATTTATTTGCAAATTGCGTCCCCCTCCTGGCCCCCTGGGAAGGTGGGCAAGTCTCCCATATCGCCACCGCACCTCCCTTCCTCACTGCATAAAATTCTGAAATTTGCAGGTCCGTGGGGAGGGGCTAAAATGACGCGAATCGCATCATTTTAGCTCCTCCCCCAATCTGCGGACCCGTGAATTGTAGAGGCTGACTGTAATGGGGGCGGAGCTTGGTAACGTCAGCCTAATCCCGCCCCCCCCCCCTTTCCACCCCCTTCCAGGGTTCTCCTACAGAGGAGTGAAGGATAGAAAGCAGGTATGCTCCCATGTCTACTTGCGGCTGAATGACAACTGGGTCATGCATACAGACACAGGCCTGGTTTCATTTACAGTATCTCCAGCCCTGAATGTCGTTAATAACTATCTGAGGTTTACTACGAAAGATTATAAAACAGACAAGTGGAAGTGTCACCTACAGTAACCAGATTCTGTTCATGTTCTCAGATGCAATAGAGACATTTCAGATGCAGGGCGGGATTCTCTATACCAGAAATGTGGTAAAAATCCCTTTATCTGGGTTTTTACCGCATGTCTGTATTCTCTAACCCCCCCTCCGCAGTGTCAGCGCTGTGAAAGGAATCGCCAGCAAAAGCCGGCGATTCCCTGCAGAAGCCTATGGGTTTCATACCGAAGTTGTTCACCACACACTGCCAAACTTAGGCAAAAGTTCACATTACATTATAAATTGCTCTGTAATCACTAATGTCAACATTTCATTTTTGGATCTGTTTCTTGTTACAAGGTCAGGCTTTTTAATGTATTTATTCAATATAACAGTTTCCAGCATTTACAGCACAATCCTGGCCACTGTAATAGTGCCACGTTGCCAGCTTTCTTTCAGTAAAGGCTGATACTGTAGAAACGGCGCCTGGCGGTATTAAATACCCATTTATTATTCTCAGAATACATATGCATCACACATGCATCTATTATTTAGTTTCATGTACAAGAAAACCCCACCTTTACTAAAGATGAATTGTATATTACACCAAATGTTCACAATACAGTCCTGGCAAAGTCATACTTGCCGACACTGAAACAAGGGTAATCTCCCAGACTCCCCTGAGTGCCTGGCAATCTCCCTGAGAATGAGCCAGGTGTGTGTAGCACGTTGATGATGTCATCACTATCCACTGCTGCACAGAAATACTTGCCTCCACTCCTGCAAGTACCAGGAGAATCTGTTTTTTTCATGCAGTCCCCCCCGCATCCATGGAAGAGTGGGCAGGTCTGCATCCCACTCGCTTCCTAGTTTAGTGGACAGGATAAGGAGATTTTACAGCAGGATTGCCTACTTTTAAAGTCTCCTCTCCGGGCCTGATGTAGACGTCATCAAGCCACGCCCCCGGTACTGCAAATCCTGTGATTTGTGGGTCTTGGGGGAGGGGTCGGGGCTAAATGATGAAGATTGCATCTTTACCCCACCCCTCCCCCTGAAGATCCACAAATCACTGTAATTTACTGCGGCAGGGGGTTTCCAGCAGTATCCAGAAGGGTTGCCCACCTTTCCGGGAGGCCCGGGAGGGGGACCCGATTTTCTGGAGCCTGCCGGTCAATGGCATTCTAGCAAGAGGCCATCGATGGTTACCAAACTACAGTATGCAATGGATAACCATTGATAGTTTCATCAACTGGTGGTAATCCAATGCTTTTTGACTGACTGGCCCTTGAGCAAATCAGAACGTATTAGCGGTCTTCATATGTGTCATGGCCGAAGCATGACGAGCGCAGCGCGCCCCGCGAGGGGACGTGGAATACATGTTAAGTAATCCGCAGCCACTCGCCATGCTTCGGGCTTGTATGTCGCGTCTGCTCGCCATGCTTCGGGCTCGCTGCGCTCGCCACACTATATAAATTCAACTCCACGCCAACGTGGATAGTGGGGGTATCAAAAGGTCAGAGGACGCGTAACGCCGCCGCTTGCCACGCTTCGGGTTGGCATTGATCGTGGCGTGGCGTTAACAATGGGGGGGCATTTCACATAATTACCCATCAGGGTGGTTATACAATTAAAAATGGGGTCTGGGGGGCATTTAACAATGGACCCAATGTAAAATCGGGTCTCAGGGACCATTTAGCATTGGATCCAATGTAAAAATTGGGTTGATCACATGCGATCTGGTCGCATGCGATTTGGTCGCATGCGATGCGACCGATTTTTTCCGACCCGATGAAAAAAATCGGGTCCCATCGCATCTGATTGCATGCCTTAAGTTAAGGCATGCAATCAAAAAATCGGGCGCCCAGATATTACACAAGTACCATTTTTTTAATATAATATTCAGTTATGCTGTCCCATCAATGGGGGAAAACCATCTGATTCTCTCCCACCGATGGCAAAAGTATCCAACATTGATCATAAGCCATCGATGATGTGTCCATCCCTAGGCATACATTGATGAAGTCCAGCCATATCTACTAGCTACGCCGTTCTACAGCCCAGACATTTTTTGCTTTGGGTCCAGTGAATAAATAAATGAAATAGTTGCAGCGTCTCCTCCTAAATAAATGAAATAGTTGCAGCGTCTCCTCAGATAAATTTGCCAGGATAGAACTTCCTCTCCATCTCTCTACCTTCCTATCTCTCTACCTCCCCAGACGCAGGCCTACAGTAATTGTACTTAATGCTAAATCCGATCCTGTCTGTAGGTAATAACATTTCTGAGACGCATCGCTGCCTTTTCAAATCAGGTTTTAGGCAAAATCACAGTGACAGCTTTGACTTAAGTGTGTACAGATTTCTTTATACAATGCCACTCAAGATTTACGTAGGCAACTTTAAAATAAAAGGGATTAATAAAAACAAGCTTTTGAGATTAAACAAAGACACATAAGGAAGATAACCCTTTTTTAAAGATCTTACAATCTATTTAATGGTTTGGAAAAAAATAGTTTCCACATTAGAAAAAACAGTCCTGGGATTATTGGAAAAATTATTTTCTCGAATGTTTGGAAAGCAAGTGTTCCTCTCATACTGATGATGTCATATATTACCAACTGGCCTATGATGTCATTGTAGCAAGGGAGCAGTTTAAAAAAAATGATTGTTAGCACAAGGGGACATAAGCACTGGTTAGTGGGAGTGGGTGAGCTATATGGGGTGATTGGCAGTATGCCTTTTGAGGTATATACTACCGGATACAAGGGGGTAGGTATTTGAATGAAGGAGGTTTTATAATTGGCTGTTTAAGGGAGTGTTCTTCCTCTTTCCAGTTGAAGTTAGTTTAAAGTCAGGCTTGCTGAGGTTTTAAGACAAAGCCGTCAATGGCAGGTGAATTATTTTCTGCAGCTAATGATTGGTGGCTAGAACATTCTCAGCAGATTGGAAGAATGATTATGGTTTGTTAAAGGGAAACGTCAAATCACCTGATAGATAAAGAAGTGATATTAGTGCCAAATATTCGGTATCATACCTTACTATATTAACTAGTTCAACCTTACATCTCCACTTTTAATCGTTATGCCCCGAGTTGGGAATTCCAATGATGGCTTTGTGGGTAATGTCGGAATCCCAGCTTCGATTTTCCAACTGCCGGCATCCTGACCGCCGGTATGCTATCCATATCCCTATACTTCTATCATTCAACTAGTGCAGACTTCCTTCAAGAAAAGTCCCATCTTCAACTATTCATTTAAATGGAAGCAATATGAATACTGATTTAAGAGCAGATTTAACCACAAGTGATATACTTATCACGCGTTACTAATGATAGATGGTGCTCCAGCCATTCAGCTCCGGTCATTTTTCAAGCACATGACAGTAGCTGATTGGCTGGAGCACTAGCTTAAATTTGTAATGAGAAATAACACAATATCGTTCATTGTTAACCCGGCCCCTTAGGTGAGAAGCAAATAGGAGATGCATTCTGCAATAGTGTCTGTTCTATACTGTTAAGTAACATTGGGGCAGATGTATTAAGCCGGGTGAAGAGATAAACTGGAGATAAAGTGGAAGTAGATAATGCACCGGCCAATCATCTCCCAACTGTCATATTTCAAACAAAGCTGATTGGCCGGTGCGTTATAACTATTAATTTACACATCAAAGCATAAATGTGTCTAAAGTAGATTGCAGCATCCAAGAGATGTGAACTACAATTCCCAGACTCCTTTGCAGCATCTGAACACGGCTGTCTGTAAAGTAGACACACACACATAACAGATGAGAACGAGGTGACTATCCGCGGAATCTGAGGATGACATTTGCTATAGCTGCCAGTAGCTGCACTCTTTGATCCAGACAAAAGTGAACTAATGACTGTGGCATATTAAAAGGTTAAGTGCTGGAATCCAGATGACAGATACATGTGAGAGACAATCTTCCTACTATACCCTCCCACTAATCTTAACCTTTTTCCAGGAACCTCTCCCTTTCTATAGAAGGCTCTAAGCAGTCGGTGAATGTCAACCTTGTACTTAGCGCAGATTGGAAACCCACATGTAGAGCCACCAGAATCCCTAACAAAGCGAAGGTATTTGTTAATATGCTTAGGAATGAAGCCACGGAATAGCACAACCCTGATCCAAATATGTTTACAGCAGAAAACTATTTAACATTCAATGAAAACTGTGTTTTCATGGTGAAACAAACTTCAATTTCTCCCTGCAAAATATAATTTCACCAGTGTACAATAATGTACAAGCTTTGTAAGGTGTGTCTGACTGAGGTGTTGTGATGCTGTAGCCACTTCCTGCTCGTCACTTGTTATTCCATTATATTAACGGGAAAGGAAAGAGGATGCTGCCTTCGCGAGCCACGCCTACCGTTTCCGTCACTCTGTTGACACGCCCAGTCTCCAGTGAATAGGCGCTGTGCGCATGTTGATAAGTGATGTGTGAAGACAGGGCTGCATGCGACATGGGCAGTGACATGATGTGAGGAGGGGAATGGGGGCAGAGGAAGCCACAGACCAATAATGCTTTTAGACCGCAAATGCAGGGTCGCATCGGGACTTTGAAACGGGTCAGTCCCAGTGCGACCCTGCATGTGCAGTCTGTTCAGATTGCATAAGCGAATCGGCAATATTGCCAGTTCGACAATGTCATGTGGGGGTGTGGATCGTCATCGGAGGAGGAGGAGCGCTTAGAGTTGGTGCTGCTCCAAGCGCTGCCTCCTCCATAGTGTGAATGGGAAACACGTCGCTCGACAGCAACACGGCAACGAACCAGTAAGAACCCTTCTTTTTACCCAGTTGGTACAGCCGGTTAGCTGTAACCAGTAACCCCTTTCACATCGCGCCAATTACAGAGTCGAACCGGCAAGAAACCGGCATGATCCAGGTAATTTTGTGCGATGTGAAAGAGGTATAATAGTTATATTGGGGAAGAGCAGAGACCTACGGCAGCACATAGTATATCTACTATGATCCCCAGAGGTGGCGACGACCCCCATCGGCACCCAGAGGCGGCACCCGCCCAGGATAGGGGAAAGATCAGGCCTGCAGGCCCCAGCCGCTGTCCCCCAACATCAGCAGATGCAGGGGCCCTCTATGCTGTGGCGCCCCCCCCCCCAGGGAGGAGGTATGATTAGACTATAGGGGGCAGCGGCGTGGAACTCAGCCCAGGGAGGGCCCAACTCCACAGGCCTCAGTGACTTTCTCCCCGCTGGTTCTCCTACAGGAAGTTGGCACCACAAATGGCTGCCTGGGATCTGTGCACTCAGCCATATGTAACCTCATGTCCCCTGTGTGATAACTGTAATGTCTCTGCTGTAACTGTGCTGTCTTTGCCCATAATGTTACCTACCTGGCTGCAGCAATGACCAGTGGCGCCGCGCAGCTCGGCAGGTATGTGTTCCCTGTGTGATACTGTACTGTCCCTGCTTATATCATTACCTACCTGGCTGCTGCAGCGACCAGTGGCGCCGCTGATGGCTGCCGAGGCGCTGTGCTGCTCGGCGGGCATGTGGTCCCCGCATGTAATGTCTCAATGTAACGTATGCAATGCCTCCCCCCTCTCATCCCCGCATGTAATGTCTCAATGTAATGTATGCAATGCCTCCCCCCTCTCATCCCTGCTTGATGCTGCACCGTAAATCCACAAAAAATTCCTTGCACAAGCATTCATGGCCAATAAAGTTTATTCTTTTCTATTCTATGGGTGGTTTTACACCACTGATGGTGGGAAAGTATCTGGATCAATATTGGGCCTATACCATTGACAAAACAATGGCCAACGGCCATTCGTAGTCCCAAGACCAGTTCTAGGCTGCCATCTAGTCAACATCGGGCATAGACCATCAATGTTTTTGAAATTAAAATGGATGACGACTATCCTTAGTCCTAAGTTTAGTTCTAGGCTGCCAGTGTAGCCAAAGGAAAGGTGTCCAAAACCAAAAATTGGGGGCACATCAAATATATGGTCATTAAGGCTTTATGAAAACTCAGACTAACCACAAAGGCTACCAAGGTTTATAAGGAAGATACAGATAGAACCCCTCCCATTATTGCGGTGCTGGTGATAGAATCGCCAGCCCTTGCCAGCCTCCGGGCCCCGACATCCGTTGGAAGGGGGTGCGCGCAAGAGATGCTTGCGGCCCCGTTCTGACGAAGCTCCCCGCTGCCGCCTCCACTTCGCTGTTTCCCCAACACCTCTAAGCACCGCCCCACCCCCCCACACACACATTGACCGTCTCCCGGAAGCAAAGAGGGGCAGGGTTTCCGCCGCAGAGTGATTGCGACGGGCGTGCGCGTGAGATGCTCACGCGTCACAGTCTGGTGGAGTTCCTCTCAGCCAACGCTCACCAGCGGGGACATTATGGCGAGCGATGGAGCTGAATGAGAGGGGCTTCATCTGTACCACAAATGTCCTTGCCAGAGAACTTTTATGAAAATTTTTATTTTCTAAGACTATACATGCATGATATCAAATGTGCTTATGTGGGAACCAATTAATAGTACATTAATACGTACAGAAATATTACCCATCCCATTGCAGCCAACCAGTCTCTGTATTTTTTCTAGTATACTTTAGAAAAATTAATAGAAACAACTAACAATACAGAACCTGTCTATTTTGCGAAGCAGTTAGGTACTGATCTATATAAGCCCATTACAGCCATACTCCCTTTCCCAGTTGGAGTATTGGGAATTAGGTCTGAAGCCTCTGGGAAATCTGTTTAGTTAACCAACATTAAATTGCAGACTGACGCTGTTCTTGTGTGATGCCAGGTAAGGCTGAAGGTAATTCGGACCTTTCGGACTGTAAATTATAAATCTGAACTGTGTCTTTTCGTTTACAGAATCAACATTTAGGGGGAAATTTACTAAAGGAAATTTGTAAAAAATAGGTGTATTTGTATCCAGAAATACACTTATTTTTGACATTTACTATCCCGAAACTACGGCAATTCGTATTCGTATTGATAGCACATCAATACGAATACGAATTTACGTATTTTCGGGATAGTAAATGTCAAAAATAAGTGTATTTCTGGATACAAATACACCTATTTTTTTTTTACAAATTTCCTTTAGTAAATTCCCCCCTTATTTTCTTTTACCTATGAAATTGTAATCAGTTAGAAAACTATTTTTTTTTTAATTTACCCACATTCTAGACATCATAATGTTTCGTTCCTGTTTTGCCACATTTGAAACAATGAAATAACTTCAGCTGAAAGTTATGCTTTTATCAAATTAAATTTTTCTTATTGCAATACCTTCTCATAACCTGAAGATGTCACTGTTAGCATAGCTGTCTATGAAGACTAACATAACTAGAAAAAAAACTGATATTAAAAATACAGAAGGCAATGATATCAGCTAAATACCGCATTTTTCTAACCAATTAGTTATACATTTATGGAGATGCATTTACATTTAATACAACATACACACTTAGGAAATATGCTAATGACCTTGAGTTTACTTGTTTTATAGCTTAACTGTGATTTATCGAGAAAGACTAATGATAATAATTCTATAGATAAAATAATTAAAGTACAGTACATGAAGCAGAATACACAATGATCATTATGTATTTAATGTGTCTTTTGTAAAGAAAACAATATGTATAATAATATTTAAGATAACATCTTTTGCACAGTAAAGCGAAACTCAAATCTCAGTCTCAAGGTGCCTACACACGGAACGATTTGACGAATAATGTGGGCGTTCCCAATCGAGGGGAACGACCAATTGTTCAAATTGTTCCGTGCATCGTTAACGATGCGTGTACCTGACAATCTTCAACGATGGTCTATGATCTTCCCTGCACGCAGGGAGATCATAGACCAATCCTTTGTGAAGTGTATAAAATTGTTCCGTGCAGGGGCTGGCTGGCAACTTTTAGCCAAGGGGGCAAGTCCAGAGCACTGGCCCATAATCTGCCAACTTTACAGCAGACGGAATGCTTTTGCGCGCCTTCGAAAATTAGGGGCGTGGCCTATCATAAGGGGATGTGGCCTGTACCATGATTGTATTGTCTACCTGCAGATTGCACATTTTAGCGAACCTTGTAATACCCATTACACATAAAGCCACGTGCCGTAATGCCAATTACACATTATGCTGAACACCATGATGCCAGTTACACATTACGCCCAAAACTGCGATGCTAATTACTCAATACACCGCACACTGTGATGCTAATTACACATTATGCCGCACACCTTAATGCCCATTACACCCCATACTGTGATGGCAATTACCCAATGCTCTCCACACCGTAATGCCCATTACGCCCCATACCATGATGCCCATTACACTGCACAATGTGATGTCCACAGTGCCAGATATGCCCCCACAGTGCCAGATATTCCGCCACAGTGCCAAATACACATATGCCCCCACAGTGCCAGATATGCCCCCACAGAGTGCCAGATATTCCGCCACAGTGCCAAATACACATATGCCCCCACAGTGCCAGATATGCCCCCAGAGTGCCAGAGGCACATATGCCCCCACAGAGTGCCAGAGGCACATATGCCCCCACAGAGTGCCAGAGGCACATAAGCCCCCACAGAGTGCCAGAGGCACATACGCCCCCACAGAGTGCCAGAGGCACATATGCCCCCACAGAGTGCCAGAGGCACATATGCCCCCACAGAGTGCCAGAGGCACATATGCCCCCACAGAGTGCCAGAAACACATATGCTGCAGGCAGGGGGGGGGGGAGCGCTTACCCACCCACTGGCTGCGGGCCGCGCTGGATCAGCTCAGTGCAGGAGGCCGGCGGCCATTTTCCTGTAGCCGCGGCCGTGTTCTGGAAGCCGCGGCCAGCACAGGAGGGCTGGAGAAGCTGATCCAGCGCGGCCCGCAGCCAGTGGGTGGGTAAGCGGCCCGGGGGGTATATGGCACTCTGCCCCCCGGCCCAGCCCGCTCCTGGTTCCGTGTGTACGCACGACAAACAATTTGATACGCTCGTGAATGATGTTGGAACGCTTCCGGCCACATTTAAATCAATGGTTGAATCAAAATGAAAGCTAGCCATATATTAGGACGATTTCATTCCAACCAGCCAACTAGTTGTCACTGCCTACTTTAGTGACTCTCCTCTGTCAGGAAGAGCCAGTACTGCTATTCTGCTACCATTTCTCACCCGCCACCCTGGTGTATTCCTCCAGTACACCTCGTCTGCTGACAGAATATCTGGCATTGTTCAAACTATCCAAGTACCCAGCAGCAGGTACTGCCTTGTCATTATCAGTTAGAGAGCGGACAACACCTCCCCCGAGACCTCCACTCCCGTGACGTCAGCTGTCCTCCCAGGTCCGGGATATGCAACTAATATACCATGTTCTGCTCTCCCCCACAGCATCTGCTCCATTCAGCATTTTCCTGGCTTACCATCTGGGCCGGTGCTAGGGTGTCCGGCGCCCTCCTGCAAACCATTAATTTTGCACCCTTTCACATTGCCATTGCAACAAGCTGCAGCCCGATTGTGGGAGTGTATGCAACATGCGTTCCTATGGAGGATCTCGGGTGCATGTACATGTATGCATACACCAAAATGTTGCAGGCACTAAAGGTTCCCATACACGCTGCGAGAATTGCATAAGTTATGGGCTAGATCGCATTGCATCACACGGCATGCATGCAATGTGTGTGCGATGCGATCCGAAAGCAGTACAAAAAGTATGAGCAGAACATATTTTTTGTACTATGCGATGCGATGCCCGCAGGAGCGCACATCGCATTGCACGCTGCTATAGCAGCGTGTATGGCCACCTTTAGGCACATAACTCAGCCCATTATTTAAAAAGTGTCTAAATTTATATAAAAAAATCTACATTTATTAAAAAATTTGTTATAAACATGTATAATAAAAGACTCACTGTTCTTTTGCTGTTTAACTCTTGTGCAGTCCCTCCTCTTCTATCTGCGCAGGCAGGACACTGAGGACGCCATTACACCCCACTCGTGACGTGACGCAAGGGGGAAAGGAAGGCGGAGATGGAAGAGATGGAAGAAGAGGGGAGGAGATAGAGGGGGCAGAGTGTTGAGGACTGGCAGTGGCACTGGCACAGCACACTGAGAAGAGGGAAGGAAGGGGAGGCGGCGCTGCTGCCTGTTCGTCATTTGATTGACAGCTGACAGGTGCAGGGAGCAATGGGTAGGGGGTGGATCCGGACATGACATGTCATCCAGGCATTCACAGACAGCGCTTCATGCCTCAGAGCAAGTGTCTGTGAGGAAGAGGGGGCAGGTCGCAGGAGGAGGACAGTGTGTGCGTGGTGCAGGGAGCAGCTCAGCCTCTACATACTGCCGCCCGCTGTCAGACAGGCGCTGTGGGTGGCGTGCAGGCTGTGTGCACATTCGGGTGCAGGGAGCAGCTCTATATACTGCCACCCGCCCGCTGTCAGACAGGGGCTGCGGGCGGCGTGCAAGAGGCAGTGACAGTGAGGGCTGAGGCAGCTTTAGCAGAGCAGGGAGGGAGACAGCGCCTTTTCAGCATGGCGCCTCCCTGCTTTGCAGGAGCTGCTGAGTGGGTAGCGCCGGCCCTGCTTACCATCATCTGCAACATTGATCAATCGCCTGCCTTACCATCACCTGCGCCCAGCATCTGCCCTATCATTCATCATCACCGTAACCCCCTCTAGTATGTCACCCCGGTATCTGTCATCTGGATATTTACTCCTCATTGCTCCTGTCACATCATGAATTTCCTCCCTTCTGACCTGTTGGGGAGCCCTCAGTTGTCCCTCACCTTCCAGGTGTTCATCTCTGGTGCCTTTATCTCATCCCATTTTGGGACAGGTGTCCAGCTTATTTTTGTTGAACAAGTCATACTGACTCAGCTGAAGAACCCCCGAAACAACTGAAGAACCCCCACCCCATGTCCTGTCCAAATCAGTGGCCATCGGGGTAGAGATTCAGCACTGAGTCAGTGCACCCCAACAGGGCCGCCGGCAGGGGGGTGCCCTGGATACAGCTGTTCCGAGCCTCGGCCTCTGGAGGGGCCTGGGCAGCTGCCCACAGACCCCTGCACCCAGCGCCGGTGGCAAGGCACGCACAATACACAGTGCAGCCTGCAGAGCGCTGAGCCTAGGACACGGAGGGGCTCGGCGCTCTGCAGGCTGCACTGTGCAGTGTGCGCGCCGGACCTGACTGTGGACACTGAAGGAGCTGGAGGACGGTGCGCGACGTGGGTGATGGTAAGTAATGGGGGTAGGGGGAGGCGGGGTGCTGTCATGCAGGGGGGGGGGATGGGCGGCGGAGGTATGGCGCTGTGCCGCTGGGGGCCCGGACTGTAGGTCAGTCCCGGGGCCCCAACATTTCTAGTGGCGGCCCTGCACCCCAATATTTATGCCATTTAAGATCTCACTGAGCGAGTCGATGACTTTGCCCTGCAGAACCAGATCTACGAGCATGTCATCTCTACTGAGTGAGATAAGGGAATGTGACGTCTGGAAGTAACACTGGGTCTTTTACTGCCTCTGTGTCTCAGCCGTTACTGATAACACAGTATATAACAATGACATGTATGAAAACAGCACATCATATCTGTATAGTACATGTCACCTGCGTACTTGGCAATGAAGGAATTATTTTATACTGAGGCTTAAGTAAAACCAACCCAAAAAAAGTTATTGTAATCCGCCATGCCACTGACTGTGAAACACGTCAGCACAATAATAGTTGTCTAAGGCTGCTGCCCAGAATGTAGATCTGACACGTGTTAAAATCCTCAGCTCAAGATGCTATTTTGTGCTTTACACTAATCCAAAGTGCCTGAGGTGATACTAACTGTTCTATCAAAGAGACATTATTCGTGCTTTGAAAGCCTGATTAGCAAAAGTTTGTATGTGATACGGGAGCAACTCAGCGCTGAACAGTTACTTCTCTGCTCATATTTCTGTCAGCATCTGTAAATATTGGCACTGTGCGTGGCAAGAGGCACCCACAACAACATATTGGTACCACTTAGCAGTACATGGGGCCTATACAGCTGTAGATTCCTCTGGCATTATTGTGAGCATAAAAACTGCAAAGCTGGAGCTTGATGGAATGGGCCTAAGTAGCTGCATACAAGCAGTCCGAGTCCAATGTCAAGTGGTGCAGTGGTGGATCCAGGGGGGGGGGGGGGAGCACAGTCCAAAATTCAAATGGGTAGAAACACCAACTGCCAGTGAGTCAGCTTGGAATGTCAGTTGGTGTGGCTCCCCTATTTGAATTTTGAACTCCACTTCTCTGTTTGGCAGTCAAATTGGTGAGTCCAGGTTTGGCAGATGCCCGGAAAATATTATCTGACTGACTGCTTGGTGGCGGAGGGATAATGGTATGGGGCTGTTTTTTAGGGTTTGGTCTAGGCCCCTTATCTCCAGTGAAGGGCAATCTTAATACTTCTGCAAACCAAGACATTTTGGCAATGCCATCCTTCCAACTGTGTGGCAACAATTTAAGGAAGGTTCTTTTTTTTCAACATGACTGCGCCTCAGCTGGCAAAGCAAGGACTATGAAGACATTGACCAGGATGTAATAGGAACCGATTTTGGCGGCCGGGAAAAAGTTGACTGAAGTGGGACGTTAGAATATATGACTTTTTCCCAGAAACTTGGCCAATGTAATGGTGTGCTTATTTAGTACTCCAAATGCAAATTGGATCCGACTTCTCTTAGATCAGGAAGTGTCCAACTTTTTCAGACCAACCTGAATGTGTTGCATAGTATAACAGTTGCATGCTGGGATGTAATGATAGGAAAGTCTCACACGAAACAGCTCTATAAAGTCAGACATCGATAGAGCTGCCTATTATTGGGGGGGGGGGGGGTGTATTTAGCAAAGGTGTAAACAATTACGGCACATTTGCAATATATAAATATTTTTTAGATGATATCTAACCTTAAAAATCCAAAATATACTTTGAACTCTCAAAATAGCTCATGTACTACACATTATGTTATTGCTGAACATTTTTTCCCATGTCTAAGAAACTGTAAATAAATAAATAAATAAATAAATGTCCGCCCACTGCTCCACCCCGCCCACTCTCCACTGCTCCACCCCCCTTTCCCAAAAATCTGCACATGAATGCTGAGGGCAGGACGGACCATAGCACATTATTAAATAGATTATTTGCAGTAGACAAATACCAATGGAAAATGAAAACGAAATACTGAACTTTTAACCGTTGCAGAAAATATTTCTAAGCGTAACCACTAGTAATAAAACCACTCAAAAGTCTATATCATTACAAACACATGATGCAATCTTTAATTAAATTGAACAATATAAACTCTGTGAAGCCAGGAGGCTAATCTCATGTACTATCTCATTTATAATCTCTATATCATTGTCATTCTTGGTGATGACTGCATGCAGGGATGTCCGGAGCTCAATGATAGAATCGAAGCAACCCAACCTGTTCTATTTCACAAATGCCCCTTTCAGACCGCACTTTTTACCCGTTATTTTGCCGTTTTTTACCGTTTTAAAACGGTAATTTGTGCAGTGTGAATTTACCGGTTCTATTGAACTGGTATTTCTAAATGGTAATAAAGCAGGGTCCTACCCGTTTCAGACCCATTTTTTTTTTCATCCACTGTTTTCTATGAGTTAAAACGGGTTCAGTGTTGTGAAGGAACAAAAACTGCACTGAAATACCGTTTAAAAACATGCGGTGTGAAAGGGGTTTTAGCTGGCAGACCCGTTTTTAGAAACGTTTTAAAATACCTGGTCAAAGCCAGTTTTGCGGTCTGAAAGCAGCATAATACTCCCCACAACATGTATAAAAAAATAAACAAACAAACCAACAAAAAAAATCATCCCAGTGTTCAGATAACATGATGCAGAATCAGCAACTGCGAACGCGGATGAGCAGTCCTCAGGTCTATCATTTGCTGAGTTTACTTTCTGTATGCAATGCCCTTTAATCCCCTCCAAATTCCAACAAAGAAACCCCTTCTGCTGTGATTACTGTGGATTAAAAGGCAGTAGACAGCGGCACAGCACAGAAATCAATATTTCATGCATGGTGATGCTGGGCCGGGCTTGCCAAGTTCAGGCTCGAGCACAATGCTCCTTTGACAGATGTAAGAAATAACCCGTCTCGTTCGTCCTTCACAATACAGAACAATTTCACTCCTCCAGCAGAACTTCATTTTGATTATGATTCCGGTTCCAGGAGAAGCATACCCCCATATTCTGCCTGACTGCTCCAGAGAGAATACCGAGAGAGCAATCAATACAGATTTATTTGCTTTTTTTTCCAAAAGTTACGTTTTCTTTTTTAAGTCCAGAACTTTTTTAAAAGGGTAAAACATTTCCTCTATCGAACTGATATTGCATAGTTTTCTTACATTCCTACAGCCAATCAGAAGATACCACGTGAGAGGCGATCCATCCATCATTACGTGACACAGTCAATCTCAGATGGTTCGGGATCCAGGATAATTTGTCCTGATTCTTCAGCTGTTGTGAAACTACAAGTCCCAGCATGCCTTGCCACAGTTTTGCTATTAGGGAATGCTAAAACTGTAGCAAGGCATGCTGGGTTGTGTTGTTTCACAACAGCTGGAGAACCACAGGTCGACAAAACGTCGACTTGAAAAGGTCGACATAAGGCTTTTTTTCGTATAGAAGACAATTTGCAAGTTAGGGCTTATAATAAATCAATAAAATCTATATAATAAGTTGAAGAGTGTGTATGTGTCTGTCGCATTGCGGAGACACTGTGGCACTCAGAGGTGCCAAATTCGGCAACAAGGCACCTCTGCACCCGGGGTTTTTGCGAAATTTCACTTAGAAATAAAAAAAAAAAAAAAAAAACACCAAGGTTCAATGGGCCAAACGGATGCCAGGAACTGATCTGGGAAACAGATGACGAAGGAACAACTCCACACCTGATTTCATTGCTATGATTGAGTATGAATGCAAACACATTCTAACATTATGGTGGAAGCTTTCAACAATTAGGAATAATTGGTGATATACATATACCACACATCACAAACACGTACACATTGTACACACACATCACACACAGTACACCATATACGCACACACAGCACACTACACACACATATATACACATGTACGTAGCGCACCTCACACACTTACACATTGGACAGATACACACAACACACACACATACATAACACACCACTCACAGTGTAACACACACCTACATTCACTACAACCCACACCCAAAAACAGTACAACACACACAGTCAGAACACACACACTTAAACATTGCACAGATACACAAAGCACACTACACACAAATATATACGTAGTGCACCTCATACACTTAAACATTGGGCAAATACCCACATACATAACACACCATACAGTACAACACACACCCACATACACAACAACACACACCCAAAAACAGTACAACACACACAGAACACACAAAAAATAAATACATCATACTGTAGGTGCTACATCTCAGGAGTGGATGTGAAATTCGTCAAGTCAGGAGCGGTGTGTTTCAAACAACTACACCACACCTGACTTCAATACTGTCATTGAGTATCAATGCAAACACATTGGAACATTTGTAAGTTTTTAACAAATTACAATCTTGGATCTTTGGCACAACACAAGACGAAATTGAACAGCAATTTTGGAAATGAAAAAACACCAAGGTTTTCCTGGGCAACACCGGGTGGGTTAGCTAGTAATATAGTAAGACAAAGAGTTACTGTTGTGCCTAGGGAAGCTTACGCCCGTAAATTTGGCCCTGGTCGAAGGTATGGGTTTTTGGATGCAATTTGTCCATGAATACCACTTTGCAAATTAGGGATATAGATGTACCTACAGTATATAGATGTACCTGGCTCCCAGTGTTTTCTGCAGTTCTGAGCTGACGGCACTGCTAGACATCTTCTACTGTCATGTCAAAGGGAAGTAGGCATGATATATCTTTTATTTGATGCACTGAGTTTCAGTGGGCGACCAATGCTTCTTCAAAAGAGCTTGAGCAGCACATCTTCAAACCCCCAGCCTTGCTGATGAAGTATAACTACCTTATGGCTTGTTGCTATGCTCTCTTGCCATGCTGTATGACCTGTGACATGAAACAGTCTCCCACCCCACCATTGTAGCTTGGCTGTTCCTCACCCAGTTTTAACCCCTTCCCGACATTTGACGTACATTTACGTCATGGCCGGGAGGTACTTCCCGACACATGGCATAAATGTACGTCATGAGTTTAAACTGTCACTGCGTCTCGAGACGCAGTGACAGAGGGACGATGTCTGCTGTCCCTGACAGCAGACATGTCCCTGCATGCCCAGGGGGGGCTGCGATGTCGCCCCCCCGTCGGCGATCGCTGTGATTGGCTGTTCAGTGTGAACAGCCATTCACAGCGTTTTCCTGTGTTACCAGCGAATCGGACGCTCGGTAACACAGGTGTGAATCACCGCCGGGCGTCAGGGGGCATGAGGGGGTCATCGGTGACGATGACACCTCACCCCACCCTCACCCCACCTGCCCCCAAGGCTGTGATTGGTCCGTGGGACCCACGGACCAATCACAGCCAAGGCGCGACATTTAAACTGACGGTGACTGCGCTGCAGACGCCATTCCGGTCTGGAATAGCGTGCAGAACGGTCACCGTGCCTGCCTACCGTGAATACCGACCTGATCCTTGCTAATACTTACCTGATCCTTGCAAATACCTTACCTGATCACCTTATCACTGCTTGTAGCGTGCTGGACGCTTCCTGGATCTGACTTCCTGAGACTTCCTGCTGCTGCTGCAGTGTGATAGAGAGATAGAGAGATAGAGAGAGAGATAGAGAGAGATAGAGAGAGATAGAGAGATAGTGACAGAGAGAGCTATATTTTGTGTCTGCTACCCCCCCTTTTTGGGGGTGCAGGGGTTTTCTATATATATATAACTGCCAGTGCTGCTGCTGCAGTGTCATACAGTGATAGATAGTGATAGATAGTGATAGATAGTGAGAGGTAGAGAGATAGAGAGATTTGTGTCTGCTACCCCCCCTTTTTGGGGGTGCAGGGGTTTTATTTTATATATATAACTGTCAGTGCTGCTGCTGCAGTGTCATAGAGTGATAGATAGTGATAGATAGTGAGAGATAGAGAGATAGAGAGAGATAGTGACAGAGAGTGATAGAGAGTGTATATTTTGTGTCTGCTACCCCCCCTTTTTGGGGGTGCAGTTTTTTTTTTTATACATATAACTGTCAGTGCTGCTGCTGCAGTGTCCTAGAGTGATAGATAGTGAGAGATAGTGAGAGATAGAGAGATAGAGAGAGATAGTGACAGAGAGTGATAGAGAGCAGTGACGTGCGGTGAGGTCAGTGGTTGGTGAGGCACTACCAGCAGCATGACGGTGCAGGGGAGCGGCAGGTCTTAAAACCATCAAAGAGCAACCGCATATCCTGCCCCTGTGGTGATTATGCCACTGCACTCAACCTCCACAGTGGTACCCTAATGTAGGGTACACACCAGGACGACCCGCTCACGATGCACATCGTGAGCGGGTCGTCAGTGTCTCGTCCGACCCGCTCACAGTGACGCGGGGGGGGGCACGACCCGTTCACGATGTGCACCGTGAGCGGGTCCGATCCGATGGCGACCCGCACCCGGCTGTATGGTCGTAATTGAGATCCTACCTGCAGCAGGTAGGATCTCAATAACGACCGACCGAACCGCGGGACCGCGCATCGGATCGGTATCGGTCCACACCAGGTCAGAAAAGGGCACAATCAGCACACAATCTACATCCAATTGATCGGAATTGGATCTAGATTGTGGGGATCGGGCCCTAGTCGTCCTGGTGTGTACCCAGCATTATACACAGTATGCAACAGCAATACACTGTATATACATATTGACACACAGTAAAGCCCCTTACACATATGGCACACCTTATTCATCCCCTGATACAAATAATTCCCCCATACACAAACTTTTTGCTACACATTATTTATGCCCTTATACACATAATACACCTTACACATATACCCCACATGATGAATGCCCCTATAAACATAAGGCCCGGTACACATATGCCCCACATTACATATGCCCTTATACACATAATGACACATAATGGCCTATACACCCACATTATTAAATTCCCATATACACATAATGATCTTTACATACAGTATGCCCCACATTAGTAAAAATACTCTTACACAGATAACGCATACACATATTCCTACTGTCTGCTCCGCGGCTCTCAGTCAGTGGCAGACGGTATCCAACTTCCCCCTGCTACTGTTCTCCCCATCTGCCCAGTCCCTGCCCTGGGGCTACGACTTACCCTCAGGCTCCAGGCAGGGCTCCTGGATTCTCTGGCTGGATGTGTCCCCTTCCATGCTGACAGCGCCGGCGGCCATGTTCTCAGAAGCATCGCAGAGGCGCTCACGGGGTTGGGAGCCGTCTATATGCCGGACATGCAGGGAGGGGGGCTGCGGTGCGGAGATCCGGGTGTGGAAGGAGGGCTTTCACGCTCCCCCTCTCCTGGCGGGTGAAAGTATTTGGGTCCGTGCAGCCGCCGAGTAGGGAAGGGAGGGAGGGGGGTTAGTGCGGAGGTTCTTGCACCCACAGTGTGGGGAAGGGGGGGGGGGGGCGGTGCGGAGGGTGCAGATTCAGATGGGTTGCTTCTGATACGCTGACAGGCAGCATTGAGACCAATCATAGCTGCCTCAGTGACAGGACAAGCACCCCCTGTCACTGAGGCACCGCTATAGGTGCCGCCTGTACTGGTTTATTTAATGGGATTTTGCAGCCTGCTGCTTGGCACCGCCCCCTCCCCACCCCCTCTTTCTGGATCCTGACATTGATAGCCGGAGGCACGGCTCCCAATGCCTCCGATACCAACTTTAAAAAAAAATGATGGTGTAAAAATGAATAGGATTATATAAAGCATATACTTATGACACATAATGTGTCATAAGTATTTTCTTTGTATTTTATTATCTTTATCATTAATAACAGGGGAGGCACTGCCTCCCCTGCCTCCCCTGACTGCACGTCCCTGATAGAGAGTGTATATTTTGTGTCTGCTACCCCCCCTTTTGTGCTGATCAGTATATCTGTGCTGATCAGCAACTTTTTGGGGGCGCAGAGGTTTTTTTTTTATATATATACCTGTCAGTTGCTGCCAGTTGCACTGTCAGTTGCACCAAAGGTTGTGCACCTGCTGTCCCTCACTGGTAATCAGTGTCGCATCACTGATCACCTTTTTTTTTTTTTGTGAGTGCTGTGGGGTCTTTTTTTAATTTTTTTTTTACACACACTGATTTTGTGGGTGTCCTGTGGCCACTGTGCGCCGATCAGTGACGTACATCACTGATCAGCTTTTTCGGCACAGGGTTGATCAATTTTTTTTTTTTTTTTGATCAGATTCCTGTTGCCTTTGAGCGCTGTTCAGTGACAGACGTTACTGACCAACATCTGTGCTCAATTTTTGGCGCAGGACCTTTTTTTTTTTTTTTTAACCCCTTCAATTTTTTATTTTTAACCCCTTCATTTTTTTTTTTTTTATTGGTATAAAGTATTTTTTTTTTTCTGCACCACATACACACTACATACCCCCCGGATTGAAATAAAGTTTGTACCCCCCCCTACACTATACACGTGTTGAAACATTTCACTACCAGTAACACAAAAATAAAAATGGCATCCCAAATGTCCTCCCAAATGTCCTCCCAGTCATCCAGGAGAATGTATTCAGTGGAGGAGGCATATGCCATGCTTGCCTCTGACTCTGACACAGGCAGTGATGCAAGCGGGGAATTTGAAGGATTCGTCTTAAGCTCCTCTTCCTCCTCTGGTGATGAGGGACCCCCTCAAAGACGCCCCCGTAGATCAGCTGAGATTCCCCCCCCAATAATTGATCTAGTATGGACCCCACCACCAGACAATTTTGAGCCCCAGGTTCCTGAGTTTTTGGCCATGCCAGGAATCCAATTTGATTCCACAGGTCTCAGAGAAATTGACTTTTTCAAATTATTTTTCTCTGATGATTTTATAAATTTAATGGTGGACCAAACTAATTTATATGCCCAGCAGTTTATTGCTCAAAACCCCACGTCATCATTTGCTAGGTGGACCCCTGTAGATGCAGTAGAGATGATGACGTTTTGGGGTCTGGTGTTTCATATGGGCATAGTAAAAAAGCCAGAAATTAGGCAATATTGGAGTACAGATGTTCTGTACAGTACTCCATTTTACCGTATGGCCATGCCCCGGACTCGATTTGAGACAATTCTTAAATTTATACATTACACCGATAATGCACAGTGCCCACCCAGAGATGATCCCACCTTTGACCGGCTATTCAAAGTCAGGCCGGTCATTGATCATTTCAGTGCCAAATTTGAAGAGGTGTACATCCCTGAAAAATTTATTTGTATCGACGAGTCCCTTATACATTTTAAAGGAAGGGTTAAATTCCGCCAGTACCTTCCCAGTAAGAGGGCAAGGTATGGCATAAAAATGTATAAACTGTGTGAAAGCACCTCAGGGTACACCCACAGGTTTAGGGTTTATGAAGGGAAGGATTCAAGAATTCAACCGCCAGAATGCCCCCCCTCCCTCGTAGGTGTTAGTGGGAAAATTGTCTGGGATTTAGTGCACCCCTTCCTGGATAAAGGTTATCACCTCTATGTGGATAACTTTTACACTAGCATCCCCCTGTTTAAGGCCCTTGGTTCAAGAGGTACAGCAGCTTGCGGTACTGTGCGCAAGAACCAAAGAGGCCTCCCAAAAACGCACATTGCCCAAGTAATGAGAAGGGGTGAAAGCAGGGGAATATGCACCGAAAATATGTTGTTGGTCAAATATAAGGACAAGAGGGATGTCCTTATACTGACAACAATTCACGGAGACAGTACCACCTCCGTCCCTGTACGAGGTACCAGTACCCACACCTCCAAACCTAATTGTATCCTGGATTACAATAGGTACATGGGCGGAGTGGATCTTTCAGATCAGGTACTGAAGCCGTACAGTGCCCTGCGGAAAACAAAAATCTGGTACAAGAAGGTGGCCGTGTATATCATCCAGATGGCACTGTATAACGCTTACGTGCTATTCCGTTCTACCGGCCAGAGGGGGACATTTATGCACTTTCAAGAGGAAGTCATAAAGGGCCTAATATTTGGGAACCAGCAGGCAGAGGGCCCCAGTACTTCTAGTACTGGCCCCCGTATTGTACCAGGGCAGCATTTTCCTGATGAAATCCCCTCCACTGGAAAAAAGGGCAGGACACAAAAAAGGTGCAAAGTTTGCTATAAAAAGGGAATAAGAAAGCAAACTATTTTCCAGTGTGACACTTGCCCCGACAAACCCGGCCTATGTATAAAGGAGTGTTTTAAAATATACCACACATCTATGGAATATTAGGTTCATAATTTCACCGTGCTTCGGGGGTCTTGCTAATGCCACATAGCACCCACCATTCATTCCACCAGAATCTGAGCCGCAAAATCCAAAAATCACTCCTTCCCTTCTGAGTCCTGCCATGCACCCAACTGGTATTTTTTGGTCACATGTGAGGCATTGCCGTACTCGGGAGAAATTGGGGCACAGATTTGGGGGTGCTTTGTCTCCTTCATTCCTTGTGAAAATGAAAAATTTTGAGCCAGAACTGCATTTTTGTGTAAAAAAATGTAATTTTTCATGTTCACTGCCCAGTTTTATCAAAATTGGTGAAACCCCTGGGGGTTTGAAATGTACACTATACCCCTAGATGAATTCCCTGAGGGGTGTAGTTTGCAAAATGGGGTCACTTGTGGGGGGGTTCCACTGTATTGGTGCTTTGGGGGTCTTGCTAATGCGACATAGCACCCACCATCATTCCACCAGAATTTGTGCTGCAAAATCCAAATATCACTCCTTCCCTTCTGAGTCCTGCCACTTTTTGGTCACACATGAGGCATTGCCGTACTCGGGAGAAATTGGGGCACAGATTTTGGGGTGCTTTGTCTCCTTCATTCCTTCTGAAAATGAAAAATTTTGAGCCAGAACTGCATTTTTGTGTAAAAAAATGTAATTTTTCATTTTCACTGCCCACTTGTATCAAAATTGGTGAAACCCCTGGGGGTTTGAAATGTACACTATACCCCTAGATGAATTCCCTGAGGGGTGTAGTTTGCAAAATGGGGTGACTTGTGGGGGGGTTCCACTGTATTGGTGCAACATAGCACCCACCATTCATTCCACCAGAATCTGTGCTGCAAAATCCAAAAATCACTCCTTCCCTTCTGAGTCCTGCCATGCACCCAACTGGTATTTTTTGGTCACATGTGAGGCATTGCCGTACTCGGGAGAAATTGGGGCACAGATTTTGGGGTGCTTTTTCTCCTTCATACCTTCTGAAAATGAAAAATTTTGAGCCAGAACTGCATTTTTGTGTAAAAAATGTAATTTTTCATGTTCACTGCCCACTTGTATCAAAATTGGTGAAACCCCTGGGGGTTTGAAATGTACACTATACCCCTAGATGAATTCCCTGAGGGGTGTAGTTTGCAAAATGGGGTCACTTGTGGGGGGGTTCCACTGTATTGGTGCTTGGGGGGTCTTGCTAATGCGACATAGCACCCACCAAAATTCCACCAGAATCTGAGCTGCAAAATCCAAAAATCACTCCTTCCCTTTTGAGTCCTGCCATGCACCCAACTGGTATTTTTTGGTCACATGTGAGGCATTGCCGTACTCGGGAGAAATTGGGGCACAGATTTTGGGGTGCTTTTTCTCCTTCATACCTTCTGAAAATGAAAAATTTTGAGCCAGAACTGCATTTTTGTGTAAAAAATGTAATTTTTCATGTTCACTGCCCACTTGTATCAAAATTGGTGAAACCCCTGGGGGTTTGAAATGTACACTATACCCCTAGATGAATTCCCTGAGGGGTGTAGTTTGCAAAATGGGGTGACTTGTGGGGGGGTTCCACTGTATTGGTGCTTGGGGGGTCTTGCTAATGCGACATAGCACCCACCAAAATTCCACCAGAATCTGAGCTGCAAAATCCAAAAATCACTCCTTCCCTTCTGAGTCCTGCCATGCACCCAAATGGTATTTTTTGGTCACATGTGAGGCATTGCCGTACTCGGGAGAAATTGGGGCACAGATTTTGGGGTGCTTTGTCTCCTTCATACCTTCTGAAAATGAAAAATTTTGAGCCAGAACTGCATTTTTGTGTAAAAAAATGTAATTTTTCATTTTCACTGCCCACTTGTATCAAAATTGGTGAAACCCCTGGGGGTTTGAAATGTACACTATACCCCTAGATGAATTCCCTGAGGGGTGTACTTTGCAAAATGGGGTGACTTGTGGGGGGGTTCCACTGTATTGGTGCAACATAGCACCCACCATTCATTCCACCAAAATCTGTGCTGCAAAATCCAAAAATCACTCCTTCCGTTCTGAGTCCTGCCATGCACCCAACTGGTATTTTTTGGTCACATGTGAGGCATTTCCGTACTCGGGAGAAATTGGGGCACAGATTTTGGGGTGCTTTTTCTCCTTCATACCTTCTGAAAATGAAAAATTTTGAGCCAGAACTGCATTTTTGTGTAAAAAAATGTAATTTTTCATTTTCACTGCCCACTTGTATCAAAATTGGTGAAACCCCTGGGGGTTTGAAATGTACACTATACCCCTAGATGAATTCCCTGAGGGGTGTAGTTTTCAAAATGGGGTGACTTGTGGGGGGGTTCCACTGTATTGGTGCTTGGGGGGTCTTGCTAATGCGACATAGCACCCACCAAAATTCCACCAGAATCTGAGCTGCAAAATCCAAAAATCACTCCTTCCGTTCTGAGTCCTGCCATGCACCCAACTGGTATTTTTTGGTCACATGTGAGGCATTGCCGTACTCGGGAGAAATTGGGGCACAGATTTTGGGGTGCTTTTTCTCCTTCATACCTTCTGAAAATGAAAAATTTCGAGCCAGAACTGCATTTTTGTGTAAAAAATGTAATTTTTCATTTTCACTGCCCACTTGTATCAAAATTGGTGAAACCCCTGGGGGTTTGAAATGTACACTATACCCCTAGATGAATTCCCTGAGGGGTGTAGTTTTCAAAATGGGGTGACTTGTGGGGGGGTTCCACTGTATTGGTGCTTGGGGGGTCTTGCTAATGCGACATAGCACCCACCAAAATTCCACCAGAATCTGAGCCGCAAAATCCAAAAATCACTCCTTCCGTTCTGAGTCCTGCCATGCACCCAAATGGTATTTTTTGGTCACATGTGAGGCATTTCCGTACTCGGGAGAAATTGGGGCACATATTTTGGGGTGCTTTTTCTCCTTCATACCTTCTGAAAATGAAAAATTTTGAGCCAGAACTGCATTTTTGTGTAAAAAAATGTAATTTTTCATTTTCACTGCCCACTTGTATCAAAATTGGTGAAACCCCTGGGGGTTTGAAATGTACACTATACCCCTAGATGAATTCCCTGAGGGGTGTACTTTGCAAAATGGGGTGACTTGTGGGGGGGTTCCACTGTATTGGTGCAACATAGCACCCACCATTCATTCCACCAGAATCTGTGCTGCAAAATCCAAAAATCACTCCTTCCCTTCTGAGTCCTGCCATGCACCCAACTGGTATTTTTTGGTCACATGTGAGGCATTGCCGTACTCGGGAGAAATTGGGGCACAGATTTTGGGGTGCTTTTTCTCCTTCATACCTTCTGAAAATGAAAAATTTTGAGCCAGAACTGCATTTTTGTGTAAAAAAATGTAATTTTTCATTTTCACTGCCCACTTGTATCAAAATTGGTGAAACCCCTGGGGGTTTGAAATGTACACTATACCCCTAGATGAATTCCCTGAGGGGTGTAGTTTTCAAAATGGGGTGACTTGTGGGGGGGTTCCACTGTATTGGTGCTTTGGGGGTCTTGCTAATGCGACATAGCACCCACCAAAATTCCACCAGAATCTGAGCTGCAAAATCCAAAAATCACTCCTTCCCTTCTGAGTCCTGCCATGCACCCAACTGGTATTTTTTGGTCACATGTGAGGCATTGCCGTACTCGGGAGAAATTGGGGCACAGATTTTGGGGTGCTTTGTCTCCTTCATACCTTCTGAAAATGACAAATTTGGAGCCAGAACTGTATTTTTGTGTAAAAAAAATAATTTTTCATTTTCACTGCCCAGTTGTACCACAATTGGTGAAACCCCTGGGGGTTTGAAATGTACACTATACCCCTAGATGAATTCCCTGAGGGGTGTAGTTTGCAAAATGGGGTCACTTGTGGGGGGGTTCCTAACTTTTAGCATCTTATGGTGCCTAGAAACCTACATGGTGCCTAAAAAATAATCTCATAAAAAGGAGGCTCCAAAATCAAGTAGGTGCTCCTTCTATTATGAAGCCTGTGGTTTGGTCACCGTGCACACTAGGGCCACATATAGGATATTTATGAAAACAAAAGAATTGGGGGAATCAATTTTCAGTCACATTTCTCTAGTAAAATGTACTGTGTTCCTTAGAAAAATGTATTAAAATTGCAAATCTGCAAAAAAAAAGAAATTTTGAAATTTCACCTACACTTTGTTTTAATTCCTGTGAAACACCTAAAGGGTTAACAAACTTCCAAAATGCTGTTTTGAATACTGTGAGGGGTGCAGTTTTTGAAATGGCATCATTTATGGGGGTGTCTCACATACAAGTCCCTCAAAGTCACATCAGAACTGAACTGGTCCCTAAAAAAATCAGTGTTTGAAATTTTCTTGAAAATTTGAGAATTTGCTATTCATATTGTAAGCCTCCTAGTGTCCCAAAAAATTAAAAGGAAGTTGAAATAATGATGTCAACATAAAGTAGACATATGGTCTATGTTAGTTATTCACTATTTTGAGTGGTAAGATTATTTGTCTCACAAGCAGAAAATTTAACATTTTGCAAATCGCTAAATTTTCCATTTTTTCACGATATTTTGGTATTTTTCACAAAAAAACACAGACTGTATCGACCCAAATTTACCACTAATTTGAAGTACAATGTGTCACGAAAAAACAATCTCAAAATCACTGGGATAAGTAAAAGCAAAAAAAAGTTATCCCCACTTAAGTGAGACATGTCAGATTTGAAAAAAAGGGCTCTGTCAGGAACGCAAAAACTGGCTCTGTCAGGAAGGGGTTAAACCTCAAAACAGCTGTTTCTGTTTCAGTTAATTACTGTGTTTCAACCTACATATGAATACGATGACCATTATCATCTGTTATCATTGGTAAGATTGGACAATCATGCACCTGACCACAATCGTACAAAATCCCTGACTTTACACAAGTGTACCCAGAAGAATTGATGCTGTTTCGAAGGCAAATGATGTGATCACACCAAATATTGATACAATGTAGTGTAGATCTCTCCTCTGTTCATTCAGTTTGTATCTTGTTAATTGAAAAAAAAAATAAACTATTAACAGCATTCTTATACTATATATATATAGAGAGAGAGAGAGAGAGAGAGAGAGAGAGAGAAAGAGATCCAGTATATACTAGTAAGCCCGCTCGAAGCAAATGCTTTGAAAGCTAGTCTGCTACCTTGTGATTGCCTCTGTGTTTGTGCATGTGTGAGAGAAAGAGATGTAGTTTCACTCGCTGCCAACAGTTGGCAGTGTTTCACAGACACAAAATGTATATATATATATATATATGGGGCAGTACAGATGGCGTAATGGTTAGCATTGCTGCCTCACAGTACTGTGGTCATGGGTTTGATTCCCACCATGGCCCTAACTGTGTGGAGTTTGTATATTCTCCCCGTACTTGCGTGGGTTTCCTCCGAGTACTCCGGTTTCCTCCCCCAATCCAAAAATATACTGGTAGGCTAATTGGCTCCCAACAAATAAACCCCAGAATGACTGTGTACATGTGGTAGGGAATATAGATTGTAAGCTCTACTGGGGCAGGGACTGATGTGAATGTTCAAATATTCTCTGTACAGCGCAGCAGTATATGTGTGCGCTATATAAGAAACTGTTATTAACCCCTTGGGTTAGTAACAGTGGGCTGTTTAGGAAAATTTCTGGGCATACCACTAATATGCAACAGGTGCGCACCAGTGGTGTCCAGGTGTGCAACACTGGCGCAACACCTCTAGAGCCCCCCCCCCCTCCATCACACCCCCAACCCTCCCATCGCCTCTGCTCTGGTGACTGTATGCCGGAGCTCGCCTGATCCCTGACACGTCCCCAGCCGCCATTCACTTTACAGCAGTGACGTAGGCGGCAGGCTGGGGGATGTTCGGGACGGCTAGGGGGGACTCGGGAGCATCTGAGTTCTCCTGAGCCGACGCGAACATCCCCAAGCCTGAGGTCACTACTGTGACTGGTGGCTGGGGAAGCGGCGGCAGGTGAATTCAGCCTCCGGGGTACAAACGCTGGAGCAAAGGTTAGGGGGGGCTGGGGTTCCTAAGATCTGTGGAGGCTTTTGCTGGGGCAGGACAAACCTACCAGTGCAGGTTTGGGGCAGGACAAACCTGCCCTGGTAGGTTTGTCCTGCCCCAGCAAAAGCCACCACTCAAGGTTATATATACCGTATTTATCGGCGTATAACACGCACTTTTTCCCCCTGAAAATAGGGGGAAAATGATGTATGCGTGTTATACGCCGATATGCGTGTTATACGCCGATATAAGCAATGTCATCCGCCGATATAATGTTAAGTACCGGTAATGCAGGCAGTAATGTCATCCGCCGAAGTGCGCGGTCCGGTTCTCTGCTGCTGCGCACCGTCCGGTCCTCTGCTGCTGCTGCTGCGCACCGTCCGGTCCTCGCAGCAGCACGCTCAAGACTCCTCCCAGTGACCTGCTCTGCAGAGTGACTCCTTCCTCCCTGGCTACAGCAGCGTCATCAGCCTTACCAAGCGCTGGCTGTAGCCTGGAGGAGGAGAAGGTTTTCTGGTGCTAACTGTGCTGCCCTGCTTCTGTTATTCAAGGTGGATTTTTTTTTTTTTTTACAGATAATCAATTATCCTTATTTTGCTTCAAAGTTTTTATTTAGAAATCCCCTCTTAAAATGAAGGTGCGTGTTATACGCCTGTGCGTGTTATACGCCGATAAATAAGGTATATATATATATATATATATATATATAGATAGATAGATAGATAGATAGATAGATAGAGAGAGCCACCAGCCCCCACCATCCACATTGTATATGACAGGCTTTCGCACCCTGAAGCTTACATTTGCCTGTCTCATTATAAAGCACATTGCAGTTCAGTCAAACACGCATTTAGAAAATACTGTATCATCTACTCAGATAAGTTGCTGATAATTGTGAAGAGATGTCAAACAATGAAATTGTTTCTCTACTCAGGGAATTGAAACACAATCTGTATTGAATTTTATAATATATATACACAGTATCATTGCAAGAACACTGATCACAAGTCCTCTGTTCCTCCTGTATGAATAGATCCCTGTATTTAATCTGTGTGTAATAATTGGGCCTGATTCTGGTTCACTTGCAAAAGCAAATTCCCTCTCTAATGGACAAAACCATGTGCATTGCAGGTGGGGCAGATGTAACATGTGCAAGTTTGCAAGTTAACCAGAATCAGGCCCATGGTGCATCTACCAACCTCTCTACTGCACACAAGCAGAGCTTCCTGTGGCATTGTGCACATGCCCATCAGCATGTTCAGTCCTCCACCATCGGAGACGGTCCGAATTCAGACCTGAACAAGCATATCTGAATTGGACCCTCAGTACGTAGAGAGGTACTGTAGGTATAGTAGTCTTTGGGTGCACAGATCATTCATTTACATAATTTTTATGATTATTCAGCATTTATCTGTGATTACAAGGCTTTTCTATATAAATAAAACTGAGGTCTGAAAACACTATTTAATATTTAAAAAGTTCTGGGTTCAAAGTTTGCCATTCGCTGTTCACAATAAAAACCGATCCAATAAGTTCGAATTTTGACTCAAACACGTGTGTCCGCTCTAACCCGTACAGCTTTGAAAAACATTTTTAAAGGTCATACAATTCAAGCAATGGCAAATGATCAAATCAATTTGTTGAACTGGTTCACGACTTAAAACATGGATGGATGGATGGAGAACCTCTATTTGTTTCCAAGTAGTATATTTGATTAATATCTTGTGTTTTCGCTCTTATTCTTCAGTTGTTACTGGTTTTGGTTGGCATATTTGCAAATTATCATTGTATTCCAGCAACGTATTTTCGGTTATTAGTTGACATTAATGCAACTTCTGCTCATGACGGAGGCATGTATACGTACAAGAGGGTCCGTGTGCAGTGTACCCCCATAACTAGCACGCTGGTCCCTCCTCCACGGTGCCATCTTCCCAGTGACATCCGATAAGTATCATCTGGGTGCAGGGGCCCGTGTGCAGTACACACCCTGCACCCCATTAGAAATATCAGTTAGAATTTGCAGACTTTTAAAGCAGTGATTTCTGGGTGGATGGTGTGGGATACACACAACATCATGGCAGTGGGGATGCCGCATTCCGTCAGTCAAAAGACCAACCCCGGCATCCCAATATGGACAATCTTGACAAAGGCTCTATAAGAGACCTAACCCTCTGCCCCTACTCCCCTAACCCTCCGTGCTTATAGCCTAACCCTAACCCTCCCCACTAGTGCCTAACGCTAACCTCTGAACCCTTCCGCTTAAACCTAAACCCCCCCCCCCCCATTGTACATGCCTAACCCTAATTCCACTCCACCGCCTAGCCCTCACCTTCCTACCCACGCAGCTTAAATTACGTTCTCCACGAGTTCCTAAACCAAACCGCCATTCCCCGGCCTGATTCCTGTGTCAGAATCCTTATCCATGTCTAAATTTTGGCGCAGGTGTTCTGCCGGCAGTTGGGCTTCCGGCGCAGGTATTCCATAAGCTGGCGCCCTGAGTGCTAGTAATAAAACTACATCCCTATAGTACAACGTTTGGTCAGAAAGAAGCCGAGTTTGGTTAGATTGGGGGGTTGTTTACATGTTTCACCTAGCTAATGCTGCTTTCCCACTGCCAAACCTGCTTTGACCCGTTTTTTTAAATGGTTCTTTAAACGGGTCAAAGCAGGTTTAACCCCTTTCCCACTGCATGTAGTAAACGGTATATTACTGGTTAATTACTGTTTTTGTACCTTTCACATTGAACCCCTTGTGAAAGCTACAAAACGGTAATTAACCAGTAATATACCCCCCCCATCCCCTGGTACCTGCCCTGTGCCCACCCTCAAAAAACAGGGTATGGGGGAGGTGGAGGTAATAATCCGCACACTATTGATTATGACCCTTCTGATTATTGTGGGTCTATGAGGGCCGCCTTTATATGTGATTTCTTTATGGCGGGGGTGCTATCCGGGCAAGAATTGGCAAGGTACAGTCAAAAAAGAGAAAAAGAAATTGCGCTATGGATGCACACCTAGGAAGATAATTTTTTTAAAAATTGATTGATACTTTATTGAACTCATTCGGGGTCCATACGGCGTCGGGGCAGTCCCTGCAGCTGATGGGAACTAATAGTTCCCACTATGCGCATGTCTACTGAGCGTCGTGCATATCAATGACCCGATCATTACATATGCGCATATGTAATTAGCGGCTCATTGATATGCACGGCACTCATTAGATATGCGCATAGTGGGAACTATTAGTTCCCATCAGCTGCAGGGACTGCCCCGACGCCGTATGGACCCCGAATGGACCCCGAAATGACCCTGCTGCACCACCAGCATCCACAGCAGCGTCCCCACTGCCCAGCATCCTGAGGGTCCCCGAAGTACTGTGCCCATGCCAGACCCGATGCCTCCCCAGAAGTGCGTGAACCCCGCTGCACGGATCCCCCACGCAGGTAAGTATCAGGGGAGGGTGGGCACAGGGCAGGTACCAGGGGAGGGAGAAGTAGTGTGGTATTTTAAATACTGTTTAAGAGGCATTCCCACTGCCTTAAAAACGGTATTTAAACGTGTAGGACTCTGCTTTTTAAACGGGTTGAAATACCGGTTAACTTTAACCGGTATTTCAACTCTGGCACTTTCCCACTGCAGCCTTAAACGGTAAATTGTGGGGGAAAAATGGCAATTTACCGTTTAAGAGCTGCAGTGGGAAAGGGGTATAAATCTTAGGAGGCACCTAACAAAACCTTAAGGGCCAGATGTATCAAGCTTCAAAAATAAATAAAGTGGAGAGTGATAAACAGCCGGCCAATCCGCTCTTAACATTACCGGCTGAGTATTTAAAGTAACAGGTAGGAGCTGATTGGCTGGTTGTTTATCACTCTCCACTTCATCACTTTTTGAAGCTTGATACACCTGGCCTTAAGTGATGCTATAAGTATACAATGTATAAGCAAATTGGATAAAAATAAAAATAAATGACAGAAGCAAAATGTATTGACAGATATACTCACAGGCTCAACAAACTCAAACTTCTTCTTCTCTTGCACCTCCTGCACCTTAAATATATATTCCAAAGATGCGTCTGAGAAGTTCTGGTGTTCTTTGTCAATGAGGGAATCCGCCTATGATGAAGCAAACGCAGGCAATTTACAGCACATGTGACATTATGCACCTTACCGTCCACAATAAACAATACTGTCTGTTTGTACTCAAGTCAGTGCTTGCCTCCTGTTACTTACTGCATTCTTGGTTCTTGGCTGTCACTGTGTCAGAGGGCAAGGCATTGGGAGTAGAGCGCACAATGCTTATTGCTGAGATGACAGTTAGGAACGGCCTGAGAATCTCTTCAATCCGATTTACTCCCATTCAGCTAGTTTTATACAAGACACACGACACATGGTATCCGGACTCATCATACATTGACTCTAGGTCGACAGTCATAAGGTCAACCACTATTGGACGACGGTCAAAAGGTCGACAGAGTCCAAAGGTCGAAAGTCAAAAAGGTTGAGTCAAAAGGTCGACAGCCAAAAGGTTGACATGGTCAAAAGGCTGAAAGCCAAAAGGTCGACATGAGAAAGGTCAACATGCAATTTTTAATCAAATTTCGAGCTGACGTGTTGGCAGGCGGTATTTCATACCGAACTATCCACTATCCACGAGCGTAGCAAGCCATGCAAGGGGATGTGGTACACTAAGACATAGGGATGGCCATCGTTGCCATCGATGGTTGCCATTGATGGCAATTCAGCAACCGGCCATCGATAGTGCTAAACTATGCAATGGCTGACCATCGATATTTTTACATATCGAAGGTCATCCATTGTGTTTGATTGATTGGCCTGTGAGCCAATCAAAACACGGGGGCGGGGCTTCGCGGGTGTCGGGGGGTGGAGCTATGCTCCGTGTCCCGGAACTTTAAAACAAAAAGCAAAACATTGCTTTGCTGTTCCATCGATGGAGGGAAACCATCTGGATCTCCCCCATCGATGGAAAAAGTATTCCACATCGGCCATGAACCATCGATGATTTCGAATCATCGATGGTCGATGGCCATCCCTACTTAGACAGTGTCCATGTCCACCTATGCCGACATAGACAACCAAAAAAAACATGAAAAACTCTTGTTGACCTTTTCCATTACGACCTTTTGACCCTGTTGACCTTTGGACCCTGACGACCTTATGACTGTTGACCTTTGGACCCTGTTGTCCTATTGACCCTAGCAGGGAGCTTGGCACTTGTTCATGACTACTGGGATAAAAATGTTGAATAGGGTGAAGGTGCCCATACACGGTGCGTTTTGGCTTGCGATGTGATGCACGCTCCCGCGCACATCACATTGCAAAATACAAAAAGGATGTGCAGCGCATACTTTTTTTTTAACTAGATGGCATCGCATTTTGTTCAAAACGCACGCTGCTATCGCCTGCATTTTGAGCTAGATGCGATGCGATCTAGTTCAAAACGCATGGAGAACATAGCTCCGTGTGTGGGCACCTACGTCAAATCGGGACTGTCTCGCCCAAACTGGGCAGTTGGAGGCTAAATGACAGTTGGGTGGTATTTATTATCATTGTTCTGAACATGTCGATAATGTGATCCAGTAGTTCTCAGGCACACAAACCAGGCAGCTCGAGCCAAAGGCCGTTGACGTTGAGAAAAGAAGTGATCTTAATGAGTGAAGCGGAAAAACAAACTTTTAACAAAAAAAAAACATATAATTGGAAAGTTTGTTACAGACCACAGGTGATGGGTACGCTACTTCCGTGTCAGCACAACTTCCGGTGTTCAGTGTACTAATTCCTGTAAGTGTAACAGGAGATCATGCCCTAGCGCTGAGTCCTGTGGGTGTGATGTATAGTCACCATTAGTCATCTGTTGCTGGTAAGAGAAATCCCTGTATTTTACAGTAAATGATGTTACTGTTCGTCGGCTTTTGCAGCAGGAGATGAAAAAGGTCTAACAATGACGACTGCCCTCTGTTTGCGTATGTAACAAAAGATAAATAACATGAGGCTCTCCTTTGCATCATATACTGTATGTCAATATATTGTATTATAAGCTACTGATTCAGACTCAGTCGCTTTAATAACTTCCAACAAACACTTCTAGTAGAGAGAAGATAGAAAGGAAACGATATAAAGTACAGTACGACTTGTATGTGCCATGGCATGGTGGTTACTGATGTCTGTAGGGATGCAGAACTATTCTTCCACAACGAAGACACCCATCTGTCATCTACAGTATGTGTTGGTGGTGGAGAATATGATATCGATTGGGTACAGATTTGGTGACTGAGTAGGGCATGACATATTGACATCAATGAAGTCAAGGCTGATAGATGGTGGTGGAGAAGTCCTTAGGTTGATGGGAGGCATGGAAGACTTTTAGGTGGAAGCGAAAGGTGGTTATGGTCCACAGAGGAGGGACAAGTCAAAAGTAGACCTTAGAGGGCAATAAGTTGAGTCATTTGAATTGGAGATTGGATGACACTAAGTTTTTGGACAGTGGTGTCTAAAGGCCCCCATACACTGGGCGATTCAGCTGCAATTTGGGCTCTTTTCCGGCTATTGTGGCGATCAATCGCAGGAAAAGAGCCAAAATTGCAGGTGAAGGACAGTGGGTCCGATGCAAGGCGCAGTCCCGTGAGCATTGCACCGGACCCTCTTCCAAGCAGGAGAAGCAAACTGCAGGATTGCTTTCAGTTCTAGACAGGCTCAGCGGGGATTGTACGGGATATATTGCATGGGAAGGTCTCCGACGGCTCAAGGGAGCACTGCTAGGGGAGAAGTTGCCTCAGTGTATGGGAGACTTTAGAAGTGGAGTAGCACAAGAGGAAGTTTGAGTTTTTAAGATGGATTGAACCTGGGACAGATAAGTGATATCTATTTCCAGATAGGAGATTCGAGGGTGAAGACAAAATTAGCGTTGATTAGAGTTTCAGCAACATCTACAGGAAGATAAAACATCTACAACATCTACAACAGTGGTTACCAAACTGTGTGCCTAGGCTCCCTGGGCTTGCAGGGGTGCCTCAGGTTGTTGGTCCAGAACCAATTCAAATTATTTATGGTCAATGTAATAGGGAAAATCAGTGATTGTGGCTTTCAATTATAAAATATGTGGGTAAACAGAAGTGAATAATTTTCTTCACCATATAACTTGACCTAAGGATAACATTTAAGCACACCTTTAATTTTTTTTTTTTTTTTTTTGGTAACAAACTTTTGGCCTAGGGTGCCCTGAAAAATATTCTGATACTCTAGGGTGCCGTGGTTCGAAAAAGTTTGGGAACCACTGTACTACAACAATATTATTAAAATGGTAGTTACAGGACTGGGAGGAATAAACCAGAGAACTTAGTCAAAAGTACCACCAAGACAGCGGCCTAACAGCGGTATAACTTCAGAAATTGTTGTGTCATTGACGGTGGTGGAGAATTGTGTGCGTGTATGCGTGTGTGGGGGGGAAGCATTGGAACACAGGAAATAACAGATGGTTACACATAATAAATCACAAGGAGAGAAGTCAGGTGAGAAGAGCTAGGAGTGTATAGGGTACTTGCCACCCTAGAAGATTAGCAGATTACTGAAGTTCCTACCAATCACAATCCAGCAATTACCTTCTCAAGGTTACTGAGGTTTTCTCTTTCAGCCAATAAAAACAAAAATATAAATACTCAGGTCTCATACAATCCCCTCATAGTGACCCTATGTAAACTTAGCAGTTTACAGCAATTACTGATTTTGCTTCACTGGGGCCTATGGACTGTTTCACATGCTCCGGCTGACACCGGGCGGCGGAACAACGCACGGACAAAAGCCATGCCATACACAGTAGTTCACAATAGACAGGATTGTGTCCATTCACAATGGACGGCCTCGGCCCCCGGCCGCCCGGTTGCAGCCGGATGTCACCACTGGAAAGGACGGCTTTCGGGCTGTGGCCATCCCAATCATTGTAAACTTCCATTGTAATCTTCTGTGCATGGCACTGCTTCTTGTCCGTGCGGGGTTTCGCCGCCCGGCGTCAGCTGGAGCATGTGAAACCGCCCTATTTCTGCAAATAGACCTTTAGTACAGAGTTTCCTAAACTCTGCCATTACAGTTCAGGTATCAAGGATATCCATACTTGACTCCAGCTTTTTAAATCAAATTGACTGAGGTACTAATTAAGTCACCTGTGTTCAAGCATGATGTAATTTGGGAAACCCTGCTTAAGCAGATCACTCATGGGTCATTGGGTCTCTTAGTAAATAGCGACGGTAAGTTTTTGCAGACACAAACAAAAAAATATACAGTAATACACCCAAACAGACCGGATAGCTGAATTTGTGTCACAGATTTAGTTACGTATTTACCAAGCTGTGATGACAACTGCCAAGTTATTAGGATGAAATGTTGCATGTTGTTCCAAAAAAATAATTGTGCACAAGATGCCTATGTCTTATGATTGGGCCTGATTCAGACCAGCTCGCTGGGCTGCCAGTGTTGGGAGCCCAGCGAGTTTGCATGGGGCTGCTCAGAGGATATATCATTGGATTTTTTTACTTATCGATTTTTCATCTTCTCCCTGGTGCTCGCAGCCGCCACGTAGCCCAGGATTCATTCGGCGGCTGTAAGTAGAGATTGGTCGTACTCGAACGAAGCGGATCTTTTAAACGGATCCCATAAAAGACTGAGGGAGCCGCCCATCCCAAAAAGGTGATCCGTCGTTCTTTTACTTTCAGTTTCGTTTTTAATTACAATGCATTTCCCTGAGCTCAGCACTGCCACCTGTGGCAGCTGAGATGTACTAACTCTGGAGACTGAGTACAGTGCTGCGACTGCAATTGAAGGAAAGAACAACAAGGCTGCTGCTGCTAGGGATGGCCATCCGTGCAGACGCCATCGATCAGTGTTTTACTCGGTCATGTATGTTCTTATTTGTTCAGCTCACTGTTTAAAAAAAAAAAAAAAGTAAAAAAAAAAATGGCAAAAAATTATTGTAAAACAAATTATGCTTCGTTATTATCAAATTACCCCTTCTTTCAAAGTGAACAGATGATCCGTGTAAAAGATACGGATATTTTCACGGACTGATCTCTCGTTAGTGACCCGTTTTGCCCATCTCTAGCTGTGAGCAAACCAGCTGTTTCCGGGCAGGCGCTGACATCATGCACTCGCCAAAAGCAGGCAAAAACACTCCTGCGTTTAGTCGAACGCTTCCAGCGTTTCCTTGTGTGTGCCCGCCATCTCTGCGGGCACGCCCATGAACTGCTGGGGATCCGTCCCAACACGCCCACCCCCTGTCAATCAGGTTGCGAGCGCTGAGGGTGATCACAGCCTGTCCGAGCGCATTCGCATTGCCGACAATACGCATTACAGTATGCAGGACACAAACCATCGAATTCGGACCAGTGGGAACAAGTCTAAATCAGAGCATTGTCCAACTTTGAATTACTAACTGCTTGTCTAGGCTCCCAGAGCATGCTGGGATTTGGTACAGAGACAGGCCACCTAAGTCTTATGTAACATAACAGGATACGCTTAACAAATGGATGCCCATCTTCACTGAACGTCGGATGTAGCGCTGAGGACCACCATGAGGAACTAATCCCATTTGTTTAGTTGTAGGCTCTTTCGCCCAGTTTGCTATGTAAAGCATGTAAGATTGTTTGTAAAACAAATTCTCTGGGCCAAATTCACAGATACTAATGTTACCAGATGAAGAGACAGATCTCATAGTTATTATAAGTAGCATTGCTTGTTGCTTAAATAAACAGTAAACCATATGCGCAACATTTACGCACATGCTGTTTCTATTAAGCTTCTTAATAATACGTGGGAGCTGGCATTTTGCATGTATTAGAAGCAAGTGTAAGGATGCTTTATGCACTAATAGCAACAGTGCCACGTCAGTATTTGGATGTTAGTTATGAGCAGACAATTGGGGGTATATATAACACACAGCTACACCGGAGGGATTGTTGTTTTAGTTTTGTCTAGTGTTCTGCATACATACAAACAAACAGATCAGTGGCGTAACAAAAATGTCACAGACTCCGTGGTGGCGGGGAAGTGCTGAGTGTGGGCGCCGGGGGTCTGTGGGGGCTATTGTTACTCTGCTGCCTGCCAGGACCTGACTTACACCCGCCGCTGCGTCTGTGGCCGGGAGTCAGGCACCGCAGATCGATTCCTAAATTGACAAAGCCGCCTGAGCGCGGCGAAACGCGTCTTTTGTGAGGAGTTTCCTATGAGCATTTGCAGTTGAGGACCCGAGGGGTACATCTACGGCATCGGACCATTTATACCAACTCGCCATCCAGCTGAATTATACCCCCCAACAGCCTGGTCCCCACTGCATATACTCACAGCCGGCATGGAACGCTCCCCAACAGCCGCTGCCCATACGGAGGTTTGTGCTTTAACAGCGGTGTACATAGGAGCTGGATCTATCTGCTCCTTACCCGCCGGAGCCTGTACACCTCAGCCCATAGTCGGCTTGCTGGGCGGCATAACGACTAGAGAAGCGCTCGACGCCGCAATCATCAAATGAACAACATCACCAACTAACATCGGTCACTGTGTATCTGGCAGTGAACAAGGGATCCATACTTTAACCTTAACTTTGCTTGGAAGGATTTACAAATTATCGCCCACACTACCATTGTGTGTTATGTGACTGAAACATCTGTCCAATCTCAGCGATCCATTTGTCCATTCAGGACCTGGTAACTATTAGCTACAACCTTACCATTATGCAAATGCATTGAAATGGCCTTTTAAAAATTCAAATGTAATTGTGATCCTTGCATGCATGCAAATTTATTGTTTTATGTTTTTGTGGTATTTGTTTATTAAATTGTTTTAGTGTACAGAAGGCGCCCACTGGTTCTTTTTTCTTTGTTTAATATTCCCACTTGAGGGCGGCATCCCTCTACCAGAGGGCAGCAATCTGTACACAACAAGACACACTTGTCCCTAGCGCTCAAACTCTGTCAAACCGCAGATCTACTTGTCTGCGTCCCGGCGCTCCTCCTGGCTCCTTATAAAAAAATGTCCCTCAGAAAATGGCCGCCCCCTTACAGCAGACAGTTTTTGAGGATGTTAGAGGAGGCGACGGCCCAAGTAAATAATTGGGGATGTACTTAGGGTTCCTGCTGGATTTGTCCAGGCCCTGTACATAGATTTTGAAGAGAAAGAAGAGCAGCTACAGTATGTCTTTACTGGCTTCTACTGGAGTAATGGAAGACATTACTGTCTCTACTTCTATAGCGTAATTATACTGTATGCCTACGTGGCGGGACCGGGTATGAAACACTGATGCATAAATCATAGTATATTTGGCATACTTGTCTCAGAACAAGCAACAGTTGCACTTTGCTGGGCAAGTGGCCATATTTCAGAATTACGTGTGCAGTATGTTTACAGAATAGGTTCCAAACTAATCAGAGGCTTGTTCAGTCCAACTTTTACATACTTCACACTTGTTTCTGAAGACGTGTTAAATAAAGCTTTGTTATTCGAATTGTACGATTTACCACAAAAGTAATAACAATAAAATAAAAAGTACATAAAGCTTATACGCGCTTTTTTCTCTGTTACGTATCTATACGGTATCCGGACTGGTCATAGACAGTCATATGGTCGACCAGCAATGGTTGACAGTCAAAACGTCGACAGGGTTTAAAGGTCGACACACAATAGGTCAACAGGGTCTAAATGTCGACATGGAAACGGTCGACCGGGTTTAAAGGTCGACATGTTCAAAAGTTCAACATGGAAAAAGTCGACATGCAATTTTTACTACATTTTCAGCCGACATGCGGTATTTCATACCCTACCATCCACTAGGGCGTGGAGGGAGAATAAAATAGTGTGCCGAGCGCAGCAAGGCACCGAGCCATGCGAGGGGACGCGGTACACTTAGACAGTGTCCATGTCGACATAGACACCCTAAAAACATAAAAAGTCATGTTGACATTTTTCCATGTCAACTCTTTTCCATGTCGACCTTTTTCACATTTTAACCATGTCGACCTTTTACCTGTCTACCTTTTTCATGTCAACCACATAACCATGTCGACCTTTAGACCCTGTCGACCATTTGACCCTGTCGACTGTGGACCATTAGTGGTCGACCATATGACGTCTATGTCTATGATGAGTCTGTCTATGATTTATACATTATCGCTTCTTTTTAAGTATGGAAACACAAAAAAATTGAAGCAATGGTCAAAACACGATGTTCTCTTATGGGAAAGAACAAATGACAACATTGTATATTTTGTCTGTAACATAATACAGCATCTGAGCAAGACGACGTACAATAAAGGCAACGCAACGGTATAACGTCCAGAACAGGAGAGATAAATATACAGTTTAAAAAGCAATAACAAAGTAATGAAAAGAAGAAAGTTCTGTTTGTATGTGATAAAGGTCTTGCAAAGCCAGCGTTATACCAGGGGGCGATTGTGGATACACTGCACATGCGTACGGCCTGTAGTATGCATACGCAAGGCCATCCTGTCACAGTCCTGCAACTTTTCCTATAAGCACGCTGTTCACAAGGTCATTTACACGATTGGGATCGTCCGGGAAAGCACTAGACGTGCCCGAGCGTTTTAGGGCGGCTGTGTGATGTCAGCTCCAGGCCGGATATGCCTGTTTCCATCGCACCGCCGAGTCAGTCCGGGGCTACTCAGCCTGCGATGACTTGTGCCCAGTGTAGAAATCATTTGACGGTGAGCCTGTTGCGATCGGTTTTGGACTTATTCGCAGGGCAGCAAATAGATTTGAGGCCGTACATATCCATTCGCACAGCTAAAGGTGCATACACACTGTACAATTTTTTTTACCAATTTGGTTGAAAGACATTTCTATTGAACCCAGTGTCCTGGACGAAAAATGTTGACGAAAGATACTGACAACAGATGAATGACGAATGATGATGCGCATACCCGCCAGTTGTTCATCAAGATTGTTCGTCAACTGTGCATGCAGCTCAATTTGGATATCTTTCAAAAAGAGCCTATAAACTGAACTTTCGTCTATCGTTTGTCGTCAGTATCTTTCGTCAACATCTTTCGTCCAGGACACTGGGTTCAATGGAAATGTCTTTCAACCAAATTGGTAAAAAAAATTGTACAGTGTGTATGCACCTTAACACATTGATTTGCAAGGTGAGATTTCCCCAGCTTAACTAAACGCTGGGCGTGCAAATTTGCAGCTATGCGATCAGGTCTGAATCGGGCCCTTAGTGAAAGCGAACAGTGTGGGCGAGTACACCACATCAGTAAATTAAAGCAATCTGACGGTGGCAAACTCCTTCAATGGCATCCAATAAAATAAAAAATGGGTTAAAGAGGGGTGGGCAGGGGTAGCTGTTAAAATAAATAAATAACTTGCTGATGTGCCCGGTTCAACTGGGCAAAGGTTTGCTGGGCAGTGCATTTTACCCCTTTTCACCACCTTAGGAGTCAAACTTCATAAAATCCCTGCTTAGTGGGTAGTCACTGTTAAGCCACGTACACAAGGGGTGATTAAAGCCTATATCGTTGGGGATATGGTCACTGAGGGACCATATCCCCGTGTGTACTGAGCGATGGTTGCTAGGAGTGCGCCCCCCTGCGAATAGCCCAGTACAGGTCAGAGCAGGAGGTCGCTGGTCCGAGGAACATGCCCTTCAGTGACTCCATTCTGATCAGCGATCAAATCGCTCCATGTGTACGGATATTACAGACCACCCATTAGGTGCATAAGGAGAGTTCACCAACTGTCAAATTTTCCAGAGCACAATGGTGATGAAATGTAAATGGCAGTCAGACGGTTTGCCACATAACTTCGAAATACAGCAACCAATTACAAAGTCAATATAATTCTGCAAATCTCCGCTGTGTGATAGATAGAGCGCGTGCAGTGCACATTAGCCCACCCGGATATGGTGGATGCTATTGTCGGACAGCCAATGTGATACATTTACAGCCATTATACTTCGTAAAAAGTCTTCGCTATTGCTGGCTTGGGTTTGCTTAATAGGAAAAAGCCTTTTCTCCAAAAAAAACACCAGTTTCCACCAAATTTATGGGATTACCCCTTTAATTAATATACCCCTGAATCAGAGATGTTTTGGCTAATTCACTGTTAAAGGTTCCGTAAACTATGAAGTACAGTATAATAAATACATGGCATATATTATATTTTCTAACTCATCCACCAACTTATTGGAATTCGTCAAGTGAACCCACTGGAGCATAAAATATTACCACACTTTTCTTGTACTCCCATCAGACCAGATAACATTCTTCCCGTTCCCAAACACACAATTACGTAGTAGGCACAGACTCATGACTTAACATAGGAAACGGCATTTGAAGTCTCGGCCAAGACAAGAAAACACATAGAATAATTTACCTCTTGTAAATGTGCCTCTTTCTTCTTTGATGACAAATTCAAGTGTTTCTCTAATATTGAATAATATTTCTCGCTCTCTTTGTCAAACTTCTTCTTTCCTTCCTAGAAGATGAAAGCAGAAACGTTAACATGCGGCGTTCCGTGGTAATTACCGGCTAACAAGCTTAACGTGTGTCCCGAAGGACCGCTCACTAAAACCTAAATACAAGTCAATGAAATATGAGCTGACACCTTGTAACATTCGCGAATGTGAGTGTAATGCTCACGCACCGTCACAGAACTGGAGCGTGGTAACCTAGCATTGTATCATCGGTGAGATTCCCATGGACCTCTAGCTGTCTGTATATAGCAAAAAGGGAACCACAGACTGGCAGAGTGGTGCCCGTTCTACCCTTTATAGAAAGACTGGCAAGAATAAAACGGTCATTTTTTTTTTCATTTTCTCTGGATTCCATAATTAATGGGGCACTATACAATTTCTGATGACTTAATTGGCATACATGTGCCATTATTCAAATAATATTCAATAATATTAATTTCCAAATAATATTGATAATGGCAGAAGAAGTCTCCCGATGGTACAAGAAGTCTCGCGTTGCGGTGGATATGAACCGTTGTGTCACTTCCTGTTCCATCTGTAGCGTCATCAGCGTCTCCTTGTGCTTTTGCCAGACCAGCGATCCACCGGGAGCTGCCCGCGATGCCCTCAGACATCAGCGATCACCTGCGCTGACACAGGTGGAGGAAGTAGCGGCATTGATCTTACAAGCGTCAGTGGGATCCCCAGAGACAGCACACAGCCAGCGGCCAAACACTGACAGGAATCAGCACCGGCTTTTATACACAGCAATATTTTTTTTTAATGCATAATTATACCGACAGCGTTCCTGTAACAAGTAATAGTGACAGAAGGGGGGCCATGGGAGCGCAATTTTTGAATGTTACTTACAGATTATTTTGCAAACAAATAATGACATAAAACAACGACACAGTGACATTTCTGGCACATATGAATATGGAAAGTGGCAAACTCCATTCAAGAAAACTCTTTGATGAATAGACACAATTATCCCTTTAAATGTTACCGATTACATAATGCAGTAGAGTCATTTGGTGGCTGGAAAAGACATCGGGCTGGAATGATGGAATAAAGATTATGATATCAATCACTTCACATAACTTCTTATTAGGAAAATAGGTCATCATGCAGCACATTCTGACATTCTTCTCTGTCTGCTTTGGGGGAAGCGTAATTAAAAACTAGTTGCCACGATGCTGAGACTTAACGTAGCCATTTTTCTTCAATGTTACTGTTTGCGCTATAGTCATATAATGCCCCTTTCAGACCGCACATATTAACCGTTATATTGCCGTTTCTTTACAGTTTCAAAACGGTAATGTGTGCGGTCTGAAAGGTGCTGAGTGATTTTACCGTTTCCAAAAAAACGTTTTTTGGGAAACGGTAAATATGGAGGGTCCTACCCATTTCAGACCCTTTTTATTTGGTGTCTAGAACGGGTCTGAAACGGTATTCTACCCCCTATCCCCCTCCTTCCCCAACGCAGGGAAGGGAATGGTCACGCTGGGGGTCCCTGCAAGTGTCCGCCGGGGCATTGTGTCCTGCCCTGCCCGGGGTGAGAGCGGGGGCTGCTGCTACTGATGACGGCGCAGTCCTGCGCCGAGGAGGTGAGCGGGAATGGGTGGCTTGGGCTGGGGTGCGGCCGGCTGTCTGCCCTGACTCACCGGTTCCGGAGCGGGGCAGCAGCGGAGTGCGGGCAGCGGGAGCATGACCTGGATGTCCCGCTGCCTCCTCGCCCTCTGTGGGGGTGGGAGAGACGGCGCTGAGACAGTCCGACACAGGCAGCAGCAACGCAGGGTGTGCTGATGATGAGAGGGATGGAGAGCAGCCAGCGGTGCAGCTGATGGAGAGCGGTCAGGGGGGCGCATGGTGAGGTGATGCCCCCAATCACCTCACCATGCGCCCCCCTGCCCACTCTCCATCAGCTGCACCGCTGCCGTCCCTCTCAACATCAGTGCACCCTGCGCTGCTGCCTGTGTCGGACTGTCTCTCCGAGCATTGGAAGGGGGGGGGGGGGGCTTTACCGCTTTTCACTGTTGCTTTCACACCTACAAACACTACTAAAATGTATTTATACGGTATGTTGCTCAATCAATGGTTCCAGATTTCTGTAAAAGTCCAGCACACGCTAAAAACAGAAACCTGGATATGCAAATGAGCCAGTCGTGCACATTGGATGCAGTACCATGGTACAGGCTGATTGGTTAGTACTTTATCTCTCTCTAAGGTATAGTGCATCCTTCCCTCCTGGAATGGCCTGAAGGCTGTCAAATTAGGGATGGCTGTTGATTATCGATGATTCAAAATTATCAATGGTTTTTTGGGCAATGTCAAATACTTTTGCCTTCGATGGGGGAGAACCAGATGGTCTTCCTCCATCTACGGCACAGCAAAACCAATGCTTTTTTCAAGGTGTTGGGACACGGAGCATGGCCCCCAACAACCCTAAAGCCCTGCCCCCCACTTTCTGATTGGCACACAAGCCAGTCAGTCAAAGAAAATGGATGACCATTGATAGGTAAAACTATCAATGATCATCCATCACATAGTTTGTTACTACCGAAGGCTGGTTGCAGTATCACCATTGATGGAAACCATTTATGGTGACTGGAGTGATGGCCATCCCTATCCCAAATACAGGCTGCTTCACCCAGCTTCTCAGAAAGGTGGGCAAGTCCCCCGAAATCACCCTTGGCCACCCACATCGCCCTACCCCCCACAGTACAATGCCTGTAATATTGGCATTATGCAGTGGGGGCGTGGCTCTGATGACACGGCCCCTGTACTGCCTTCTAATTAAGCCACACCCCACCCTCTTTGCTGCATCGAGCCAAATTGTGAAACTTAATTCCGCTTTCTGGTACTTGGTCCAATAGCTAGGCCTTTAAAAAATGCGGTAAAAACCATGATAATGGTATTTTCAGTTTAGAGAATCCCAACCAAATGAGACCTGTATGAATCTGTGCATGTGCATGTGCGTGGTGCGGCAGCTTCACAGCCTGAGATCACTTTGTGGCACATGCGCAGACTGCAGATGTCTGGTGAGCAACCTTCAACGTAATTTGGACATATTCGCTCGGGTGCGCATGGATGTGCAGCCGTACACATTCATTGGCCCAGCGAACACATTTATTGGTTAAGGCAGGATTCCACTGGAGCGGACGGAGGCTGAACTGACCGCTGAACTGTACAAATTTTTATGTGTGTTTTTCAAATGTACTAAAATGTTTTTTTTTTAAATGTTCTAATAGCAATACCTCCGAGTGATGGGAACATATATTTCATTCTACCTCAAAACAATAAAATGTGCTATTTTTTTATTTATTTTTAAAGGGAAGATTTAAGCACCTGCTGTTTCAATTTCAGCCATAAAACCTGTTTACTAGCGGGGGGAAAAGGCAAGCGTGGGTCTCCAGCACATTCCAGGTGCAGAAATGCTGGATCTACTTCTATAGCAAATCATTTCTGTTATTTTACTCATCGTGAAAACAAGACGAGTTTTTTCTATTTTTTTTCCTTTCGCTGCTGAAATCCAATCTTCCCCGAGTCTTCCAGGACTCCTGATGTCACATATTAATCATTGCAAAGGAGCATAAAGCAAATCGTGTAATGCTCTTCTTGCATGTGCTCTGTAACACTGTACGCTTTAAATGGGGCAGATTATTTTTCCATAGGTTTATAATAACGGTAATGGTCCGGATTCAGAGGCGAACGCAATTGGGATCGGTGCTGCGTATTTGGACGCAACGGATCTGAGAGGTCATGCATAATGAGGCAGGTGCCGTCTTTTGTAATGAATCCGTTTCTCAGATCCGCTGCATGCACCCCAAGTTGCAGCATCGGAAACAAACATCGTCAAATGGATGCTTAACGTTGCTCAATATATTCACTGCTAAAGAGGAAAAAAAGGAAAGGAGGTGGTGTGCTCTGCGCTGCTAATTTATATAGGTCTATATATATGCAGGTAATTGATAACCAACGTGCAAAGATGAAGCGGACACACTGCTTTAGAAATGTATAAATTTTATAATTAAATTCATTTGGATAAAAAACAGACAGTTTATATATAAGAAAAGTAAAAAATCAAAATAAAGAAATATATAGTACACTATAAAGTTAATATACAATTTATAATTAACAATCCTAATTTAGGATAAAAGCTAGGCGTTAGTGGCTTAGGGGTGCACCGCTGTAGATAGGTTTTAAACGTAGTTTGGGGTTGAGTGGTAAATGCTGTTTATAATACTGTTGGGATGATGGTTAGTAAAGCTCAGTCCAATGCAGGTTATTGTAATGAAGATGAAATAGGCAGTAGTCAACAGTCATTTATGCCAATGAAATGAACACAGTAAAAGTCAGAAGCGCCTCAATTCCACATTAATATATGTATCAGTGACAGTCTGATACGCAGCACTTAAACGCAGGGGATTTTAAGTTGGTTATCTCACCCTGTTTCAGTATTGACTTTGAACGGTCTGTAGGTTGCTCCGTTTGCGGGGGCGGGTGGCCGCCGGTAGTTGTCCTCTGTGGGTCACCTTTGAATAGGTGCCGGCGGGCATCAGCTTCTCCTCCCGATAAATGGAGCGTCCAAATTTAAACAGACTTCGGCAGTGTAAAGTAGAAGCGCTGGTTCTTAGAAAAGACGCTGTAAAGCTGTAGTCAGCGTGGTTGCACCAGAGTCAGTGGTCAGCCTCTAACGTCAGTATACAGTGACGTCAACGCCTTTCGTCTCCTGTGTTGTATGGAGACTTTCTCAATCCGTCTTGAGAAAGTCTCCATACAACGCAGGAGACGAAACGCGTTGACGTCACTGTATACTGACGTTAGAGGCTGACCACTGACTCTGGTGCAACCACGCTGACTACAGCTTTACAGCGTCTTTTCTAAGAACCAGCGCTTCTACTTTACACTGCCGAAGTCTGTTTAAATTTGGACGCTCCATTTATCGGGAGGAGAAGCTGATGCCCGCCGGCACCTATTCAAAGGTGACCCACAGAGGACAACTACCGGCGGCCACCCGCCCCCGCAAACGGAGCAACCTACAGACCGTTCAAAGTCAATACTGAAACAGGGTGAGATAACCAACTTAAAATCCCCTGCGTTTAAGTGCTGCGTATCAGACTGTCACTGATACATATATTAATGTGGAATTGAGGCGCTTCTGACTTTTACTGTGTTCATTTCATTGGCATAAATGACTGTTGACTACTGCCTATTTCATCTTCATTACAATAACCTGCATTGGACTGAGCTTTACTAACCATCATCCCAACAGTATTATAAACAGCATTTACCACTCAACCCCAAACTACGTTTAAAACCTATCTACAGCGGTGCACCCCTAAGCCACTAACGCCTAGCTTTTATCCTAAATTAGGATTGTTAATTATAAATTGTATATTAACTTTATAGTGTACTATATATTTCTTTATTTTGATTTTTTACTTTTCTTATATATAAACTGTCTGTTTTTTATCCAAATGAATTTAATTATAAAATTTATACATTTCTAAAGCAGTGTGTCCGCTTCATCTTTGCACGTTGGTTATCAATTACCTGCATATATATAGACCTATATAAATTAGCAGCGCAGAGCACACCACCTCCTTTCCTTTTTTTCCTCTTTAGTACTAAATTTTGTGGGCAGAGGCAATCCCCACAGGTGTGTACTGCAGCAGCCATTACTAATTTATTCCACTAGAGATATATTAAAGAGCGCTGGGGCTCCTGCTGACTGTGTTTTTGGTTTTATCCCCAAATTCACAGCCTGTAAGGTTATTCCTCAATATATTCACTGCAACTAAGATGCCGGGGGACAGGGAATCTGCTCCCCGAAATATAGATGCTGGTTTTGGCATGCCCCCAGTATTGCAGCAACATGCTCTATTTTCCACAACACCCCCCATCGCTGCCCCCAAAAGCCTGCAACCTTTATATCACGCTGTGCCTAGAATCACACTGCAACCGCTGTCGCAAGAATATCACAGCAGAAAACACCGGCCACCTCTGAATCACCCTAATATCACCAGGGATAAGCTAGCACTTTGTGATCTCATAGTGAAAGCAGTGACGTAGCTCGAAAATTTTTCTCCCCCCTGCCCAAAAAAATTCAGAATCCCCCCGAAGAAGGGGCAAGGCGATGGACTATGGGCGCCGCTGCCTGAGCGGGTTCTGCTCATTTCATATGCATGGGGCGGGGACCCGCTCATTCAATATGCACTGCACTGGGTCCCTGCTCATTAGATATGCATGGAGTAGGACCAGCTCAGCGCTCACTGCTGCCTAAGTCGCCTGTCAGTTCAGCCAGCGGCGCCCACCACAGACCCCATTGGTGACGCTCCCCCAAGCCACCGCAGGGTCTGCCACAGTGAAAGCCAATTAGATGCTGATAGTTAAAGATCTAATTCTACCTACAGTTTGGTATCACAGACGGTTTATCAAAAGCACCGAGTATTCTCCTGTCACTACGTGGTAATGGCCATTAAAATAGATCCCCACTGATGGTATCCATCGATAACGTTGTTTTTATCAATGGTTGGAAACTATTGATAGAGAGACAATCGATGGGTATAACTACTGTGTAACAGATCACTGCTGCAGGCCAATCAGGGAAGCAGGACGTGGCTAAGCGCCACACACTGGAGGGCTGAGCTCAGGACCTGCACCAAAAAACCCATTAGTGCAACTCCAACATCGATATGGCTTCCAACATCGATAGAGCAACCAATGATCACTGATGGCAAACCATCAATGATTGCTACCTATCAATGGCTGATATTCGGACTATAATTAACCCTTTGAGTGACAACATCTCCTAGAGATGTGCATAATATCTGCTAAAAATGCCTGCGTCACTCACATTTGTTATATAAATTCAAATAAAAAAATGTTGTGTAAAAAAAAAATATATATATATATTTCCTATATAAGGTAATCATTGCAGGTCATTATGATGAATAAAAATGTTTGCTTGGTCATTTTAACACCTATTTTGACAAATTCCCTTGGCGCTCAAAGGGTAAATACTCCCTCATTAAAATGGTTCTTTTAAGGGAACAGTCGGAATGTCGACAATACATTTGACTGCTATATTTATGTGATACATAAAATAACACGTATGGCCAAGTATAATCCATATCTTTAATCTGACGCAGAACCAGCGCAGAAAGCGCTTTGCAGGCACCGAGTTCAGGATTTAAAAAAAAAAAAAACGAAATCTTTCCTGCAGAGCGTACATCTGATAGTGAGCTGAGAGATCGGGGCTAAAAATACCCATCTATTGTGTTATTTGATAATAATTATTATTGACATTTGCTTGAGTCCTTGAAATCTTGTTTGCAAACTTAGTCAATTACTTGAAATTGCAATATACCCAACGCAAAGGCAGGAGATCGGATTCTGTCTAAAAGCTGATAATGGGGTATAGACGCGGCTTCATTACATGTAATACACAATGGATTATTTATTAATCTGAGATAACCCCAGGCAGCGGAATCCTGGTTATAATAAATAATCTCAGTTGCATATTATTATCTGCCTAAAGATTCCGATCTTACAATCATTACAGAGCGAAATAAAGTGATTACAGGAGGTCACCTGCAGGTCAATGGAGCAGACTGGCAAAAGCTCATACACACACATATATATAATATATATATATATATATATATATATATAAATATATATATATATAAATAAAACAGTATGGCCTCCGTTATGCACTAAGTTTAACACTGACAAGCTGCTACTCCAATAAGGCTCTCCTGTTAGAGAAAGGCTGGATACAAGAATATGGAAAAAAGGGGGGATTATCGGAGTGCGCTAGACTTGGTACCACCTAGCCAACAATATAATTATAACCACGTGATGCACCAATCACACTTCATATAATTGTCTTCTGTTGCTTTCCAGAATAAAACTCCGTTTAGATAAGAAGTTCTTTATTAAAACCAGTCCAACGTGTTTCGTCAGAATGACTTCATCAGGGGTATGGCAAAAATGGGATGCGTTCATTTGGTCTACAGCATGATGGTCGACAGTCATTAGGTCAACACCATTAGGTCGACATTGGAAAAGGTTGACATGGGTCTCTGTCGACATGGTTCTAGGTCGAAAGGTCATTAGTTGGACAGCTCATTAGTTCGACAGGTCATTAGTTAGACAGTGTCGACAGTCAAAAGGTCGACATGTTTTTTTCCCACTGTTTTTTTGAGCCGACATGTGCCGGCAGGCGGTATTTCATGCCCCACCATCCACTAGGGAGCGGTGGGAAAATAAAATAGTGCCCAAAGCATTGCGAGTGAAGCGAGCGTTGCGAGGGCATGCGGTGCACTTTAAACTGTGTCCAAGTCGACTGTGTTGACATTCAAGTAAAAAAAACAATGAAAAACCCCATGTCGACCTTTTGACTGTCGACCTAGACATTGTCGAACTAATGACCTGTCGAACTGGCGACCTGTCGAACTGGTGACCTGTCAAACTAATGACCTTTTGACCTATAACCAAGTCGACCTTTTTTCATGTCGACCTAGACCCATGTCGACCTAATGGTGTCGACCTAATGACTGTTGACCATAATGCTGTAGACCAAATGATCCCAATCCGGCAAAAATAGATCTTATAAAGGGGTCTGTACAGCGAAGAATTTGGGATAATGATATAAAATCAATATATGGATATCATTAAAAATATCCAGATTTGACCTGTTTAACCAGGTCTTCAGAGTAAATGAGGTCCTTAAAACTCCAGAACTATACGGACCATATTCACAATTCACCGGGATCAATGGAGTGATTTAAGGGCTGAGGTAATTCCTCCTTACTTCAGAAAACAATCACCACAATGTAGTGAAATCTCTAGCTCCTCCACTGGCTGGCTATACATTCGTTGTAGATACTGGGAATTTCTCTGTTTAATTGTATTAAAGTCCTGACAAAGTGAATAAAACTTTGAAACATTGATCCATTGCCCTCCTATTTATCCAATTTATCTGAGTGTCGCCTCTATTTCCATTTATGTGGGGACCTCTGCCCGAGTATACCTAGGAGGGCACCGGATCAGAAAGCCAATAACTGTAGCAATATTTAACATTGGAGAAAGAGGCAGATCATTGTTATTGGGAAGGGCAGGAAGAGTACAAGGTGGTATCAGGTGGCCATACACTTACAGATTTATCTTTAGATCTGGCGGGTTGGAACAAAAACCTGGTAATATCTGAGTGACAGTCAGGTTTCCAGCATTTCCAAGCAAATGGTCAACTGTCATTTGCTCTCATCCATAACCATGTTTTTGTTCCAACCAGCCAGATCTGAAGATAAATCTTCATGTGTATGGCCACCTTAAGACGTACACATGTCTCATGCATACTGAATAGGACAGGTGGAGAAGTTGCTCATAAAAAAAGTTTTTACCTATCATTTTATAGAATGTACTTGATAAGGAATATCTAGAATATGATTGGTTGATATGGGCAACACCCAGGGCTGCAAGTATGGCGGTACGGGGTGGTACGGCGTACCGGTAAAACATATTGCGCCGGTACCCCGTACCGCCATAACAAATACTTCCCCCAAGTGCTCAATGCGCATGCGCGCATATGTAAGTGGCGGGGGGGCGTGGCCTCCGCCGCCCCGCCACAGCTGATTTCTTTCTGAAGGGAGGGGAGGGGAGCGCATTGCGCGTCACTCCTTCCCTTCCCTATGTCACTGACTGGGCTGTCAGCCAATCAGAGCTCGCGGGCTGGCAGCCAATCAGGAGCCAGCCCGCGAGATATGATTGACTGACAGCCCAGTCACACACACAGTCAGGGGCGGATTGGCCGCTCTCCCCCCCGCACCCCCTCCTGACTGCAAACCGCGATCTCAGCGGTCAGCGGCCGCAGCATTATGCCAATAATGCCCAGATCCAAAATGGCCATGGGAGGGCTGCTGCGCATGTGCGGCCGCACGCAGCTCCTCCCATGGTCCTTTGCGGAGCTCGTGAGTGGAAGCTCACGGCTCCGTCCTCCTCTCTGGTCCCCGGCAGGCAGCGCAGCACCGCACTGACTGACACTAACTGACACTGACAGCAGCAGCGGCGGCGGCCGGGGACTGAGGAGTGAGGACAGCAGCAGTGGTGATGGTGTCAGGGGACATAGACAAGCAGCAGCAGCGGCCAGCATGGGTGCTGGTGGCCGACGACCTAGACAAGCAGCAGCAACGGTGAACCAGGAGGCCGGAGAGCAGGAAAACCATAAGGCCGGTGCCAGGGAACGAGAGGCCTGCAGATGATGTAAGATAAGAATGAGATCTGTCTCCTCTCCCCACCCTCTCCTTCCACCTGTTACCTCGCCCCCCATAAACTTTACTCACCCCTTCTCTGCTTGCCCCTCATTTCCTCCCACCCTTCCATCTTGCCGTCTCTCACTCCAGTCATCTCACCCTCTCTCGGCCCCTGTCACCTTGCCCCCATCACCTCCCCGGCCCTCCTCAACCCCCCCCCCCCCCCCCATCACTTCAGCCCTTGTCCTGTCAGCTTGTTTCCCCATCACCTCACTCCCCCTGCCCCCCCCCGTCACCTCACTCCCCCTGGCCCCCCATCAGCTCACCCAGTCACTCCCCCCCCTCCTGTCACCTTACCCCCCCTCTCTCCTCCCCCTGTCACCCCACCCCCTCCCTCCTCCCCGTCACCTCACCACCTTTTGACTCACTCCATCACCTCACCCTCTTGTCTGCTCACCCAGTCACCTTACCCCCTCTCTCCTCACCCTGTCACCTCACACCCTCTTACCTCATCACCTTTCATCTCACTCCATCACCTCAACCTCTTGCTCACCCCCCCATCACGTCACCTGGTCACCTCACCCAATTCTCACACCACCACCATACCCTCTTGCCTCTCCCCCATCACCTCACCCGTTCACCTCACCCCCTCTCTCCTCACCCTGTCACCTCACACCCTCTTGCCTCACCCCGTCACCTCACCACCTTTCGTGTCACCCCATCATCTCACACCCTCTTGGCTCACCACCTTTCATCTCTCCCCATCACCTCACGCTCTTGCCTCGCCCCCCCCCCCCCCCCCCCCCCGGACCCCTTGGCAATTTTTTAGTGCCCCTGAAACTTTACCGATTTTACATTCCTGTGAGTAGTTGTGTACGTAGGGGCCCCACTGCACTGCTTTGCCCGGAGGCCCATAATGCTGTTAAGATGACCCTGCTCTCACCTCACCCCCTCTTGCCCTCTGTCCCCCCTCTCTTTAGCCCTCCCCCCCCCATTACTGGTGATTAGCATTCATGTTATTTTTCTCCTTTAAATGAAGAAACTAATTGGAGTCCTGCTGCCAGAGAGCTCTGCCTCCTGTATGATGATGAACGCTCCATGAAACCAGGCAACACTGCGTAGGACTAAGGTAAGTAATATGTTTTTCTCACAGTACTGTTTTGCCCGACATTGCTAGAATCCACTTACTAGCTCTCCCTGTCCCGTTGGCTCTCCCCTTTCTAGTTCTCTCTTCCATGATCTCACCCCTACCCCCTGTCTCTGCCCGGCAGCGTCTTGATATTACTGAGTAAGCAGTATTGTTATGGCAAAACAATGACTGTAATGACAATGAATTGTTATTCCTTTTTGGACCCAATTGTTGGTGGCAGTAGTAATATGGACATTGTAAATCCAGTCAGCCAATCAGCAGCCAGCCCATGATATGATTGGCTGACGGCCCAGTTACACAGTGAAGGAGAGACGCGCGATGCGCTCTCCTCCGAAGAGAAGCAGGTAGCGGTGGCGGGTGACTGGAAGGGGGAGAGGAGACCTCAGAGACCCGGCACTGGGGTCTTATGTGTGGTACGTACTGTGGGGGCATATGTGTGGCACTGGGGGCATATGTGTGGCACTGGGGGCATACCTAGCACTGTGGGGGTATATGTGTGGCTGTGGGGGCATACTTGGCACTGTGGGGGCATATGTGTGGCACTGTGGGGGCATATCTGGCACTGGGGGCATATCTGGCACTGTGGGGGCATATAAGTAATGGGCATCAGTTGTGCGGCAGCGGTGCAATGAGCATTATGGTGTAGGGCATAATGTGTAACGGGCATTATGGCATGGGTCATATGTTTTGGGTGTGTGACGCGTAACAGGCATTACTGTGTAAATTTTGGCCACACGCCTTCGGCGTGCAATATCCCTGTTTGTAGTTTATCTGGCTCCTGCACTTTGATCCTGGCCCCTACATTTTTTGTGCAGGATGCAATGCACAAGTCCAAACAGAAATGTCATCTTGTTCTAAAGTTGTCATGTAGCCACTCCCCCTCATGTCATATGACCACGCCCCTAACCACGCCCATTTTCGGCGCACGCCTTCGCCGCGCAGCACAGTACCACTAAAACATTTTTTCTACTTGCACCACTGGCAACACCTCCACTTGTCCAATGTTTCATACATCTCTCCCATAGAGCTGAATTGAAAGGTAATCCCGGCACAACTGCCTCTCTGTAGACAGCGGTACTGTAATATGCTAATGCAAAAGGTAATGTCATTGGTACAGGGATGCCCACCATCAGTATCTCTAATCCGCCACACATCGGTCGCATCATCCAACTGTTAAGCAACCCCATGGGGACCCAAGCAACCGCTTACAAGAACACAGTTGCTGGTAGCGCCATGCCCACAAAACGCTAACGACACTCCCACATTTCACTAGCCACCTCCCATAAAACACTCTGACCTCCAATATCTCTGCGCCCAAACTCTCACTGCAACCAGTGCAGGTTATCTATTGTGACGCAACCGCAGTACAAGAAAGATAGCTGAACTGCACAAACGTTGGCATATGGTCCATGTCTAAATCAGGCCTATAGTCACTTAGGGGTCTCTGAGTGGGATGCGTAACATCCGCACCCCAGCTCCGCCGCACATCGCCGGCTACCGCAGACCTAATTGTCTTGCCGGCGATGTGCTGCGGGTCCCCCCCTCCCTTACCCGGGGCTGCTGCTGCCGGCTGGCCTCTCCTCCTCCTCCCTGCATCGGGAAGAGGATACAGTGCAGGGAGGAGGTCACAGGTCCAGGCAGCACACCGCTGTGCTACATGGACACAGCAGGTGAGGGGGGGGGTCGGCGCGAGGTGGCGGGGGTCCGTTTGGGGCGGTGTGGGTCTCATTAAGAAGCACATAGGCTTATATGGGGTATCGCCAACTTTTGCCGGTGATACCCCTCGCAGCGAAAACCCGCCAGATAACGGGGTTTTTACTGCATTCTTGCTTTACAGAATCTCTCCCTATGTACTAAGTATTGTAGAGAGATAAATTGTAGAGAGGTAAAGTACCAGCCAATTAGCTCCTAACTGCCATGTTACATAATGGGTTAAAAATGTCAGTTACGGGCTGTTTGGCATATAAGAGTCGCCAATGTCATATGTAAGTAGCATTGTATTAATCAGTGTTTCCAGTAAACGTTAATATCTAATAAGTCTCATTCTTTCATCTGGATACCTCAAGCGTTCATTGCAAAGTACCAGTTACTGAGCATAAGATGCGCACAGACCATTGTTTCCGCCAGACACACCGCACCATTAAGGAAAACTGGTTTGGGTTTCTTTCCACGGTGTATAAATGTGAAAGGCTTTCCCTTTGATCTGCAGAGAATGCTCGCCAAGGTCAAGGGACACAAGAACAAAATAATGTCTAACAGACTGGACAGAGGGGAAACTCAGGATTCAAGCCAAGGCAGAGATGAGCTCATCGTTCATCAATATAAGCATCTGTGGGCCACAGGCTGCACTGACCAAATAAGGCAACCTTCCACCAGCCTGTTCCCTCCGTAGTTCCTGCTATGTCACTAACTACAGCGGGGCCACTGCTTGTGCCCAGTGAGGATCAGACAGCCAATGCCCTGCCATGTACAGTATGTCCCAGCATGCCCTGCACGCACAGGTATGATGATTTGCCTATGCTTCTAGGCAAAATCCTATGATCTTAGCAGGGCAAACAGTGCATTCACGGTCTATCTCTGCGGGCGAAGGCGTCTCGCTGGACGGTGGATCGCCGTTGCTATAGGATGTATACGCAAGCGATCTGGGCTTCATTTCTAAAGGTGGCCATACATCCACAGATCGATTGTCAGATTGGGCTGGTTGGAACAAAATCCTGGTTAAGGATGAGTGACAGTTTGGCAGTTTTCATGCATTTCAAAGCAAATTGTCAACTGTCATTTACTCTCATCCATAACCATGTTTTTGTTTTAACCAGCCAGATCTGACAATCGATCTGTAGATGTATGGCCAGCTTAAGTGTTCTAGTCCGATCACTTAGAAATGGGGCTTACTGTAAATCGCCCCGTGTGTGTGGCCCTTTACAGTTGACCTTTAAAGTAATGTTTCACATTCAGATAGTTTGAGCTTATTGGTTGGCAATTGCCCCCCTGCAAGTGTTACTAAGGGGCCGATTCAGGACTGCTTGTTACGATCAAATTCGTCCCCAGCTCGCTGCTTGGGGGGAGGGTCGGGGACACGCAGGGGATCGCCCAGTGTTTTACGGACATCCCAAGAAAAACAATCGATGTCCCCATAAAAACCACACAAATAAAAGTCATAATTGACTGACTTTTATTCCGAACGGGAGAGAAATCATTCGATGGTCAGCAACAGTCTATCGGTAATCAGCCGCTGTGCGTATTTGCATAGCAGCGATCAGGTGTGAATCAGGACCATACGTATGGTGGGATTTTGGCTTGTACAAGTTTTACTATATTGTAATACAGAGTGTACACTTTTTGCCCGCACAAAGCCGGGTGGCGAGCAGCGTTTAGCCAACCTGAATTAAGCCCTTAGTACATCTGACACTGTGCCAGATGCACTAAGCTTCAAAAGCGATACAATGGAGAGAGAAAAATAACCAGCCAATCAGCTCCTGCCTGACATTTTAAAAATACATTCTGTGACATGACAGGTAGTCGCTGATTGGTTGGTTGTTTATCACTCTCCATTTTATCACTTTTTGAAGCTTAGTACATCCGGCCCTGTCTCTTTAAAAACATTAGCTGGGAAACGCAGAAGAAAAAAAAAACCAAGACAATAAAATAACAGCAGCTAATGATTTATTTTCCCACTAGAGAAAGTCAGCGATATTATTCCAGGCCTGTCAGTCTGTCTCATCGATAGCGACTTGAGATCACGCTATCACTTCATCACGTAGCACACGCGTGTAGAAGATGGAGATTCTCAGTAACACAAATATACATTTACCGTATGGCTGCTCAGCGGCGCAGTACTCCCGGGATGACTGGAATGATTAAACTACTTATCTCTAAGTTCACAATCATATCATCAAATAATTGTGTTTTGCAGTAACATTAAATAACGCCGCAGAAAGGGACCTGAGTTATGATGGGAAAAATCCAAACAGCCTTTATTATTTCTAGATAGTGTAAAGAGCATTTATAAATCTGTTCTGCTGCATTACCTCTGTGACACTGCCAAATGCTGCGCTGCGAGGACACTGTACAGCTCACCCAGGTGATTCCCAGAGTGGGACAGAAATGCTGAACAGCAGCCAATAGCATCTGATGACACAAATTCATTTAAATAGTTGTTTTACTTAGCCACAGATACAAAGCATGTAAGTTATACCCCTTTTACACCAAAAATCCCGGATCCGCCCCGGCATTTGGAAGAAGGATCTAAGCCGGGTCGGATTCGGGATTTACACTGTTTAAACTGCGGTGTAGATGGAGGCGTTTGGAGATAACATCATCTCCAAGCGCCGGGACTGCAGTGATCCCCGCCGGGAACACCGATCGCCATGCTGGGGGCAGCCCAGCACCAAGGTAAGCTACCGTTGTCCGGGAGGTGAATGGATGCCGCACACAGGCATCTGTTCACCTACTCCGCTACCGCCGCTGCTGTCTGCAGAGTATAACAGACAGCAGCGCAGGCTGTTTGTGCCCCCCAGTCCACACGTCCCCCATTGATGTAAATGGGAACCGGTCGAATGACCCGGCGTACCCATTTACACCGCCCTCTACCCAGGTCCTAGCCATGTTCTACCTAGGTCAAGACCTGGGTAGAAGACCCGGGTCTGACTCGCCGAAGTACCGGGGATTTGCGGCATAAAATGGGTATTATAGGGATTTGGTGTCCTGTTAAGTAGGGAATATTGTTATCCAGGCCAAGGCAGGTAAATGAGTGTCCTTACAATACACTGCCATTCTATCTTTCTAATATTCCTTTTCCACTGACATGAAATCCTGGGTTTTGAAAAAAGGGGTATAACAGATTAATTCAGTTTTAGATTCCATAATGGACTATGGGGTCTTGGCGAGCGATAAAGTGAATGGAGATAAATTACCATTCAAACAGCTGCCATTTGGCCGGGTGCTGTTAAGATGCTCGCTAAGCAGCAAGCGGTACTGAATTGGGCCCTTTGTGTCATGGGTTTCATAGTTACAAAGTAGTAACATACATCAATCAAGTTTAACCTTTAGTTAAAGGGTACGGTCTATTTGCTATATCCCTTTTTCAATTGTGCATTTGGGTTTAACTTTGGACAAATTATGGTTGTTGGTTCTAATCCTGGATGTTTTTAACCAATAAATGTTTATCCAACCTTATTTTAAATGTATTCATGGTGTTTCCCGACACCATCTATCGAGGAATCGAGTTGCATAGTTTATCTTCCCTGACCGTAAAAAAGCCTTTCCTTCTAAGGGTACGAAATCTTCTTTCTTCTAGACTAAACACATGCCCGTGTGTCCTTGAGTCCTTACTTAAAGTAAAAAAGGGAGCCTGACAGGTCGTTATATTGGCCACTGATATATTTGTACATGTTAAGCATGTCTACTCTTAAACGTCTTTTTTCTAGAGTAAACAATCCCAGTTTGTCCAGTCTGTCTTCATAGCTTAAATTCTCCATCCCTTTTATTAGCTTGGTTGCTCTTCTATGGACGTTTTCCAGTTCTATGATGTTCACCCCAGTTTGTTGTCAATTTGGATTTCTACAGTAGGTCCTTTTCCAATTCTGATTTTTTTTAATAGCACCCTATTTAGCTTATAACTAGCACACCGGTTGTCATGAGCCACCACAATATCTCATGCCTCCTTTGATAAGTCTTGTCAGTTTCTGTGAACTTTTCAAGAGTCTGTTTCTAGTAATGGACTCTCTGGTGGCCTCCGGTGGTGAGTCTGTGCCTTTGCAACTTAATTCTGTGTGTGTTGCTCTATGCACAAGACTGTCCTATTATTAGCTTGTTATCTTGGTCTCAGCTGGCAGCATTAGGTCCAGGGGGCTGGACCTTTCCCAGGTGATTGGTCACATGATCCCTTTTAAGGGATTCAGTCCAGCACAGCCCCACCAGTGATAGTTCTTGCTTCCTGCAGGTCTCCTGCCGTCCTCACTTCTCCATTCTGCTGTTCCTGGCTGTTCCTGTTCATTTGCTCCAGGGGACTCCTGATGCCCTCCTGTGTCAATTCTGGTAAACTGTAAGCGCTCCATTTTGGAGCCCAGGTGTTAACTCCTTTATATTTGTTATTGCAACTCTGTGGTCAGTGCTATCCTTAAACTTGACTTGGTTGCATGTTCTGGCCCTGGTTTGTTCGGCATGTGCCGCAGGGTCCCATTTACCCCAACGGGGTTAGTTCCTGTGTTCTGTACTTTCAGTTCTTCTGTGTGGGTTGCATTGTATTTGTGTTGTGTAATATTGTGCTTTCGTGTGGTGTCTATTTTTTTTATGCCTGCGACAAGGTCACATTTGGTTTGCGACGTGGACGCCTACTTGTTCTAGTTTCCTCCGGTATTGGCTAAAGAGCCATTAGCTAGTGTCATCCTCAGTTAGGCCCAGTTAGCCAGTTTTACATTTTGATTTCTCCTGAAGAATCGCCAGTACTTTCTAGACAGTAAGACCTGGTTGCACCGCAGTTGGGGCGCACTTAATTCGCCCCTCCAAACGTGGCGATTATAGGTGAAGCCTTAGCATCTGCAAGTACTGGTCATTCTTTGGGGAGGACCGACAGGGATAGTGTAGGACTCCCTGTGGCCATCCTAAACAGTGGTCACAGCTGCTGGGTTCACACCCAGAATCATAACACCGGTTGTGTCTCCCAAGATGCATAACCTTACATTTATTGACAATGAACCTCATTTTACATGTATTTGTCCACTCATCTAGTTTATTTAGATCCCTCTGTAGCATGGAGACATCTTTGCACAGTTTTGTGTCATCTGCAAAGATGAATACATTGCAGAGTATCCCCTTCTATATAGCATTAATAATTATGTTAAATAAAAGAGGCCCTAGCTCCGAACCTTGTGGTACTCCACTTAATACTGGTATCCAACCTAAGACTGCACCGTTTACAGCCACTCTCTGTTCTCTATCCTGCAGCCAGTTTCTTATCCAGCTTCACATTTTGACCTCCATTTTATTGATCGACCTCTTATGTGGCACAGTATCAAAAGCCTTAGCAAAATTCAAGAAGACCACATCTACCATATTTCCGTTACCTAGGTTTTTTTTTTTTTACAAACCCATGTTGGTTATTACTGACTAGTCTTTTGGGTGAAAGTTTATGTTTATGTAATTCTTGTTCCACCTACCATTCCCAACCACAGCAGGGCAAAATCTGCTTCAGCAGCCAGAGCAGGTCTCCTACGCTACACAACCACAGCAGAGTATAAGCTGCTGTAGCAGGCACAGCAAGTCTCCAACTATTCACCTACCATTCCCAACTACAGCAGGGCAAAAGCTGCTGCAGCAGCCAGAGCAAGTCTCCAACTATCCACCTTCCCTTTCCAAACACAGCAGAGCAGAAGTTGCTGCAGCAGCCAGAGCAAGTCTCCAACTATCCACCTTCCCTTCCCAATCACAGCAGGACAGAAGATGCTGCAGCAGCCAGATCAAGTCTCCAACTATCTACCTACCCTAACCAAACACAGCAGAGCAGAAATTGCTGCAGCAGCCAGAGCAAGTCTTTAACTGTCTGCCTACCCTTCCCAGCCACAGCAGGGCAGAAGCTGCTGCAGCAGCCAGAGTAAGTCTCCAATTATCCACCTTTCCTTCCCAACCGCAGCGGAGAAGAAGCTGCTGCAGCAGCCAGAGCAAGTCTCCAACTAACAGAAGATCAGCAGCAGGTACAGTAGATCCAGAGAACCCTCAATGAATAAGCAAACAATCAAGAAAAATAAGAACTGACTGGGGGTCCATCTCATATGGATTTCACAACAATATCTACAGTGTTTAATTCACAGACGACTCTGCCAATGAGTCGCTTATTAATTTCAGTCTGTCTAAAGTTTGGTAAAGTGAAAATGTTTTTCATTTAAATGGACCCTTATAGGCCTTTAAGGGTCCACTTACAAGAGTCTGTTTATTGTGTTGTATTCAGAAAGTCATAAATTTTCCAAGGACATAGCACAATGCATGAAAACAACAGAAACAGCATGGACCCTTATGACAACACCCTTAAGAACTCGTCCGATTAAACCCATCTTTGAAATTAGATCGTCCCTTAAGATGATAAGGTAGGGTGCAAAGTTTGAAGACGGTTAGTTAAAGCATTCAAAAGTTATCGTGGAACATCCATACACACACACACACACACACACACACACACACAAACATCGTTCAATTATACTTATGTAGACTATACTATGCAACTCTAAATGTTTTTGGATACCATCTCTTAGAATTCCCTCAAATAATTTCCCCACTATTGATGTTAAGCTCACAGGTCTAAAATTAGCTGGGTCATCTCTTTTTCCTTTTTTGAATATTGGTACTACTTCTGCTATTCTCCAGTCCTTTGGCATCATATCTGTCAAAACTGAGTTATCAAAAATGTAACTCCTCCCTCAATTCCACTAGGATGAGTAGGTTTCCATACCCACCATGGCCCTAACTGTATATTATTATCCCTGTAATTGTGTGAGTTTCCTCTGGTCACTCCAGTTTCTACCCAAATATACTGGTAACAGTGGTGTATTTACAACAGGTGCCGTCTACACAAGAAAACCGGTATAAATCCACACTGTATATGATGCATCCCTGTCTTTAGTACTCACACAGTCCAGTGTTTGCTAAGGAAGCCCTGCAAACTTCCTGGAAAAATAGCATGGGCCCGAATTTTCCCAGTTTTGTGAATGCGTAATACGGGAATCTCCAGGACAATGGCCACCGTGTTATTTTTCTGAAGTCCTGTGCATACTTTGTAGACTCTAGCACAGCTGCAGGGTCTACAAGCACTCGGCACCATCACTCAGAGTGTCACTGACTGTGCTGTCCGGCTGCCAATAAGAGGGAGAGGAGGAGCCAAGTTGGAGACTGTATACAGGCCCTCTCCACTGTTACTGGTGCGTTTATTGAGTCCCTTCCAAAAAATTAGTGTGTAGGAGTGTACGTGTGATAAGTAATACAGAGTGTAAGCTCCAGCGGTTCGGTGAATCATGTGATTGCCCAATTATTCTCTGTTGAGCGCTGTGGAACATTTGTGCTCTATATAAATAAGTTGCAATAAATGTTAATAAACATAAGTATTACTAACTACTTACTTTTGCCGCACCAATCTGTTCTTTACGGAACTTCTCTAGGGGGGATATTAGAACATCATTGGCATTCTGTATCTGAAAAAAAAAAGGTGGATTAAAAAAAAATATCCAAAAACTATTGTTTCATATTATTATTATTATTATTATTATTTATATATACAGTGCCGTAAGGGTTCTGTAGTGCCTAACAGAGTAAATCAATGCAACATATACTTTCCCATATTCCATACACATTCCCAACAGCGCATGTATACAGTAAATATTGGGATGCGACTGTTTTTGCTCGGATTACCTTTAAATTGCGTTCTGCGCAAAAGCCTTATACTGAGCATGGCTTACATCTGAGACACTGCGTGCATACTACACAGCCCATATAACAAAGGCTGTTCCCCATGTATGATAAACGTACAGCAGAGAAGACAGCCTTATGTGTGGGTTTCTCATGCTAAAATAAACATCACTGTAATATTTGCCCCGTGTGCTTTCACGCTTCCGACAAGGCATTTCCTGCCTTTAATTAAATATTCTATGGAAAAAAGGGCAGAATTTCATCAATTTATCGCACCAAACTAGAAACGGGGGCAGTGACATTTGTCACCACCAATTAAACTAAGAAATGAATGTCTAAAATGTGGGCAAAAACATTAGAGAGGCTGTGAATCAAGCTGGCTGGACAGTGGCTATAAAATGAGCCCATATGATCAAAGACTAATAAAAAAAATAAACCCAAAAAGCAAATAAAACAACAAGCTAATGCGCTTCCATTCAAAAAACAAAAATATTAACTGTAAAAGAACTGGAGATCCTTATACTAGAGCCTGGGAAAGAGGCCTGAATCTTTTTGTTTCGGAAACAGATTGGTGTACGATATTCCTATACAACTGTCTCCTGTTACAGTATTGGAGACACAGTAGTAATTGTTATCCAATTAGAGTAGACACCTATCACTCCTTCAAAAACGTTCTACTCTTCTAATGCCATGGCGCTTTAATTCACATATACTGTAGGGGCAGATTTATCAATGAGTGGTATTCTTGTTATAACTCATTACGAAAGCATAGCTCCCAACATTGAAGGGTTGGAAAGAGGGTCACCCCAAAAAACCATGACGTTCTCGTGAAAAGCGGGACAGTTGGGAGGTATGCGAATGATAAATGGTGCTCCAGCCAATCAGCTAATGTCATTTTTCAAGCACATGAGAGTTAGGAGTTGATTGGCTGGAACACTATAATTTATAACAAGTGATAACAAGACTATCACTCATTGTTAAATCGGCACCTTTGTATGATTATCCCTTCATTGCTCACTTCTGGACTGGTGTGGTCTCCACTTCTTAGCTTACTCTTGGAGACTTCTACTCGAAAACCCTCTTTGGAATGGACAATAAAACTGCTTATAGGCAATTTTGGCAATGCAGCGAACCCCGATATACTGGTGTTCTGGAAATTTCCCTACCCACTCTCCGATATGGAGGGGTATTCAATGCTCTGATGGCGCCATCAGAGTATTCAACTCCCTCCCGTTCACTCGCCATTTCCACTTTGCTGGTTTCCTTCGCCCAAAGAGTACATACTTTACCTTCCCTCCCGGAATGGCCGAGAGGGTCCAGAAATTATGTTCCCCTCATGGCCCCCATAAGAATGGGCAAGCCCTCCACATTTAGTGAGGCCCCTGCATCAGCCCCTGCACCCCCTCCCTCTGCTGCTCACATACCTGCATTCACAGCTCTTTGATGAGGGGGAGGGGCTAAAATTACACAAATTGCATCATTAAGTACCACCCCCTCCCTGAAGAGCCGCAAATCACGGCATTAACAGGTATGGCGGCGCCCCCAGGAAAGCTGCAGAGTCTCCTTTCTGGGCGGGTATTTGGCGGGGCGGCCTCTATGGTGCTCAGCAAGCTGCGAATCCCCTGCAAACTAGAATCAGGCCTCCAATGTAACTTGTTAATAATATATCTTGGGCATTGTGTATTCCTTGTGTTAATCAGCAAAAAAAAAAATGCTGCATAGAAAAACTTTATTTTTTTTTCTCTTTCTTAAATAAGCTGAATTTCAATATAAATTCCATTGAAAGATTTGACCATGGCGTACTAACCTAGCGAGATCAATCTAGAGAACAAGGCGTCCCCATGTTTACAACATCTACAAATCAAACCAGCCCCATCAGGATGATATCTCCGCTCGCTGGAACACGGTAATCCTTGATCTTTTCTTTTAAAGGGCGCACTTTACAATAAACCTGTTTTTATATCCTCGCAAATATTGCTAAGTCCGGGATTTGATGTCAATAAAGAAATGAAACCCACACGTACACCACAACATGACCATATTATATCGTTTCATAAGAGATGTATTAAAACAGGGGAAATTAGTGTGTGTGCCTGGACTGCTAAAGCAGCAGACCTTGCACTGCCTGGCGCGTGGAATACAAGCAGGATTTGTGAACTGTCAGTACGGTGAGTAGTTTTGCCTGGCACTCACTGTGTGGAGTTGGTATATTCTACCCATGCTTGCGTGGGTTTCCTCTGGGTACTCCGTTTCCTCCCACAATCCAAAAATAGACTGGTAGGTTAATTGGCTCCCAACAAAAAAAACCTGGAATGTCTGTGTGTGCGTGTACATGTGGTAGGGAATAAAAGGACATTATTCTGGTAAACATGCAATACTGTAAATTTCGCAGGGATGGCCATCCCCTCCTTGGGAGCGGGGGAGAAATCATTCGACAGTTGGTGACCCTCAAATGATTTCTCCAGCGCTCACAGATCTGAGGCACCTCTAGGGTATCTCAGATCTGTGAGCGTCCTGTGCGAGAAGCGGGCAGCTGACATCAGCTGACGTCAGCTGTCCGCCACCTGCGTCAGCAGGCGGTTTGCATGGGAACGTTCCCATGGGCTGTGCCCCCCACTGCCGCCCCCCGCCCACACTTCTAGGTGCAAGCAGCGAACATGTAGTTCGCCATGCCCGCTCGCACCCTGCTTCTGCACATGTGCAATAAAAAAAAAAGGTCCTCCTTGTGAACGCCCTGGGGTACCCATTAAATTAGAATAACCCCCCATAGATTGTAAACTCCACTGGGGCAGGAACTGATTGGAATGTTCAAATGTTCTGTATAAAGTGCTGCAGAATATGTGTGTGCTATATACATAACGTAATAGTAATAATACTGTCTGCTGTTGTATGCAACACAATAAAGTTCCTTTCTCGGGTGACAAACATGTTAGGTGCGCCAGTGGTACCCGCTGGCATAAACAATAGGGTTCTCATCCACCATACATTCATTTACCTACCATCCATCTAGCCACCTGCTGGTTCATTGTGAGATTGCACTATCACCAGCAGAGCTTTCCCATCTGCAATTATTTTGGCTACTTTGTGTGATGTCCTATACACTGTACTGCATACACACTGAGCGGCTTTCCCCCTGCCCGGCGCCGATGGAGGGGGGGCGGTGTTGCATAGGGGAGCGCTATGCAAAGCCGTCCTGAAAGCAGCTCATCTTGCTGGTGGTATAACCACCATGTTGCAGGGGCGCGCAGCAGCACTCACCGCTCATCGCCGGGCCATACACACTGGGCGGCTTTGAGCTGAAAGCCGCTCAAACCTCCTGTTTTGAGCGACTTTCAGCTCAAAGTCGCCCAGTGTGTATGGGCCTGTTCAGCAATGCAGAGCACGTGGTTCATACATATCAAAGACTATAATAATGATAATAAAAACAAACCACCTAACAAACAGTCGCAAAACTCAATATGTGATTGTGACTTTCCCTTGTTATATCATGCTGATGCCCTCCACACATCCACAGCTATCATAGCATTGCCTGCGTCCCTGGTTCGCTACAACAGCACCAAGCAGAATAGATTGACAGACTCCTTATGATACCAATGCCAATCTCTATATACAAAAGGCTATCTACTCCTCACCTCTATGAGGTGAAGTACCGCCAGTGATCACAGGAGGCCACTTGACATGCCAAATGACTCATTTGTGTGCTAAAAGATATCATAATAGAAAGTGAAAGCAATTTTTGTAGGGACACTAATCTGTTTCAAACTTGATGCATATGGAGAGGGGGAGCTGTAAAGACAGAGATTGGAGGTAGCAAATAGGGACGGTTGTGGTATAGTGTTTAGACAATGTCTAGGTCGACAGTCACAGTGACTAGGTCGACACATGAAATGGTCGACATACCATTGGTCAACATTGGCAGAAGGTCGACACAAGCTTAAGGTGGACTCGTATCGACTTGTATCGCCCTTTTGTCTGCTGACCTTCGCAATGTCGACCTAATGCTTGTGTTGACCTTCCAATCATGTCATCACTAGCCATGTCGGCCTTCAGTGGTCGACCCAACGCATGTCAACCTTATATTGGTCGACACAATGACCCATACCCACAAAAAAAAAGAATATTATGTATATTACTAATATAAAGATTAGTGCTGGTCAGGTTAACGCGTTAACACGCCAGCACTTTAATGCAGATTCATGTTTTATAGCCGTTAACAAGTGCAGGGCCTTGCGTCGGCAGGGGGGGTGCCGTCGTGGAGGCGCAGAGTCTCTGACACCATTACAGAGACCCTGCACCTCTCGAAAAAATGGCCGTCGCCACAGAGAAGACGTGTTAGAAATACTCCTGTCTCCTCTGCCGCGCTGGCAATATTTGGAGGGGCGCTGGGTCTCTAATGCTGTCAGAGACTCTGCGTCTGTAAGACGCTGCTCCCCTTGTTGACGCACACCCCCAAAATGTAGATGTATTCCCCCCTGGCAACGAGCATTTAACCCCCTATGAGAGAAACATGCATTCCCCCCTGGCAACAAGCATTTAACCCCCTATGGCAGCAAGCATGTATTCCCATCTGGCAACGAGCATTTAACCCCCTATGGTAGCAAGCATGTATCCCCCCCCCCTGGCAACGAGCATGAAACCCCCTACAGAAAGAGCATGTAATCCCCCTTGGAAACAAGCATGTAATCCCCCCTGCCAACAAGCATGGAACCCCTGGCAACAAGCATGGAACCCCCTCTGACAACGAGCATGCAATCCCCCCTTGGCAACAAGCATGTAATCCCCCTGGCAATGAGAATGAAACCCCTGGAAACAAGCATGGAGCACCCTATGACAACGAGCATGCAATCCCCCCTTGGCAACAAGCATGTAATCGCCCTGGCAATGAGAATGAAACCCCTGGCAACAAGGTTGTAGGTAAGCAGCACTTATGTGTCTAACAATGTGCTTAATTGCAGTTAATTCCATGCGATTAATCGCAATTTAAAAATTGTAATTGTTGCCTACCACTAATAAAAAAATATTTATACGATATCTGAAGGTTTGCATTAAAATGACAAATATAAGCAAAAACCAAAAGAGGCCACGTAGTTCAAGTCCACCTATGATACTGAAAATGTCCTATTATTTTGGGCCTTCAGAAAATACATCAACTATATCGTGAATGACAACTTTAGACGGATTGGCGTTCCGCCTTTTTTCTACATCACAGGATTTAACACTATTATCGTTCCATGATGGGAATGTTGAGTTACCTTCCACCGCGAATACCGTATGAAATAGATTTGTGAATTATGGCCTGAAAATCAAACCAAAAGTCACCCATGAAAGAAGTAATTTTAGGAAATTGGGGAAGCATTTTCTGCTGCATTTGATGAATGGACCACTACTAAAAAGAAATATGAATATTATCTGACATGGCTGAAAAAAAACTGAAGTTTGTCTCTGGAAAAAATGGATCTGCAGAAAAATGGCTTGAATTTTTTCTATTTTTATTTTTTATATTTGTATTATTTTTGATGCGTTTATAATGATGCTTGAAAATGATTGTGTGATATACAGTATGGTTCTAGTGCAGTAATGTCAGTTGGAAAACTGCTGTATCCTAGTTGTGTTGTCTAGTGCATGGCCTTCACCTTGCAATAGATGAAATTATATGCAAAAAAAAAGGAATGTTTGAACATACCTAATCTACAAAGCTCTCTTCATCCATACCAAAGGCTGATCCACCCTTCTGGATGATCAGTTTTTTCTTAGCTCACACTTTTAGAAAGAGGAATAACTCTGGGAGGCAATTGAGTCACCTGCCGCCGGGCTCCTGCTCCCAAGGGGGCACCTCTCCTCTCCTGCTAGTTTGAATCAAATAATTGAAAGCCGTTGATGTCGCTTTTTTTGTGGCTGGCTCCCCCCTCCTAGCAGGACAATACACGTCACACTCTCTTTATGCTAAACATAATATTTGCAAGTGACACACCCTGTTGTTGGAGCTATTTGGGGCACCAATATTTATCTTGCTTCAGGGACGAATTTATACCACTGATTTCAGAGAATAAAGAGATTCCACATCTTTTAAGAATCTTGCAATTATCATCTCCAACCAACCAACTACATCAGTCAATCAACGTCCAATTTCCAGTGCAGTGAGATTTGAGCTGTTTTATCATTTTTGGTTACTATATTTATTTATTTTTAATTCTTAATCTCAATACTAAAAATAATCCTGAGATTGATAAATAATTTCAGGACCGGAATACCTAGTCTCTGCACAAAGGAAGAAGTAAACATGAGCAGAGATGAAATACAAGTATAAAACTGCTTTCACATTGCAGAAATGGGTAATGACACGGTATTCTTAAATGGGACTTTAAAACGGGTCTGAGCCTTGAGACCTTTCACATTGCAGGTGAAAACCGTTTTAAAAAGCATTTAATACCATTCAAACATTCAACCCGTTAACCCCCAAGGGACACGTTTCAAGCCATTGAAATAGAGCTGTTCAAACTGCCAAAGAAACGGCATTAAAACGTGTAGGACTCTGCTTTTTAACCGTGTTGAAATACCGGTTAACTTTAACCGGTAAATCAACTCTGGCACTTTCACATTGCAGCCTTAAACGTTTTAAAATGGAAAAAAACGGCAATATACCGTTTTAAAAGTGCAATGCGAAAGGGGTATAATACTGCATTAACAAAAGTAAAATAAATCACAAATAAGGGTACAAATTGATATAAAGAAAAACACCCCTTGCAATCAAGGCTAAAACTTTGACAAATTTATATACTTCTTTTGTATCCTTTCCAGAGAAGCCTGGCCACTTCAGGAGGGGACAGGAATGGGCTGTCTCATCATGTGAAAATGCAGTATCGCAGGTTCCCAGGCAAGGGGTGTGACTGAACGATAGGATTAACATAATTTAGCCCCACCCCCTTAATGCAGAGCCGTGATTTCGGTGATTAGCTCTCTATCTTGCCCGCTTCAGTAGGAAGTATGAGGGGTGTGGGAGATTAGCATACTCCTACAGTCCTGTGGGGGACTACCTGAAATATCTGGAGTCTCCCGCAAATTCTAGGAGAGTGTGTAAGTATGACCTTCGATGGTTGCGAAATACATGATATGTTCATAGAATAAGCTTAAATATTTATAACTTGTTAGTTTTATGAAGGCATGTACAAAAGTAAATATAGAAGAAATTAGCTGTAGCAGATGAATGTAGCATATGTTTATTTATCTAGAGCAGATGAAATGCCTATTTAATTGTGCGTAGTTGGCAGACACTCTCCTTTAAATCATTTTATGCAGAAAAGCAGGTTTCTGTAATGCTGACTTGTTACAGAGCAGCGTGTAATGCCCCTTCCTCCACCTCTGTAACTCTGACTTGTTACGGAGCAGCGTGTAATACCACTTCCGCCACCTCTGCAACTCTGACTTGTTATAGAGCAGCGTGTAATACCACTTCCGCCACCTCTGTAACTGTGACTTGTTACGGAGAAGCGTGTAATGCCACTTCCGCCACCTCTGTAACTCTGACTTGTTACAGAGCAGCGTGGAATGCCACTTCCGCCATCTCTGTAACTCTGACCTGTTACGGAGCAGCGTGTAATGCCACTTCCTCCACCTCGGTAACTCTGACTTGTTACGGAGCAGCGTGTAATGCTACTTCCGCCACCTCTGTAACTCTGACTTGTTACGGAGCAGCGTGTGATGCCACTTCCACCACCTCTGTAACTCTGACTTGTTACAGAGCAGCGTGTAATGCCACTTCCTCCACCTCTGTAACTCTGGCTTGTTACGGAGCAGCGTGTAATGTCACTTCCTCCACCTCTGTAACTCTGACTTGTTACGGAGCAGCGTGTAATGCCACTTCTTCCACCTCTGTAACTCTGACTTGTTACAGAGCAGCGTGTAATACCACTTCCGCCACCTCTGTAACTCTGACTTGTTATGGAGCAGCGTGTAATACCACTTCCGCCACCTCTGTAACTCTGATTTGTTACAGAGCAGCGTGTAATCCTACTTCCGCCACCTCTGTATCTCTGACTTGTTACAGAGCAGCGTGTAATGCCACTTCTGCCACCTCTGTAACTCCGAATTGTTAAAGAGCAGCGTGTAATGCCAGTTCCGCCAACTCTGTAACTCTGACTTGTTACGGAGCAGCGTGTAATGCCACTTCCTCCACCTCGGTAACTCTGACTTGTTACGGAGCAGCGTGTAATGCCACTTCCGCCACCTCTGTAACTCTGACTTGTTATGAAGCAGCGTGTAATGTCACTTACACCACCTCTGTAACTCTGACCTGTAGCAGAGCAGCGTGTACGGCCACTTCTGCCACCTCTGTAAATCTGACTTGTTACTGAGCAGCGTCTAATGTCACTACCGCCACCTTTGTAACTCTGACTTGTTAGGGAGCTGTTTGTAGTGCCACTTCCACCATTTCTGTAACTCTGACTTGTTACAGAGCAGCGTGTAATGCTACTACCGCCACCTCTGTATCTCTGACTTGTTACAGAGCAGCGTGTAATGCCACTTCCGCCACCTCTGTAACTGACTTGTTATGAAGCAGCGTGTAATGCTACTTCCGCCACCTCTGTAACTCTGACTTGTTACGGAGCGGCGTGTGACTTGTATAGCCATTGATAATACATTATGCAGCCTCTGTTGAGCATGTTTACTGCAGCCGCATTAAGCAGACTGCTACTTAAATAGTCAATCAAAGTTTTCATAGTAGATTAAACCATTCAATAAGCCAGTTCCTCTGGCCTGTTACTATTGTGCTGTTTTCTCAGCCTAGCACTACATTACTGTATACTTCCTGTCACTGGTCTTTTGATATTTCAAGTGGTTCTAATTAACTGCCACAAGGGATTTCTCATAAATCATTCACAGATCATTACTAGGAATGCTTTTATAGGGCAGGAAGAATATTTTCCAGCCCGTTTCCTTCTCTTGTGAAATCTTAAATACATTATTGAATTATTTTCCACAGACACCAAATTGCGGACTGTGTAGGCTTGTGAAGAGTGTGAAATATCTGAAGAATGCGTTCAAGTCCGTTTTGGTTGTTATGTAGATATTGGACAACGCAGAATATAATGATAAGTGCATAGGTTTTGTACATCAAATCTAAGGAGGTGTGGTTACGACTTGATGATGCATTATATGTCATAATGTGGGCGGGCAAGGTCAGTGATGATATTATATACGGCCGCTTAGTAAATTAGGAATCACCATTCTTTTGAATGGTGATTCCTATTCATATTCTTTCGATGGCGTATACCATGGGTCCTCAAACTGCGGCCCTCCAGATGTTGTGACACTACAAATCCTAGCATGCCTTGCCACAGTTTTGCTATAAGGGAGTGTTAAAACTGTGGCAAGGCATGCTGAGATTTGTAGTTTCACAACATCTGGAGGGCCGCAGTTTGAGGACCCATGGCGTATACAATACGAATACGAATGTGCCATGAATACGATTACGAATTGTGGTATTTTCGGGATAGTAAATGTCGAAAGTACGAATACAATTTTTTTTTATACGAATACGCCAATTTTATGCGGATTTTTGTTAGTACATTTCCCCCACTGGGTTTAAAATTGTTCCATAGGCCCCCTTCACTTTGGGCTGGTTACCTGCATTTACATTAGGTGGCCAATATTGGGCTGATACCATCATTATCGTGCACCCATCTTGATCACAGACTGATCAGAACTTTCTCTCTTTTATGATGGGACAAAACTCTACAGCACCTCTGCAGGAGATGACTGGGACTGCTCTACTATTCATTCAGGACTCACCTGGCCACCATCAAGAATAGACATTAACAAAGTCATATCAAATGATAGACAATAGTGGGAGTGCTTTGAACACAATATTGCATACAATATCCACCCCTTCCCATCTAGAAATGGATTAGAGGATGTACAATAGTGGGGACACCTTTATTTATAGGGCAGACTCCTGTCCTCACTACAGTCAGTTATATGCATAGCCCATCAGTATGATTATTAAGGAATGATATGAAGAACAAACCTCTGGCTGATGATACGTAATCCATATGGATATGTGCACTGGAATGAAGCAAGTATTTTTAGCATTATCAAAAAAAAGGACAAAAATAAACTTAAATAGAAAATCAGTGCGTCACTCTGTCTCTCACCCCTGTACAGACATGAAACTAAAAATAATTGTGTCCCCTTTTGTACATGAAAATAACTTCACCACAAGAAATAGTACTCCTATATCATTCACATATCGAGGCTTACAAGAAGCAGATTTCATCTTTTCAATTGGAAGCTTCCATTTATGAAATGTAAATTGAAATGACCCCCCCCCCCCCCCAGACAGAAAACATGGTACTCCCTGCCTCTTACATAGTCACCTTTACATATTCCTGGAAGGGGGTATGCCTAAAACCACAGTATTGTTACAACCATTTTATTTGTCAAATCTCAGGTCATTTTATTACAACTTATGCCCCTCTACATGCCTCGGACCCCGCTGATCCACCTTTATAGGCCATCAGTACCGATTTTTGCACATAAAAGGGGTTTATTTACCAAGATGGGATTTCTATTAAAGAGAGGATGTTGCTAAGGGCAAACAATCAGCACTTACATATAAATATATACTTTAGCCACACTTGCCGACATTTTGGCTGCTCCCAGTGGTAACATAACACCCAGTACGGCTCAACAGGGTGCGGGACTGTGAAATGGGCGTCGACTCAACGGGGGGGGGGGGGGGTGGGGCATAACTCTGAAAAAGGGGGTGGTGTGGAGGCATGGAGACATGATCATGTTATTACAGCCCTGCAAAGAGCATGATACGCCAAATGGGGCGATTTAAGGATAAGTGTATATGGTAATATCAGTATACACTTACTGGTCCTTACTCACATGTGGATGATGGAGTAGCCATCGCTGTTAGAAGCAGCAGCGATAGCTCTGTATGTAAATGCAGCTGGACGAGTCTATTGGAAGAAGACTCCTCCTGCCGCAGTAGTGAGCCGACCTGCATCCTGCAGGACTGACCACATCTGAATGAAGGACTGAATGGGAGAACATCATAGAACCAAGACAAAGGTGATGTTATAGGACAGTATTCAATGACAATATTCTCCGTGCATGGCAAGCGTTTTTTTCCGCTCGCCATGCACTTTCCGTGTTTTTGCGGAGATTCTACATGTTTGGAGACTCTCCGTCACGGCACTTTATACACTATTCAATGTGACTGAGACTCGCCAATCCAGCGTATGAGGTGATGCTGCAGGGAGCTTGAGGACAGCGGCAGGCAGGGAGATGCCTGCCCCAGAACGTATGTGGGGGGAGGTGGGCTCCCCGGGAGCCAGGCTGCACAGGCTGCCCCCCCGGGGGGTGCCAGCAGGGGAACATGTATTCACTGCTCCCGATCATGCATATGTAATGATCGGGTGCAGCGAATATATGAATATCTAATGAGCGGCTCTCGGCTCTCGGCCCCCTGTGGCTGCTCTCTGTAAAAAAATATATATTTTTTTTTTTAAATTAAATATACATTAAGCATATGAATAAAAAAAGCAAGATTTTTTGACACCAAAATTAAAACAAAAAAACTTTTATTTTAAAAGTTCACATTCCACTTCTCCATGAAAAGATGGAGAATTGCTACACGGAGAGAAAATCACTTAAAAAGACGGCGAGAAGTGCACGTTGAATAGGGTTGCTCGCTTTTTGAGAGCAAAAGTCTCCGTCCAACGCAAGAAAAGCACAAACTCGCCATAAAACACGTGGAATTTTTCTCATTGAATACTGCCCATACAGATGGGGCAGGCCTCTTCCTGGCTGGCGAATCGCCAGAACGTGCCCGCTGGCGATCCGCCAGCAGCCTTGCCAGCCATCAGACTGAGACGTGCGTGCGACTCATGCGCACGTGCGTCTCACGCGCACGCGCGTCTCACGTGCACGTGCGTCTCAATCTCCGTCGGCGAGGCGACGGGAACCCTGTCCGTCTCCCTGAGGGGGGGTTAGGGGGGGGGGGTGCGGGCAGGCAGCGGGGACCCCCGGGATACCGTTGACAAGCCGGCAGGGACCCAGGGGAGCAGCTGGAAGCGCCGTCGTAAGGGGACGCGCGCGCCTCTCGTGCGCGCGTCCCCCCTTCTCGCAATCGATATAGCGCTGGCGGGGGATGGCGGCTGGCGTCGCCATCCCCTGCCAAGATGGGACCTGCCCGTCTGTAGTCTCAGAAGGTACCAAACAACAGAATTAAGGGAGTCCGCATTCTATAATGTTTCTCACAAAGGGCTACATTTAACAATCCTTTTTAAGAGAATAAGCCCACGGAAACCAATTAGAATTTAGTTGTCATTTACCCGCTAAATTTTTTAAAAGAGATATCTAGAATCTGATTGATCTTTTTAGAAGCTTTGACAAATCTCCTTAGTAGTACGAGACTCGCAGTTTTTGAATTGTAAATTACTGTAACATGACAGCTAGGAGCTGATTGGCTGGCTGTTTATCACTCGCCATTAAATCCCGCCTTGCAAATTAATGTGATCGCTCTGCAAATGGATGAGTACATCTACAAATCTATTCACAGTCGAGCGAAAATCTTTAAAATCATTTGTAAGCCGCTGACCATCTAAGGATTTTTCCACTGGGCACCAGTCGTCGCAGGCTCAGAGTAGCCAGAAATGTACGCGGCGGCTGCGGTGAAAACAGGCATATACGGTCTGGAGCTGATGTCACACCCCCCCCCCATAAAAGTTTGGGTACGCCTTCGTTTTCCCTGTCACTCCCAGCTTTTTTCTTGGCACTCCAATGAAACGGCCGATTTCCACTCCCAGACACCTACTTCCTGTGAATCACCTAGCAAATGGCCAGCGATTCAAAAAAGTAGCAGGATTTCATTGCAGGATGGCCTCGTGCATGAATATTGCGGGACGTACCCATCATCAAAAATCGTCCGGTCGGCCATTTGATCAGGTCTGAATTAACCTTAAAGTACCAACCAATCAGCCCCTAACTGTCATTTTTGGTGACTGGCTAGCATGTTATCTCTCTCCACTTTATCACTCTCCCAGGCTTAATACCAGGGACGTTTAAGAGACCAGCTGGCCCTGTCCTCTCTGGCAGTGAGAACACTCTGGCATTATGTCAGACTCTATTGTTCCTGGGGAGTTCTAGTGTGCTTGAGCAAATCATGTGGAAACGGCAGCGGCGGACATTTTCAAGTGATATCTGTCTGCAGTGCAGGGAAGCCACTGCAGGACTCTGAAGGCGTTAAGTGTAAAGTATAGGTGCAGGGTTGGGCACGCCTTGATCCAGAGGCCCATGTTGTGCACCACATACTGTAGCTTGCACCCATTATAGAAACACCATTGCTTAGTACATCTGCCCCTAACTGAGTGAGTTTGACAAAATAAGTCTCTGGATTTCTATCTGTTATAAATGACCTAATTTTGTGGGTTTCACTGAAAACAGTACAAATATTGTATAAAATATCCCATTTATTTTACCACGTGGTAGGTAACTAGAACCCCAGTGTGTGGGAATGCCCGCCTCGGCAGATGTCCCTTATCATCGAGTTGTATATTTTAAGGGATACCACGGCCTGCAAGTTTGATAGACTCTAAAAGACCTTCTGCAGCCACCAGGAAACAGCCTTGTTTTGACAGAATCCCGCCAGACTGCAGGAACAGAGCCCCGATTGCTCTATTCTGTAAACTACACATCCTCCAGCAACTTCCCGAGAGTGGGCAAAGGAAATCCCGCAAGCTCATGAATGCCCAAGTCTTACAAGACCCTTATAAGAGCAAACAAACTGCACTAATAAAGCTTGTTTAAATGGGCATTCCTTTGCATGACCTTTGAGTCACGCTTCTACATAACTACACCGGGGGATCGAACTTGTAGAAACAGAGTTTATTCTTTAATAAACTACTAGAGCGAATCGTCAAGAAAAAAAAAATAAGACACAAAAAGGGTTAATGAAAATACAATTAATAGCATTTGTTGTGACTTGGTAACTAGTACAATAAAAGTTTAGGTAAGCTTATGACAATGGGCGGTATTCAATGAGCCTGATTCGCCATGTTTTTATGGCGAATTTGTGCTGTTTGGTGAATTTTTGACTAAAACGGTGAATCACCCTATTCAATGACCAGATGGCGAATACATTTGAAGGTTTTTTTCGCCATGATTCACTGAGTAGCAATCGCTATCTTTTTATGGTAAAGTGGAATGTGAACTTTTAAAATAAAGTGTTTTGTTTTTTACATTTGGTGTCAAAAAATCAGGAATTTTATTCTGAGGAGGGGCATGCTATTTTTAGTCATGTGCTGTAAGCACATGAATATATATTTAATTTAAAAAAAAAATATATATATTTTTTTTTTTTACACAGCAGCCAGCAGGGGGCGCCGGAGCCGAGCCGCTTATTAGATATTCATATATTCACTGCACCCGATCGTTACATATGCACAATCGGGTGTAGTGAATATACCCGGTCCCCTGCTGGCACACCCGGGGGGCAGCCTGAGCTGCCTGGCACCCGGAGAGCCCACCTCCCCCCCACATACGCTCTGGGGCAGGCAGAGAGACTTCCATCTCCCTGCCTGCCACCGTCCTCAGGCTCCCTGCGGCGTTTGCCGCAGGAGCTCATATTCGCCGGTCAGGGGCAGCGAGCCCCTGACTCGTTGAATACCGGAGCCGGCGAGGCTCCAGAATGTGGCGAATGTGCAGCGAATCCTAAACAGGATTCGCTGCACCTCGCCGGTATTCACATTGAATACCGCCCAATGAGTCACACAGCAGTGATTCATGTATAGTGAATTATTTTGCATTGTTTTGTCCTAGACTACATCTGAGCTGTCATACTTAACCACACTGACACCATTAACAATACAAGTCAAGGATGTATTTGTCAGGGTGCACAATGTTGGAAGCCATTTTGTGCACTAATATTCACAGTTTATCAAGATATTCAGAACGGGAGACATCACTGAGGCTAAATAATATCACTTTTATCAACTTAAGGTAAAAGTGATGGAATTTACATAACACAATAATAAAAGAGGATCTGGATATTAACAGACATGCTGCATATCTCCCAACTTTTGAAGCCATGAATTAGAGATGTTTGCACGCAGTAGAGGGTGAGCCCAAAAGAGGCGTGGTCTTATATGGATGGGTGTGGCTGTAGATGGGAGGGCATAAGGGCCCCATACATCAGCAATTAATTGTGACAATCCTGAGATATGGAGATGATTGCCACAATTAATTTTAGATGTGTGGGCTCCCCCTTTTGGCAATCCCAATCAAAAATTAATAGGGATCGCCAATCGATTGCCTAATCAGATTTTTAAACATGCTTAATAATCTGGTATTATCTGCGGATCTTTTTTATATGTGTGGGCATTCCCAATCGTCTTCTTCATCTATTTACATTATGAACAGCTGAAATGACAATCGATTGGGCAATTTCCAGATATGAAGATGCAATCTTTAGATGGAAAAATCTGCCAATCACTGAAATAAATCTGTAATGTGTGGGCAAAGTCAGATAGATTGTAGAATCCATTTATCTGCCCAAAAAATCCCTGGATCTGGAAATCCATTCATTGTGATTGCTGATGTATGGGGCCCAATAGCCTCGTGGCACAGCTATGATTCTTCTCTTTTTGGCGGGGCATGCTTGGTGCTCCCCTAGCAGCTGGACAGGCCCCAGGCTTACCTCCCTCACTGTTCCATGGGTCTTCAAACTATGGCCCTCCAGATGTTGTGAAACTACATATCCCAGCATGCATTGCCGCATTTTTTCTTATAAGAGCATGCCAAAACTGTCAGGGCATGCTGGGACATGTAGTTCCACAACATCTGGAGGGCCACAGTTTGAAGACCCATGGTAGACTCTAATAAATGGTATTTAGTATATGCCACTTAATTAAATTAATAAATTGTGCACATACTGGCTAAATCCAATTAATCAGTACAACCTAGATGATATAAGAGTTGATGACAGACAACATTTAAAGTGTCAATTATTACTGACCAATTAAAGGGTAAGGTAGTGTGGTGGCACAAAAAGGGTTAACAACTGAACAACTGAACTCAACTCACACACAAATAGTCTCTGGTGTACAACTGTCATAATTTAAAAGGTTGGACCAATCCATTTAGATGATGTCACCGTACTCACCGTAGTTTTCAGCGGTTTGACTGCATTTTGCTGTTAGTACTTTCCATCCATGGCCAACTGCACGGAATGTTTTATTGTAGATAATAAGTCCATTGGCTAATTAATGAGTTATTGATGGTCACTTACAGTTTAAATGTATTAACATAAAAAAATTGGATATGGGTCATTAGGCTGACAATGTCTAGGTCAACAGTCAAAACGTTGGCCACTATTGGTCGACAGTCAAAAGGTCTATACGTGAACAGTCAACATGCATTAGATCAACATGGACAAAATGTTGACATCAAAAAGGTCGACATGGAAGGTCAACATGAGGTTTTCAACCTAGACACTGTCAACCTAATCACTGCATACCAAAAAACTCACATACTCAATTAGTAGTCTAAGTACAGTATCACAATGCCATTACCTGCTACAGTACTTAGAAAATAAAGGATACTGTATTTTTAATGTTACACAGTGAATACTGAGAACATAAGCTACAGTCCCTTAATCAGGCATGTCCAAACTGTGGCCCTCCAGCTGTAAAACTACACATCCCAGCATGCCATGCCATAGTTTTAGCATTCCCTAATAGCAAAACTGTGGCAAGGCATGATGGGACTTGTAGTTTCACAACAGCTGGAGGGCCATAGTTCGGACATGCCTGCTAGATGGTCTGCCCCATGTATAGTGCAGTATATATATATATATATATATATTTATATATATATATATATATACACACACACACACACACAGTATACCAAGAGATTTGTTTATATAGGGCTCTATTAGAAATCCTTTCGGAAATATCTTCTCAGGAATAATTATGATCCCACATTAGCAGGATCAGAGTGTTTGATACAAACATCTGTGTGAACGGTTTAGAGAATATGACCCTAATATACTGACCGAAGGCGCAGTATGCAGCATCTATGCAGTTCTTAGTTAGAACACAGGAATTCAGATGATTGGATTTTAACAACAGAAGGAATCTTGGCAACTGCACAGTTTCAAAGTATTTCTTATGACACTGCTCCTCAGTTACATATATTATCACTGGGCTGCCATCAGAAATGATGCTGCCCAGTAATGATGAAATAGGCAGCCCCACCACCTGTGTGAGGAGAGGCGGAGCTTTGGATATGTTAGATCCCTTGTGTATAGAGGTCCCCTTTCAGCTCCTCAAAGTGTCCACTCTCCCTCCTCATCTGAGCTTAGATGTCCAGACTGGCCAGATAACCCTGGGCTTTTCCAGACGCCCCTAGACATTTCCCTATGCCACCTATGTCAGTAGTTCACCATAGATAATAAAACATTTTTTACATCATCCCTAGGCCAAATATGTCTTATTAAGAAATTAAGAAAACAATAAGTAAATTGGGTACTTGTTTCCTAGCACGGCGCCCACTATTTTCAGTCGTATGGCATCTTATGCATTGTATCGCATCGCATGCCATATAGCCGCATGCAATGCGATTTAAGCACCCTATACGATTTTTAATTGTATAAGCACCCTAATGGCTGCTTACAATGTTAAATGCACCCCCACGCCACCCCCACTATCAACGCCAACCCGAAGCGTGGCGAGGGGCGGCGGTACGCATCCTCCGACCTTTTCATATCCCCACTATCCACGTCGGCGTGGATTTGATTATATATAGTGTGGCGAGTGCAGCGAGCCACCGAGCCCGAAGCGTGGCGAGCGTAGTGTGCCCCGCGAGGGGTCACGTATTACTTTACATGTATTCCGTGTGCACTCGCCACGCTTCGGGCTCGGTGGCTCGCTGCGCTCCCCGCACTATCTAAAATCAACTCCACGCCGACGAGGATGGTGGGGGTATGAAAAGGTCAGAGAACGTGTACTGCCGCCCCTCGCGGGCTCGCTGCGCTCGCCACGCTTTGGGTTGGCGTTGATAGTGGGGGTGGTGTGGGGGTGCATTTAACATTGTAAGCACCCCTTACGGTGCTTATACAATTAATAATCTTATAGGGGGCCCATTTAACATTGAAAACACCCATTAGGGTGCTTATACAATTTTAAATCGTATACCATTGTATATGGCATACAATGCGATGGTATGCGATTTAAAATTGTATAACATCGGCTGACATTGCGTAACATCGCATCGCATACCATTGTATGGCTTATGGTATACGATGCGATGGGCGCCGTGCTAGGAGACAAGTACCGTAAATCGTGTTTATAGGTCATCCTTAGACACAGTTACTGTATGTGGTATGGACAGTATTAGCTTCCGATTGGCCACATATTTTATGATTAGAAACCACAAGCTTTGCTTTTGCCTATTACATTGCCCATAACTAATTTTAATTGGGTCAGGACCTCCAACCCGGGCACCCCTGCAAGCGTCAGAAGGCACCCCAAGGTGCCGCTACAACACACAGTTTGAGAACCATTGGCCTATGCATATGGCGGTCTCTGACTGTAAGAGCTGGAACACACTGCAGTCCCCATTCAGAGTAAGGTCAGCCAATGTTTCTAGTAAAATTCTGGTAAGGGATTGCAAATTGGCTGACTGTTACCCTACACTATATAACAATCTACATCCAAGATGGATCGGTCAAATTCAACATGTTGGACAACCCGACACACCGATTCCGATCACTTTTTGTTCCGAATTGGCGATCGGTGATTACTGATTAATTTTACACAATAATTTGCAAAATGCAGATTTTTTCCAAATTGATTGCTGTGGTATAGGCCCCATAACATAATCCCACGAGTGGACAGGTCAATCTCTTAAACCAGTGGTTCCCAACCTGGGGTACTAGTACCCCTGGGGGTACTCTGCAGACCAGTTGGGGGTACTTGAAAATAACATTGGTAATGGCGGAAGGAGGAAAAGTCTTTTGATGGCGGCAGAAGACTCCCATTGCCATGGAGACGAACCACGTTGTGTCACTTTTGGTTCTGTCTGCAGCGTCATTAGTGTCTCCTTGTGCTTTTGCCTGACCAGCAATCCACTAGGACAGTGGTTCCCAACCCTAGTCCTCAAGTACCCCCAACAGTGCATGTTTTGCAGGTCTCCACACAGAATCACAAGTGCTATAATTAACTCCACCTGTGGATCTTTTCAAATGTGCCTGAATAATGAGTGCACCTGCACTGTTGGGGGTACCTGAGGACCAGGGTTGGGAACGACTGCACTAGGAGCTACCTACGCTGCCCTCAAACATCAGCAATTATCTGCCTCATGTCAGGTGTCGAGAAAGCATTAATCTTACAAGCATTAGTGGGAACCCTGAGGACAGTACACAGCCAGTGGCCAGACACAGAGGATTCCTGACTGCATACTATTCCTCCACTACTCCTTAATATAAGGACACGCATTAGTACACGCATACTGCTCACTTCACTTGTAAGTACTGTGGATATTTTAAATTGAGATGAGGGGGTATTTATAAATTAAAAGTCTAATCAAGGGGTACGGGAGATAAAAAAGGTTGGGAACCACTGTCTTAAACAATCACCTCTAGCTGTATACATTCTGACAAACCGATTAGCTAATTTGTAAGTATTCCCATGGTCTGATTGGCTGTTCTGTGAAAATTCTCATGGTCTGATTGGCTCTTATATGTGAATGATCTTATTGGCTGTGCTGTACGCACTTTGATGCCTGTGCAGATATGCTGTGACCTCACAGATGATCCGATCGGAAGCAGCGTACACACACAGGAATGGAAAACCAAACTTGGATGCTCTGAGTCCGGCTTAAACCACACCTTAAAAGGGCTCCTGGTTTTTTTTTTTGTGTGTTTTCTTTAGTACATAATCAAAAGCACATGTCCTAATATGGATGCACTTTAGAATGACAGGTTCACTTGGACAGATTACTTTTATGCATGTTGACTCCTTGTAGATAAAAATAGGCTTTACAGCGGAACGCATTCTTTAACCTCACAGTTGGACCTACTGATGGGTCTCCGCTACCTTACGTTATTTAGTCCTAATTTATTTATTTTTGCTTGTTTTTCAATTTCAGCAACATTTGCCATTCCTGGACTTACGCCTACTCCCCCCTCTCCTTGCTTTCCCATGGTTTTACAACCAGCTCCACATCACTGCTGCAAAATGACCCACAACAGCTTCCACATGTTGTCTCTCCGAGCGTGTTCCTTCCTGTGCAGTGACTGTCGGGAGAAAGCTCTCAGATGCCATTAACCAGCTCCGACACAGACAGACAACAGACAAGTCCCTATAGAACCCTCCGACACCATGCGGCAGAATAGACTGGTGTGATTATATATATATATTAGCGGAACTTTGTATTTCAGTATAATTGTGCTTAGCAGTTACCGTATACAACAAGACAATGTGTTTGTAGATAACTTAGTTCATGCATAACTGTATCGTTCAAAATAAACACTAAGGCGAATTCAAATATTTGCCCAGGTGTCTGTCAGAGCCAACTGTTGCACCGTTCAGGCACGAACCGCTGTAGTCACCATAATTTCTGCTTGCAGCCACCCACATGCTGGCAAACAAAAATGTGATAAAAAATGGTTCAAAAATGGCACTTTTAGTTTTGCATTTAAAAAAAGAACTGAATAGTGCCCTCTAACCTCTTTAAATGGGAGATCGGACATGCTTATACAAATGAATCGTCCCTTAGGGCAGGCATGTCCAAACTGTGGTACTCTAGGTTTTGTGAAACTACACATCCCAGCATGCCTTGCCATAGTTTTAGCATTCCCTAATAGCAAAACTGTGGCAAGGCATGATGGGACTTGTAGTTTCACAACAGGTGGATTTGGCCATGCCTGCCTTAGGGCCTTATTTACTGACTAGGTGATTCATCACGCCCTACGGGCGCTCTTCACACCGGCGTAAGGGGCTGCGCCCCCTTAACCTGTGAACGTAGGGGGAGGGTAGGCTGCTATGGAGGGGGTGAGTAGGCGCTTGGGGGTGGGGTGCAGGGGGAGATGTTGGCGGGAGGGTGGGTGGGGGGAGTACGGCCGGAGATGCTGGTTGGAGGGGGTGGGGGCAGAGATGCTGAGGGAAGATGGGTGGGGGGGAGGGGCGGTGCTGGTGGAGATGCTGCCAGGGGGGGGGGGGGGCGCGGTGGTGGTAATTTTAATTGTACTGGGGATGGGTTGGGGTGGATGCTGGCATAAGATTAAAGGGGTTGCGGACATGGATACGCACATGGGGGGGGTCATGGTGTGGGGGGAGATGCTGAAGGGAGATGGGGGGGTTGTGCAGGCCGAGATGCTGTCGAGAGATATAGGGAGGTGTTGCGGGCGGAAAACCGCTGCCCCGGGGGTGGGTGGGGGTGTGTGAACACCCGCTGCTCCAAGGTGGGGAGGGGCAGACCCGCTGCTCACTTGCCGCGCTGCCAGGTACTCCTGGTTGTGGGGGAGATGCTGCCACCGATCGCGTGGGGGGAGGGGGGTGCGGCCATGGATACTTGCACACATCTCAAGGTTATATATTGCTGACCCTTCCTTGCTCCCCTTTCAAGCTGCAGAAAGCTCCGGCTCGGCGGCTCCGTGCAGTCAGTGTTCAATGCAGAGGAGTGGTTTTCTCCTCTCTTGGGGGGCGTCAGGACCAGGCTGTAGCACGGCCCAGGTAGTGAGGCCACGCCCACCGCCGATGTGTTTATCGTATCCCCCGGTGCAGGATCAGCCGGCGGGGACTTGCTCTGCGGCAAAGCCGCCAGGGTGAGCAGTGTAACGACGGCGGGAGACGGGGGCGAGGCGGGCGGCTCTGTGTGGGGATGGTGACCAGCGGTTAGGGGCGTGGACCTGCCTGGAGGGGGCGGTTGGGGGCGTTATGTGTATAACGCGTTATACACACACTCTTATATATTTAGCTACGTGTGTATAACGCAGGGCGGGGGGGTACCTCCGCCCACCGTTAGCTACACTGCTTTTGAGTGTCAGATCTGGCTAAACATATAAGAGATTATTAAGTTTTATTATCAGTTATTATTGCCACTTATCGCTTACTTTCTGGTTTGGGAGCCAGTCACACTACTGCGTATGCATGACAGTAAGACCACGCAAGTGACCATTACTGGTGTGGGATCTTATAGATCTCTCTCTCTCAAGCAATGTGGCTGTGTGAAAAGTATGGGCTACAATGTCTAGAAATGGATGGTCGACGGCCATAATTAGCTTCAATCCAACATTGAAGCTCCATAACCTCTGTCCAATTTGTAGGTTTCTATATTACAGTATGTGTTTTTCGACTGTCTGGTGCATCATAATAAACTAGTTAAAATCCCATCAAAATAATGGCTAAGGACCAGATGTATCAAGCTTCAAATAGTGATAAACTGGAGATTGATAAACAACCAGCCAATCAGCTCCTACCTGTCATTTATCAAACTAGGGGGGAGATTCTCTAAGCTAAAAATGCGGTAAAAACCCCGTTATCGGGGGTTTTCTGCATTTTGGGATGCACTAAGCATCAGAAAATTCTGGCGATGCCCTATAGAAGCCTATGGGCTTCTAACGCGACCCCCCGCCACCCCGCACCGACTCACCGCCACCCCGCACGGACCCCCGCCGCCCCGCATCACCCCCCCCCCCCTTCACCTGTGTACGGGCAGCACAGAGCTGTGCTGCCCAGACCTGCTCCTGCAGGGAGGAGGAGAGCCAGCCCCCCCCCACAGCAGCAGCCAGCAGCCGGGTAAGGGAGGGATGGGGGAGCCGTCGGGACCCACTGACTCACCGCAAAGGACAGCTCTTAACGCAATAACTGTCCTTTGCCATAATTATTGCATATGTTAGTGCATATGCGATAATTATGAATGCGATGGGCGGCGATAGGGGGCGGAGCTGGGGTGCGGATGTTAGAGCATCCCCCCCCCCACACACAGCCTGTAACATGACAGGTAGGAGCTGATTGGATGGTTGTTTATCACTCTCCACTTTATCAATTTTTGAAGCTTGATACAGCTGGCCCTTAGTCCCTACCTCCAATCTTTGTCTTCACCTTTCACCGCTCCCTCTGTCCACAGCCAACAAGTTTGAAACAGATTATTTTGCTTTCACTTTCTGTTAAGGAGTAATTTGGTCTGTTGAGCGGCCTCTAGTGGTCACTGACGGTACTTCACCTCAGGGGTGAGGCGTATATACACAATGCAAGACAAAAGACACCGTCACTGGCTGTGACACCCCTACGCCTGGCTAGTCACCTCCCCGATACTTCCCAGGAAGCATAACCATAACTTGTACTGTGCTCATTCGCTCAGTGAGCTATGTCACTTCTCTCTTCCTCATGGATAATACACCAGCAATTAGTATTTTCCCACCAAAACAGATTCAAATAGCTTCACAGGATTCGCCGCCACAAGAAATAAACCTGGAATGAGATGCATGGCTGAGATGCCCTGAGTTGTTAAGCTTGGCAGACGGTCTGTGTACACAGAGAATTCATTCAGACGGACATATGTTTCCATTTAAGTCCCTCTGCCAGCCCGAAGGAAATACATATTACATTTAGTTACCTAATTGAATGAAATGGCAAAATGTCAATAAGTTTGGATTCCCAAACTTCGGCAGCCCCAACAATAGCTAATGTAGACAATAAGGGATGAAGGCACACATGAATACATTGCGTCTATGAGTACGGCCAAGCTGCCATACAGAACCGAGTTAATTTCATCGTTCGCTGAAAATCTTGTATTCAAGTGAATGCAGGAACCGTCTGGACTGTTACTTTAGGCCTATTTACATTTCTCTGTGCATTTGTTTCATATGCATCAACCACAATACCTCACCGGCAATACATTTACACCAGCCTGCTCTCCAGTAAATGTTCGATACTCTGTTAGTATGTAACATTTATTGACAATACTGCAAAAGTATCAGGGCTGCACTACATCCTGTGCCAGCCACGTCCCTGATGAAGGCATTAGTATACCATATAAAGGGGGTGGAGCAAACAATGTCCAGAGCGCCCTCAGGCTGGCGATGAACGACGATACTGACTGCAGTGTGCAACAGGCACACTGCTAGCCAGAAGCAAGTGCCATGGGGCTGGGGCAAGGCAATAAACAGAGCCCTTGACATTGACACCGGAGGTTGGACTGCCATTGTTGCACCTGCTGCCCCCGGCACCCTTTTCCTGTCATCCACTGATTTTCTGTGTCACACTTTGCCAACCTCTGCCTCTCCCTGTCACCCACTGCCTTATTGCATATTGTGAACTTAGGTTGGGGTGGAGGAGGGGGCCCAAATTTGATTTTTGCACCTGGGCCCGCCACCCGGAAGTTCCGCCACTGGATGGCATCACATGCACACCCTTTGACAGCCCTGAACATAAAGGTTTATCTTAATGAAGGTGTTGGCCTTTAAGAGGTTGTAGGGTGCATTTTGAGAAATGGTTGTACAGTTTCAACCATGCACACTTTCTTAAGGCCCCCATACACTATGAGATTTTGGTCTGATTTCACCATTGTCGACCAAACAATCCACATCCGTCAGAGGTCGGACCTGCAGAACATAAGATAACATAAGATAATCAGGAGCGGACCCATCATCCGTAGGTGTGTGCCAGCAGTGCTGCACTGCTGGCACACCCCTATCTGCAGGTCCAACCTCCGAGAGGCAGGCGGAAATGGATGCAAATTCTCCCCTCAGAGAAGTTGTCCCCTCAGAGAAGTTGCAAAGTGTATGGGGGCCTTAAGTCATGGACCGTCAACCGCTGGTGCACGTGACATGCACAGCAGGATTAAGGGGCTGCCGCCACCCTTTGGTTCCCTCACAACGGCTTCCCAATGCTGTATATTTCTCCCACCCCTTACCCACTGCACCCCCCAGTTCTAACCCCCACACCCGCCTCCCTACACCCAGAATCCCCCAGAAGGGTAAATTTCAATACAGGCAAGTACGGCATATAGATGTATGAATACAGCCTACAACGGTGCATGTAAGCGGTGAGGTGACTGAGAGGAATTGTGGGTTGATGACAAGTTCACTTTCACACAGTTTGTTCTTGTGTTCATCTTTTTCCATGAAGTCTTCTCTCTAAACATTAGGTGAACTAGCTCTCATACAAGCCTTTAAATAATACACAGCGTTTCTATTCCCCTTCCCACAGTTCATTTATCATTGAAAAAGCGGAGTCCAAACTAATGCATTTTAAAATACCATGTGTAAAATATTAACGGACCGTTATTTTGTCACCAATAAAAAGTAAAATGCGTAGGTTTGATTTTAAGCTCTGCAAGGCCCATAAGGGTCTAAACCGCAGCCAAGGAAACGCTGATGACAAACGGGCTTAATTCGTCAATGTGAGCATGAGGTGCTTGCACACTATGGCGTGTGAGGGTAAGAGGGAGCATTCTTGTGGTAATGCACGTTCCTGGATTTCACGTGTGTACTTCACCATAGAGATTAATTGACCCTATATCCCGTGATGCGTCTTAATGCAAGTTAACCCTTTGCCAAGGTCACTGGAGCAGTGCCAGGTGTCTTCAACTAAAGCATGAAAATTAAAGTAATTTAAAGGAAAACCACCAAATATTAACATGCTATAGATTATATACGAATATAGTATAGTAAACCCAATGCAATGAGATTATCTAGATCCCAGAGAAACTGTACATGATATCTGCTGGGACATACGATGGATTGCTCCCAGTGACTGTTGTCCATGAAAAACACTTGGGGGGAGATTCTCTAAACTAAAAATGCGGTAAAAACCCCAATATCTGGGTTTTTACCACATTTTGGGATGCTCTAAGTATCCCCCGCCGGGTTATCGCGACGGGGGGCATCGCCAGAAGAATCTGGCGATGCCCCATAGAGGACTATGGGCTTCTAACGCATCCTACCGCTGCCCCGCACCAACCCACTGCTGCCCCGCATTGACCCCCCTTCAACTGTGTCCGGGCAGCACAGTGCTGTGCTGCCCGGACCTGTGACCTCCTCCTCCATGCACTGTGATCCTCTTCCGGGTGCAGGGAGGAGGAGGAGAGCATGGTGCAGCAGTGCCAGGTATGGGAGGGAGGGGAGAGCCGCTGGGTCCCCATGGGACCCGCTGACTCTTACCACAAAGGACAGCTCTTAACACAAGAGCTGTCCTTTGCCATAATTATCACATATGTTAGTGCATATGCGATAATTATAAATGCAATGGGCGGCGAAGGGGGGCGGAGCTGGGTGCGTATGTTAGAACATCCCCCCTTGGACTGAGATATAAATGGAAACTTTGAAACTAATTTTAGAACCTTAAGTCATGAATCAGCACGTCACATTGGCCCAAATCGGGTCAGTTTGATGTCCCTTCAGGTCCGATGCCCGGTCCTGTGCGCAATGGAACTGAGTCAGTGGTCAGACTTGCTGGCCGTCTGACAACCCAACCTGGGACCTCCCTCCCGGTGGCGAGCCGGGCGGGGAGCAGGGCCTAGCACCGAATGCTGTGGTACTCCATTTAATACTGGTATCCAACCCTGAGGTTGCTCTCACAAAATTAGGGGCTGAATAAATAATTCAAGCAAAATACTCATCAGTTTCTACAGTTAATATTCAATCCAGTATTAAGCAGCAGATTAATGGTGTGACTGTGAAATCACCCCTAAATAATTGATGAAACCTGCAGGTCACCAATTCCAAAGAATCTGGCCAACAAATAAACTGCACTTATACTCTGGGTGCATGAGGGTCTGAATTACCATCCAACAGGTATGCATAATAATATCAATTTATTAAAAAGTATAATTATTTCATATATATTGCAGGTGGCCACCTAGCTTAAAAAAAATGAATACTACAATAAGAATCTGACAAAAAAATTAATAACATATATTTAATGTTAATCCTTTGTGATATGAAATATATGGTCCTAAACATAGTGAGTTAGACCGCACTTTTATATATCACTGTTTCACAAGGAAAACTTTCACGAACAGAGGGGTAAAACAATGGTAGTTCCTTAACTCCTTCAGTGGCAATCCCGAGAATTTTCCGGGCTGTGCCTCAGTGCCCAGTCTGGCAAGCCCAGAAAATTCTCGGGATTGCCACTGTTTAGTGCCGGGCAGCGCTGCTGAGTTCAATCACTGAACTCAGGCAGCTTCAGCCTCCCCTCTGCCGCGCCTCCTCCTCCCCTCCAGCTTTTCTATTGAAGTCTCCGGAGCTAGCTTATGACAAGCCGACTGCCGGGGACAGGGATGGGGTGCCGGGGCACAGGTCCGGGCAGCGGTTAATTGACAGTTCAGCAGCATTGCCCGGAGCCAGGGAGTCAGTGGTGGTTTTTTTTTAAGGGAGCGCTGCCCATAAAAAAACTCACACAGTGGGGAGTGCTCCCAATAAAAAATCCACCACTGAAGGGGTTAATTGGTAGTTGTAAAAATTGTATCCATATTCCGTGAGTTACCATATTGTATAGATGTAAAACAAATGACTCGCTGTGTCTCCGGGGATCAGTTGCCAAGAGCGGCTTGGACGTAAATAGCTGTAGTTCTAGTTAAGGGAGGGCCGCAGCCGCGTCTCTGGCTAGCGGCATTTATGTTGCACTGCCCTGCGTCGTACAACCCGCCAGTCCCGCCGGATGATAGGAGGCAAATTTCCAGTGGCGGTATGGCGTGTCCCGGCTCTGATCACAAGGTTGCTTGCACCTGGCGTCATGCGAGTGAGGCAGTGCCGCGTCTCTCACCTGCGGCTCCGGATGTGCTGCCAGTCGTTTGTTCTGCAGCGATCTCCTGGTGTGGCTTATTCAGCAGAGTGTCCTGCCCTGCTGTAAGTGCGCTGATGTGCACCAACCTGGCTGGGTCCAGTAGTGCAGCAATGCATATCCCCAGTAAAGCTATTTCCGTTTACATTGGTTAAGGGGCCTTTTTATTTATTATTTATTTACAGTTTCTTATATAGCGCAGCATATTCCGTTGCACTTTACAATTGGAAACAGCAGTGATTAAACAAACTGGATAGATACAAACAGACATGGAGGTAGGAGGGCCCTGCTCGCAAGCTGACATTTTATTCTCTTTTATTATTTGTTTCCTACTTATGTATTCTACTTCTTGGGATTGGTTTTATTTTCAGTGGCTATGTGCTCTTCAAATCCACTGACAGGTCATGTCAGCCAGTTCCCTACATTCAAAGCCAAGCAGACATGGGTGATATAAGGCCTTGTGTCTGAGCTAGTACTGCAACCAAGGCACTATTTGTGGTCAGCCCCCTGCAGTGACGAAAAGAGGTGTTTGGGCCAAAAAGCCACACCCTCCAACTCGTGGGACCACCCCCAACTCAGGAGGCCACACCCTGTTCCAGGGTGAACAGGGGTTAAAGTGAGGGGGAACTGAGTTCCGCCACCTCGAATGTTTTGGTGGAACATTTTAACCTCCACATTGGCCCTGCATAGTAATTCTCACAGAAAAGCATTCTACTGTAGTTTGCAGGGGGATGCCAAAAACCCTACCACTGGCCCTGTCTCTGCCTAATGGGGGTAGGGGAGTAATTAGGTGGCATAGAGAAATGAGCTCCCCCACCTCTGCATGAGCGCTTTAAGCCCTGAGTGTGAAGCTTCGTCACGTGGACCAAACATACTGCTGCACAGTGGGCGGTATTCAATGAGGCTGATTCGCCAGGTTTTTATGGCGATTTTGTGCTGTAAGGCAAATTTCTGACTAAAACGGTGAATCACCCTATTCAATGACCAGATGGTGAATACATTTCAAGGTTTTTTTTGCCATGATTCACCGAGTAGCAATCGCTATCTTTTTATGGTGAAGTGGAAGGTGAACTTTTAAAATAAAGTGTTTTGTTTTTTACAATTGGTGTAAAAAAATCTGGAATTTTATTCTGAGGAGGGGCATGCTATTTGTATTCATGTGCTGTAAGCACATGAATATATATTTAATAAAAAAAAAATATATATACAGACGCCCTCTGACGAAGTGTTATACGAAACGCGTTAGGGCGTGACCTGGTGACGCTGCTGCTCCCGGCTGACCCCTCCGGCGTCTGTCCCTGCTTGTCTTCCCGGCACGCTGTTTCCAGCGGGTGATCGTGGACGTACTTCAGCGCTCCGGACGGCGGTTGGTGCTCATGCCTGGGTATTTCTATTATTGAATCATGTGGTAACCAGCCCACTGCTGCTATTTGTCTGGTACGAGTCTCATCTGGTACTATTGCCCTGTGCTTTTTATGTACCCAAAATAAACTGTTTTACACTATGGAGCGCTCCTCTATTCTATTTTAAACAGATTTCCACTTCATCCCCTTGAGTTCTGGGATTTCTGGAGGTAGCTGCAGTCCGGATTCCTGGGACTTGGTGTTTTTGTACCACTTCAAAGAATTTTATCTTTGGACTTTCAGCTGGTTGTTACAAGTACCTATTAGCGCTTAATCACTACCATACTGTTTCCAATATATATATATATATATCTATATCTATATATATATATTATTTTTTTTACACAGAGCAGCCAGCAGGGGGCCGGAGCCGAGCCGCTCATTACATATTCATATATTCACTTCAACCGATCATTACATATGCATGATCGGGTGTAGTGAATATACCCGGTCCCCTGCTGGAACCCCCCTGGGGGCAGCCTGTGCTGCCTGGCATCCGGGGAGCCCACCTCTCCCCCACAAACGTTCTAGGGCAGGCAGGGAGACTTCCATCTCCCTGCCTGCCACCATCCTCAGGCTCCCTGCGGCGTCCGCCGCAGGAGCTCAAATTCGCCAGTCAGGGGCAGCGAGCACCTGACTCGTTGAATACCGGAGCCGGCGAGGCTCCGGGAACGCAGCGAGCAGTGGCGAATGTGCAGCAAATCCTAAACAGGATTCGCTCCACGTCGCCAGTATTCACATTGAATACTGCCCAGTGTGTCCACAAAGGTAGGGACGCTGTTGGATAGGGGGAGGTCTTATGATGTAGTATAGGAAGCAGGGCTTCAAAAGGGTAGTTAAAGGAAACGTCTTATCCCTCTCCTGAATGCTTCTTGCCTGCAGGATATAGTGGATAATGCCATAATGTCATTTTTTGGTCCTTGCTACATTTCATACTTTATCAAACGGATCATATCGTGCATGCGCAACCCAAAATAGGGACAAATATAGAGAATGGATCTAATTGCAATCTCCTCGCAATTTGACTGACAGGAAGTCGGCGTTTGGGGGGTGGAAACCAGACATTTTCTGGGAGTGTCGAAAAAAGACAGGTGTCCCCAGCAATGTTCCCTCTAATTTTACGAAGTCTGTGTGCGGCAAAAGATTTTGACTGTGCAACTCTGGAAGGAAATTTAAATTTTTGTGCGTCACTTATATGTAACTGGAAAATTACATTCAGCATTTGTGTTAACTTTACTTCAAAATGATATTAAACATTTAAACATTCAAAACACAGCACTCAATGTAGTTAATGGGTGAAACACACATTCATTGAGTCCACAACTGCAAAAAGGGACCACTGCTGCTTTGTGCGCTCTGTTGTAATGTCTGTGCGCACGCTCGGCGAGTTGTGTGCGCGCGCACGTGCGCACAGCTTAGAGGGAACACTGGTCCCCAGGCATTTTATGGGATGGCGTGTGACGTCAGCGCAGGCCCCGATCAGTCTGTTTCTGTGGCAGACTTGTGGAAGGGTCAGAGTGTCTCACATTTGCGCAGACAGGGAGAACCACAAAAGAAAGATTTAAATGATCATTTTGTTTATTGAAAGAAAGCAGTTATCTGTGTGTGACATAGTAATTGCCCCCTTAGTTTCCCAATGAACCAAACTGAAATGGATTCAAGTTAGACAAGAGACAGATAGGCTTAATTACTGCCAGCCTGTTGGATCTAAACATCACTAAAATATAACCATCCCAGCAATATGAAGCTGGATAAAGGGGGTGAGATTCTATGGGATGCGATTTCCGTTATTTTGCGGTAATTAGACCACAAAATGGCGATATCGCATTTTCCCATTAAATCGTTAATTTAATGGGATGCGCTAAGGGACTGAAATCGCATATTATATGCGTTAAGGTATGCTGATAAAAATTGCGAGATTAATTCGCATTTTTATCGCATCCAGATGTTTTCGTATAGAAAACTATACAAGTCGCTTATTTAATGCAATGCGCATTAGCACATCGCATTTTTTAGGTGCCTAATTATCGCACTTATTTCAGACCAGGGTCTGTTTGGCGAATTAGCCAGAACCCTGCACAGATCGCAATGTTCTGTGCAGGGTTCTGCTGTAAAAAATAAAATAAAGGGTTAAAATAAAAAAAAAACGAGCGCGGGGTCCCCCGCCCGAGTATAACCAGCCCCGGGCTCACTGAGCCGGTGCTGGTGACATAAAATCAGGGTCACCGACAAATAGGGGTCCCCTTGATTTTATGAAACCAGCACCAGGCTCAAGGTCTGGCGCTGGTTCCCAAAATACGGGGGACAAAGTGACTAGGGGTCCCCCGTATTTTAAGAACCAGCACTGGACACAACCAGCCAGCAGGGTAATGCCACAGCCGGGGGAAACTTATTATATAAGCTCCCGCGGCCAAAGCATTAACCCCCTGGCTGGTCAGCATGGGCAGGGGTCCTGGGGAAGTGGGGACCCCCCCAATGAAGGGGTCCCCCCCCTCCAGGACTTACCAGCCCATGCTGATAGTCCGGGGCTGTCCCCAAAGCCCCTGGGCGGTGGGCATCGGGCTGATGGCTTGTGTAAAAAAAGAAGTACAACTATTGTTTTAAACTGGCGAACTATGAGTCCCAGCAAGCCTACCCCGCATGCTGGGACTTGGAGAACCACAAGTCCCAGCATGCGGGGCATTAAAGGGCCCGCTGGCACTTGTAGTTCAGCAGTACAAAAAATAGTTAACAAAATCACACTGACACACTGTAAAATAAAAGTTTAATACACACAAAACACACACACACTGATACTTACCTACCTTGAGCCCGTAGGTCGGTCCCTGGATCCTGGGGGGGGGCAGAAGAGTCCGGTACCGGGGCCTTGGTCCTGGTTCCGGGGCTGATCCTGGGGTTCCGGGGCTCCTGGGCTGCAGAATCCGGGGTCCGGGATAGTCCCCAGGGGTACCTAAGGAAGCAAATCCAACTCACCTGGTCCCCGGCGACGACCTCGGAATCCTCTCCGGTGACAGCGCTGGTCCCATCTGCTACCCGGCTCGCAGGACTTTGACAGGCGCTGAGATGTTTCCTCCTCGGCGTCTCTGCACAGAATGATTTATTGGCCAATCAGGAGCCGAGAAACTTGGCTCCTGATTGGCCAGAAATCATTCTGAATACAGACGCCGAGGAAGTAACATCTCAGCGCATCTAGAGCAGAGATGTTTCCTCCTCGGCGTCTCTAGTTAGAATGATTTCTGGCCAATCAGGAGCCGAGTTTCTCGGCTCCTGATTGGCCAAGAAATCATTCTGTGCAGAGACGCCGAGGAGGAAACATCTCAGCGCCTGTCAAAGTCCTGCGAGCCGGGTAGCAGATGGGACCAGCGCTGTCACCGGAGAGGATTCCGAGGTCGTCACCGGGGACCAGGTGAGTTGGATTTGCTTCCTTAGGTACCCCTGGAGACTACCTCGGATCCCGGACCCCGGATTCTGCAGCCCAGGAGCCCCGGAACCAGGACCAAGGCCCCGGAACCGGACTCTTCTGCCCTGGAGCCCCGGAGGACGGACCCAGGATCCAGGGACCGACCTACGGGCTCAAGGTAGGTAAGTATCAGTGTGTGTGTTTTGTGTGTATTAAACTTTTATTTTACAGTGTGTCAGTGTGATTTTGTTCACTATTTTTTGTACTGCTGAACTACAAGTGCCAGCGGGCCCTTTAATGCCCCGCATGCTGGGACTTGTGGTTCTCCAAGTCCCAGCATGCGGGGTAGGCTTGCTGGGACTCATAGTTCGCCAGTTTAAAACAATAGTGGTACTTCTTTTTTTACACAAGCCATCAGCCCGATGCCCACCGCCCAGGGGCATCGGGGACAGCCCCGGACTATCAGCATGGGCTGGTAAGTCCTGGAGGGGGGGGACCCCTTCATTGGGGGGGGTCCCCACTTCCCCAGCCCATGCTGACCAGCCAGGGGGTTAATGCTTTGGCCGCGGGAGCTTATATAATAAGTTTCCCCCGGCTGTGGCATTACCCTGCTGGCTGGTTGTGTCCGGTGCTGGTTCTTTTATGTCACCAGCACCGGCTCAGTGAGCCCGGGGCTGGTTATACTCGGGTGGGGGACCCTGCGCTCGTTTTTTTTTTAAAACTTTGCGCTGTCCTGCAAATGTGCGATTTTCAGACATGACAGACATTTTCAGGACTAAATACAGCGCACCACATCGCCGCAAATCGCCCCACTTCGCACTTTTCAGCCTCCAATGCGCATCACATTAAATATGCGCATTTTGACTGAAAAGTGCGAATTCTAAAAGTGCGATTTGCGGCGATTTGGTGCGCGAATAAAACATGCGCATTTAGCGCATCCCATAGAATGTCACCCAGGGTCTCAACAAGAACCAGAGTACAGTATGCCTCCATCAAAATAAATTCCAGAAAAGATGAGAAGAAAATGATTGAAGTGTATCAGTCTGGAAAGGGTTACAGAGCCAATCCTAATGCTTTGGGACTCCAGCGAACATACATTACCTATGGGTCACACATAATGAGATGTGCAGGTTCTGATTTACTCTGATTTACTCTAATTTCAAAGCAGGATCTTATTGGATATCCCAAATCACATGACAGTTGTTGAAAGTTGATAGCCAATAAGATCCTGCTTTGAAATCCGAGTAAATCAGAGTAAATCAGAGCCTGCACATCTCATTACCTATGAGTTAATGACCTCTCCTGCATGTAGAATCCTAATGAATACCTGTTGAGAGAAAACATACTCACAAGATGCCTCCCGGATCAAACGCTGTCTTCTGCGGCTGGCAGCACCCCTGTTAGAGCAGTCTGAATGTTTGTTTACATTCGAGGATCCTCCCACATGCCAGGGGGGGGGTGTTATGCTGCCCATACATTTATGCGATCAGATGCGATGCGACATCGCAATACGATGTCCCATCGCATCTGATCGCATCAAGTGGTGCCCAGTGCAGGACCCGATGACGCATGCCATCTGCGATGGACATCGGGTGCTGCGGGGTACTACCTGGCTCAGGACCGGAGCTGTCAGGCAGCGGGACTCAGCAGCGGCAGCATATGACTTTGAAATACTGGATAGCCCTCTGATTGGCCGAGGCCGCTGAGACTGAGAGCTCTCTCAGCCAATCAGCAGCCTCACATTCAGGCGGCCACTGATTGGCTGAGAGAGCTCTCTCTCTCTCAGCGGCCTCAGCCAATCAGAGTGCCGTCCAGTTTTTCAAGTCATCTGCTGCCGCCGCCGCCGCCAAGTCCCGCCGCCTAAAAGCTCCACCTCTCCGGTCCCTAGCTCCCGCTAAGGTACCGGCTCCCGCTCCTCGTCCGCCGCCGCCGGCTCCAGTCCTCATCCCTGCCCCCGCAGCTGATTGCATTGGAGCAATTTAGCAATTTTAGTAGTTTTTAACCACATGCGATTGCTCATGCAATTCAATAAATATTATGTGCAGCTCATAATATTTATCGATGTCAGCTTAAAAATGCATGTAATAATTTGATTTATCAGCCAGATGTGGCCGAAATCGAATGATTGCATGCAGCCCATTGGCAGTGGGAGGAGCCCCAAATGTAAACAAACATTCAAACTGCTCTCACAAGGGTGCTGCCAGCCACAAAAGACAGCGTTTGATCCGGGAGGTGTCTGGTGAGTATGTTTTCCCTCAACAGGTACTCGTTGGGATTCTACAAGGAGAAGAGGACAGGCCATCAGCGGACCCATAGGTAATGTATGTGTGAATACATGTAGTATGCAATAAATTTATACTGGTCATATGTGAGGTTTTTTTCCCCTATTTGAACTGTTGTGGAACTGCAAGTTCCAGCTGGCCCTTTAATGCCCCGCATGCTGGGACTTGTTGTTCTCCAAGTTCCTGCATGTGATGCAGGCTTGCTGGGACTTGTAGTTCCAGAACAAAACACAACAGTTTGTTCTATTTTTCCCCATATATCATCCCGATGCCCACCGCCCAAGGGGCATCAGGGACAGCCCCGGGCTTCAGCCTGGGCAGGTAAGGGGGGCAAATGCTTTGGCCAGGGGGACTTGTATAAAAAAGTCTCGGTACTTGTATAGTTTCACGGCGGCAGATATATCGCATGCGATATCGCAGGTGATTTGCATACGATTCAATTTAGTACCAGTTCATAACCCCACTATCCACTACGGCATGGAGTCGATTTTATATAAAGAGGCGAGCGCAGCGAGCCACCGAGCCTGAAGCGTGGCGAGCGTAGCGTGCCCCGGGAGGGAACACAGATTACTTTACATGTATTCCGCGTCCCCGTGCGGAATACTGTAGTGGATAGTAGGGTTATGAACAGGTACTAAATCAAATTGCATGCCATATCTGCCGCTGTGAAACTAAACAAGTACCAACGAAGATGCAAGATATTAATTACTGTGATTTTTTTCTTTTGCTGAAAACTCTGCCCTTTTGCAGTTCAGCTTCTACTGTACTGTCAGCTTTTGCCAAGACTCAAGTAGAGTAAGTAATAGGCCCTACAGGTCAACCACAGCTCTGTGGAGACCGGCCCGGCCTGCTGTTCTACGGTGTCCTCAAGTCATGGGATGAAATATCCTACATTTGTTGTATTCCTATGTTTCTAATTAAAGTTACTTGTTATATGAACTTGGTTTTAGTATCGAGTATGAAGTTGCTGTTGTTTTGTTTTTGTTTTTTTTCATTTTCAAACTATTGCAGCCTTTATTTCCCTACACATAACTTATAAGCTTGCCTATTTTATTTTATGTGCAATTTTGCAAAATTACAGTAATGTCTACCAGGGTTGCCTACTTTTAATGTCTACTCTCCGGGAGAAGCCCAGAGGGGAGACTGTCAGCAGCACTTCAGGGGTGGGGCCTGAAGTAAACATCATCAAGCCCTGCCCCCTAGTACTGCAGATCCTGCAACTCACGGTTCTTCCAGGAGGGGGGCGGGGCTAAATGATGCATCTTTAGCCACCCCATAAAGGGGAATTCACTAATGTTGAGAATTAGTAATGTTATTATATAGGGCAGTCATTATTATGGATGGAGAAACATCTGTATCTATCGTGCACACAAACAGGCCACAGTGAAGCTAGATAAGAAATATGCCCCTGATCAGTTATACCCACATTGCACCTGCCATCAGCTATGTGCCAGTATTGATAACATATATGTATGCAAAGCATAAATATACTTGTTATCAGTACTGACAGTAATATACTGCAAAACTGTGTGTATCCAGCAAATTAAAGCATTGGAGTTTTTGTTCATATTTTGCTCAAAACATTGGTCTTAGAGATCGATGGGCAAATATTATCAGCTTTGACCACACATGTACAGTATGTGGTTTATTGGACTAATGTATGTGGCATATTGGACTAATGTATTTTACTTATTGGGCTAATGTATGTGGCTTATTGGACTAATGTATTTTACTTATTGGGCTAATGTATGTGGCTTATTGGACTAATGTATTTTACTTATTGTGGCTTATTGGCATATATATATCCTGTTGCTTGGCTCCTGGGTTGATTGGCTGCTTGTCTGTTCGTAAATCCATATACTGTATAATCCAGGGCTCAATAGGTTTAGATTTTTGTGGTATCTCTAGCGGCCTTTATCCGCCCCTGAGGAAGCCACTGAGTGTGATGAAACGCGTTAGAACACACACATTGACCATATAGGTATCTTACCCTTAGTAACCCTCCCAAAGTTATGATTTGCCATCAGATGGCACTGCGAATGTATCATCCATAGGTAATGAACCCATCGCTTTTAATCACCGTACCAGTGCCCTCACCCCCTTCGCCACAGACCTTTTACTTGCATTCACTGCTTGTGCAGCCACATCTCATTTACAGGACCAGCGAATGGGTAGTAACAAAGAATCTGGGTAAGTACATTTAGCAGGGGTATGATAAAGTGAGGGGACCATTATGGGGGGGGGGGGCACTATGGGCCTTATTCTGGTTGACATGTACTTGCGCATGTTTGCACGCACCCATGTAAAAATGTAACATGTGCAGAGAGAGTTAGATTTGGGTAAGTTATTTTGTTTCTGTGAATGGTAAATACTGACTGCTTATACAGGTGGAGCCCACCTCGTCTAACGGAGGTCTATCGGTCAGATCGCCAACCGCCAGCCCCCGCCAGCAGGGGACGCACGCTCACGAGATGCTCGCACGTCCCTTTCCTACGGAGCTCCCCGCTGGCCCCCTTTCCACCTCCCCACATCCCCCATCTAACCCCGCCCATATCCCTGAAGCGGAGACGGGCAGGTTTCCGTCCCCCACCGCCGAAAAACTGGGAAGAGCTTGCATGTGAGACACTCGTGCGTCCCAGTCAGATGGAGCACCTCTCCGCCAACGATTGCTGAAGGAGAGGAGCTCCATCTGTACTTACACTGCAATTTAGATTTCAGTTTGAACACACCCCATCCAAATCTAACTCTCTCTGCACATGTATCATCTGCCCCATCTGCAGTGCAGCATGGTTTTGTCTATTTGCTAAAAAAAAAAGAGCAGCTTTGCGATCAGGTCTATAACCCCCTGATGTTGCTTTAGACTGTTCTTTAATTTGGAACTTTGTTTTATTAATACCCACAGTTTACAGTAATGGTCATACAATATTCCATACTTACTCCCACTTTTACTAACCACTCAACAAAATTGTTCTTATTTACAGCAAACCAACTAAGGGGAACAGCTGAAAGAGAAAGCTCTCATTGTACGGTTCTCTCTACACTTCTCAGTATCTCATGTAGATATATAATTACTTACAACCGCACTCCGGAATGCTGGAGACTGAGGGGAAGTGTTCCGCATTCTTGTATTTTCTTTGGCTGGTGTTCAGGGGGATATCTACCCTAATAGTCAACTTTCACTTCCCTCAGAACTGTTTGATGTAATGGTCTGCGTTAATTTCATTGCAACTGATTGGCCTAGCTGGGTATTGTGATCGTACAGGGACGTTCTGTCTCGGTATTTAAATGTCTAGTTGGAAGTACAAAAGAAGGTAAATATTATAGGCTCCCATAAATTAAAAGATTCGTCTGCCCTCGCCCCCAGTTTGTGTGACATTGCCAAATTCCCGGAATAGCAATTCACTATCCAGCCTTGTTAATGGCTATTCAAGCCGTCAAGTCTGCCACTATTGTTACATGCTCTTTATAAAACCTAGTGACAGTTATTTACCCAGATGTTCCAGTGTTTTCCTATCGTCTGTGTTTATATGATGCAATGTCAGCGTAATGTGGTCGTGGCCATTTGCATATACCAAGGAACAGACGGATTACAATTGTATCAGATTGCTCAATTTAAATATAGAAAAATGTGTCTACACCACAGTATTCAAGCACATTGGGCCTGATTCAGATGCGTGCGCACAGGGCAGAATTCGGGCGCGGTGTGAGAAGGTCTGCATCCGCCCCGTAAAATCCCACCTTGCGAATAGGTTTGAGAATGGATGTGTACGGGAACCGGGAACACATCCATTCGCATCCAGCCAACTAGAGGAAAAATCATTCAATATTTTTTCTCACCAGCGAATGATTTTTCGTCTTTTTCCCGTACACTCCCAGCGTTTTTATTGGGGGCAACCACTGTTTTTGAGGGGCGTGCCCATGAAACAACCGGGATCCACCCCCACACGCAATCATGCTGCAATCGGCTTGCAAATAGAAATATCTGCCAAAGCTGATTGCAACCGGGCCTCGTGCATGCACATTGCAGCAAATAGCCCAAACATCGGTCATATTCCTGTTTGTTCTGTGCTTCCCATTAATTCAGTGCCAGAGTTGGGCGGACCTGCGCTCTGTGCCAGCACCACTTCCAGAAGACAGGACATCATGAACTGTACAAGCTGCAGGGGCATGCCTGGCAGGCCTATGGGTTGCTTCTGGCAAATCTGCAACAGAGAGGTTGCATGCAGGGTGCCTTTCCAGGCTGTGGGGCAGCAATACTCGTGGCCCCATCTCTCTGGGCTATCCGAGTCTTAAGAGAGAAGGTGGCTGGTGTGCAGTATTCGTACAGACCTGTCTGCGCTCTCACCAGCACTGGCAATGCGTTTTTTGACTGAGCACTAATAGTCTCTGGTGCTGTGCGAACACACAGGTCTCCAGAAAAATGGCATGATGGGAATTTCCCCAGTGAAATTTTCTATTGAACTCTGGGAAAATGTCATCAATACCAATTTCCTGGTATTGAAGAAATGGGGTGCAGTGTTGCACTCCAGGCATACATGTGCACTGCACACCATTCGCCCATTATACATAGTGCACTGCTTCGCGCCCTGGTGACAGCACCATTTGTACCCCGTTTAGTTTCATGTTCTGCGTATGTGCACTTCTGTGCGTGTGCATACGCTGGGTGCGTGCGGACATGGCAAACTGATTGTTTGCCTTCCCGTTCGCACCTACCAGTGCGGGCGGGGGGTGTGGGGTGGCAGCGAAGGGCTGCACACATATGAATGCCCAGCGTGATGGAAATTAGGCAGTGACTCGGCTGCCGGGGTGGGCAGCTGACAACACTGGAAGTCAGCTGCCTGCCCTCTTCCCCAGAGAGTGTCTTAGTTTTTTTTCCATGCACCTTCCAAATCATTCGATTGTCTGAGACCATAAAATGATTTGGCCCCCGCACCCAAGGCTGCGAGTGGATGTTTATGCACGATGAGGCGAAATTTGCAGCGTAGTGTGTGGATCAGAATAAGGTCCAATGTGTAGACGCTGCCTAAGGCACTGGTGTTGGATTAAGCATAATAAGCATATGGAATAAACAATGCTTACAATTTTTTGGGGTACCCTTACGTTGGCTACGGCATTATCACCAACATACTGTCCTGAGTATATACTGTATTAGTCCTATCATTATCCTTTGCACCACTAAGGGCCAGATGTATCAAGCTTCAAAAAGTGACAAAGTGGAGAGTGATAAATAGAGACAGGATTATATGCATTTGCATATTTGCATAACTATTTGCATATTTTCCCCATTCTCGCTGGTTATTGCATATTTTACCTAATATCTAGTGATGGTGCATATTTTAGGCCCCGCCCTCTTCCCACCCGCAAGTCACAGCACTGCTTTGCCCTGCTGCTGCTGGCCAGGTAGAGGTAGAGTGTGCAGGCTGGGGCAATATGTGCGCAGTGTGGGGAACCTTGGATGTACGCTATGTCTGACACTGCTGTAGACTGCCAATCCATGTTGATAAAAGTCAGTAGGGGCGGGTGCCATTACGAAGCTCCTGAACCTTTGCCTGCCCCTGGCCTGGGACTTTACACCAAGAGACAGACTTCTGCAGCAGAGGAGGCGGGCAAAAGGGTTGTGACATCACGCAGTGCATAAGAAATGCCGTGTCACAGTGAGTATGCAAGGAGGAAGCCTTCCACTGCGCCGCCTCACACGCTATGCTGACATTTGATCCATCGGCGCTGGAGATGAGGGTCCGTGTAGCTGATACAAGTAGAGCTTTGGACGCTGCAAATGCTGTAGCAGCCAGGAAGAAAAAAATCCTGTGTACAGCACTAGACATCTGCAGATGCTGTGGGCCTATTTTGGAGGTTTATTTGCAACTAATTTTATGCTGATTTTTAAATAAATAAGTTAAAAAAAAATTTTTTTTTTTTATTATTATTTAATGTAGCATATTTTAACACTTTTCATGCATATTTTAAGTATTTTTCATGCATATTTGAAGCTTTTTATGTTGCATGTAATCCTGTCTCTAGTGATAAACCACCAGCCAATCAGCTACTTACTACCATATTTCAAACCCAGCCTGAAACATGTCAGTTAGAAGCTGATTGTCTATCACTCTCCACTCTTGCATTTAGTGTGACCCCCGCATCATCCCCGGTACCCCCTCCCTCTGCTGGTCAAATACCGGCATTCACAGCTCTTTGGGTAGGGGGGTGGGGCAAATAAGTACTTCCCCCTCCGTAAAGTGCCACAAATCACAGCATTTACCGGAATGGGGGTGGGTCCTAATGGTGGAAAGCCACCCCCCCCCCCCCCCCCCCCCCCGTAAAAGCTGCAGAGAGTCTCCTCTCCGGGGTTCTCTTCAAGGATACATTTAAGGTAGGCAAGTTTGATCCTACATCACCGGCTGGAGGCTTCTCACTCCTGGAACATTGGATCATTGTCTTTTGTCACTGCTGTCCGCACACTGGCAGAGATTACACCGTCCATATGCTGACTTATCAGGAGTGTTTTATTTACAGTCGCCTTTTGCCAGACTGAAGCTGGAAACATGGTAATGGCACTTATCAGAGGAACGGCCGCTATTGATCAGTCTATTATATCTTTGTGCGTCTTGAGTCAGAACATCTGTGCTCAAATAAACAACCGGCCTTTCAACTTTCAGAGGAGGCCCGACATCATCTCTCCACGCTCGGCAATTTCCTCGCCTGAGCTCGGAATGAACAACTTTGTAATGCAGAGAAAAATAGCAGTGCGCAGACAGACAGCGGCGGCAATAAAAACAGGAAGCCAGCAAGGGACCAATTTCAGCAACTGCTGAAAGACCTACGTGTACCCTCCCCTACATTATTCTACAAGTTTAAAACCAGGGAACCTTTGATCTCAGCGCCAGATGATTACTGAGTGATTACGATTGGCCTGTGGAGGAGACATTAACAGTCTAGCACATTTTCAGCGTGTCTGCCAGCCGAGACCAAGAGAAATTGTGTGGTTGGAACTCAGGATTTTTTAAATTTTTTTTTACTTTTCTGAATACTAAATAGTTTAGGATGTATAACCCTGCCCCCAATAAATGTATATTAACCATTTGAGTGCCAACAGAGATGCGCAAAATATCCGCTAAAAATGCAGGCGTCGCTCACATTTGTTATATAAATTCAAATGAAAAATGTTGTGTAAAAAAAAGATTATGGGTGACATTTAATGGAATGTGATTTTTAGTAAGGTTCTGAAATCGCATCTTATTGCATTTTACAAAATAGGGAAGCGTGGTGAGCGCAGCGAGACCCGCATGGAGACGCGTATTACTTTACATGTATTCCGCGTCCCCTCGCGGGGCTCGGTGGTTCACTGCGCTCGCCACACTATATAAAATCAGCTCCACGCCGACGTGGATAGTGGGGGTATGAAAAGGTCATAGGACGCGTACCGCCGCCGCTCGCCATGCTTCGGGTTCACGTTCATAGTGGGGGTGGCGTGGGGGTGCATTTAACATTGTAAGCCCCCATTAGTGTGCTTATACAATTTTAAATCGCATACCATTGTATATGCGATACAATGGAATACAATGCCATACAATTCGATGGTATGCAATTTAAAATTGTATAACATCGGCTGCCATCGCATCGCATACCATCGCATGCCTTATGGTCTGCGATGCGATGGGCGCCGTGCTAGTACACAAGTACCAAAAAAAAAAATGTCGACTATTTAATGAGATGCGAATTCCCAGCAAAAAAAATGCAATATGGTGCAAACTTTAGACATGAAAATGTAGGAATTGAAGAGCATGTGCGATTTGTGTTAAAAAAAAAAACGGCGTGGGGTCCCTACTCCTGAGCATAACAAGCCCCGGACTCAAAGAACCGGTCCTGGTTTTAGAAATTCCGGGGGAAAAAAAACATAAGGGACCCCAGGATTTCTAAAACTAGCACCAGGCTTAATGGCCATTCTTGGTTCCCAAAATATGGGGGACAAAACGAGTAGGTGTTCCCTGTATATCAAGAACCAGCACCGGGCCAAACCAGCCAGCAGGCTAATGCCACAGCCGGGGAGAGACTTTGGTACTTGTTTAGTTTCACGGCGGCAGATATCGCATGCGATTTGCATATGATTCGATGTGCGATGCGATTTAGTACCTGTTTATAACCCCACTATCCACTTCGGCATGGAGTTGATTTCCTATAGTGTGGCGAGCGCAACGAACCACCGAGCCAGAAGCGTGGCGAGCGGACACAGATTACTTGACATGTATTCACTGAGCCCGAAGCATGGCGAGCGCAGCGAGCCCCACAAGGGGACGCTGAATACATGTAAAGTAATCCGTGTTCGCGCTGCCGAGACACAGTGGGGCTTGCATATGAATCTATATGCATGCCCGGCTGTGTCGATCATCCATTACCCACAGGAAGCTGTGGGTAAGAGCGATCCTGAATCGGCCCCAAAGTGTAAATTGCAGAGAAGCTCAGCTTTCCACTTATACAGTATATTGACATTTTCTATAAAGAGCTAGCACAAGCTAAACTACAGTAAATGCTGAATAGTTGGTACAGTTTACTGTAGCGTCACACTTTATTCACATACAGCCCTCCGTGACTGGCGTGTAGCATGTAGTATTGATCTTACCAGTCGTCGCCTCTCTTCCTCCACAGTGATAAGCAGGCGCGCAAACTCTTTCAGGGACTGAGCTGAAAGAAAGGAAATGGAGGTAAGTGGATGTAATCGTTATCTGAGAAAAAGGGTCTGCAAGTGATTCGTAATCGGAACGTGCCTGGGAATCATCTGAGATGACTGACAAATAGTTGTATATTGTATTATAACATAATGTCCATGATTTCAGCAGTATCTCTTATATAATAGCCCAGAACTGTCAATCTGTGAGTGTGTGTATAACGCTGGGTGGGGTCTGGGCGGAGTCATGGATTGACAGTTCTGGGCTATATATATTTAGGAAAAACAAAAGTTCTAAAATAAGATCATATACTTGCAAAACAGTAGTATGAGGGGCGAGCCCGCACACAATACATGCTTCTCCCCTACATGCGATGCTGCTGCTGAGGTGCCACCCCCCATCCACTCCACCAGCCTCCTCCTAACTCGGTGCTAAACCTCCCCACCTCAATCATCAGCCACCCCCACCTCAATCATTTTCAAACACAGCCTGTGACATGGCAGGTAGGAGCTGATTGGTTGGTGGTTTATCACTCTCCATTTTATTCAAACTTAGTACATCTGGCCCTTAGGCTCATGGTCTAGCTGGGGCCAGGATTTTGTCTGGGACTTCTTACCTGCATCGCTGTTGACATTACTACTGAGCCCACCGCAATCCACCCCCCCCCCCCCCCCCCCCCCATGATCTTGCCATGCAGTATGATCACTATCATAGGAATACATCGCCAGAATTCGTACATTATTCTCAGAGTGTCCTACAGACCAGCATTGTATACATGTAGTCATTTCAAGCTAGCAATTTCAAATAAAAAAGGACAAGTAAAGCTTTCAGCAATATCATATTGTACTTTGTTTGTGTGTGAAATTAAATTTCAACGTTGCTTAAATGTTGAAAACCTCCAGTGGAAACAGGGAAAGCGGAGATCTTGTCACATACAGAAACCACCAGGATATAAATACTATAATCATACAGTATTATATAATGCTTGCCGAGCCTCTTTAGACCGTGCAGGTTTTTAAGGTGTAAATTGTGGATTTCATCAAATCAAACCCCAATTTGTGCACCTCTGGGCTCGCCATGCTTTGGGTGAGGTACCTCATTCCACCACCGATGCGGTCAGCACAGACTACCGTTCCCAATTGTAGTCCATGCGGATGGTAAAATATGAGCAAATGAAACAAAACACCCAAAAAGTCCTTGTGTCGACCATATGTTATGTTGACAATCATCATGTGACCAGTGCCAGATTAAGGTCTAAATGGGCCTGGAGCTGAAAATGATCAAGGGCCTATAATGCGCAATAATAGGGGTTGTGGCCAGCACCTAATAATGTGGGTGGCGTGACCAGTGTTCTGGTTGGGTGATCTGGTCACGGGTGTGTCTCTATTTGTATAAATACTTTCAACCAATTATATATGCCTGGAAAAGGCAGGGGGCGTGCATAGGAAAAATGCAGGGAGATATATTGGTGGGTGCCCTCCTAAGGTGCAGCCGCAGGATGCCGATGTCCTAAGATACTTGCGGGGTGAGGAGGCACTCCAGTCATAGATAAAATGCTGAAAGCCGAAACTTGGTAGACAACATTTCAGCGCCTTTTATGTGGTCACCTAGGTTTACCACAACATATACCCCTTATACAAATCATGCAACACAATAGTAACCCCTTTATACTGTACTTGGTACTTGTTTAGTTTCAGGGCTGCAGTTACGTAGTTTACGTAGTGGTGTTTTGAGAATACCAATACAGCACTATGCTGCCTACATAAACTACGTAACTGCTTCTGGAGCCCTGAAACTACACAATGGTTAATATCCCCACTATCCACGTCATACCCCCAGTGTCCACGTGGGCGCGGAGTTGATTTCACACTTCGGGCTCAGTGGCGAACGCAGCGAGCCACATTTTATGAAATCAACTCCACGCCCATGTGGACACTGGGGGTATGACGTGGATAGTGGGGATATGATTGTGTTAGTGTGTGAACTGTGTGTTGATAGTGTGTGTGTGTGTGTGTGTGTGTACTGCAGTACGTGATACTTACCCTCAACGATTTCCCCGTTGCTCACCTCCGCCACCTGTGTCACGCTGAAGCTGCTGCTGGTACGCCGCACCTGCATGTCACTGGCTGGGAGCAGCGCCACGCACACAGCCGGGAGCGGGGGGAGCCATACAGCGCCGTGCACACAGCAGGCAGCCAGGAGCGGGGGGAGATGTGCACGGCAGCACACAGCCTGGAGCGGGGGGAGCCATTGTTTAGTTACACAGTGCCGGTTGCATTGTCAGCGTAGCGCAGAGCTGCCGCCATGAAACTAAACAAGTACCCTATACTTGCCTCTTACACATTATGCCACATGGAATGCGCCAAAATTCACACCGACTGAGCCAAAATTCACACTATGGCACACGGATTGAGTCAAAATTCACGTTATGCCACACAGATTAAGGCAAAATTCACATTTTTCCACATGGATTGAGCCAAAATACACACTATACCAAACAGATTGAGCAATAATGCACAATATGCTTCATAAACAGGGGCATTGCGCGCATTACAAATTTACACCATAATTTACATGTTAAGCCACACACCATAATGTCCATTACCTATATTGCCTATTAAAAATTATTCTACATAAGTGCTGCTTACCTACATGCTCATTGCCAGGGGTTCCATGCTCATTGCCAGGGGTTCCATGCTCGTTGCCGTGTGGGATTACATGCTCATTGCCAAGGGGGAATACATGCTTGCGGTAACTGGGGGACAGCCGCCACCTGGCAGAAATGACAGCCGGGCAGAGAGCAGGGGGCTGTAATCAGAGCACTGCAGGTCTCGGCTATTTGAAATAATACCCCTTTCACACCAGAAAATGCAGGGACTGGCCCCTTTTACACCAGCTTAGTCCCTGCATATTCTGGTGTGAGGGGGAGCAATGAACCCATATGGACCAGCCTGGTATCAGATTAAAGGCCCATTGATTTTGATTCGACTAAGGTCAACCTCGAGCTTCTGTGATGCTGGAGGGGGAACTTGCAGCTGTTGGAACCGGGTGGGGGTCGGAATTAGCGTGTCCCATGTTATGGGGAAAACGTTCCAACTCTGCCTGGTGGTATCTCCCGGGGGTCTAGTAACGCGATTCTTGGCTTGTTGGAAAGCCCTGGCCCTCAGCTACAAAATGGGCCTATTTGTAGAGTGGGCCCGGAGCTGTAGCTCCATCAGGCCCATTGTTAATCCGGCCCTGCATGTGACCAATTGACCTACAGTGCTGACTGTCAAATTATTAACAGGATTCCACTATCCATATCAACTCTCTCGTGAATTACTACATTAGCCAATGTTTTTATATCACGATGAAAGACTTGGTGCTGTGAAAACACAACTAATGTGCTTTTAAAATAAATATTCTAAAATAATGGTGTAACACATTACCCACGGCAAACAGCTCCTCTCAAGCCACGATCGTCCTTAGGATCATGAATCACCGCAGACGCTGGGTTGCACCGCAGGGAACGCCAAGCAGGAGAGATGCTGGGACACAAGCCATGCCCTAACGCATTTCGCCAGAGACTTCGTCATGGTGTAATGTGTTACACCATGTGATAATCAGTCCACAGTGCTTTTATAATATGGTACGAGCAATTGTCTTTTTATGCCTGGAGTTTTGGTATTGTTCACAATAAAACTCTTTTATCTGCACTATGAAGTGCACCTCTCTCTTCTGTTTATTTTAGATATTTGTTTCATCCCGACCCTGGATGCCTACCCATAAGAGAGGTTGCTGCAGTTCATTATAGTGGACTTGGTGCTTACTTAGGGGGGATGCTCTAACATCCGCACCCCAGCTCCGCCCCCTATCGCCGCACTTCGCATTCATAATTATCGCATATGCACTAACATATGGGATAATTATGGCAAAGGACAGCTCTTGCGTTAAGAGTCAGCGGGTCCCATGGGGACCGGGCGGTTCTCCCCTCCCTCCCTTACCCGGCGCTGCTGCTGTGGGCGGGCTCTCCTCCTCCCTGCACCCGGAAGAGGATCATAGTGCAGGGAGGAGGAGTTCACAGGTCCGGACAGCACAGCTCTGTGCTGCCCGGACACAGGTGAGAGGGGGGGGCGATGCAGGGCGGCGGGGGTCCGTGCGGGGTGGCGGTAGGTCGGTGCGGGGCGGCGGAGGGTTGCAGATGAAGCCCATAGGCTTTTTTGGGGCATCGCCAGATTTTTCTGGGGATGCCCCCCGCCAGATTTTTCTGGGGATGCCCAAATGCGGTAAAAACTCAGATAACGGGGTTTTTACCGCATTTTTAGCTTAGAGAATCTCCCCCTTTGGACTCATACACCAGCGCTGCTCAAATTTTGAGTTCTATGGAACTCAAAATACAGTAATCAGACTCCAGGCTTCACCTCCCCAGTATCCGGCCACAAAAAAATGTCAATTCATCCTTGTATCACACAGCACTTTGCCAAATGGTCATACTGGGATAGTACACTTCAGATCTGACAAATACTTTGGTTTGTTATTAAATCCAGGATTCATTAATCTAGTGAACAGCCTCTGCTATACTCTCCATACTCAGTACTGTATAATTCCCGAGCCGCTTACTTACTGGCCGGATCTCCTCGCTGCTTACCTCACTCACTGTATGTCGCTATTCATTAAAGGAACCCACAATGGGCCGCTCCAGTATAAGGATTACCTCATACAAACAACTTAGGCGGGTATGCAATGTGCTGCCGCTATTTCCGATGTGGGAAATAGCAGCGGCTCCCTATTCAATGCTGTCATTAACGACAGCATTGAAGCAGGATCACGGCAGAGCGGCCTCGACTTCAGAAGCTGACGGGCCCGTTCTGCCGATAACGGCCGTGGATTGTCGTGATCCAGGCCGCAGATCGGCAATCCACGGCCGTTTTCGCCCATCGGCAGGCGGGACATTGAATCCCGTCTGTCGTTATGAGGTCGATCGCACCTTTTTGCATTTTTCAAAATCGCATATTTTTTGGGGGGGAAATTTTACTATTTAACTAGATTTGCTGCAAAAAAAAAATGCTATTTGGTGCGATTTTTAGTCATGAAAATGTCCAAATTTGAGGACATGAGTGATTTTGGAGACATGGAAATGTGCGATTTAAAAAAAAAAATGGCATGGGGTCCCCCTTCCTGAGCATAACCAACCCCGGGCTACAGAGGACAAAAAACTGGGGGTCCCCCGTATTTTGGAACCACATACCTCCCAACACTCACGATTTCAGCGGGACAGTCCCGATTACCGGGTCCTGTCCCGTTGTCCCACCCGCGGCCGGAGGTGTCCCGCTGCGGGGGGGGGGGCAGTTGGGAGCCCCCCCCAATTTAACAGAATAGCGTCTATTCCCGGCCGAAAACGGGGATGCGGCTCATTTGCATAAGCCACGCCCCTCATTTACATAAACCGCGCCCCCTTTTGGACGCTCGCTATTTCTGCAGCTACAAAGTTGGGAGGTATGGAACCAGCACCAGGCTCCAACAGCCCGTGGTATCATGCCACAGACAGGGAACACTTTTTTACATGGTCTCCCGGCCATACCATGAGCACCGTAGCTGGTCAGCCCTGAACGGGGTACCTGAGGGAGTGGGAACCCCCCGATAAAGGGCCCCCCTCTCTAGGCTTTGCCCAAGTCCCCTCACTAGTATGAGATTGCGTTTGCATATACATCTGCTGGCACGCGACCACAAGGGAAAAAAATCATTCGATGCTCGCTCACCATCGAGTGAATGTTTTTTTTTTCACCATCGCTAATAAAACTCAGTCTAGACTAACTTTTATCCTGGCCGGAGATGCCCGAATTCGTGGTGGGCGCTGACGTCATGCGATGTCATGTGGCCGCTCCAAGCAGGCACCAAGCTTGCGTTCGTAGAGGTACGCCCAGCGTTTCTATGGGCACACCCAACATTTCGTGGGCACACCCATGAAACACTGGGCGGTCCCCTGCCCGCCTGTACAGGAGCGGGCACATGCGTCCGCTCCAGGACGAGGTAGCGAATTCGGGCCGCACAGAGTGGACAGGTAAAAGGTAGCGATTGCGTAAGCTCCACAGGCTCAAAGGTGGACATGACAGTGATCGGCATAGGGTTTTACATTTTTTCCAGGTGTCATTTTTCTATTTGATCAGATGTGACCACCATAATAGCAGCGACTGTACACAGCGGGACTGTTCCGGTGTATGATCAGCCAAAATGTCATTAAGCTCTGATTTACTCTGATTTCAAAGCAGGATCTTATTGGCTATCAACTGTCAACAACTGTCATTAGGGATAGCCGATAAGATCCTGCTTTGAAATCAGAGTAAATCAGAACCTGCACATCTCAATTAGTTAGCCTGGATTACGTTACTTCTTGAACTCCTACTCGCACTACGACACTTTGATAAAAAGGAGACCATGGAAAGAGTGGGCATTGCACGAGGAACTCACCAAAAACAGCGCTGACTTGCTGACTGGCAGTGCACGCGGTTCCCACAGAATGAGTAGCTGTTCACTTGTGTAAATCCAGCTATTTCATGTGGTTTAATATCCCAGACTGAACTAAGTGAAGGTCATGTTCTTGGCTTAGATCCTCTGCAGTGCTGTGGCTTCCAACACAAGTATGGGGTTTTTTTTGGACAAAACTCATAAATAATCTCTTTAGTTCAGAAAAAAAACAGCATAAGCTATAATTTATTTTTATCTTACCAGTTATGTATATAGTGCACGTGTTCTACAGCACTGTATTATTTATATTTGGCCATTCACAACAATCCCTGCCCATGTGGAGTTTATCATCTACATTTTTCTTTTGGGGGGGCAAATGAACCTTCCAGTATATTTTTGTATTGTTGGACAAAATCAGAACACCCAGGAGAAAGGAATAACTCACGTGAGCATATACAAACTCCACACAGATATGTGCATAGTAAGGCAGTAACGCTAACTATTATACCAGGCCTGGCCACCCATTCTTCATTGAAACTACACATCTCCGTTTTAGAATTCCCTAATTAGCAAAACTGTGGCAGGGCATCATGGGATTTGTAGTTTCACAAAAGCTACATGGCCAAAGGTTTGTCAGGCCTACATTACACCATCCCTACTGCAACGGAGAGGCTTGATACAAAGTGAATACTATGCTGGTCTGCTTAGTACTGTGTATCCTGTGTGAAACTACACTTTCAATGCCCAGAAAAATGACAAACGCACTGTATGTGCTTCTGCTTATGTATTTGGTACTTACATCAGATTGTATCTGAAAAGGTGCAAAAGTAAAGACTGAATGTGCAGGAAGCCCAGCCTGCATGCCCATGCAACAATGTGATGGCTATATTTTTAAATCAGCACTTGATTTTATTATATACATTATCCATAACATTCAATATTTTTCTATAGGTTATACATGTGTAGTTGTGGATAAATGTGTGATGTTATTATTGTGTGGTTTTGATGGGGTGCCAGGACTCTCTGGAAGTGACATCACTGACACTTAGGGCGAGATGTACTAAAGGGAAAATGCGGTAAAACCCCTGTTTTACCGCATTTTCCTATGTACTAAAACCCGTTCGCAGCGGTTTCGCAGGGCAGGGTATCGCCACCTTTGGGTGGCGATACCCTATAGAAGCCTATGGGCTTCTTTTCGCCGCCCGCCGCGTCGCCGCAACCCGCCGCCTCGCCGACCCCCCCTTTCCCCCCTCCCTTGGGCTTACCTTCTTGCAGGTCCTCCTGGACCCCGGAAGGTAAGCCCTTCCTCCCCCTAGCAACGCAGCCGGACGTCCTTCCGGCTGCAGGGGGAGGAGGAAGCGCCGGGGACAGCTTGCTTAGCTGTCCCCGGCGTGAAAGCAGCAGAAGCCGGCTGGGAGGTGACGGAGACCCCCCGCAGACCACAGTACAGGTATCGCGGGGGGCCTCCGTCACCGCATCGCGATGCCAGCCGCATATGTTAGTACATATGTGGCGGCATCGCGGCGGGGGGGGGGCGCGAAGGGCGGCGATGTATTTTAATACATCCCGCCCTTAGGGTTTTTCCGGGAATCTCCCGATTTTGATGGCAACCCTCCTGGACACTTTTTCAGTCTCCCGGATTCCGGGATTCTCCCGGAATCCGGTTCTCTGAAAAAGCCTCCTGCCCTATTTGCCTCCTCTCCCGTCCCCATCCATCCGGTCAACATACAGCGCCTGCCAGGACTGCCTCCGCAGCCTGACAGATGCACTCGCGAGATGATGATGTCATCATCTCGCGAGTATTAGCCTGCAAGTCCGCGACTCTGCCGGCGCCGCCTGCTACCTCCTGCTGAGGTAGCATCTCAAGTGCCAGTGGGTGAGTTGAATGTGGACTTGCAAGCTGCCCCCCCCCCCCCCCCAGCCTGCCTGCGCTGCCCACTCACCCCTCCGGCATGCCAGCACTGCCCACCCCTCCAGTCCGGCCTGCCAGCGCTGCCTGCCCACAGCCCACCCCTCAGGCCTGCCAGCGCTACCCACCCACGGCCAGCCAGCCAGCCCCCCCCCCCTCTGCCTGCCACCTGCCCTCCCCTCTGCCTGCCACCTGCCCTACCCCCCCCCCCCGTCCTGCCAGCGCTGCCCACCCCCTGCCCTGCCACCTGTGTTATCTGGCACTGTGGTGGCATTTGGGTTATCTGGCACTGTGGGGGCATTTGTGTTATCTGGCACTGTGGTGGCATTTGGGTTATCTGGCACTGTGGGGGCATTTGTGTTATCTGGCACTGTGGGGGCATTTGTGTTATCTGGCACTGTGGGGGCATTTGTTTTATCAGGCACTGTGGGGGCATTTGTGTTATCAGGCACTGTGGGGGCATTTGTGTTATCTGGCACTGTGGGGCATTTGTGTTATCTGGCACTGTGGGGGCATTTGTGTTATCTGGCACTGTGGGGGCATTTGTGTTATCTGGCACTGTGGGGCATTTGTGTTATCTGGCACTGTGGGGGCATTTGTGTTATCTGGCACTGTGGGGGCATTTGTGTTTTCTGGCACTGTGGGGGCATTTGGGTTATCTGGCACTGTGGGGGCATTTGTGTTATCTGGCACTGTGGGGGCATTTGTTTTATCAGGCACTGTGGGGGCATTTGTTTTATCAGGCACTGTGGGGGCATTTGTGTTATCTGGCACTGTGGGGGCATTTGGGTTATCTGGCACTGTGGGGCATTTGTGTTATCTGGCACTGTGGGGGCATTTGTGTTATCTGGCACTGTGGGGGTATTTGTGTTATCTGGCACTGTGGGGGCATTTGTGTTATCAGGCACTGTGGGGGCATTTGTGTTATCAGGTAAAGCGATCCATCAATAATGACATACATGAATATAATAAATGTAACAATAGGCAAGCAATAGGAAAGCACCCGGACTAGACGGGATCCCCATGGAAATTTACAAGAAATATCGGACCTTTCTAGCACCGCTACTCTTGGAGACACTCAATAACTGTTTTGCCGACGGCATCATCCCTTCAACAATGTCCGAGGCTAAAATTGTTGTAATTTTAAAAACAGGGAAATCGGCACGGGAGCTTGATTCATATAGGCCAATATCCTTGATCTCGGCTGAGGCCAAGATATTGGCAAAAATTCTTGCGCATAGATTAAACCAACATATACTCACACTTATTCATCATAACCAAGCAGGTTTCATGCCTGGTAAAGATACCTCTATCAATGTACGCCATCTTTTTACTTATCTCCAAACTATTAGTAAGGACAATGAAGGCTCAGTTATAGTCTCGCTCGATGCAATTAAAGCGTTCGATGCTATAGAGTGGCCCTATCTGTGGGCGGTGCTCCGCGCGTTCGGTCTGGGGCCAAATTTTATCAAATGGATACAACTTTTGTACACCGGTCCGAGGGCGAGGGTCACCATAAATGGATGGACATCGCCAGCTTTTGCTCTTGCCAGGGGGACGAGGCAGGGGTGTCCCCTCTCCCCTGTCTTGTTCGCCCTGGCAATCGAGCCTCTGGCATGCCTGTTGAGGCAACATCCAGTAACTATGGGCTTTCCGTTGGGCGGCGGTGATGATATCGTCTCATTATATGCTGACGACCTCTTGATCTATTTAATGGATCATAGAAAGTCCCTGGGGGTGGTCCTGGAGTTGATTGATAACTTCGGTGATTATACAGGATTCAGAATAAACAAGTCGAAATCTGTTATCTTCCCAGTTAGTCCGTCTTTGAGACAGCCTCCACTGCCTGTTCAACCTCTGAAATGGGTTACAATGTTTAAATATCTTGGTATTAATATATCCTGGGACCCTAGCGAATTTGTTCAACTCAACATCCAGCCCTTATTTGTATGGTTAAAGGATAAAATCAAATCGTGGTCCAAACTTCCCCTGATTGTCACAGGAAGAATAAACCTGGTTAAAATGGCAGTCCTCCCCAAATTCCTATATACCTTTCAGCAATCCCCTGTTTACCTTCCGAAATCTTTATTTCGGAAACTGAATAGTATTATAGCTGCGTTTGTATGGAATGGAGCGCGTCATAAAATCAGTTTAAATAAATTGATGAGGGGAAATGGAGAAGGAGGACTGGGACTGCCGGACATGAGGCGATATTACCTGGTCGCCCAGATAGCTCAATTGAGAACTTGGTTCCTAAAGGGGGAAATTGGGTGGGAGTACACCAATAAGTTGTCCTCCCTTTCAACCCCGAGAGGCAGCCCGGCTCAGAGAATCATATTAGGGGACCTAAAAAGTAGCGATCCGCCATTAATGGTACAAGCCATCAAAATCTGGCAAGAGGCAGCCCAAATAATGGGCGTGGATTTTTTAGATAGAGAAATGTCGATAGTGGACCAACTTACAGACCAAGAAGTGTCTAACCTGCAGATCAATGAGGCCTGGCATCCCTATGAGGTCACTAAACTACATCAGATCTTTATCCCGACGGGGCTTAAATCATTTTATCAATTAAAACAAGAATTTAATCTGCCCCAGACACACTTTTACCGATATCTACAATTAAGAAGTGTAATTCAGTCACATTTTCCTAACGATCCCCCGATATTCGGGGATTCTCTAATAAAAACTATATTACTGTCTAGTAATAAAAAAAAGTTAGTCTCTAGGATTTATAAGACAATGGGTAGAGAAGTGCATAAAGACGAACTGATGAATTTACGTGATAAATGGGCACAAGACGTAGGTGAACTTAGTGAGGAAAATTGGCTGAGCGCAATGAAATCTATAAATAAAGCCACAAACTCCCTTCGAGTTCAATTAACGCAATTGTATATACTTCATAGATCCTACCTGACGGTAAAAATATTATCCAAATTCCCTGGTAAAGCCGCCGCAAAGTGCCCCAAGTGCAGTGATCCCACCGGATCCTTTATGCACTTGATTTGGGAGTGTCAGAGTGTGGCAAAGTTCTGGGAAGAAGTTAAAAAGGTTATAGTGGTCACAGGGGTAAGGGAGGAGATACTATCTGTTAAGTGCTGCCTATTGGGCGTAACTGGTGATAATATTGGTGGTAGCGAGAAAACTTACATTAATAATCTATGTGCATTGGCGAAAGTCATAATCGGCAGAAATTGGATGGCTGAAGCTGCCCCTGAGTTGAATCACTGGGTTGCTCTAGTGAACTACATTAGTAGGCAGGAACATTCATTGTACGCTAACCATAACTCGTTAAGCAAATTTAAATTAATTTGGCACAAATGGATAAATTCCTCATATTATTATGTTTAATTTAAGGTATATTGTCTTCGGACAGAGTCACGAACCACTGATAGGGGGGTTAGGGTATGGGGGGTTGGGTCATTATTTGGGATTGCTGTGAATGAAATATAATATAATAGTAAAATAATCACTGGACACAATTAGACTATCGGGACGTTGACCGGCTTCGGTCATTGTATCCCCCTTAAAATGTTTGTTAGTAGTTAAATCTAATATCGGATGTGAAAATCCATATTGTATGTATACTTCACTTTAATATTCATATATATAATTGTTTTTTTTTTTTTTTTTTTCTCTCATATGCACAGTTATTTCTGAGTTTTACAATTCAAGTATTGATAACAGATGCGGTATAGTGGTACAAATCAGATAGGGCAGATATTCTTAGCTAACAGTCAATTGCCAAGCACCCAATATATCAAAATGGGTTAAAAGTTGTATAGATAACTCGTTACCCTCAATAATGGTCTTAAAACATGATTTCTCCCGACGGACTCTGGAATTTTAGTACAGCCAGGGAGTAATTGACCAGTAATAAGTTGACCTAGCATGCCATACTGGAGGCCGCAAGGGCGGCTCGATGATAGAGAATGGTGGGACGGGTAACAGGCGCAATGAGATTAGGAAAACTATAATGTATGTGTATCTAAGCTGGATTTTAATGTACTGTTTGTTGGTATATATTATGTTATGTCTTTTTCTATATGTACTAATGATAAAAATAAAATAAAGATCTGAAGGTCAAAAAACAATAGGCATTTTTATACATGTCTGTATTAAACACCGCGCCCACTTTTGAATAGACAGCGCCCTCTTTTGAATAGGCCACCCCCACTGTTGAATAGACCACGCCCCTTTTCCGGAGCGTGCATTATTATTATAGTAGCATCTCAAGGAATTGATGAAGAGTGAGGTGGCAACCCTACTGACACTGGTATCAGTATCAGTGCAGATAGTTAGCCAATGTGCAAGCACCTATGTGTCTCACAAGAAGATACTGGCCCCTCCTCTATGGGTCAGTAACTTGGTTAAGCAGGATCTTGGATGAACTTGGTTTGCTTCCATGGAAACAACACCAAGATTAGCCCTGCTGCCAACCAAAGTGGATGGTCCTGACGCACCCCTGTACCCTCCTTGATAAAACAACAGTCAAGAGGTTAACATGAGGTTTTTCACTTTTTTTCTGAGCTGACATGTGCCGACAGGTGGTACAGATGGAGCCGGCCTCATTCAATGCCGGCGCCCGCCAGATCCTCTCCTCAGACGAGCACCGGCGATAGGGACTGGGACGCGCATGCGTCTCACGCTTCAGGGAGACGGGCAGGTTCAAATACATTTGAGGGGGGTGGGGTTTTTAAGCAGGGACTAGCAATGACTGCACAACTGTGATCAAGGCATAATTTCAAGTAAGTCCTAATACTTTATAATTGTCAGTTTTCTTGGGGTAATTGTCTGGGTGCTGGGCCCCCTTTGGCTTGTCTGACTGGACCACCTCAGGGCATCGCTACTTTACACATAGACTCACATAAACATATCATCATTTTTTCTATGTAGGTATTTTTTATATATATTTTTTCACAATTTGTCACTTTTGACACACCCTTTATCACTATTAGTTGCTTACACATACCCATAGGCGTGCGCAGCACATTTCATTAGGGGGTGCACATTTCATTAGGGGGTGTCTTACAAGCCCATTGGGTGTGTCTAACACCACCAATCAGACGTGTCTACCATCAGCTATTGGCACTCACTACAATATAAAACGTCTCTCAGCCACACCATAATCTCCTGCCTATTTCAGTTTTAATCTTCTAATTACTCTGTGTAACAGTACATGCAAATACAGTCATAAACATACATGGATGACACAGGTATGTAGTGATATGACAATGGTCTGTTACAATTACCAATGCAAAACACACATACTTGATTGATGGGCGCTTGTTTTAATGCAATACCAGTTCTAAAAAGCAAAAGTATATAAGGGTGGGCACAGCATTAGGGGGTGCCTGTGCACCCCTAACACTCTATGTGCGCACGCCTATGCACATACCCTACATTCTATGACACCTTATACCCTATTACACTTCACAGCTATATTTTATTTATGTGATGCCCTGGGGTGGTTTTGCTGGACTGGTTTGGGGGTGCCCTGCCACCCCGGCATGAACCCCATAGTGCTAGGGACCTTCTCTAAAGAGGTGACCTTAACGTGGTGAGCAGGTACATACTGTATCTTTGGCCAAATGTATGCTAACATCCTCATAAATGAAATATAAAAGGAATACATGTTAGCAGTAATGAGTGCATAGTGCACCTGCAAACCCTTTCTGTTCTGCGTTGACCTAACGACCCTGTCGACCTATCCCCATGTCGACTTTCAGAGGTGTCGACCTTGGTGCATGCCGACCTTGAGTGGTCGACCCAATGCATGTAGACCTTCCTTTTGTCGACCCAATGCCCCATACCCGTGTACCGCGCCCCCTCGTGCATGGTTTGCTTCCCTTCACTCGCCATGCTACAGGCATGGTGGCTCGCTACGCTCGGCACACTTCTATATTCTCCCTCCACTTTGATAGTAAAGAATGAAAAATCTATTTTGGGGAAAAAAAATTCCCATGTCTACCTTTTGTCTATATCGTCTAAACCAGGCATGTCCAACGTTGGCCCTCCAGATGTTGTGAAACTACACATCCCAGCATGCTTTGCCACAGTTTTGCTTTTAGAGAATGCTAAAACTATTGCATAGCATGCTGGGATGTGTAGTTTCAAAACATCTGGAGGGCCAACGTTGGACATGCCTGGTCTAAACGTATGTCAACTTTTTTTTTTTTTTTTATGTGCCGACCTATGGCCCTTTGACCAACAGTAGTCGCTCTTTTGACTGTCGACCGTATCCCCTCTCATATTGGGACTAGCCGAGCGGTTGGTGGTAAGCTTTTTAATTAGCACACAGCAAATAAAAGAATATCAAACTCTAGTTAAAATACTGTAGACCAGGGGTGTCAAACACAAGGCCCGCGGGCCAAATCCGGCCCGCCAGACCTCTTCATGTGGCCCGCGCAGCCGCCGCCAGCCTTCACCTTTTATTATCGATTTTTTTCAGCGCATGCGCGGCAGCCTACAAGCCAGAGAACGTCTGCCCTCTAGTGCAGTGCTGCCGGTCGTCAACCCCTCCTCCGCTCCCACCTGCTGTATAGGAGCCAGAGAGAGGAAAGAGCAGGTCCGTCGTGGTGAATGGTGCTGCTGCTGCTGTGCGCTTCAGGTCACTTACTGCTGAGTGTGCACTGCACAGTGACCAGGAGCACGCTGCCCCCCACTCCTGGATAGATAGTGCGAGGAGCGCTACTCACAGGAGGAAGGGGGAAATGCGCCTGTGTGAGAGCGCAGCTGTGTCCTTGGTGGTGGAGCAGCTCAGACTGGAGTGGACGCATCAGAGCGGGTAAGTGTCAAACTCTCTGCCTATGTGTGTGTGTGTGCACTGGCACATTGCAGCCCATCATTAATTGCTCTGTCCCATGATAATAAGCAGGACATATGCCCTAAGACTGAGTGCTGCCCCCCTGTGCAGGCAGCGTGTGCCCTAATGCACTGCAGTTCACAGCAATAGCAGGAGGGAAATGCTACTGCTGAGTATACAATAATTGAATGCAGTGACAATAATTTATGATAATAAAGAGTGGACACGTAGTCATACAGATACAACCGGCCCTTTGAGGGTGACCAAACTGCTGATGCGGCCCCCGATGAATTTGAGTTTGACACCCCTGCTGTAGACCATACCCCCCCCCCCCCCTTGGAACAGCATTCACCTACAAAACTAATTTACACAGGCTTCGAAACCCCCAGGGATTCGATCATTTACTTCATCTGTATAATGCTTATCGCACACATTCTAGGTTCCTCTGGCTACTGTGGTTCTGGAACGTGTGAGGTAACTGACAAATAAATAATAGTTCTGAGGAACTTGATCCCTTTACACACAATTTTAGGTTCTCACTGTTACACTTTCTGATCATAATCATCTCACCATCGGGACCAAATCAATACAGCAGATGGGCCGCACGTCTCATAATTGTATTCAGATGTCTTTTGTGCGTGACCTGACAAATCTTAGCAACACTGCTGTACGTGACGCTGATGTGTAATCGCAGAATAAATAATAGATAGATACATGAGTAGATATGGGGGAGGCTGACGTACCCCCCACTAAATCCGCAGCTTAATGAACAGACGCTTCTGAGAAACATGCTCAGGAGATTAAGTGTGCCGGGAAGAATTGCGCACTCACATGTGCAGGTATCAGAGTACGGCATTTGTACAGACAATGGCCCTTATTCAGATCTGATCGCATTACAAATTTGTTCTCAAAATGGGCAAAACCATGTGCATTGCAGGTGGGGCAGATGTAACCTGTGCAGAGAGAGTTAAATTTGGGTGGGGTGTGTCGAAACTGAAATCTAAATAGCAGTGTAAAAATAATGCAGCCAGTATTTACCCTGCACAGAAACAAAATAACTCACACAAATCTAACTCTCTCTGCACAAGTTACATCTGCCCCACCTGCAGTGCACATGGTTTTGCCTATTTTGAGAACAAATTTGTACTGCGATCAGATCTGAATAAGGGCCTATGACTTGTATACGCATATCAATGCAATGGAATATTCAGTGCCTATGATATAGGGAGGCAAAGTGTTTGCAGAGAATTATACGCTGCCTCTCGCTGCCCCGCTCAAGTAAAATCCCGCCCATGTGCACAGCTGCAAATACGTTTGCAGAACCACTCACCACTGAATGATTTACCCCCTGCTCGCAAGCAGGGTGGGTGAACCTCTAACAACTATCAAATTCACCAGTATATGAAGGGGGTCAGTCCTTTGCACAGAGAAGTGCGGACTATGGGCCTGATTCAGTCCTAATCACTGTTCTGCAACGCTGCAGATGACTGAAACCAGACAGAAAGAAAATCTGCCCTGTGCATATCTGCAAATGAATTGCGAATGGATCGCTAATCACAATCCACTCGCAAATCCATACACAATTAATGAGCAGGGCCGGTGCAAGGCACCGGAGCGCCCCAGGCGAGGGGGGGTGGGGCGCCCCGTTGCCTACGGGGGGGGGGTACCTGCGGCGCTGTGTGATCTGGCGGTGGGGTCCCTGCAGTGATGCATGCTATCCGGCAGCCAGGCGGTGGCGCGGGAAGCGCTGATGGGTTTGAAAACTCGCCGCACGCTGATTGGCTGAATCTCAGCCAATCAGCATGTGGAATGTTTTGAAACCCAGCAGCGCTTTCCGCGCCGCCGCCTGGCTGCCGGATAGCGCGCATCACTGCAGGGACCCCGCCACCAGATCACACAGTGCCGCAGGTACCCGGCACGGACACCCCTGCAGCCTCCATGCGAGAGGCGAAGTGCCGCCCTCCAGTGGCTGGCGCCCTAGGCAAATGCCTAGATTTGCCTAGTGGTGGCGCCAACCCTGTTAATGAGTCATTGAATGGGTTTCCCAGTGTGCGCTATTAAGTCTGACCCTACCAGTCATCTGCGACAGAGACAGGCTGATCAAGGCCGGCGCTGATGTCACAGACCCGCCCTTAAAATGCCTGGACACACCTGTAGTTTTTCAGACACTGCCAGAAAACAGTCAGTTACACCCCCAAATACCGACTTCCTGCCAATCGAACTGCAGAGGGATTGCGATTACCATACGTACGATAGTTCTGCCGCTATTTCCCCTCATGCATGCGCAATGGGTTTCGTACACATGAACAGTCATTCCATAATAGCTTAATCTGCAAATTCGCACAACAGCGATCAACTCAAATGAATCAGGCAATATATGGAGTATCAGCAGTAAAGCACTTTGGTTGTTTCCTAACATTTGAAGTGCACATTTTCACTGCCTCATTAGACCTGTGTACTAGTTACTGCTTTATAACACCTTTAGAGTTTACAGCTGCTCCCCTTTCTAGATGTTTTAGTACATACAGCAGCAGATTGGCCCCTCAGCCGGTGGGTATCTCATTAGGAAGACCATTAGCCATGGCATCAGAAGAAACTTAGAATTGATAAGATTTATTTGGGCACCATGCTTGTATTGGGGGACCCTAAGGGGTTAGGGTACTGTGATTATGTGAGTGGGGAACAGGGGGACAAACCGATCAACATTCCCCAAAAAAAAGCTAAGAGAAGGAGGCTCCTATCATACTGATGACGAAATCTGTGGAAGCATCAACGTGTGAAACAGTTCATGCATATAAACTATGAGTCAGGGTCTCTGTCTGTCCTGAAACCATACTTGCCTACTTTTGAAAACTAGTGTCAGGGAGATTATAGTTGGTAATAGAATTTTGCACAGCGCCCCATTGAGGGGGCGTGTCATGCTCCACCCAAAGGGCGTGTCTAGTTCCATACATGAAGAGATTGTGAAAAGGGATTGTGAACATGGCACCTAGAAGCGTGGGTGTGTACTGCTCAATCGGAGAAGAATCTTTTAAAATTACATTTCCAAATGTAGGTGAGCCCCAAAGCAGTTAGTAAGAGCTATTATACTTGGTAAAGTGCTGGGAAATGGCGCTGATGATTCAATGTAAATGTATCTCTCTCTCATTCCTTTTCTCCCAAAAATGTAACAGTGTAATGTGGGCTAGGTGAAATGAGGGAGATTGCCAGACTAATGAGGGAGAGAGGGAGATTGCTGTTATTTCAGGGAGTCTTCTGCAAAATGCAGGAGGGGAGGCAGCTATGCCTGAAACATCATACGACACGCTGAATTTCAATTGATGATTTTTTAAAACATCTTAAGATTTGTGCTGTAATTACTGTAGGTTAAAGGTGCCCACACACTAGAAAGATCTGCAATCTTAAGACGTGCGCATAAAGTAGCCTTGAGATCTTTTGTCTGTCCTGGACAAAAGATTTCAGGCAAGCGCACATCTGTACTGAAGACTTCTCTTAAGATCCCGTGTGCTTTCCTATGGATCTTTTATGATGCATGTAAAATCAGAAGATTTAGCAAAAGATCTGCGGGAGCGCGCATTGGACCGATATCGGCCGATTATCAATACATTTTTGGGGGGCAAATCGGTTGGAAATTAGCCAATCTGCAAAAAAAAAATCGTTTGTGTGGGCACCTTTAGGGTACTCACCTTGGCAATGGAATTCACATAGTAAACAGGCCAACTGCCAACATTCTGTGAATATCGACACTTGACCCGTCCTAATTGACACTGTAAATGCTGACATTTGAACACACACTTTGTAACATACCGTACAAAACATTCCAAATGTTAACATGTAGTAGTAGCAATAATATTTAGGGCTTACCAATGCTAATTTCATCATCTGTTTCTGCGTCCCCGATGCACTCAAACTGGAAATCTTGTAACGAGTGTGAAAATTTCTGCACAGCCATAGATAAATCTGAAACAGACAAAGGATGGGGATGAGCTCATGTACACATCATGTAAATACTGCTACAGCATGTCTATCTCATAGACAACAGCGGTGATGGCCTAATTCCTAGACAACAGCGGTGATGGCCTATCTCCTAGACAACAGCAGTGATGGCCTATCTCCTAGAAAACAGCAGTGATGGCCTTTCTCATAGACAACAGCAGTGATGGCCTAATTCCTAGACAACAGCGGTGATGGCCTATCTCCTAGACCAGTGGTTCTCAACCTCAGTCCTCATGGACCCCCAACAGTGCACGTTTTCCAGGTCTCCACACACAATCAAAGGTGAAATAATTAGCTCCACCTGTGATCTAAAATGTGTCAGTAACTAATGAGTGCACCTGTGTACCTGCGAGGTGACCTGGAAAAGATGCACTGTTGGGGGCCTTGAGATCCGAGGTTGAGAACCACTGTCCTAGACAACAGCGGTGATGGCCTATCTCCTAGACCACAGCGTTGATGGTCTATCTCCTAGACAACAGGGGTGAAGGCCTATCTCCTAGATAACAGTGGTGACAGCCTATTTCCTAGACAACAGCGGTGATGGTCTATCTCCTAGACAACAGCGGTCATGGCCTATCTCCTAGACAACAGCAGAGCGGCCTATCTCCTAGACAACAGCGTTAACGGCCTATATCCTAGACAACAGTGATGACAGCCTATCTCCTAGACAACAGCAGAGCGGCCTATCTCCTAGACAACAGCGGTGATGGCCTATCTCCTAGACAACAGCGGTGACAGCCTATCTCCTAGACAACAGCCGAGACCGCCTAACTCCTAGACCACAGCAATGACTGCCTATCTTCTAGACAACAGCGTTGGAGGCCTATCTCCTAGACAAAAGTGGTGAAGGCTTATCTCCTAGACAACAGCGGTGACAGCCTAACTCCTAGACAAAAGCGGCGATGGTCTATCTCCTAAACAACAGCGGTGATGGCCTATCTTCTAGACAACAGCAGAGCGGCCTATCTCCTAGACAACAGTGCTAACGGCCTATCTCCTAGACAACAGCGGTGATGGCCTATCTCCTAGACAACAGCGGTGATGGCCTCTCTCCTAGACAACAGCAGAGCAGCCTATCTCCTAGACAACAGTGTTAACGGCCTATCTTCTAGACAACAGCGGTGATGGCCTATCTCCTAGACAACAGCAGAGCAGCCTATCTCCTAGACAACAGTGTTAACGGCCTATATCCTAGACAACAGCGGTGATGGCCTATCTCCGAGACAACAGCAGAGCGGCCTATCTCCGAGACAACAGCGTTAATGTCCTATATCCTAGACAACAGCGGTGATGGCCTATCTCCTAGACCTGGGGTAGCCAACTCTAGTCCTCGAGAGCTACCAACAGTTAATGTTTTCCAGATCTACACACAGAATCACAAGGGAAGTAATTAGTTCCACCTGTGGATCTTTTATAATTTGTCAGTGACTAACGAGTGCACCTTTGCAACAGCTAGGTGGGCTGGAAAATGTGAACTGTTGGTAGCTCTCCAGGACTGGCGTTGGCTACCACTGTCCTAGACAAACAACCTAAAGGCCCAAACACACTGGGCAACTTTTAGCTGAAAGCAGCTCAGTTTACTCATTTGAGCTGCTTTCAGTTTGAAAGTTGACAGTGTGTAAGGGGCAGCGATAAGCGGTGTGCAGTGATGTGCGCTCCTGCATCATCGTTGGCCATCATATTACCAGCAGATGAGTGGAGGAGTGGACCGGCTTTCCATAGCATCTTGCTATGAAAAGCCGTCCACCCTGGAATAAATCACTAAAACGGGTGAAAAACGCTGTGTGTTTTTCAGCCCAGTAATTTTCCCCATCACCTGTCAGAATACGGTGTATATTTATTTATTTATTTATTAACAGTTTCTTATATAGCGCAGCATATTCCGTTGCGCTTTCCATAGGGGACAGTGAAACAACAAAACAGGGTATTTACAGACAGTCAAAATGTAGGAGGGTATATGCATATGGGTTGGGATCATTTGGTCTACAGCATGATGGTCGACAGTCATAAATTCGAAACCATTAGGTCGACATGGGAAAAGGTCAACATGGGTCTAGGTCGACATGGGAAAAGGTCGACATGGTACTAGGTCAAAAGGTCATTAGTTCAACAGGTCGTTAGTTCGATAATGTCTAGGTCGACAGTCAAAAAGGCGACATGGGGTTTTTCACTTTTTTTTAACTGAATGTCAACACAGTCGACATGGACACAGTTTAAAGTGCACCGCATGCATCGTGCATGGTGCCTCGCTAAGCTTGGCACACTATTTTATTTTACCACCACGCCCTAGTGGATGGTACCAACTGTCGACACATGTCACCTCAAAAAAACAGTGAAAAACCCCATGTCGACCTTTTGACTGTCGACCTAGACACTGTCGAACTAACGACCTGTCAAACTAATGACCTTTCAACCTAGAACCATGTCGACCTTTTCCTATGTCGACCTAGACCCATGTCGACCGTTTCCCATGTCGACCTAATGACTGTCTACCATCATGCTGTAGACCACATGACCGCATCCCAGACATACTTACAGACTTTTCAAACCTCCCCACCATCCCTGTCCCTAGTAAAGTGGACTGACTGAATCCTGCCATGGTCCTTCAACCTGCAGTGAAGTGTAATTCCACAAAATGCAACAGGGAAGAGGCCATAAAGAGTCAATTGTAATCAAATTGCATCATCATCAAGAACACTTTTGGACACAAAACCAGGGAAGTGGGCACTATCCCAAAAGGTTCCTAGGAGTCACAGTTAAATGCCTTAAAAGTTCAAAATGCCTTAAAAGTTCAAAATTTCCTGGACATTTTAAGAAAGTAGACAAGTGAACTACTGACCCCTAAACCAGCAGCGCTGTATGAATGGATCACTTGCCCCAACAATTTCATTTCCCATTGAAAATCTGGCTGGACCGAAGTACAACATGAGGCACTCAACCTCACGAATCCAAATTCTATTTTCATCTAGCATGTCATCTTACAGCAGAGCCCTCTTACCTCTCTTATAATGAATAATAATAAATAATAAAAACCCGCAGCTTTCCCCTTTAATGGTTGCTATATAATATATTATAGGAAAAATAATAATACTTTTATCTTCTAAATACAGGTGAGCAGATATAATTGTGGGCCATCTAAATTTAGATGAAGCGCAGAACTCTCGTCCAACTCAGAGGGAGAATTATCCTCCATTACGTCCTGGCCAGACAAGGCATCTCTCTTCATAAGGGCCTTATTTAAAGGTCACTTTCCCTTAAAGCTTTCTGCCGCCGTCTCCGACCCGCTGAGCAAAACTGTCACTGAGTAAAATAATGAAACACACTGTAATCCGCTGTCGCTGAAACATGAAAGCATAAAGAAGACTGGCCACAAAGAGGGGTTCCCGGAATTATTGGAGCAATTATTTTTTATTGTACATTTACTGAAAAGAAATAACACAGTTTGGGTAACAAATATGTTAATAAGAAGCAGTTACCCAGAGTGTTTCACAAATCGTAGAGGGCCAGATGTATCAAGCTTCAAAAAGTGATAAAATGGAGAGTGGTGAACAGCCAGCCAATCAGCTTCTATCTGTCGTGCTATAGGCTGGGTTTAAAAAATGACAGGTAGGAGCTGATTGACATACACAAGACAAAAAGCTGGTGTGACGGAGCTGTTAGGAGGGACAGTAATGGCGCTGCCCGTGCATAGAAAATGGTGCGGAGACACTGCGCGGCAGTTCCCGCCCCTTAGCGCGCACATCACAAGTAAAATGGCGCCTGACGATAAGGAGAGACGGATATTAAAAATAAAAGTAACATTTTAAAAGAAAACCTAATCTCCCTGAGGAGAAGAGGCCCATGGAACCTACTCCACAGGGCACTTTTTTTAAGACTGGGGTCTAGGGATGGCCATCGATGATTCAAAATCATCGATGGTTCATGGCCGATGTCGAATACTTTTGCCATCGATGGGGGAGAACCAGATGGTTTCCCTCCATCGATGGAACAGCAAAACAATGTTTTGCTTTTTTTCCCCCCAAAGTGCCGGGACACGGAGCATTGCTCCGCCCCCGACATCCACGAAGCCCCGACCCCATGTTTTGATTGGCCCAAAGGCCAATCAAACACACACAATGGCTGACCATCGATATGTAAAAATATTGATGGTCAGCCATTGCATAGTTTAGCACTATCGATGGCCAGTTGCAGAATTGCCATCGATGGCAATGGCAACGATGGCCATACCTACTGGGGTCTGGGCGGGGATAGAGGAGGAAGCAAAGTTTCTTTAAGTGCCACTCCTCCAGTACACCTACTGTATCCCATCTGTGATGACTGCAGTGGTCCCTGCTGCATGTAGGTGAAAGTAGATTTTCACATTCTTTATTTTCAGTTTATTTGTCACTTTCAGGGCTGCCATCAGGGGGGTGCTGTGGGTGCAATTGTCCAGGGCCCCGCCACCTTCTGTTGCCAGCACTGGGTCACGGGTTGCCTGCTGCCTGGTGCTTTTGCAGGCAGTCAAGCTGCCAGCCGCAGGAAAGCCCCTACTACCATAATGATGTGACGTTGTGACAGAACTGCCTGCAGAGGAGCTGCCATCCTAAAAGAGTCTCGGACCCCACAATTTCTGATGGCAGCCCTGGTCACTTTTATTATCATTGTTAGAATAATTTTATAAAAAGTGCTTATTTTTTAAATTAATTATATATAATCTTGATTTACTATTTATGAGGAAAATAGGTTTTCCTTGTTATTCTTTAAGCGCTGACTTTTTAAAAACAATAATTTTACCACGTGTTACTAGTGTTTGCTAATTTACATTAAAGTCAAAGGGGGTATTCGATCTCGGCCGCTATTTCCGACAGGGGAATTAGCGCCCCTATTCAATGCTGCCGTTTCTGACAGCATTGAAGGCAGATTCCGACAAAACAGATCCGACTTTAAATCCAGTCGAGTCTGTTTCATCAGATTGTCAAAGTCATGGCCGTTTTTTCGACAAACCACGGCCGTTGCAGACACACCCACATTCTGCCACTTGACAGACGGAAAATTGGCCGGGGTTCCGACTGTTGGGCCGTTCAGACAGTCGGAGTACGGGATTGACCACCGCCCAAAGTTTCCGCTCATCGCTGAAAGCAATACAACACAACACAAGAGAACTCTATACCCAAAAGAAACACTTGCTATGAAATCTGACAGTCAGATAAAGCCGTCTTTTACAACATAACATCCTGCGGCAGTAACTTTACATTAGTATTACGATTATTAGTTTGATACGTGGTAACGCAGACGTAGCACAATGTCTCCTCCATCCAGACTTGTGCCACAAACTACAGTATATATAATACATGGATTATCATAAAGAAGCGCGATTACTGCAATATGTTATATATATCAACTTTCCAAACTTTAATGCTTTTCTCTGGAAAAAGAAGTGAATTAAAGAGCCCTTTAAAGAGTCTTCCTGAGCCAAAAGAACATCTGGTTGAAATGATACATGATTGATCTCAATGGCTTATCTCAGAGACATTCCAAAATAGATCCTGAGGTTGGTGCTTAGAACCAAGAGAAGCCAGCGTGCCAGTCAACCTACAGAATTACCAATAAAACATAATTCCTTTAAACCTGCGCTGAAATGGACACTTAAAAATGTCTGCGACACCTATTATAAGATACCAGCTCCTCTATATTGAGATAAACGCTGACACACGAGATGTATCATCCTTAAATTCAAACATTTCAGAGCAAAGTGTCCCAGCCAATAAAAATGAAACACTGCAGAAGATGTTGTATTAAAGAAACACTTTCCCCATTCCCAGTCTCTGTTGATGAGGATTTGCTATGTAAGCAAGTGGTCTATTCGGCTAAAAGCGTCATTACAAGAGACGTTCTATCGCCACAAATCATCATGATAAAACAATGATCTATCACCCCTATTTATCAAAGAAATGTTGTCCGGGGAGCTGGGCAGTTGTGGTGCATTGTGTGGGACTCTATATCGGACACTGTGCATTTGTTGTTAACCTCTCTTGCTACATTTTCCACTTGAAACCACCTAACCCAAAGGAATCAAGACAGGGTTTGGAAGGGGGCCAGAGTGCAGTAAAGTTGTGTTAAAGTGAAATGCGTCCCAACAAGGTGCAAACATACAAGGCCCTCCAACAGCACATAATAGTGATTGATGTTAGGCTGCTGTGTTACCGGTGCAAGAAGATCGGCCGATGTAAGTGCAATGTGTGTGTGTGTGTGTGTGTGTGTGTGTGTGTATGTGTGTGTGTGTGTGATGTTCAATCAAACCGATGAGATTTCTACGTCCAGCCTGTTATTCATTGCTGAGCCTCATGAAGTCTCCCTTATGGTATGGTGGGACTGGTACCACAATACACATCTGTCAGATGTTAGATGCATTATTCAAGGTTTCAAGGTATTATTCTCAAGGTTTGATCGCCCTACACATATTTACCCTGTATTTGTGCGTCTTTTGCTGTCCCACTATATCATTAAGACACTGACCTTTCCTTGCCCAATTTATCTCTTTCGAAATGGAAAATTCAATCAAACAAGAGAAGGCTACTGCGGTGTCTGTTCGATGAGAGCCAGGAAATCACATCTAAATTACAGCATTATCAATCTGCACAAGCCCCGGGGTGCTGAGATTGTTTCAAATGTTAAACGTAGTTTTGAAAAGTTGGGGAACTCCAAATGACGTTTTCACATTTTATTGCTACATAAATACTGTATTGACAAAGATTAAAAAAGAGTTATCCATCACTTAGTCTAAGTTGTTGAGTAACCCTTGATAAGTTCTTTGGAACTTTATCATTTCCTCAAAACAAATATCATGCAACAGTTATTACTGAAATACAATATCGGCATAATGAGTACGACTACGTACCTCCTCTTGGTGTCTGAAATTATGCCATTAGCACTGGTATATAATATGATTACTAATCATGCAGTATAAGGGAGAACAGAGCGGCAGCCCATGACCAGCGGTAGCAGCTTCCTCTGCCAGGTGGAAATTCACCTGAACCTTCTAGAACCTTTGAGAAGCCTGAATGTTCTAGGTCACAAGTTCTCAATCTCTGCCCGTAAGACCCACACAATTCATGTTTCCAGGTCACCTGTGGAATTTTAAAATGTGACAGTTGGTGACTGCACAGCACTCCTGATGGTGACCTTTAACTTGTGACCTGTGTGGAGTCCTGAGGACCGGGTTGGAGAACCACTGATCTAGGGATCTTATTCAGACCTGATCACAGGCTGTACGATTATCGATAGACTGTGCATGCATACAGCCCATAGTAGGCATGCGCGAGGTCATCCTGTGATAAAATCCAGCTACTTTTTTCATCGCTGCCCTTACGCAAAGTTTCTAGGAGTGTCAGGGAAAACACAGGCATCCCCAGGTGTTTACGGGGAACAATATGTAAATAATACCCCTTTTACACCAATACGCCGGGTCGCAATTGGTGTAAAAGGGGTATTATTTAGGTTATAAAATGCAAGCAAGCAATGAAATGCAATTAAAGTACACAAAATATTTCATATTTGCTTTATTTAAAGTATAGCCATTATCTACAAATGCAAGAGATACACACAACTGTTGGTCCCACCCACAACATGGCTGCCTCCGTGATGAGTGTGTGTGTGTGTGTGTGTGTGTGTGTGTGTGGACAAATGGATCCCCTTAAAGCGAAAACTAAAAAGAATGAAGTCTAAAACATATTTGGTCCAATTTGATCTAAATTCAAAGGAATCATAGAGCTATATATTAAAAACAGTCAAGAGTCTGGGTCTAAAGACAGATGATAAATTATACATATTTTGCATGGAACCAGTAAGTATACAGCAGCCCTGTAAAAACCATTAGTCAGCGGGCCACTAAACCATATTTATAGATTCTCAAATTATAACACACCCACCGAAGTCACATGTAATCACTGTAATTACACTGGGAGAACAAAGAATGTGTTTTTTTCATGCTAACAGTCCAACAAGTTTTATGATTCATCATCTATAGTTTGAAGTAAAAAGTAATGAAAAATAAAATAAAATAAAAATAAGAATATTACAACTTTTTACTTTTTTTTAAAAACTAACAAACCTCTAACTAAACAGTTAGTGATTGCTGACTTGCGTATCCTTGTTCTACGAAGGATAACGGACCAACTATATCCTCATTACAGTGCCACGCCACTTTCCCATGCTTTCCCCTTAACTTTTGGTTTCCTGAAAACTGAATTGTGTACAATTTGGTCTAGAAAAAAAAAAAGTTAAGAGTTAAAGTTACACGAAAGGGTCGCCGCGTAAATGGATGAATTTGCACTAGGTGCCATATACTTTAAAGGTATTAACATGTTATATTTAGGGGGTTATTGTAGTTGAGTTGCTCGGATGCAAATTCACATCTTTGTGAGTCAACCAGATCCCGCCTTGCGAATGGCGGTCCACCGGCCCACCATTCACACAGTGCATACATTCGCACGAATTGCAAATGGATGTTTTACATAAACATCTATTCACAGCCTGTGGAGGAACAATCACATCGTTCGATGGTCCCTGACCATCAAATGATGTGGAACGTGCAGGGCGCGGCCGCCGAGTCGCTGCATGGGGGGGGGGGGGAGGGTTGTGGCCGGTGCTGCTCACCCCGGTCCAGGGGGGGACCTTCTCCCAAGTGCCGCCCTCCAGTGGCTTGCGTCCCAAGCAAATGCCTAAAGCTGCCTAGTGGTGGCTCCGGCCCTGGGAACGTGCAGGCATATCTGAGGTTGCTCAAGCAACCTTACATCTGCGTGCCCATCGTCCCATTGGCATGAGAACTCCCCCCCAAAATTGTCAAGCCTTAATATAGTGTGTGTGGTGTGGGGGAGGGACATTAAATATTTAAGATTTGTGTGATCACATGTAAGATGTGGAAGATTAAAGGCCACCATACACTATGCGATTTGGACCCGATTTCACCCGATTTCGGCAGATCGAGCAAGAAATTGGGTGAAATCGGCCCAAATAGCATGCGTCTGACGTCCAATCTGTTCCGATGCACATATAATTTAGTTTGCATTGATGCCCAGTAGGCGGTGATAGACACGCCCAGTAGGTGATGATAGACACGGCCAGTAGGCGGTGATAGACACGCCCAGTAGGCGGTGATATACCCGCCCCTCCAATCATGCACCCTCTAATAAAATGGTCTGCGTATGGTCACATATAAACCAGCTGTCTGGGGAGATTGTTTTGCTTCAACTTCCGACCAGAACCACACTGTTATGATTTCCTAGGAATATGTGACAAGGCCGATACACGAGGCACCAAGTGAGGTCACTAACTCCTGGAAAACACATAACCTGTATCATGCTGAATAAGGCACGTGGTTGGTGCCTCCATTGGGGATGAGGTCACCGCTGAACAGACTTTACTGTAAAATTCATGTAAAACATTAGTGAGTGATCTCTCTGTACCAGGAATGATAACTTGCACTATAATGACCTTGGAAGGTTCAGTGGAGACGGTACAAGCAGCACTTGCAAGGAATGATCTCTGACGCGGTCCGCTGACAAGGAAACAATGCGTTCCCCTGTGGATCACAAGGAGGAGCACAGCTCTGATATTACAGCAGGACCTACATCAGGCTAATGAGCAGATGTCCTGCAGATAAATAATAGCCAAATGTGGATTACATTTCATGTTGTTCTGATCTGGCAAACCCGGAGGAATCTCAGAGAACATCTGTATATCGCAGGGCCAAAGGCTGGACTGTGCTTATATGGATCTGCTGAACAAATGACTAAGTACAAGAAACACATGTGCAACATGCCTGTACATCATGGACAGCACGGATGGTGTAATGGTTAGCATTACTGCCTCACAGCGCTGAGGTTACATTCCCACCATGGCTCTAACTGTGCGGAGTTTGTATATTCTCCCCGTTCTTGCGTGGGTTTCCTCCGGGTACTCCGGTTTCCTCCCACAATCCAAAAATATACTGATAGGTTAATTGGTTTCCAACAAAATTAACCCTAGAATGTCTGTGTGTGCGTGTACATGTGGTAGGGGATATAGATTGTAAGCTCCGCTGGGGCAGGAACTGATGTGAATGTTCATGTTCATATATTCTCTGTAAAGCGCTGCGGAATCTGTGTGCGCTATATAAGAAACTGTTAATAAATAAATAAATACACCATCATGCCTGCACACCCCTACACATGTGCCTCATGCCTGTACACTGCATACTAATGTGCATCATGCCTACATATAGTGTTCCCTCTAGAAATGAGGGCGGGCAGGGCGCCGCAGCGCAAGGGGGGCAGACCGGGCCCGCCGACGTCACAATTGTGGGCGGCCCCGGGCAGCGACGTCACAAAAAGGGGCCCGGCCCGCGAAAAGGGGCAGGCCCGGCGGGCGCCGTCACTAAAGGAGGCGGGGCCGACACCGCCGAAGTTACCGTGCTGCCGGGGAAGCACTGGGAATCGCCGTCTAAGGCGGCGCTGCGCTTCCCCGTGCACACATCATGCCTGTACACCGCATACTAATGTAGATCATGCCTACACACCACATACTAATGTGTATAATGCCTGTACACCACATACTAATGCGCATCATGCCTGCACACCCCTACACATGTGCATCATGCCTGTACACCACATACTAATGTGCATAATGCCTACATGACACATACACTTGTACACCACATACTAATGTGCACCATGCCAGTACACCACATACTAATGTGCATCATGCCTACACACCACATACTAATGGGCATCATGCCTGTAAACCACATACTAATGTGCATCATGCCTACACACCACATACACATGTGCATCATGCCTGTACACCACATACTAATGTGCATCATGACTGTACACCACATACTAATGTGCATCATGCCTACACACCACATACACATGTGCATAATGCCTGTACACCACATACTAATGTGCATCATGCCTACACACCACATACACATGTGCATCATGCCTACACACCACATACTAATGTGCACCATGCCTACACACCACATACACATGTGCATCATGCCTGTACACCACATACTAATGTGCATCATGCCTGTACACCACATATTAATGTGTATCATGCCTACACACCACATACTAATGTGCATCATGCCTGTACACCACATACTAATGTGCATCATGCCTGTACACCACATACTAATGTGCATCATGCCTGTACACCACATACTAATGTGTATCATGCCTGTACACCACATACTAATGTGTATCATGCCTGTACACCACATACTAATGTGCATCATGCCTTTACATCACATACTAAAATGCATCATGCCTGCACACCCCCTACACATGTGCATCATGCCTGTACACCTCTACACATGTGCATTATGCCTACACACCACCTACGCATGTGCACACGCAGTGCACCAAGCAGGGACGGATTATGGTTTGTAGGGCCCAAGGGCAACAAACTTGTGGGGCCGATCTACCAATAACAAGGTCCAGACATGCTGCTGCTGTTATTAAGAAGTACAGACAACTGCTACACTCTCTGCATAGCCCCCAGTGCACATTATGGGCCTTATTCTAGTTCACTCTTTCTGACAAAATACTTCTTAGATGGACAAAACCATGTGCACTGCAGGTGGGGCAGATGTTACTTGTGCAGAATATACTGTACGCCCACTGTCGGCTTCTCAAATCCACAACTTGCATCCAAGGATGCAGCACTGATTGCACATCGGGGACAATAGTCACAACATCAGACCGGGAAGCGACAGTATGGTCGCTCAGAATGTCCATTACAACTGCAACGCGGGGGCTAGAAGACACAATCGCTGGTTGCGACATTCATGATACGTCTACGTTTAAGACGGAATGCCCATTACCTCCCTAAGATGGTTGCTGGCTGTCAAACTGTAACTAAAGCTGTACTGCGCCCGCCGACGCAGGACCATCACAACGCTTGCGCAGATTTGAAACCACCAGGCAGTTGCAACAGAATCGAAACCGCGAACAGCTGATCCCTCCATCGATGGACTTTTTAAAAACAATAATTTTACCACGTGTTACTAGTGTTTGCTAATTTACATTAAAGTCAAAGGGGGTATTCGATCTCGGCCGCTATTTCCGACAGGGGAATTAGCGCCCCTATTCAATGCTGCCGTTTCTGACAGCATTGAAGGCAGATTCCGACAAAACAGATCCGACTTTAAATCCAGTCGAGTCTGTTTCATCAGATTGTCAAAGTCATGGCCGTTTTTTCGACAAACCACGGCCGTTGCAGACACACCCACATTCTGCCACTTGACAGACGGAAAATTGGCCGGGGTTCCGACTGTTGGGCCGTTCAGACAGTCGGAGTACGGGATTGACCACCGCCCAAAGTTTCCGCTCATCGCTGAAAGCAATACAACACAACACAAGAGAACTCTATACCCAAAAGAAACACTTGCTATGAAATCTGACAGTCAGATAAAGCCGTCTTTTACAACATAACATCCTGCGGCAGTAACTTTACATTAGTATTACGATTATTAGTTTGATACGTGGTAACGCAGACGTAGCACAATGTCTCCTCCATCCAGACTTGTGCCACAAACTACAGTATATATAATACATGGATTATCATAAAGAAGCGCGATTACTGCAATATGTTATATATATCAACTTTCCAAACTTTAATGCTTTTCTCTGGAAAAAGAAGTGAATTAAAGAGCCCTTTAAAGAGTCTTCCTGAGCCAAAAGAACATCTGGTTGAAATGATACATGATTGATCTCAATGGCTTATCTCAGAGACATTCCAAAATAGATCCTGAGGTTGGTGCTTAGAACCAAGAGAAGCCAGCGTGCCAGTCAACCTACAGAATTACCAATAAAACATAATTCCTTTAAACCTGCGCTGAAATGGACACTTAAAAATGTCTGTGACACCTATTATAAGATACCAGCTCCTCTATATTGAGATAAACGCTGACACACGAGATGTATCATCCTTAAATTCAAACATTTCAGAGCAAAGTGTCCCAGCCAATAAAAATGAAACACTGCAGAAGATGTTGTATTAAAGAAACACTTTCCCCATTCCCAGTCTCTGTTGATGAGGATTTGCTATGTAAGCAAGTGGTCTATTCGGCTAAAAGCGTCATTACAAGAGACGTTCTATCGCCACAAATCATCATGATAAAACAATGATCTATCACCCCTATTTATCAAAGAAATGTTGTCCGGGGAGCTGGGCAGTTGTGGTGCATTGTGTGGGACTCTATATCGGACACTGTGCATTTGTTGTTAACCTCTCTTGCTACATTTTCCACTTGAAACCACCTAACCCAAAGGAATCAAGACAGGGTTTGGAAGGGGGCCAGAGTGCAGTAAAGTTGTGTTAAAGTGAAATGCGTCCCAACAAGGTGCAAACATACAAGGCCCTCCAACAGCACATAATAGTGATTGATGTTAGGCTGCTGTGTTACCGGTGCAAGAAGATCGGCCGATGTAAGTGCAATGTGTGTGTGTGTGTGTGTGTGTGTATGTGTGTGTGTGTGTGATGTTCAATCAAACCGATGAGATTTCTACGTCCAGCCTGTTATTCATTGCTGAGCCTCATGAAGTCTCCCTTATGGTATGGTGGGACTGGTACCACAATACACATCTGTCAGATGTTAGATGCATTATTCAAGGTTTCAAGGTATTATTCTCAAGGTTTGATCGCCCTACACATATTTACCCTGTATTTGTGCGTCTTTTGCTGTCCCACTATATCATTAAGACACTGACCTTTCCTTGCCCAATTTATCTCTTTCGAAATGGAAAATTCAATCAAACAAGAGAAGGCTACTGCGGTGTCTGTTCGATGAGAGCCAGGAAATCACATCTAAATTACAGCATTATCAATCTGCACAAGCCCCGGGGTGCTGAGATTGTTTCAAATGTTAAACGTAGTTTTGAAAAGTTGGGGAACTCCAAATGACGTTTTCACATTTTATTGCTACATAAATACTGTATTGACAAAGATTAAAAAAGAGTTATCCATCACTTAGTCTAAGTTGTTGAGTAACCCTTGATAAGTTCTTTGGAACTTTATCATTTCCTCAAAACAAATATCATGCAACAGTTATTACTGAAATACAATATCGGCATAATGAGTACGACTACGTACCTCCTCTTGGTGTCTGAAATTATGCCATTAGCACTGGTATATAATATGATTACTAATCATGCAGTATAAGGGAGAACAGAGCGGCAGCCCATGACCAGCGGTAGCAGCTTCCTCTGCCAGGTGGAAATTCACCTGAACCTTCTAGAACCTTTGAGAAGCCTGAATGTTCTAGGTCACAAGTTCTCAATCTCTGCCCGTAAGACCCACACAATTCATGTTTCCAGGTCACCTGTGGAATTTTAAAATGTGACAGTTGGTGACTGCACAGCACTCCTGATGGTGACCTTTAACTTGTGACCTGTGTGGAGTCCTGAGGACCGGGTTGGAGAACCACTGATCTAGGGATCTTATTCAGACCTGATCACAGGCTGTACGATTATCGATAGACTGTGCATGCATACAGCCCATAGTAGGCATGCGCGAGGTCATCCTGTGATAAAATCCAGCTACTTTTTTCATCGCTGCCCTTACGCAAAGTTTCTAGGAGTGTCAGGGAAAACACAGGCATCCCCAGGTGTTTACGGGGAACAATATGTAAATAATACCCCTTTTACACCAATACGCCGGGTCGCAATTGGTGTAAAAGGGGTATTATTTAGGTTATAAAATGCAAGCAAGCAATGAAATGCAATTAAAGTACACAAAATATTTCATATTTGCTTTATTTAAAGTATAGCCATTATCTACAAATGCAAGAGATACACACAACTGTTGGTCCCACCCACAACATGGCTGCCTCCGTGATGAGTGTGTGTGTGTGTGTGTGTGTGTGTGTGTGTGTGTGTGTGTGTGGACAAATGGATCCCCTTAAAGCGAAAACTAAAAAGAATGAAGTCTAAAACATATTTGGTCCAATTTGATCTAAATTCAAAGGAATCATAGAGCTATATATTAAAAACAGTCAAGAGTCTGGGTCTAAAGACAGATGATAAATTATACATATTTTGCATGGAACCAGTAAGTATACAGCAGCCCTGTAAAAACCATTAGTCAGCGGGCCACTAAACCATATTTATAGATTCTCAAATTATAACACACCCACCGAAGTCACATGTAATCACTGTAATTACACTGGGAGAACAAAGAATGTGTTTTTTTCATGCTAACAGTCCAACAAGTTTTATGATTCATCATCTATAGTTTGAAGTAAAAAGTAATGAAAAATAAAATAAAATAAAAATAAGAATATTACAACTTTTTACTTTTTTTTAAAAACTAACAAACCTCTAACTAAACAGTTAGTGATTGCTGACTTGCGTATCCTTGTTCTACGAAGGATAACGGACCAACTATATCCTCATTACAGTGCCACGCCACTTTCCCATGCTTTCCCCTTAACTTTTGGTTTCCTGAAAACTGAATTGTGTACAATTTGGTCTAGAAAAAAAAAAAGTTAAGAGTTAAAGTTACACGAAAGGGTCGCCGCGTAAATGGATGAATTTGCACTAGGTGCCATATACTTTAAAGGTATTAACATGTTATATTTAGGGGGTTATTGTAGTTGAGTTGCTCGGATGCAAATTCACATCTTTGTGAGTCAACCAGATCCCGCCTTGCGAATGGCGGTCCACCGGCCCACCATTCACACAGTGCATACATTCGCACGAATTGCAAATGGATGTTTTACATAAACATCTATTCACAGCCTGTGGAGGAACAATCACATCGTTCGATGGTCCCTGACCATCAAATGATGTGGAACGTGCAGGGCGCGGCCGCCGAGTCGCTGCATGGGGGGGGGGGGGAGGGTTGTGGCCGGTGCTGCTCACCCCGGTCCAGGGGGGGACCTTCTCCCAAGTGCCGCCCTCCAGTGGCTTGCGTCCCAAGCAAATGCCTAAAGCTGCCTAGTGGTGGCTCCGGCCCTGGGAACGTGCAGGCATATCTGAGGTTGCTCAAGCAACCTTACATCTGCGTGCCCATCGTCCCATTGGCATGAGAACTCCCCCCCAAAATTGTCAAGCCTTAATATAGTGTGTGTGGTGTGGGGGAGGGACATTAAATATTTAAGATTTGTGTGATCACATGTAAGATGTGGAAGATTAAAGGCCACCATACACTATGCGATTTGGACCCGATTTCACCCGATTTCGGCAGATCGAGCAAGAAATTGGGTGAAATCGGCCCAAATAGCATGCGTCTGACGTCCAATCTGTTCCGATGCACATATAATTTAGTTTGCATTGATGCCCAGTAGGCGGTGATAGACACGCCCAGTAGGTGATGATAGACACGGCCAGTAGGCGGTGATAGACACGCCCAGTAGGCGGTGATATACCCGCCCCTCCAATCATGCACCCTCTAATAAAATGGTCTGCGTATGGTCACATATAAACCAGCTGTCTGGGGAGATTGTTTTGCTTCAACTTCCGACCAGAACCACACTGTTATGATTTCCTAGGAATATGTGACAAGGCCGATACACGAGGCACCAAGTGAGGTCACTAACTCCTGGAAAACACATAACCTGTATCATGCTGAATAAGGCACGTGGTTGGTGCCTCCATTGGGGATGAGGTCACCGCTGAACAGACTTTACTGTAAAATTCATGTAAAACATTAGTGAGTGATCTCTCTGTACCAGGAATGATAACTTGCACTATAATGACCTTGGAAGGTTCAGTGGAGACGGTACAAGCAGCACTTGCAAGGAATGATCTCTGACGCGGTCCGCTGACAAGGAAACAATGCGTTCCCCTGTGGATCACAAGGAGGAGCACAGCTCTGATATTACAGCAGGACCTACATCAGGCTAATGAGCAGATGTCCTGCAGATAAATAATAGCCAAATGTGGATTACATTTCATGTTGTTCTGATCTGGCAAACCCGGAGGAATCTCAGAGAACATCTGTATATCGCAGGGCCAAAGGCTGGACTGTGCTTATATGGATCTGCTGAACAAATGACTAAGTACAAGAAACACATGTGCAACATGCCTGTACATCATGGACAGCACGGATGGTGTAATGGTTAGCATTACTGCCTCACAGCGCTGAGGTTACATTCCCACCATGGCTCTAACTGTGCGGAGTTTGTATATTCTCCCCGTTCTTGCGTGGGTTTCCTCCGGGTACTCCGGTTTCCTCCCACAATCCAAAAATATACTGATAGGTTAATTGGTTTCCAACAAAATTAACCCTAGAATGTCTGTGTGTGCGTGTACATGTGGTAGGGGATATAGATTGTAAGCTCCGCTGGGGCAGGAACTGATGTGAATGTTCATGTTCATATATTCTCTGTAAAGCGCTGCGGAATCTGTGTGCGCTATATAAGAAACTGTTAATAAATAAATAAATACACCATCATGCCTGCACACCCCTACACATGTGCCTCATGCCTGTACACTGCATACTAATGTGCATCATGCCTACATATAGTGTTCCCTCTAGAAATGAGGGCGGGCAGGGCGCCGCAGCGCAAGGGGGGCAGACCGGGCCCGCCGACGTCACAATTGTGGGCGGCCCCGGGCAGCGACGTCACAAAAAGGGGCCCGGCCCGCGAAAAGGGGCAGGCCCGGCGGGCGCCGTCACTAAAGGAGGCGGGGCCGACACCGCCGAAGTTACCGTGCTGCCGGGGAAGCACTGGGAATCGCCGTCTAAGGCGGCGCTGCGCTTCCCCGTGCACACATCATGCCTGTACACCGCATACTAATGTAGATCATGCCTACACACCACATACTAATGTGTATAATGCCTGTACACCACATACTAATGCGCATCATGCCTGCACACCCCTACACATGTGCATCATGCCTGTACACCACATACTAATGTGCATAATGCCTACATGACACATACACTTGTACACCACATACTAATGTGCATCATGCCAGTACACCACATACTAATGTGCATCATGCCTACACACCACATACTAATGGGCATCATGCCTGTAAACCACATACTAATGTGCATCATGCCTACACACCACATACACATGTGCATCATGCCTGTACACCACATACTAATGTGCATCATGACTGTACACCACATACTAATGTGCATCATGCCTACACACCACATACACATGTGCATAATGCCTGTACACCACATACTAATGTGCATCATGCCTACACACCACATACACATGTGCATCATGCCTACACACCACATACTAATGTGCACCATGCCTACACACCACATACACATGTGCATCATGCCTGTACACCACATACTAATGTGCATCATGCCTGTACACCACATATTAATGTGTATCATGCCTACACACCACATACTAATGTGCATCATGCCTGTACACCACATACTAATGTGCATCATGCCTGTACACCACATACTAATGTGCATCATGCCTGTACACCACATACTAATGTGTATCATGCCTGTACACCACATACTAATGTGTATCATGCCTGTACACCACATACTAATGTGCATCATGCCTTTACATCACATACTAAAATGCATCATGCCTGCACACCCCCTACACATGTGCATCATGCCTGTACACCTCTACACATGTGCATTATGCCTACACACCACCTACGCATGTGCACACGCAGTGCACCAAGCAGGGACGGATTATGGTTTGTAGGGCCCAAGGGCAACAAACTTGTGGGGCCGATCTACCAATAACAAGGTCCAGACATGCTGCTGCTGTTATTAAGAAGTACAGACAACTGCTACACTCTCTGCATAGCCCCCAGTGCACATTATGGGCCTTATTCTAGTTCACTCTTTCTGACAAAATACTTCTTAGATGGACAAAACCATGTGCACTGCAGGTGGGGCAGATGTTACTTGTGCAGAATATACTGTACGCCCACTGTCGGCTTCTCAAATCCACAACTTGCATCCAAGGATGCAGCACTGATTGCACATCGGGGACAATAGTCACAACATCAGACCGGGAAGCGACAGTATGGTCGCTCAGAATGTCCATTACAACTGCAACGCGGGGGCTAGAAGACACAATCGCTGGTTGCGACATTCATGATACGTCTACGTTTAAGACGGAATGCCCATTACCTCCCTAAGATGGTTGCTGGCTGTCAAACTGTAACTAAAGCTGTACTGCGCCCGCCGACGCAGGACCATCACAACGCTTGCGCAGATTTGAAACCACCAGGCAGTTGCAACAGAATCGAAACCGCGAACAGCTGATTCAGCCCAGCGTGTTTTCAAGTCTCACGGCACACTGGTGCGTGATCCCAGCCCTGCGCACAGAAAATCAGCGCCGTTTGCATTTAAATTTGTCAAAATTGGTGTGAAAATTGCCAAACAAACATTTATATTCATCATAATGACCTGTAATATTTACCTTATATAGGAATTTTTTTTCTTTTTTAAATTTGTAATTTTAATTTATATAACAAATGTGAGAGACGTTGGCAATTTTTTTTGAGTGGCTATTTTGCACATCTCCCACAGAGATGTTGGCACTCAAAGGGTTAAACAGCTGCTATTAAGAGACAGATAACGGGTAGACAGTATCAATGCTACGTCGTTTGAAGACCCGCTTATCTTTGGGACATGGTGCCCTGGTAACGGAAGTTGTCCAGGAACTCATTTGGGGCACACACCAAACTGCTGTCGTCGGAGCGTGTTGGGAAGAGAACTTGAAAAATTGTCTGTTATCGTCACGTTCAGAAACAAAGTCCTTGGAACTGCCCGAGTCTATGGGTCATGGGAAGAACAAAAACCAGAATCAGCATTGCTTATTTGTCTCTTAGGCCTTTCTGTAACTTAAACGTGGGAGTATAAAACGAGTGCGCGCCTATACATGTTGTTAGTACAAGATGATCTTCAGATAAATTCATTTTTTTTTAAAACGACATTAATGTATATTTCCTCTCGTTTGTCCGTAAGCTCCACGCGAAAAAAAAAGTTACGCACAGCTCTAAACTTTCACTGTTTTTGGAACTCTGGGGTCAACAGCCCAGAATTCGCATGAACCCTATCTCACCAGACTTAGCTTCTGAACTAACTGGCATGTGGAACCACTTTGGTCGCCGTGTTTACACAGGAATCAGAGAAAAACGAGCACTTTGCAGAAGCAGAAAAATAAACCACTGACATATTCGCGGAACCAGGAGAACTCTTTTATTTGTATTGTTTAAACATTACTTTAAAGAAAAAGAAAAAAAAACAAGACGCAGCGAGTGGAGTGTACGTGAGATGTTCTGGGGGGGGGAGACACTGTTGAATTGCGTCTCAACTGTTCATCCGTAGTTGTGTTTTAAGTGACGGCAATCTGTCCTTTGTTGTGTTACATGTAGAGAAAATGGCTTTCATTTGTTTAATGTAAAAAGGGGCATGTAATGCCACAATTCAATTTGTAGGCTCTTCAAAAAGTCTGTTGTACGGAGTTTGTTTTTCCCATTATGTTGATTTAAGACATCGCGCTGTTCCGCTGACAGCAACAAAGACTCAACTGTGTACACTTCTCTACTAATACAGACGCCAAAATAGAAAATAACAATTTGCTTGTTCAAAAAAGAAATAAATAAAAATAACAGGGTGTTCGCCGGGCACATGCACGGGGCGGCGGCGAGTAGTCGCGCCCATGGGAACGACCAGCGTTTCAGGGGTGTTCCAATGAAAACGCTGGGCATTCCCATGGAATACACACTGTGACTTCTAATGGTCAAAACCATGTGCACTGCAGGTGGGGCAGATGTAACATGTGCAGAGAGAGTTAGATTTGGGTTTTATTTTGTTTCTGTGCAGGGTAAATACTGGCTGTTTTATTTTTACACTGCAATTTAGAGATCAGTTTGAAGTACAAACCCCACCCAATTCTAACTCTCTTTGCACATGTTACATCTGCCCCACCTGCAGTGCACATGGTTTAGTCCATTACAGAGAGAATTTGCTTTTGCAAGTGAACCAGAATCAGGCCTAATGTCTAAGGAAACATGACACCAAAATATGGACAAGCTCTATAATCGGGGTCCACATATACAGCTGCCAACATTGACACCAAAAAAAAAACGGAAAATCTGATATCGACATTTACATTGTTATGTCGTCCTTTTGCTTAAGTCGACCTTTTTGTTAATATCAACCTAGTGCATGTCGACCATTTGTCAGTGGCGACCTACAGTTGGAGCCGCACTTATTCAGCCCGCTGGTGTGCCAGAGCGAACCGTGTTAGCTGAGACGGGGACGCGTGAACATCTCACACACATGCGTTTCACATTGTTGTGAATGGGGCACGTGAGCGTCTCACACGCAAGTGTGTCCCATTCTCGGCAAGCTGCGGCGAACGAACTCCATCTGTAGTACATGTCGACCTTTTGTCACTGTCATTTCAACCTTTTGGTGTCGACCTATTGACTGTCTACCTAGACATTGGGGTCAATTCAGACCTGATCGCACAGCTGTGAATTCCCAAGGACAGCGTTGAGTTATGCCGCTGCCCCGCTAGTGTGGAATCCTGCCTTGTGAATTAATGTGCCCACTGTACAAAATGGATGCGTACGGCTGAAAATAGGTCCAATACCCATCGTAACGGGATCACCATTTATTTATTTATACACCAGTCATTCCAGGCTCAGAGTAGCCAGAGACCTACTCAGCGGTGCGATGGAAGAAGGCATATCCGGCCTGGAGCTGATACGCTCAGGTACGCCTAGCATTTTCCCTGACACTCCCAGCATTTTCCTAGGCATGCCCGCATTCTTCTTAGCACTCGCACTAAACGGCGGTTACCGCCCCCAGATTCTACTTCCTGTCAAACGGGTGTGGTATATTTCCCCGACAACTCGGGATTCCGACAGTTATTACTCAGACATCGGAATACTGACTGCACAGCGTGGGGAGCGGAATGAAGCCCCTTGCAGGCTCGCCACGCTGCGCTCGCCACGCTCCGGGCACAGTGACGAGCTGCGCTCACCACCTATTTTATTCTCCCTCTATGGGGGTCGTGGACCCCCACGAGGGAGCAGTCGGAATTCCGACGTCGGAGGAATGACTGTCGGAATCCCGACTGTTGGGGAGCCGTCCGGCACCTTGTCAAACACCTTGTGAACGGCGTGTGAATAGAAAAAGTACCAGGGCTTCATCGCAGGATGATGGCCTCGTGCATGCTCACTAAGCATACGCATGTGCAGTCTATTGATAATCGGCCTCCGTGTGAAGGCCATGCAATCAGGTATGAATTACCCCATTGTCTGTGAGCTAATCCACACTCAGAATAATCCACTAAGGCTCTGACCCTTCACTGGAATGCTGGGAGGGAGCAGTGGCCAATGGCTCCCTCCGCATTGGAAATTAAAGGGCACAGGAGGGGCAGAGAAAGGTAGTGGCATAACAATAGCGCTGCATGACCTCGCGGTGGCGGGGAGGCACTGGGAAAGTGTGGGCGCCGGGGGTCAGGACCCGCAGATCTACTAGTCTGCGTCCCGGCACTCCTCCTGGCTCCTTATGAAAGATATCCCTCACAAAATGGCCGCCCTCTTACTGCAGACAATTTTCGAAGATGCTAGAGGAGGCGGCGGCAGCTTCCTCTAGCATCCTTTTAAAACGATCTGCTGTTAGGGGCAGCCATTTTGTGAGGGATATTTTTCAAAAGGAGCCAGGAGGAGTGCCGGGATGCAGACTAGTAGATCTGTGGGTCCTGGCTCCAGACTCGGAGGGATAAGGCAGGGCCAGGGGTGGGCACCAAAAATTTCCGGCAGGGGGGCCCCAAAATTTGTTGTTACGCCACTGGAGAAAGGAGGCTTCAGGACAGGGCAGGCAGTGGAGCAGGGAACGAGATGGGGCAGAGCGGGAGGTGAGCCCGTCGGGAAGAAGTCATAGGTAGACAGCACAAATGTCAACATTAATTCCTCCCAGTTATTTCATTTAGCTCTCTGATCAGGAATTAGGAAAATATAACAGATCCACCTAATTAAAACACAATGACTAATTTGGGTTCTGTGTTCGAGATAAGTAAACAACTTATGATAATAAGTTTTAAAGAACATAAGAGAGAAATGAAGCAGAAAATCCCAGTGTTGTGTGATGCAGATCACAGCCAGATGCGGCTTCTAGTCACTGCCCAAGCTTGTTCCATCCTTTCTGCACTGATAACATGCATTTGTTTCATTATTATCTTTTATTATTATCTTTCATTTCAATCAATGAAATAATTACAATTTGCAGCAATCTCACTTCTCAAATAAACACTAATAATTTAGTTCAACATTTGAATCAAGACTCACAAAATGAAAAACATAAATACATTTGCTGGGAATTATCTGCTGCTGGTTACCAGCCCATCAAAATGAAGGCAGGCCATAACAGTAATGTCAGCGGATACTACTAGGAATTGTATGATGGACACTGCTCGGTATGGGGGCACTGCCAGGCATTATATCTTGGGCACTGCTGGCAGGGGCAGATTGGCCATTAAATTGACCGGGAAGTTTACCGGGAGGCCGGTTACATTGAGGCCGAATTGCAGCAGGGACCCTCATTACACTTTGTATATTGCATCTTAGTGGCAGGCAGCAGCCGAGCCCGTGTCCCCGGACCCCCCCCCCCCCCCCGCCCCCTCGTCTGACTGCATAGAGCAGGGTTGGCCAACCTGTGGCTCACTCCTTAACGAGCAGCATTGGCCACCCCTGCTCTAACCTGTGTATGCTGGGGATTATATGCTGGGAATTATATCCTGTGTATATTGGGGATTATATGCTGGGCATGGGAATGATATCCTGACCAGTGAACTGTTGAGAATAATGAGAGAGATCAATATGACCGGCCCTATTCTGCATCAACTGGAAAATGTCCATGCATCAGTCATATTTATACATACAGGGCCAGATGTATCAAGCTTCAAAAGTAATAAAGTGGAGAGCGATAAACAACCAGCCAATCAGCTCCTACCATTCATTTTTGAAACCCAGCCTGTAACATGACAGGTAGGAGCTGATTGGCTGGCTGTTATCAATCTCCATTTTATCACTTTTTGAAGCTTGATACATCTGGCCCACAGTATGTCTCATGTATGTTTCATGTATGTAGTTTTCAGCCCTTCATATGAAGAAAAATGCTTTCCTGCCCCCACTCATAAATGCTGCACGGTTCCCAGAATGCACTGCTCCAATGCTCGTTCTAACAAAATAAACGTCCTAACTCTGATATGGCGACTCTAGGAGATGAAAACCATATTGAGCCAGAAGCCTTACAAGTAAATACATATGAAATGGTTTACCTTGTACTTAGGTAAAGGCTTTGTGCTCTTGTACAATCCCTTATATTATGTAGCTGGGATCTGACTATCCGATTAGCTAAATGGTAAACATCTGCTGTGCTGCAAAATGTCATAAACCAAGAAGACAAGATGTAGCAAAAATACAAATAAAATCTAAGGACATAATAATCCCTGGAGCATCTGAAGGGCTGTCCGCATGTACAGATGGTAACGCACATGCACCAGAACATGGAGGCCAGTACACCAATGGGAGAATACTGCAAGGAAATAGTACTTAATATCTACGCGGTAACATCTGTGCAACGTATCGAGGACAGAGCACAAGGGCAACAAAGCTCCCTTTGGTGAAGTATAATTCGGTAGCATACTGTCTAACATTTACCAGAGGTGTTCTGTGTAGGCAAGTCATCGGGCAAGATGTATCAAGCTTCAAAAAGTGGAGAGTGATCAACAACCAGCCAATCAGCTTCTACTTGTCATTTTTAAACCCAGCCTGTAGCATGACAGGTAGGAGCTGATTGGCTGACTGCTTATCACTCTCCATTTGAACACTTTTTGAAGCTTGATACATCTAGCCCATAAAGAATATATATATATATATATATATATATATATATGTATGGACACACAAATGGACACTAGACATATGTATATATATATATGTTGTAGTCCATTTGTGTGTCTCCAAAACACTGCCATCTGTTGGTAGCGAGTTAAACTGCATCTCTTTCTTTCTCACACAAGCACAGAGGCAATCACAAGGTAACAGGCTAGCTTTCGAAGCACTGGCTTCAAGCAGGCTTACTAGTACTGTATATGTAGCTAACTACTCACCTATGTGAGGTGATATACCACCGGTGACCACCAGAGGCCGATCGACAGACCAAATTACTCCTTTGTGTGCTAAAAGATTTCACAACAGAAAGGGAAAGCTAATTTTACAGATGCACTTATTTGTTTCAAACTTGCTAGATTTGGAGGGAGGGAGCTGTGAAGACAGAGATTGGAGGTAGGAGCAGATAGGGACTGGGGGTGGAGTGGAGAGTTTGTAGGCTAAAAACTGTCACAGCTCAAAGTAAAAATTGTACAGCTCAAAGTGAAAGTACATTGCAGATGCCGTCATCTTGAAGGGCTTTTAACTAGTTTATGGTGTACTTTCCCAGAACCTCTGGGAGACTGCCGGTTTTCAGTTATTTTTGGAGGGGTATCCCAAGGCTCCCAGAACAGTGGGTGGTCCTAATGTCCCCCCCTACACACCCAATATGCCCGTATCCTATGATAATTGTGGCATTTTTTTCCGCACTCCCTCCTCGTGGACACGCCTTTCGCTGCAGATTTTCCCAAGTGGGGCACAATTATAGGCCCAGACTCCATTAGATGCCTCATACCCTGTCCTGGAGTAAATCTGGTGCATACAGTTTTTCTGGGGGGTGGGATTCATTTTACTCCAACATAAATGCTGCAAACTGCGCCAGTTGTACATAAGCAGCTATGTCTCAATACAATATGATGGCTATTCCTCACACAGGCAAGCTCGGCTATTATGAATTATAAGTCAGGGTTGCCGACCCTCCCGGAATTTCCGGGAGTCTCCCGAAAATTGGGTACCCCCTCCCGGCCCCCGGAAGGGTGGGCAACCCTCCCGGATTCAGGGGGGACCCCCGCTGACCCCCGGATCGCGGCATTAAAATGCCGCAATCCTCGGGTCTCAAAGGAGGGGGCGGAGCTAAAACGGCACAATCGCGTAATTTTGGCCCCGCCCCCTCCATGGAGATCCCTGAATTCGCTGCTTTTAACAGTATGGGGCGGGGCTAAGTGATGTCACTCGTAAGCCCCGCCCCCCTGAGCGGCTGCTGAAACTCTCCTCTCCGGGCTTCTCCCGGAGAGGAGAATGTTAAAGTCGGCAACCCTGTTATAAGTATTGACATGATTGCTCCGTAAGCCAATGTGTAGGTGATTCATCCTACTTTCTAGAGTACATAAATCATTTACATGGTTCTCACATCTTTCTGTGTATTCTCATAGCCCACACTCAGCCCACCCTGTAGCCATTTTCCTGTCATAGAGGTCTAGTGAACACTTCCCAGGCTGGGGGACGGACAGCCCTGATGCTGAACTGATGATGTCATGCCCGGCATGAACAGAATTACTTTTTGAAAGAAACCTTTGGAAATCAGGTAACCATTACAGAAGTACGGATGGTGTAATGTTGGCATTACTGCCTCACAGCACTGAGGTCATGGGTTGGATTCCCACCATGGCTCTAACTGTGCGGAGTTTGTATATTCTCCCCGTGCTTGCGTGGGTTTACTCCGAGTACTCCGGTTTCCTCCCATAATCCAAAAATATGCTGGTAGGTTAATTGGCTCCCAACAAAATTAACCCTAGAATGTCTGTGTATATGTGGTAGGGAATATAGATTGTAAGCTCCACTGGGGCAGGGACTGATGTGAATGTTCAAATATTCTCAGTAAAGCGCTGCGGAATATGTGTGCGCTATATAAGAAACTGTTAATAAATAAATAAATAAGTGCTAATAGTGAGCTTTTGTAACAACCTCAAACAGAAGGCAGAGGGTTATTTCTTGTTTCACTCTTAGGGTGGGATGCTCTAACATATTTTGCCCCCCTGCACCGGGCACCGCATTCTTAATAATCGCATGTGCTCTAACATATGCGATCATTAACACAAGGGACAGCTCTTGCGATGCGGCTCCGGCGCTGGACTTCCAGGTCTGAGACCCAGGAGTCTGTCTGCACATGCACAGAGCACGGAGCCGGCATGCTGGGAGGGATCCATGATGGATCCCTCACAAAGTGCTGTGTTAAGGCCCAGCTTTAGCTGGCGTTTCCCTCCGTAGCGCTGACACTGCGGAGAGGCAATACAGCATACAGAAATGCAGTACCCCGATAACAGGGTTTTTTACTGCATTTCTGGTTTAGAGCATCCCGCCCTTATTTACTAATCTGTGAGGTCGGTTTATGTTAAGGGAGATTTGGGCAGATGTGTTAAGCCTGGTGAAGAGATAAAGTGGAGATAAAATGGAAGGAGATGACGCACCAGCCAATCAACTGTTTGAAAAATGACAGTTGAGAGTTGGCCGGTGCGTTATCTCCTTCTACTTTATCTCCACCAGGCTTAATACATCTGCCCCAGTGTCTGAAAGTATCAACCTGTGTAAACGACATGAATAGGGAAGGGTCCGTTGTAGTCTTTTAGCCTGATTCAGTACTCCTCGCTAGTATAATTGCTGCCTAGAGCATGTAAACGCCGTCCTTCGAACCAATGATTTTTTACCCTCATGTGATGTCATACACCCACACACATACATTTTTTACATAATATTTTTGAACTCCCAACTGCTTATAACAGAAGTGGTAATAAATTTAGGACCGGATTCTGGTTCATGTTTTGCGGGTGGAGGGCGTGGGGTGGTGGTGAGGGGCCCGCCCATGGAAACACCCAGCGTTTCATAGGTGTTTCCATGAAAACGCTGGGCATTCCCATGGAGATTAGGTAGTGACGCGGCTGCCGGGGGCAGGCAGCTTACATCACCGGATGCCAGCTGTCCGCCGTGTTCTCGTACAGGGAACATGCAAAGCTAAGTCACCGGAGAGTGTCTTAGTTTTGCGTGTACGCGGTTGCCGACCAGCGAATGATTTCTCCTCCGCACCCAAGGCTGCGAATGGATGCTTATGCAAACACCATTCGCAGCTGCGTGGGGAACCCGGCAAGCGAGGGGGGGCGGCGGCTGTATGAGTGGCGTGTGGCGTTAAATCCACACACAGCGCTGTAAAATTATACAACAACACAGGAGCTCAAAAGACAAAAGGTGTGAGTCAGAGACAGTATGCGACAGGTGACTTCTCACTGCCGATGAGACCTTGTTCCGCACCTCCCTCCCCCAGAGCTGTAAAAGAGACACCAAGGGCTCTCACTGTACTCAAGTGCTCTAATCTGAAAATGACAAAAACCATTGCTCCAGCTTAAAGATCATTAGGACACATAATAAAACTGTCACAATACTATGGGTAATACTATAAAAAGGATTACGCAGAATGTATATAACGTAATTAATGCATTATAAAGTCTGCAGGTCCCCTTGCGCTAAGGAAGGGATGGGTTCTGTATAAAGAGTGGTTATCTTCATTCTAGTAAGGCAAAGAAATAACAAGGGCCGCCAAGCAAAGATGTCATCAATAGGCAGCATAACACATATGTACAAGTATATCATATATAATACAAGGCTAGCCCCGTTCCCACCTCTATGGGAGGCAGCCATTTGTTGTGTGCACTGATGACCACTAGATGGTGCCCGACGATGAAATTAAAGTATTGCACAGCTGCAGGCGCTGACATTACAGTTGTGTTGTCCGGTCATTTTGACAGGTTCGTAACTAATACAAACATATAGGGGGAAATTTACTAAGAATACGAATACAAATAATCGCATTCGTATTCTTAAACGAATAAATACGACTGCATACGGCTGTTTCAGCCATATGCAAAGTCGTGTTCCGGAGGGGAATTTACAAAGCAGTCATATACGACTGCTTTGTAACCCTCCGATGGCGTAAACGTTCGTATCAGCGGCCATATATACGGCCGCTAATACGAATTCGTACAGACAGTCTGCACGGATCAGTCAGATCCGTGCAGGCTGCAGAGTGTAAAAAACAATAGAGAAATAAATAATTTAAAAAAAACAGCGTGGGGTCCCCCCCACAGCCGTGACCAGCACCAGGCTGAAAGAGCCGGGCCGGTAATAAAATATCAGGGAACCCGGCAAATAGGGCTTTGTTGATTTTTTAAAACCATCCCCAGGCTCCAGGTCCGGGTCTGGTTCCCAAAATACGGGGGACAAAATGACTAGGGGTCCCCCGTATTTTAAGAACCAGCCCCGGGCCAAACCAGCCAGCAGGGTAATGTCACAGCCGGGGGACACTTATCATATAAGGTCCCGCGGCCAAAACATTCATCCCTACTGACCAGTCAGCCTGGGACCCCCCAATAAAGGGTTCCCCCCCTCCAGGACTTACCTGACTAGGCTGAAGCCTGGTGCTGTCCCCGGGGACCCTGTGCGGTGGTCACCGGGCTGATTGAGTGTAAAAAAAATAGAATAAACTATTGTTTAATACTGTGGAACTATGAGTCCCAGCAAGCCTCCCCCGCCAGCTGCCATATAGTAAATCAGGAACCACCATTCTTTTGAATGGTGATTTCTGTCATATTCTATCGATGGTGTATTCATTCGTATTTGTAAATACAAATACGAATGTCCCATCAATACGAAAATTCGTATTTTTGGCATAGTAAATGCCAAAAATACGTATACGCCCCCCAAAAAAACATATTTTTGTATGAAAATACGATTTTTTTCCACAAATTTTTGGTAGTAAATTTCCCCATATTGTCTGGACCATGGTAAATCCAAACCAAGATAACCGGGGTTATATTTTATATATAACATATAACTACACACAAGGGATGTCTGTAATTGTTGCTTGTTGTTGTTAGTTTTTTTTTTGTCAACTGTTCTGCAAACAACCAGTGAACTCTCCATTACAGTCCCACATCAACACCCTGACCTATCCATCCCAGTCACACCTAGATCCAATGGCGGATCCAGAGGGGGGTCTGCAGAACAGTCCAAAATTCAAATAAGGGAGAAACATCAACTGCCAGTGATCAGTTTGGAATGGCAATTGATGTTTTGAACTGTGCTGCAGCCCCCCCCCCCATCCCCCTTCTCTCAGGAGCCACCACTGGATCTCATATAGGGGTGAATTTATGAAGCTTGGAGAAGTGTTATCTATCCCCATAAAGAACTTTTTGAGCAAGGTGATAATGGTTCAGCCAATCAGCTACAATATGTAAATTGACAGGTAAGAGCTGATTGGCTGAACCATTATCACCTTGCTCATAACGGGGCAGATGTATTAAGCCTTAACAAGAGATAAATGCAAGGGTGATAAAGAGAGATAAACGTCCAGCCAATCAGCTCCTTACTGACTTTTTTCAAACACAGCCTGTAACATGGCAGTTGGGAGGTGATTGGCTGGACGTTTATCTCTCCTGATCACCCTTGCATGTATCTCTTGTTAAGGATTAATACATCTGCCCCAACGTTCTTTATGGGGATAGATAACACTTCTCCAAGCTTCATAAATTCACCCCTTAGGGTCCAATTCATCATTCCATAAATATGTTCTTTAATAACTAATAACTAGCTGCCATGCAACAAAATCGATCAAAGTATTTTGTTTCGGACTTGTGTGTGTTACTCTGCCATCCTAAAAAAGGAGTACAAGCCCCCAAAAGTCTTCACAAGTTGCTGTTTGCATTGTGCGGTCTATACACCGTAGAGGTCCACACATGAAAAAGGTCATCATATATTTGGTTGACGAGATCAAAAAGATCAACACAAGAAAAAAGTTGACATGAGTTTTCCATGATTGTTTTTTTTTTTTTAAACACCGACTTGATCATACTTTGCCTTCCCAGTGGGCGTAGAGGGTGAATATAATAGTGTGCCAAGCGTAGCGTGGCACCGTGCCCTAGGCATGGCGCATGATCATTGTCAACATATACACCATAAAAGTGAAACTCATTTGACCACGTCAACCTAATGAAAGTCAACCTTTTTCATGTGTGACCTTTTGACCGTTGACCAACAATGGCCAACCCTTTGAAGGTCAACCTAGACACTGTGGACTTAACAAACCATACCCAGCTCCTAATGAGCTGAGCAATGCGGAACACACAAGATGCTCCCGGCAATCCGGTATAGCAGCCATACAGCACCAGACGGTAGATACATGGGGTTTGTATTTTATCAAATGAATTTACTGCAATTTTTTTTTTATTCACGCTCATGTACCTGTATCTTTCTGATACATTGTAGGTGTGCAAGCTGACATTACTATCACCTTATTCCAACAGTTTAATCCATTCAGCTTATTTCAAATATGGAAGAATACCCGGAAAGAGTTCGCAGAGCTTGAAAAGTGTTTTATACCCAGAGCGATCCACTTCAATCCAAATTCTTCTTTGTTTATCTAATAAACCCAATTTCTGCCATTGCTTTAGCAAAAATAATCAATGTGGAGCCCCAGATTACCGGAAATAAAACATTTCACTTGCGATACATCGTTGGATCATTGGGCTACAATCTGCTACAGCTCAGAGCTGTCGTCGAAAAATTTCAGGAGGGAACCTGTTTCGGTTGACAAATTGGGTGTTTGCTCAGAAATGGCAGCCGAGGTTTCTACAACTATAAAACACAAATTGCGGATCTGCCCTGTTAACCCCTTCCCGACGAGGCCTTTTTTGTTAATTTTTTTTTTTTTTCCTCCTCGCGTTCAAATAAGCGTAACTTTTTTAATTTTCCGGCTATATAGACACATGAGGGCTTTTTTTTTGCGGGACAAGTTGTACTTTTTAATGGTACCATTTACTATACCGTATAATATTCTGGGGAATCAGGAAATAATTCAATGTGGGGTAAAAAAGAAAAAAAACGCAATTCCACAATTTTGCGCTGGTTACGGTTTTTTTGGAGTTCATAGTTCGTTTAAAATGATGGGTTATCTTTATTCTATGGGTCGTTACGATTCCGGTGATACCAAACTTATATAGTTTTCGTTATGTTTTACCACTAAAAAAAAAAATAGAAAATTTTACGTTTTTTCTAATTTGCGTCGCGTCGCCATGTTCTGCGGCTTATAACTTTTTTATTTTTCCACCTACGGACCTGGGTGAGGGCTCATTTTTTGCGGGCTAAAGTGTACTTTTTAATTAATACCATTATGGGATATGGGCGACTTTCTGATCTCTTTTAGTTATTTTTTTTTGGGTATGCGATGCGACCAAAAAACGTAGTTTTGGCGTTGGGAATTATTTTCCGTTTACGCCTTTAACCGTGCGGGATAACTAATGTTATATTTTAATAGATCAGACTTTTAGGAACGCGGCGATACCAAATATGTTTATTTTTTTTATTTTTTATTTTTTTTTATTTGTGAAATGGGGAAAGGGGGGTGATTTGAACTTTTAATATTTTTTTATTTTTTTTTTATTTTTAAACTTATTTTTTTTTTTTTTTTACTTTTACTACAAGGCCCCCTAGTGTACTTGACCACTAGGGGGCGCGATCGCCTGTACTAGGTTCAGCCATAGAGCTCTATGGCTGAACATAGTGATTTTCAGCACTTTCTATTACATCCTGCCTCAGGCAGGATGTAATAGGAATGCTGACACGGCCAGCACAGGGGTCTACATTAGACCCCTGGCTACCATGGCAACCGATCGGCACCCTCCGATCTCGCCGCGGGGGGCCCCGATCGGCGCCGGAGGGGGCGCCCCCCCTCCGATCAGCTATTTAAGCACTGCGGGCGCTTTGCCCGCGGTGCTTAAAGGGTTAAACGGCCACGATCGACGAACTCGCCGCTCGTGGCCGTGAGAGCAGGTACCTGGCTGTAATATATAGCCATTACCTGCTCTCTTTCAAGCCAGCTCACTCCGTGAGCTGGCTTGATTCCCCCGCAACCGACATATGACGTAAATGTACGTCATATGTCGGGAAGGGGTTAATAGAGGATTAAGGTGAAATCTGGGACAGGGATTTCGGAAAAACCAATCACCGGTGTTCAACAGCTGTCAGCCGAGTACCATCTTATCACTGTAGTGTAGACCTCAACCGTTTGTTTTGCTTATTAAATACACATACGGGGGAGATGTACTAAGCCTTGGAGAGTAATACAGTGGCGAGAGATTATGGGCCAGATTCTCTAAGCTTCAAAAGTGATCAAATGGAGAGTGATAAACAACCAGCCAATCAGCTCCTACCTGCCATGTCACAGACTGTGTTTGAAAAATGTCAGACAGGTGCTAGCCGGTGGCTCCTAACGGACACTCTACACAATATGTTTAAAAATGACAGTTGGGCGCTGATTGCTTGGTAGTTTACCCTTCTCCCCTTTATCACTCTCCAATGTTTAATACATCTCTTTGCTCTTATATGATAATCAATGTGCACTTACTGTACTCACTCTACATACAGTGAGTTCCCGCCTGTTGCCAGTGGTGTATTTATAATTGGGGCAATGCACTAAATGCACCCATTTTTTTATACTTACCCTACAGAGTCCAGCAATGAAGGCAGCAGCGCTGCTGGAATAGCCCAAAAAAATGTCTGCCGTGGTGCTTCTCCCGGTAGAGTGTTCAACCGTAGCCGGCTGCACACAGGTATCATCCGCTCTTAAAACACCCCTGGCTGTTGCAGCTCCCCAGGCTCAAGCAGACATGTCAGGCATGCCTATACAGTATGTGTGCCCATTTTCAGGGTGCATGCAACAACTACAAATCTGATCATTGTCATAATTGCAGCTGTTTTGAGGGCAAAGATATTATTGGGACAAGTTTCCAGTAGTTTGATTACTAGTTATGCTTATGTTGGAATGGTGATGGCTGATTATTTATTAGTGACTAGTCTTAGGCCCCATCCGATAGACGGGCGAAAGTTTATGCTTATGCAATTCTTGTTCCACCGACTCTTCCCAACCACAGCAGGGCAGAAGTTGCTGCAGCAGCAAAAGAAGGTCTCTAACTATCCACCTTCCCTTCCCAACTACAGTGGGCAGCAGCTGATGCAGCAGCTAGAGCAAGTCTCCAACTGTTCACCTTCCCTTCCCAACCACAGCAGGGCAGAAGCTGATGCATCATCAAGAGCAAGTCTCCTACCCTTTCCAACCACAGCAGGGCAGAAGCTGATGCATCAGCAAGAGCAAGTCTCCAACTATCCACCTTCCCTTCCCAACCACAGTAGGGCAGGAGCTGCTGTGGCAGCCAGACCAAGTCTCCAACTAACCACCTTCCCTACCCAACCACAGCAGAAGCTTCTGCAGCAGGCACAGCAAGTTTCCAACTATACACATTCCATTCCCAACCACAGCAGGGTAGAAACTGCTGCAGCAGCTAGAGCAAGTCTCCAACTATCCACCTTCCCTTCCCAACCACAGCAGGGCAGGAGCTAATGGAGCAGCCAGAGCAAGTCTCCAACTATCCACCTTCCCTTCATAACCACAGCAGGGCAGAAGGTACTGCAGCAGCCAGAGCAAGTCTCCAACTATCCACCTTCCCTTCATAACCACAGCAGGGCAGAAGCTGCTGCAGCAGCCAGAGCAAGTCTCCAACTACCCTCCTTCCCTATCCAACCCTCAATGAATAAGCAAACAATGAAGAGAAAAAATAACTGACTGGGGATCGATCTCACATGGATTTCATAACGATATCTACAGCCTTCGATTCACAGACCACTCTGTCGATGAGTAGCTTATTCATTTCAGTTTGTCAAGATTTGCAAAGTGAAAATGTTTTCCATTTAATGGACCATTATAGGCCTTTAAGGGTCCATTGAAGGGAGTCTGTTTATTGTGTTGTATTCAGAAAGTCATAAGCTTTTCAACAACATATTAAAATGCATGAAAACAGCAGAAATAGTATGGTCCCTTATGACAGCACCCTTAAGGGCTCGTCCGATTAAACCCATCTTCGAACATAGATCATCCCTTAAGATGATAAGGTAGGGTGCAAAGTTTGAAGTCAATTAGTTGAAGCATTCGAGAGTTACAGTATTGTGGAACATCCACACGCACGCACACACACACACACACACACACACATCGTTCCATGTTCAATTGTTTATTATTTATGCCCATGTTGGGGAGTAATTTAATTACTAGTTGTTATTCTTTCTGTATGTTTGGATGGGAATAGCTAGCTACTTATGGTTATTTTGGGGCAAATAATGCCCAAGTTGGTTCAGGGATTATATATTATTTATGCCCATGTTGGTGCAGGGATTGTATATTAATTATGCCCATGTTAGGGCCTGGTTTGTTGCTTATTATTCATGAACAAGTAAGGGGAAGGGATTGTTAACTATTTACGCCCATGTTAGAGTGGGGACTTATTATTATTTATGTTCATGTAGAAGGAGGGTAGTCATTTATTATTTATGCTCATGCTGGGGCGGGGATAGATTATTCATTCTGCTCATATCGAATCAGGAATTGTTTAATCATCAACGGGTAAACAAAGCAGACTACACTGAGACCTGCTCCACCTGCCTTCCCTAGACTACCTACATTACGTAAGCTGTCAATAACAGTACGCTGGGAATGGAGTAAAGACGAATGATATTTGTGAAGGTTTCAGCTCAGTTTGCTTCCAGAATGAAGGCATCTAGATTAACAGAATTCATGGAAATAAAATGCTCATTTCCAGAAAATCCAAACTACGGGGACATTTGCTTACATAGCTTTGTATTAATGATTTTATCCGCTGCATTTTTACAGCATGACATGAAAGCAGCAGAGACAGAATTTCCACATAGCTTCTCCTTCTAAGACGTATACCCTGCAAATTAAACTTTAAAGTGGGCCATCCATCTGGAATACCCCCTCCCCGCGTGTCCTGCCCGCTATGGATCAAACTGGGACCCCCTACCAGCTGAAACCAAACACACCCATCACAGCTCCCAAACCATGATATGTAATGATGGATTTAGCTAGTAATAAATTAAAACGCTGCAAATAACACTCTATCTGCTCATGTGATTTTTCATGTATTTGTATCCATTCTTAAAGATGCGAATGAGCCCTTAATGTCTAAACCGATTGCTTAATCTAGGCATGTCCAAACTGTGGCGCACCATCTGTGAAACCACCCATACCAGCATGCCTTGCCATAGTTTTAGCATTCCCTAATAGCAAAACTGTGGCAAGGCATGATGGGAATTGTAGTTTCACAACAGCTGGAGGGCCATAGTTTGGACAGCTGATTATTGCTACTGAAGATTTACCCATTGTTAGAGCGTAGCCCCTTATACAAAGTAGGGAGGGCCATCGGCAATTCTGCACCCACTCATCGATAGTGGAAAACTAGTTGATGGATAGCCATCGATAGTTTTAGCTATCAATGGTCATCCATTATATTTGACTGAATGGCCCGTGGGCCAATCAGAACTCGGGGTCGGGACTTCCGGGTGTCGGGGGGTGGAGCTATGTGCCGTGTCCCGGCACCATGAAAAAAAAACAGGAAACATTGGTTGTCCTTTGCCATCGATGTAGGGAAACCATCTGGTTCTCCCACAACGATGGCAAAAGTATTGGACATCGGCCATAAACCATCAATGATTTAAAATAATTGATGGTCGATGGCCATCCCTAGAGATAATCGGGCTTATTCCGAGTCTGACGCAGTGGCAACCATGTGTGCATGTTTTGACCACGGGATGCCCACTTTGTGCGTCCTCAGTTGATAAAATCCTGCTTGGTGTGTCTTTTAACATAACGATTGGTTGCACCATCTAAACGTGTGCCAGCCTCATGCTAGGTACAGAATCTCTGGCCCAACATACCTGATTGCATGGCTTTGAATTTGTGCAGTATCAGTTAATTATCGGTGAACTGCGCATGCGTATGGGCTGCAATGCACGGGTGCAACGCTAGCCAATGATGAAGGCCTACTACTTTTTTTAAATTTGTAAGGTGATTGACAGGAAGTAAATAGGCGTGCCAGGAAAAAAAAAGATGATAGTTTCGGGGAAAGTGCTAGGCATGCCCAAGCGGTTTAGGGGAGGGTGCGTGATGGCAGCTCCAGGCCAGATATGACTTTTCCTATAACAGCTGCTAAATAAGTCTCTGGTTACTTAAGCTTGCGATGACTGATGCCCAGTGGAAAAAATAAATTCAATGGTGAGCCACTAACAAAGGATTTTGGTAATTTTCACTAGCCATGTAAATCCATTTGTACACCATACACATTAATTTGCAAGAGGGATTTCAGTATAGCAGGGCAGTGTCTAAGCACAATGGCAGCAGTGCGATCAGGTCTGAATTACCCCCAAAGTGGCTATGCTGGGATCGGGTGTATAACAATAATAAAATTCAAACAATTTCTGCAAATATGTTAAAGATAATTGGCGAACCTGGCAGGATTTTTTTTTTTTTTATTTAAAATTCAAGAATTCTGGCAAAGTTTTGAAAGTACTCAAATCGATTTACATCTCTTTCAAACATCTACAGATAGGAGACAGTCCCCTGCTGGTCCTCTAAGTATTAAGATACATGGCTATATTTCGGCAAAAATCGAAATAGACAAGACCTGCGGTGAAACACTTTGCCAGTATTAACGGTGACAGGTCCTCATTAAGATGAATTTGAACACCAAAAAATGTTCCATTTAAAGGAACTGGTGCAAATTTGTTACTGTATACATTTCCTAAAAGACAAACATTTTAAAATGAACAACTTCTAGTGGTTTAGGGACCACCTTACAAGGCATCCTGTCAGTCAAGGGCCACATGTCGTACAGCTGCTAAACTAATCCTGAAACTAAAACAGATACTTTCTAATGCACTAAAATAGAGTGCATCGGGACTATTTCTTTCCCTTCTTGGAACTTATGTTACAGAACTTTTGCCGTTAATCGAGAACGGCAGATTTGGTTGAGCTGTATTAATGGCTGGAATGTGGAACTTCTAGAGATGCTTGCTGGACATATGTTAGAAATGTATATTGTTTTAGCCCTAATTATAGACCCTCTGAACAGCAGGATAGGAAACGCTTTGAATTTTATGATAAGACTATATTTAGTAACTTGGCTTTTATCTGTATGCTTAGAGAAAAGGTTATGGAAAGCAATCTGGCAACTAATGGTGCTAACATAAGCTGGCGTAACGTATTTCTGGAGTAATGCATTAATGCCTCTGGATGACTTTACACAATGATTTTACTCGGCAGCTATAGAATAGATATGGGGTTGATCGCACAACTGTAAGTAGGTCAATCACACATGTACAGATGTAGCGCCGTTCATTCTTGCAGGGGCTGGCGATTCTATTGCGAGCCCCCGCTAGTGGCCGGCTACCGCCAGGAGCGCGTGCGCACGAGGCGCTCATGCGCCCCATGGTTACGGAGCCTGCCGGGGGTCCCCGCCGCCTCCCCCGCCGTCACCACCGGTCCCCCTCGCCACCCCGACCCGACCCCCCCCCCCCCCAGAACTGGGCAGCATCTCCCTAAAGTGGAGACGGGCAGGGAGACGCTGCCCAGCCACCGTGATACTGGGGGCGCGCGTGCTCGTGAGACACACGTGCGTCCCAGTCCCTATTGACGGCACTCACCAGTGAAAGGGATCTGGCGGGCACCTGGCAAAAATGAGCGGCGACTACATATGTATTACGTTAACAGTTACAAAAGATTGACATTGTCAAAACACGACAGCGCTAAAGTCAACGGTTTCAAACTGTTAACATGGCAATGGACGATACACAGAAAACACAGGCGAGCGCAGGAGTTTGACGGGAAGTCGTGTGACGTCAGCTCTGGCCCCGATCAGTTTCTATCGCAGCCGCCAAGTAAGTCTTGGGCTACGCACAGACTGCACACACTGGGGAACTCATTCGATGGTAAGCGGCTTGCATATGTATTTGCTGCTAATTGCCAATTGGTGTAATATTCGCGAACCATTCGCAAGCCATGCACATCAGCGCAGGCTTGTACAGGCCGAGAATTCACTCTGGCTGGGTGGCGACTAACTGAGCGCAGGGTTCTGCAAAATTAGCATCCTAGCAGTTAGGTCTGCATAAGCCCCAATGATTGGGAATAGTAAGCGAACTTCATGGTAGCGGAGTGAGTGAACTTGCCTGAAGCGAGTCCATGAGGATACACGTATCCACTAATACGGCTTTTACACAGTCAGTATGTCAAGGAGAGACTGGGAGGGGCCAAGGGTTTAACTTGAAACATTGATGGCCTGTTCACCGTAATGAACAAGTGCAACTTTGGAAGATAGCAAATGACACATTTAAAATTCCACATGCCCAAACATTTTTTTTTTTCACATTTCGATATTCCAGAGAGACATTTATTAAAGCTTCGATCACAGGTTGTGCCTCGCTTGTACAGCAATGTCTCCAGCGTGGGACTGGTTCTAATTAATTTCTAGTTCTACAACTTAGCTAAAATCTTGAGTAAACACCGTGCCACTTACAGCATCTCTTTCTGACAATGCAGAAACTGGGACCCGAGCCAGTAATCTGTCTTCAGGACTCGGTATAACGCTTTGTACAACTCCCAGGGCAAAAAGGAAAGAAACCCTCAATAATTAGCTTAGCTATGAATTCATTAGTCTAATCCAATCATTTTTTTATTTATTTATTTTACATGATTGCTATGGATCCACGTTGCCCTGCTAATAGGGGTCGTTTGCTTTCAGAATGTTGGCTGCGGAAATATTTGTAGACGTTTGTTAGGGCTACAGGCACGGGGCGGCCTAAGTGAGGAGAGCTTGATGCCCACGCGTTAATCCCACAAAGCTGCAAATGGTCACAAAGGATATAGCTTACAGCAGTGGCGTAACTATAGCTCCACAGCCCCCGCGGTGGCGGGGGGGGCAGAGAAATTGGGGGCGCCGCCGGGGGGGCTGCGGGGCTATAGTTACCCGCGGTCTGCGTCTCGTCCGGCTCTCTGCCGGGACCTGCCTGACCGTCACGGTCCTGGCCGGCTCCTGCTACAATGAAAACTGACAATAAGAAAATGGCTGCCCCCATTCTGCAGACAGTTTTCTGTCTGCAGCATAGGGGCAGCCATTTTCTAAGAGTCCGTTTTCATTGTAGCAGCAGGAGCCGGCCGGGACCGTGACATCAGGAAGGTCCCGACAGAGAGCCGGGCGAGACGCAGACCGCGGGTAAGAAGGGGGGGCAGGTTAGGTGTGTGGGGGGGCGCCGAATAAACGTGCGGCGGGGAGGCGCTAAATAGTTAGTTACGCCCATGGCTTACAGTAGTACAGGCTGTAAGCTATACTAAATCTGGTCCTGAAATCTAAAGGCCCCAAAGCATTTGTGAAACTTCTCTGGAGGGTAGAAGTCGCATGTGGTCCCCCTTGAACCGCCCTGCAGCTTCCTGGGCAGCAGCATCGCATACCATACACCATGGGTGGGTGATTCTGGTTCATTCACAAAGCATATTTGGTTTGCTAATGGACAAAACCATGTGCACTGCAGGTGGGGCAGATGCAACATGTGCAGAGAGAGTTAGATTTGGGTGAGTTATTTTGTTTCTGTGCAGGGAAAATACTGACTGCTTTATTTTTACACTGCAATATAGATATCAGTTTGAAGTACAAACCCCACCCAAATCTCACTCTCTCTGCACATGTTACATCTGCCCCACCTGCAGTGCACATGGTTTTGTCCATTTAAACAAAGGACCTTATTCTGGTTGACTTGCACACAGCGACTGCACATGCGCATAAATGCATATGTTAAAACATATGTTATCAGGGGCACCCCTTCCCTCCCCTTACTAAGCGAACGCATCGGCAAGTGTGATACTCGCCCAAGGCATTCGCACAGGAGATTTGTACATGTGCATATTCGCACAAGCGCAGACCCCAACCATCGAAAGGGAGGCCAAATTCGTACCCGAAGGAATGGGTCTGAACCGGCCCCAAAGTTGTATTTTTTGCCCAGAAACTTGATACTATGACCCAAAACAGACTAATTTATTTAGATCAGTTCACAAATCTACAGACAAATCTTACAGATTTATTTAATTTACAGATAAATCCCAAATCTCTGACTGTTTCTATTCACTAAACAGACATCAGGATGTGGTTCCCTAATCACAATGAAGTTTAATTAAAAATCCACTGCTTACTGAATGTAATTCCTTCTTAAGATAATTCCTTTGGAAAATAAATATTTGAAGGCGCCTAAATCGGATATAATATATCCATCTGATATATTCACTGGAATGGCAACTTCAGTTATTATTTTGGGGCCAGCCGAGAGAGAAGAGTCACGAACTGATCCACCAGCGAGAGTCAATATTCCAAAGTGAATCATTTCCAAATAGGTTCTAGCTTATGAGAGCGTTAGTACGCACAAGGACAGTAGGTGGACCGAGCGATCCTTACTTTTATTATGACCATCAGAAATAAGTGAATATATAGTAAGATGGGAGTTCTATTGAAGATGAGATGTTGCCCCGAGCAACCAATCAGCCTGTCGCTACCCAGTTTGTTTTATAATTGTCAACAATTATAAAGCACAACGGAATCTGCTGCGCTATATAAGAACCTGTAAATAAATAAATACTTCTTATTTATTAGCTCCTTCTAGAAGATAATAGTTAGGATTCTATCTTCTAAAAAAACTCTGATCTTAGAAAATGTACCCCAATGTGTCTCTGTATGTCAGGGAGCACCAAGGACAGATGTAGGGGCAGGTGATAGGAGCACGCCGTACAAGTCAGAGAACAAGAGTTCCTCAGAATGCACCACACATGTTCCGTCGACATGTCCTGATTGAACTGTGCCTAAATAAAAATGAATGGTTGGTGGGGTTTGGTTACAGTATATCGCTTATGGCAGTGTATCATCCACCAATTCATTGCCCCACCTGTGCTGGATAGTGGGTGGGGAATACAACTGGGTATAATAATCCATTGGGAGGCTCCAGAGGTGGGACTGCAGCAGAGTCCAACATTTACATTTTAAATAGAGGAGGCACATCAACTGGCAGTGAGACAGTTTGGAATGGCAGTTGGTGCGGGTCCCCTATTTGAATGTTGCTGCAGCTCCTCCTCTGGAGCTTCCACTGATTGGCACAATATTACATTGATTATCGCAACATTTCCCCAGATAACAAAACTGCACCATGTCAAAGTTTTAATCCACTAAGTAACTATAATGTAAAAGGCAAAAATGCAAATGTACACAAAGTAAGCCAAGCCAGTAGCTGGGGATCATAGTTTTCCCTGAAGTACAAAGTACAAGTGTCAGCTGAACCGGTTACACTCTGTGCCAACATTCCTCCCTCTACGAAGCTATCGCAACCACTGATGAGTCACTACCAGTGACACAACCAAAGGAAGACTGCACTGACATTGGGAGTTTCTGGGCTGAGTCTGGCACACATATGAGAATCCCAGAATGTAAACAAAAGACAAGAAAGAAAATGTCGCTGAAAATAATAATAATAATAATAAAAAAAAAAAAAAGAAGAACAACAAATATTTATTAAGCCTGGTGAAGTGTACCAGTATGTACTGGTAGGTACCATACATCCTGGGGCAATGCACTCACACAGTATGTACTGGCACCATACAGCCTGGGACAATGACCCTACATCACAGTATCACACACAGTTTGTACTGGTACCATACAGCCTGGGACAATGACCCTATATCACAGTATCACACACACAGTTTGTACTGGTACCATACATCCTGAGGTGGTGATCCTATGTCACAGTATCACACACAGTATGTACTGGCACCATACATCCTGGGGTGGTGATCCTATGTCACAGTATCACACACAGTATGTACTGGTACCATACATCCTGGGGTGGTGATCTTATGTCACAGTATCACACACAGTATGTACTGGCAATATACATCCTGGGGTGGTGATCCTATGTCACAGTATCATACACACAGTTTGTACTGGCACCATACAGCCTGGGACAATGACCCTATATCACAGTATCACACACAGTTTGTACTGGTACCATACATCCTGGGGTGGTGATCCTATGTCACAGTATCGCACACAGTATGTACTGGCACCATACAGCCTGGGACAATGACCCTACATCACAGTATCACACACAGTTTGTACTGGTACCATACATCCTGGGGTGGTGATCCTATGTCACAGTATCACACACAGTATGTACTGGCACCATACAGCCTGGGACAATGACCCTATATCACAGTATCACACACAGTTTGTACTGGTACCATACATCCTGAGGTGGTGATCCTATGTCACAGTATCACACACAGTATGTACTGGCACCATACATCCTGGGGTGGTGATCCTATGTCACAGTATCACACACAGTATGTACTGGCAATATACATCCTGGGGTGGTGATCCTATGTCACAGTATCATACACACAGTTTGTACTGGTACCATACAGCCTGGGGTGGTGATCCTATGTCACAGTATCACACACAGTATGTACTGGCTCCATACAGCCTGGGACAATGACCCTATATCACAGTATAACACACACAGTTTGTACTGGTACCATACATCCTGAGGTGGTGATCCTATGTCACAGTATCACACACAGTATGTACTGGCAATATACATCCTGGGGTGGTGATCCTATGTCACAGTATCACACACAGTATGTACTGGCACCATACATCCTGGGGTGGTGCACCTATGTCACAGTATCACACACAGAATGTACTGGCACCATACATCCTGGGGTGGTGCACCTATGTCACAGTATCACACACACAGTTTGTACTGGTACCATACATCCTGGGGTGGTGATCCTATGTCACAGTATCACACACAGTATGTACTGGTACCATACATCCTGGGGTGGTGATCCTATGTCACAGTATCACACACAGAATGTACTGGCACCATACATCCTGGGGTGGTGCACCTATGTCACAGTATCACACACACAGTTTGTACTGGTACCATACATCCTGGGGTGGTGATCCTATGTCACAGTATCACACACACACAGTTTGTACTGGTACCATACATCCTGGGGTGGTGATCCTATGTCACAGTATCACACACAGTATGAACTGGTACCATACAGCCTGGGACAATGACCCTATATCACAGTATCACACACACAGTTTTTACTGGTACCATACATCCTGGGGTGGTGATCCTATGTCACAGTATAACCCCCCCCCCCCCTTCCCTCCCAGGTAAAATCCGCCATTGAGAATCCAAATGCAGTCTGTGAGCCTGCTCTGGCTTCATTGTGACTGGCAGTGACTTCTTATTGGAAGTCCGACCTGCCAGTCACCCAAGGCAGTACCATTGGGAAGATGCCCATAAAAACCAGGTTCCACACAAGCGCAGTACGAGGACGATACTACGCATGTGCCAGACCGGAGACCCTGAATATGCCTCTGGGGGCTGCTTCAAAAGCAACCCATAGAGGCTGGGGGCCCCTTCATGCGCAGTACCGAAGAAACTGCTGTGCATGCAGGGACCAGGATTGGCAGCTGTGGGGACCACGTGCACAGCAGCGGTAGCTGAGGGGGGGCCACATCGCGGCAGCCCCCCTCCTCCGCAGAGGTAAGAGCCACTGCTGAGATACAGTATATGTATAATCAGATTCGGTAGCTACTTCGGCACAAGACCATAAAGTGGAGATCACCCCACACACTCTCCGCAGTGCACTTTATCCCATATAATAACTTTCCTCTGCAGACTGATTGAGGACATAGTTTATAAGGACACTGAATGGCGGCTGGGGCTGGATTTCTCTTAGCGAGCACCTGCGTGAAATAATATCTGTTCTTTACTTGCTCAGGATTTATTTTCGCCATTGAGCACAGTAACAGTAAAATTGCTCTTAGCTCAATTAGGTGCCAGCGTCTGGCATAAATATATGTGCCGGTTCTGTTCGCAGAATACATCTCAGGGCATTAAGATGCTTTTAAAACAGGTGTCACTGCTGCAGCGGCGATGCTAATAACAGGTTTGTACAGCGAGTATAGCCGGTGTTTGACATTAATATACATCTAATGCTGCGTATTACAGAGAGGTATGAAATAACCAAAAGCTTCTAACTTAAAGCTGCACTATCTCCTAAGTGGCATCGCGATCATCCTCCCCGTGCCCGTCCTGCCTCCACAATACTGTATGTCATGTCATGATGATGGGGCAGTGCAGGGTACAGTACATAGCTGCAGGCAAGTCAGCTGCATTTCTACTCCCATAGAACTGTGGGCCTAATTCAGAATTGATTAAAAAGCAAATATTTTCTGTAATGGACAAAGCCATGCTTCACTGCAGGTGGGGCAGATGTCACATGTGCAGAGAGAGATAGACTTGGGTGTGGCATGTTGAAACTGAAATCTAAACTGCAGTGTAGAATAAAGCAGTTAGTATGTACCCTGCACGGAAACAATATACCAAACCCAAATCTAACTCTGCACATGTTACATCTGCCCCACCTACAGCGCAGCATGGTTTTGTTGCAAAAGAGAAATTTGCTTTGCAATAAATTTTAAATCAGGCCCTAAATGCATATGTTCTGCAGTACCTTCCCTAGCTGCATGCTTGCTTAAATAGCCTTCACCATCAGCACACCCCTGCACCCAGGGCCAGTGCTAGGGTGTTCTTCCACCCAAACACCCCCCCCCCCACACCCAAACACCCCCCCTGCAAAATATTTGCCCTCCTACAAATATGATGAGAGACTGAAGGGGCTGGTGTGAGAGCAGTCAGAAGGGTGCAGGTGGGAGAGACAGAAGAAGAAGCTGGGGGATGACATAGAAGGGTAGGCTGGTGTGAGAGTCAGAAGAGGCTGGCAGAATAGTCAGAAGGGGGCAGGTGGGAGAGACAGAAGGGGGCAGGTGGGAGAGACAGAAGGGGGCAGGTGGGAGAGACAGAAGGGGGGCTGCCGGAGAGGCAGAAGGGGGGCTGGGGTGAGAGACAGAAGGGGCTGGCAGAAGAGAGAGAAGGGGCTGGTGTGAGAGTCAGAAGGGGGCAGGTGGGAGAGACAGAATAAGGGGCTGTGTGAGGAAACAGAAGGGGGGGCTGGCGGAGAGGCAGAAGGGGGGCTGGGGTGAGAGACAGATGGGTGCTTTCAGGGGAAACAGAAGGGGGCTGTCTGGGATTGACAGAAGGGGTATGGCGGGAGAGACAGAAGGAGGCTGTCAGGGGTGGACAGAAGGGGCTGGCGCAAAAGTCAGAAGGGGGCAGATAGGAGAGACAGGAGAAGGGGCTGGGGGGAGAGACAGAAGGGGGGCTGGTGGGAGAGACATAAGGGGGCTGAAGCAAGAGACAGAAGGGGACTTTTAGGGGGAGTCAGAACGGTGCTGGCAGGGGGAGATAGAAGGGGTCTGGTGGGAGAGACAGAAAGGGGGATGTCAGGGGTAGACAGAAGGGGGATGGTGGGAGAGACAGAAGGGGCTGGTGAGAGAGTCAGAAGGGGGCAGGAGGAAGAGACAGAAGAAGGGGCCGGAGAAAGAGACAGAAGAGGGGACTGGGGTGAGAGACAGACGGGTGCTTGCAGGGGGAGACAGAAGGGGGCTGTCAGGGATGGACAGAAGGGGAATGACGGGAGAGACAGAAGGGGGCTGCTGACCTAATCAGAGCTTGCGTACCGGCAGCCACTCTGATTGGCTGCCGATGCACGAGCTCTGGTTGGCTCAAAAGCCGATGCAGCATTTTAACATAGCCTCCAACATGACCCATTCCATTAGGTACAAAATGCTCTGTTCCTGGACTTCCTTGCCATTGGCGGTTACAAATGTGAGCCTGCAGGTCAGTCCAATATTCAAAAAGGGGAGCCACGCCTACTGCCACCCCAAACATCACTATCCTGGACTCACTTACAGTTGATGTGACTCCCCTCTGAATATTGGACTGTGCTGGAGCCCCATCTCTGTAACTGCCACTGGCAGGGAAGTCCAGGAACAGAGCATTTTGTGCCTAATGGAATGGGTCATGTTGGAGGGTATGTTTCAATTTGCCGCCAGTGTCCTGGGATGAATAAGCCTGTGCTCCAGCAGACGCAGTCAGGGTGTGTTGCGGTGGGCAAAATGAGCTTTCTGGGCCCATCCAGAGGCCGGAGCCTGGGACAGCTGTACCCACAGCAGTCTCCTATTGGCGCCCCTGCACACACACACATACACACAAGCGCTCACACACACACACACTTTTTCTTCCATTCCTTGATCTGGGCACACAAAAGCACTTTTATGTTACATATTCTACCCTAAGTACACTGTATAGAGTGTACAGACAGGACAAGTCTTGTTGTCACACTATGTGAGACTCCTGCATGTAATAACAGACATAATCATTTCTCCGTGCCAGCATTCAAAAGCCTCTGATGCCTGGCTAAACTCCTTTATAATCTGCGTGTTTATTTTGTGAATGTATACAGTAAGTGTAAATGGGAAGACACAACGGCAGCAGTAGACATCACCCTGCCCACCCAAACCGCAAACTGTAAAAGATCTAACATCAGCAAGGAACCAGTAAAACCATTTATTATATATTCTGCATACCGGGCCTCATTCAGTATAGATTGCATTTCATCCATAGAGATTCAAGCGCAGTAAGAGCTGTCTAACACCTCCTTGCTGCATGTGCAAGTCACAGTCTGGAATCAACATGGCGACCGATGGTTGCGATGGTCATTTGTAGTAAGCCTCAGCTAACTTAGGGTAACCACTGCAGTGGGCAACATCCCACCATCCCATCTTATTACATTTACACCCATGAATCTGAGATTCATGGAATTATCCTCCGTCTTTCCTACTTCATTAGGAATTGGGTGGGATTTGGGAGGGCTGCCAACTCTTCCAGTGGTATGAGGGGAGCCTCACAAATTGTAATGATCTCTATCATCAGAGTGAGACTTATTCTCCAGGGAAGCCTGTGAGACTGAATGCTGGAGAGTATCCAACCTTCCAAATGTGGCGCCCACTTCTGTATTTCAGCCTTATAGATCTCTTCAGTGCAAGCTATTGAGCAATGTTCAATTTCCTATTTCTGGAGTGCGGCCCTCGAATATCTGCTGGAAGTATTAAGTGGCCCCCCAGATGAAATAATTACCCACCCCTGAATCCTTACCTATGCTATAATACACTACTTAAAAAATAAAATAAAAAAAACAATGGAAAACATTTCTTAAAACAATAAACAAAAAATAAAAAAACAAAGGTTCTAATAACAAACAACAGCCATTTGCACTGTCCATTTTGGTTGGTAGAACATTATGCTTTATTTCAGAGATGACCACATAGTTAGAGGTCAGTGTCGCTATGTAATTCTTTAATAGGCACCCCATTTCTAATGAATGAAACATTTGTGGCAACTGGAACCAGCACACAATACACGGAACGCTGTGATTGATGAGCGTTCTAGGAGCACTGCCAATCTCCCTTCATTTTTTAAAGAATGAATGTAGTATTCTGTCCCCTTATCTTCCTAAAATGCAGTAGAAAAAGAATTTGGGGCAAAAAAATGAAAACGATGAGGAGTCAGAAGAGAGCGGTCTCATCTTTCCTCAAGACCCGGGTCACCTGGATGTTAATTAACTCCATCTCCCAATCATTCCATTCTTACAGCCCCATCTACAAAGAATCTCACATAAAGTACTTTAATCTCTATTGAAAGACGCCATTGAGGTCACAATAATGGGCCTATTTATAACAAAAAAAAAAGGACAAAAAAAAAAACATTTTTTTGAGATAGCCCCAGAAAACACCCATATTCGGGTGATTGGCCTAATTCAGAATGGGTTGTAGTTTTGCAAATCCTTGGGGGTACATACATTTCTTTATTGCTGTGATAAAAATTATAGTTATCAGTTCTAAAACACAATAATTGCTAAATACCCGCCTAAGAGAGTTCTAAGCACAGTAATGGGCAGAAATAGTGCAATACTGTCTACAGGGTTGACATTATTACAGTGTTGACAGGGAACATATGGACATTTTCAGAATGTGAACATTAGGGTTAGGCTGTACTTGGTAGGGTTAGGATGCACACGAAGGTTAAGGATCAGGCTGTGGTGTGTGTGTGTGTGTGTGTGTGTGTGTGTGTGTGTGTGTGTGTGTGTGTGTGTGTGTGTGTGTGTGTGTGTGTGTGTGTGTGTGTGTGTGTGTGTGTGGGGGGGGGGGGGGGGGGGGGGAGCTGCCGGTGGGTAGGCAATAGAGGGCAGCACGGACGGTGTAGTGGTTAGCATTACTGCCTCACAGCACTGAGGTCACAGGTTCGATTCCCACCATGGCCCTTGCTGTGTGGAGTTTGTATATTCTCCCCATACTTGCGTGGGTTTCCTCTGGGCACTCCGGTTTCCTCCCACAATCCAAATATATACTGGTAGGTTAATTGGCTCTGAACAAAAAATTAACCCAAGAATGTCTGTGTGTGCGTGTACATGTGTGGTAGGGAATATAGATTGTAAGCTCCACTGACTGCATGGTGAATATCAAAATGATCAACGTCGACAATGTGCCTATGTCAACAATCTTATGTCAACATTATGAACTTAAATTTAGATTACATTGCTAAAGAGATCATGTAGTTTATTTACTAAATTTACTCTGTGGGCTTGCCTTAGTAGGCATCACCACTCGAAAACTTTCAGAAAGGATGGCCAACCACTGAAGTGCCATCAGGTTGGCCCTTGAAACCCGCAAAGCCGATCAAACCACTTTCTACAATGCCAGATATCCAGTTTACGCTGTAGACTCATTGATTGGGTTTCATTACTTCTATGCGGTGGTAATCAAGAACTTACATTACGGAAGGTTGAGAGACGCTGGATCCACCAGCTTGACACCATAGCCCCAAGGGGGTTGAACGGGAGTAATCCGTTATCTATTTTTTTAGGTGATTACAAAATTATTTCTGAGATGTCCTATTGCAACATTATTTGAAGAACATATATTCAAAAACAAATCTTTTTGTTTATTTTTGGATTTCAACACACAGCACTTGTTCGCACAACTATTTGCATGGATCAAGCCACCACGGTTGAGGCAACAGGTTACAAGCTCCAGATATACCCGCAGGGAGACAAGTTATATATCTCCGACCTAGATGCAGAAAATCCTTTTTACAGAAAAATTACCTCCTGCACAAGACTTAGATACAGCCGAAAACACTTACCAACAGCTTATCAAGCCTGTCCAATTACTATAGGGACAGGAAAATACTCAGGGGTTTCTGAATTTGGAACACACAGATAATTAGACAACACAACCCCAAAATTTGTCACCGTTGGGTGGCGGTGTTGAACAAAGCTTCCTTTGACCTTATCGGTCAACGAGGAGACAAGCAGGGAGCTTGCCTTGACACAGGACAAGATCAAATGTATAGAACATTCTTGTCTTAATCTATTATGGAGAGACACAAGCTGTGATTGGATAAATAAACTTAACCAGCAGGTTGAGAAATATAAATCTGGACTTATTCGCTTAAAGTCTGGTCGGTTTACCTTTGGACACAGAACCAGCCAAACAAAAGCAAAAACTCCAAATCCAAGCTACAAAATCTTTTCAATTACGATGACATCACAATTCGCCCCGCAGACAGGCAACTTATAGACCAGTCCGTTTACAGCTGTTTGGTTAAAGATCCTATTAATGACTACATTGGGGAGCTCACTGTGGTTCTACAGCAAGGTATGGACAAGGGTTATATTGATAAAAAAAACTTAAACTGCGCTTTTGGTTACAACCCCAAAAATCCATTTTTTCTACACGATACCAAAATTACACAAAGATAAGGTGAACCCATCTGGTGGTCCTATCATCTGTGCAATGGGTTCATGCGCAGCCTCGGCGTATGCAAATGTAAACTTTTTTTAAAAATCCTATCTACAATAACAACATCGCATTGTACACAAGGTACAAAGATGATGTACTCATCCTCTGGAAAAGAACCAGGGATGAGTTTATCACAATGATGGATAATGTCAATACTTTGTATGCCAATATAATACTTACATATGAAATCCAGGAGGAATCTATCCACTTCTTGGATGTCAATATTAGCAAAGAAATCAGGGGTTCAAGTTACTTCTCTATACAGTAAGCCTATTGATTGTGACAACCTTCTACAAGCTTCCAGTCACCACTCTGAATGTTATGATTCGGGTGTGAACCCACAGCTGTGACTGCTGTTTAGGACGGCCACAGCGAACCCTACTCTGCATCTGTTGACTTCTCCAAAAGATGATTGACACCTGCGAGGCTAGGTCTTCACCTATATTAGCCACATCTGGAAGGGCAAATTAGGTCCGGCCCAACTCCAGTGCCGCCAGGTCTTACTTTGGGTAAAGTGCCAAAGATCTTTAGGAAAGAGACAAAAGGAAAAGCTATCTAAAGGTACCTAATAAAAACCGAAAATGAACACTAACGGCACACCGCCGAAAAAAGGCAAGAAAGTGAACTAATCACACAAGCGACTTAGTCGCATACATAAGAATATAACACCATACAAAGAACAGCAAAACCACACAAAAGGTACAGAATCATACTGTATAAGGAAAACAACCTTTATGGTGCAAAAATAAGGAATGGGGCAAATCTACGGCAAACTCTGGAGAATCCAGAGGAATGTAAGCAAGCGTGGTGCCCAACTAAAGGAGAACACTATCCCAATAAATAGAAACTGAATTAAAGTAGCCAAACTGAAATAAAGTAGCCAAACTGAAATAAAGTAGTCAGGTCTTACGGTTATTGTAACCGGATCAGAGCTGGCAAACGGAGACTCCAAGAGCACCAAGCCAGGACCAAGTGGAACTGAAAAGAGGCAGAAGCTATCACCGGTGGGGCTGTGCTAGACTAACTCCCTTAAAAAGGCCTGTGTAACCAATGACCAAGGGAGTAGCCAGCCCAACTCTCCTGGCCCTTATTACCTGGCTGCGGGTGGGCACTCTGGTCTGGCGTTCCATGTTGCTCAGCAACCACCGAGCAGAAGAAGAGATGAGCGCCACCATCACTGGGGCGGCCCTGGTTGCTTGGCAACCATAGGAGTATACATCAGAAGTAGTACCCGGCTGTGCTGTCCCCTGGAGTGCCTGTTTGCCAAGCAACTGGCCCACAAGACGCTTCTGAGGGGGAGTAGCACGCCGGGAGCTGCTGCAGACCAGGAACCAAGCATGCCCGCATCCTGCGGCTGACATTGAACCTCTGAAACAAGGTTTATCATATGCCCAATAAATCTATCCTTCCCTGCTTCAAACGTGGCCGCAATATTAATGAAATTCTGGTCCATACAGATATATCTGTGAAGAACAAGGAACAAGCAAGCCACTTTTTTGACGAAAAGGTATGTAACTACAAGTGCATCCCTTAAATATAAGATGATAGACATGGTCCCAGAGGATAAATGGGGAGGTGACAGAGCTAAAAAACTTCTACACTTAGAAGCTAATTGGATTCATCTACTTAATACAGTTTCCCCATTGGGGCTTAATGAGAATTTATCCTTGAACTGCTTTATTTGATAAGATTCGTTCTTTGAACTGCTTTATTTGATTTGCTACTACTGAAATCATTGCTTCTTCATGGAAACAATTAATTGATGACAGTAAGTTCAGTATCATATAATGGTTTATGTTTATACAATGTATTCATGGTTATTTTAATGTTTTTAATTAGTTTCTGACGCATCAGTCCGCAGGTCAGTCTGCCGGGGATGACGTCAGTACTTGTGTGTCACGGGGTATTTGTACTTGTCTATATAAACTGTCTGCAATGTCTATGTATTTTCCGGAAGATGACTGAATAAATTAAAGAGTTAAAATCTACCTATTGGGAGCTCTGCATCCGTTACTTTGGAAGTCCGTGAGTGCCATCCGCTCCGGAACCTATATATATATTTATTCAGCAACAAGACGTAAGCATAAATATATATATATAGAAAAATGGCCTTTACACATTATGCCACACACTGTAATGCCCCAGACACATATGCCACACACTGCAATGTCCAATATGCCGCATACATATCTCTCAACACTGGAGGTATGTATGCCTTCGGTACGCTCCCGAAATTAGGGCGGCATGACCTACTATCTTGGTACTCCTGCAAGGCCACATCCCACTTTTTACCGGTAAGGGGGCATAGCCAGCGCTCTGATAAACAATGCCCCCCAGATTGTGGTGCCATTCTAAATAAATACTCTTGTGGCACTGTTTGCATATGCCGTAGGCGCACAACAAAAAATGGGTGTAGACACATGCCATATGATGGGGTGCGGCCAATTAAAATGGGGGTGTGATACACATATGCCCCCAATTGCGCAGTGCCAGATATAAATATGCCCCCAATAGTGCCAGATACACATAAACGCATATGCCCCCAATGTGCCAGAATTTCCCAGCAGCACAACTCACTGTTGTTGCACCTGCTGCTGCTGCAGAGAGGAGAGTCTGGTGTCCCCCTGCTGTCTGTCTGTCTCCTCCTCCTCTGCTTCCCTTCTGAGAGGAGGAGAGCACAGCACATTGCGCATCTCTCCTTCCCCTCACTGTGTCCTTCTGATTGGCTCATCAGCCAGTCAAAGCTCGCAGACGGTTCCTAATTGGCCGATGGCCCAGTCCCTGGGAAACAGTGAGAGAAAGGAGAGAAGCGCAATGCGTTCTCCTTCCCTCAGAAGGGAGGTGGTAGAGATGGCCATCGTTGCCATTGCCATCGATGGTTGCCATCGATGGCCATTCTGCAAATGGCCATCGATAGTGCTTAACTATGCAATGGATGACCATCGATATTTTTACATATCGATGGTCATCCATTGTGTTTGATTGATTGGCCTTTGGGCCAATCAAATCACGGGGGGCGGGACTTTGCGGGTGTCAGGGGGCAAAGCTATGCTCCGTGTCCCGGCACTTTGAAGGAAAAAAAAAAAGGCAAAATATCGTTTTGCTATTCCATCGATGGAGGGAAACCATCTGGTTCTCCCCCATCGATGGCAAAAGTATTCAACATCGGCCACGAACCATCGATGATTTCGAATCATCGATGGTCGATGGCCATCCCTAGGAGGTGGCAGCATGCGATGTAGGGACGGGCGAGGGCTGCAGAGTAGTAAAGCCAATTGGATCGCTACCGACTACTTGGTGACCACTGATCAAGAGCATTTGCACTCTGCCCTGGAAACACTTATATCAGGAGATCACAGGTGCTGCTGATTACACACCTGGCTTCCGCTACTGTTTCAAAACCTGGTCTGGATCCTCCACATGCTATGTAATTCAGTCATGCTAGCAATTGCAAAACAGCATAGCTTGGCTTATATTAGCAGCAATGTGATACGCACAGGCAACTAAATAGTTACTGCTAGTAAATATATATTTTCCATTTTGATGCAGGAGAGACAGAGCTGTTTGGAGCGCTGTGATTGTTGTCGCCCGTGGCAGGTACAGAATCAGTCATTAGCACCAGATACCAAGGAAAAGGAATTCAGCTGGGAGCCGACATGGGAAAGTCTTGCTCTGGCTGCGCTACACTTGGACACACATGCCTATAAGCCTTAGGTATGTACTTTCTTAATTCCTTTCTATGCTGAGATTGGTGCCCCGCAGCCAAGCATCTCGCAATGCAAAACTGGGAGTTAGAAACGCAACACAGATATCCGTCTCGGACCGGGACGCCGTGACCGCACAAGCTTTTATATTAACCTCTCGCGTTACCGGGTTACTCCTAAGTCTCACTCGCTGAACATTACACTCAGTATTAATGAGCGAGCTCCGTACAATATGGGGAAAATGAGGCAGACTTAGTCAATCATTATACGAAGCTCTGCAAACCATTTTTAATTAAATTGGATTGTAACTGAATGGGATTTATTGAGTGAGATATCGTCTGTCATAAAAGTGTTCACTGTATTATATTGCCAATCCTCACAGTGCTGGGATAAGGATGAATTCCAGAGAGAACGCCATTCGCAGGTCCTATAACTGAAGAGCGCAATCCACAACATAAAGTGGAACAATGAACAAACAACGATGGTCAGGACGGATGGTGTAATGGTTAGCATTACTGCCTCACAGCGCTGAGGTCATGGGTTCCAGCCCCACCATGGCCCGAACTGTGTGGAGTTTGTATATTCTCCCCGTGTTTGCGTGGGTTTCCTCCGGGTACTCCGGTTTCCTCCCACAATCAAAAAAATAAACTGGTAGGTTAATTGACTCCCAACAAATGCACCCTAGAATGTCTGTGTGTGCGTGTACATGTGGTAGGGAATATAGATTGTAAGCTCCACTGGGGCAGGGACTGATGTGAATGTTAAACTATACTCTGTAAAGCGCTGCGGAATATGTGTGCGCTATATAAGAAACTGTTAATAAATAAATAAATAATGGTCAGCTAAGGGGACGTATGCTCTGAGGCAAGTTTAATGTACAGGCTTGTACATCCCTGGTATGGTAACTTCTGTCTGAGCAGGGTTCCCTATACATATAGCGTATGACCCTGTACAGTATTGGGAATTTAAGGGTGAAAAAAGAATATTTATGGTACACAAAGGGCCTTATTCAGATCTGAGCTCAGTACAAATTTGTTTGGAAAATGGGCAAAACCATGTGCACTGCAGGGGGGCAGATATAACATGTGCAGAGAGAATTAGATTTAGGTGAGTTATGTTGTTTCTGTGCAGGGAAAATACTGACTGCTTTATTTTTACACTGCAATATAGTTCACACTTTGAAGTAAAACTCCACCCAAATCTAACTCTCTCTGCACGTTACATCTGCCCCCCCTGCAGTGAACATGGTTTTGTCCATTTGAGAATGAATTTTCCTTTGCGAGTGAACCAGAATTAAGGGCCAAGACGTAGAATTTGGTTACTGTAAGTTTATAATTATTAGTATAAACATTTCCGTATTCAGAATTACACTCTGGGCTTTATTCTGGTTCATTCGCTGGGACACGCACACGCACCTTGCGAATGTCCCGAGCCCCGCCTTGTGAATGGTTAGGCCGCACCACCCATTCGCACGCCGAATTCACTTGCAAGGCTTGCGAACAGGTGTTTTTCATAAACATCCATTCGCATTCCAGTGGGAACCTCCCCCATCTTTCGTTGGTCGCCGTCCATCGAATGATGGCGAAGGCGCTAGCATATGTAAGGGTGGCCCAGACCACTCGTATATATATATATGAGCGAAGAAATGCAGGGAACTGGGCGGGCAGCTGACATCCGGCTATGTTAGCTGTCCGCCCCCTGTACGTGTGTCAGGACTCATTAGCATATGTATGCCCAGCGTTTTAATGGGAACGCCCATGAAACGCAGGGCGTACACATATGCTAATGGCCACGCCCCTCTCCACCCCCCGCTCGCTAAGGCTGGGAATGTGCACTCGGCGACCAGACTTCTCACACGCACCCAGTGTATACACATGTGCAGAAATGCTGCTGTCCTGGTCTAGAAGGTCATTGTCAATTCCGAAGTGCTAGGGAGACAGTCCCTACTTAGCCCTTTCCTGTCACAACACAAATTACAAAGACTGCAGCGAGCTCTAAAACTTTCGTTAAACCACAGAAAACCCGAGACATAAAAGTGATTGAAACGAGTGATTAGAAACTGCTGAGTGACCACTTAGCTGCAGAAAGAAACGGAAGAAATACAGAATGACAGAATTCATAACCCTGACAATGAATGAAACGTTCGGAGAGATAAGATATTGGGGCCCTACTCAGTCACTAGCAAATCTCTCTATATCAGGAGACGAAGCCGCTGATCTATCTGTCCTTTGTAGTGAATCTCTACCTTACAGCGTGTCAGTCGCTGAGTAATGGGCTTGCATAAAAGTGCCAGGGAAAATCTGTCATTAGAAAATAAGGGCGATAGGAAGCATGGAGCCCGTGTCACCGCAGTCAGCGATAGACATAGTGACACAGCTCCGCATATAAATCCCACATAAACCTAAATAAATACATCTCTTAGATACAAATATGTTAGTTCGGCTCTCCAGGTCTGGCTTAAATAAGCAATGTGTCATAATATTCTGGGAACTCCAATACGCACGACTTGGGCTATTTGTTATTTTGTTGTTATCCCTGTAAGATATACAGATAAACTGGGTTACGCAATTGTTGCCAACATTTTATTTGCATCGGCAACAGTGAAAAAAGTACAGTGTGCAGCAGACAAAATCAGCACCAAGGCCTATATCCTATTACCCGGTAATAGGCTCGCTCTGGGCTATCTAATTATACCGGATAAGCCGGCATGCAGGCAGGCGAAGGATAATCCTTGAAAACAGCCCTGTTTCACTACGGCTGCACGAACACCCTCAGTTTTCACTGAACCTGGGTGTTTTCGTGCAAAGTGGATCTTTTTATCGTGATGATCCAATAGGATAGCCTGGTAAATAAAAATTGACGAAACATCGGGGAAAAAAGCGGGAAAATTTCAGTTTTTCGCTCCCAATGTTTTATCGGAGGCAATAGGAAAGCACCCTATAATTATTATAATTACCATTAATCCAGCTCCCTCGGTTCCAACACTGTGCCGGGTTATCTGTTTTGACGAATTAGTAGTGGTATTGTGGGAGTCCTTTCCTGAAGAACGGCGACGGTTCCGCGTGTCGATATCACCTGACTAGATTTATACGGCATGCATTATAAAACTAGTCTTCGCCAGTGTTCTCCCAATTGAGAACACTGGCTGTGACTGATCGCTCAGCACACATCGCTGGTGCAAGCTATGTTCTGAGCGATATGTGCTGAGCGATATGTGATTTACTAGATCGCTCAGCAAACTGCTCCCACTACCCTGTGTGTATGTACATTTTCACAATGGCGAGAGTAATATTGGGAATTGTGTGCACATATTTGATTCAATTCTGTGAAAATTTGCTGGGGTGGTGATTAATTGTACCGCACGGTCAATGACCAGCTGCAACTTCAGAAGATTGACAGCAGCACTTCGGGGGGCAGGGCCTGACGTAGATGTCATCAAGCCCTGCCCCCAATCACGGCAAATTCCACGATTTGCCGGTCCTCGAGGAGGGTTGGGGCTAAAACGACGCTATTTGCGTATCCCCTTGCACCCTCCCCCAAAAAAGAAGCAAATCGTGGTGATTTAACGCTATGGCCAGGGAAATGTGGGGGTCCTGCGGAATCCGGGAGGAGGATTGCCCACCTTTCCGGTAGGGGGACCCGATTTCTGGAACCCTCCCGGCCAATCCGGGAGTGTAGGCAAACCCTGCTGTATATGCACCAGTGCGAAGCTTGCAAACTGTTAATAAATATTGTCCTTTATTTCCAGAGCACCGGCATATAATGCAAGAGCTATACAGCGAATGTTTAATGTCTCCTATTCACATTACTTACATTCCGACACAGCAATAAAATGATTGAGGTGGTACAGATGCCTTAATGTGATTCTTTCATGCTGATTAACTACGCACATTCATAAAATTATTGAGTCTAAAGCTTATGAACCAGCAGAAGAGTCAAGGTCATGTGCCAGGCAAGCTTACATTATCATGCGAGGACTGCTGGGGTATTAGAAGGGAGGACGAAAATCAAGCTGGAAGTCTGACGTCTTCAGGAGTATAAATGGTCTCCAATGTTGTGTAGATAAATACAGTACCTTATAGTTACTCACCCATGAAATGTACAGTTTTCTCTGCTTTATATATGATGTTATCATTTGCTTATTTAAAGCAGCATTACTACCTAAAGGTCCATACACACAGGAGTTTTTACCCAGAGTGTATGCGCAGCGATGATGAGCAAAATCTCTGGGCTGTAGATCGCTTAGTGCATATACACTGAGCAATTTTCCTCCATCCAATTGATAGTTCCATGGGTGGATGGCTTTCCATAGATGCTAGGAGCAGTAGATGCTTTCAGCCCAAAATCACATGCAGCAAATTCAGAGGTGAATGCCGAAGCTTCGGCAGCTGCATCGTTTGCTGGTTAATTAGAACCGCAACTCTGCACAGACATGATCAGGACACATGCGCAAGGCCTAATGATGCCTGATCAGTGGCTGCTCCAGAGATAGGGCTGCAGAGTAGGCAAATATGACCTACTTGGGCCCTCTATGATCTTATGGGGGTTATTGAGACCTGGTTGCTGTTCTGTGAATTTGCACGCTGACCGATTATCGATTGACTGCACATGTGTATGGATGCACCGTACGCACACGCGATGCCAAACAGCAACAAATATACACGATTTTTCTAATGGCAACCAGCGCGCTGTTTGACTTACATGTAGGGGTGGCCATCGACCATCAATAATTAGAAATCATGGTTTATGGCCGATGTCGAATAGTTTTGCCATCGATGGGGAAGAACGAGATGTTTCCCACCATCGATGGCAAGCCTAAAAGAATAGTTTTGTTTTTGCTTTTTCCCCAAGGTGCATAGCTCCGCCCCCGGCACCGGCATTTTGATTGGCCCCTCCGCGCATTGATAAGTTTGGTTAAGATTACGCACCTTTTACTAGGCTAATGCTGACTAAACACTAGAAGAAATAGAAAATTAATTGTTCTGCATTTATATCTACAGACAGATCAGGCAGCATGTATATCAGGGTTGCCGGCCCTCCCGGAATTACTGGGAGGATCCCGAAAATCGGGTCCTCCTCCCGGCCCCCCCGGAAAGATGGGCAACCCTTCCGGATTCCGGGGGACCCCCACGCCACCCCCGTCTTCCCCCATACCTTTGGATTGAAATGCATCAATCCGCGGGTCTCAGAGGAGGGGGCGGAGCTAAAATTGCAGCATTTTATCCCCGCCCCCTTCACGGAGATCCGTGAATTGGGGTTTTTAACATCCCGGGGCGGGGCTTAATGATGTAAAGCTCAAGCCCCGCCCCCCGAACTGCAGCTGGACGTCTCCTCACCGGGCTTCTCCCGGAGAGGAGACAGAAAAAGTCGGCAACCCTGATGTATATCCATTGAGATATCAGCCAGTGTGTACACACCTTTACACACACACACACACTTCGCTGAATGTTAAATCTCGTCCAACTCTCACGCTTAGACAAGGGAGACTCCTACACCCCTACAGCAGACATGCTTGGTCAGATCTTCAATTCCTTTCATGATATTTGAGGCATAAACACAGTTTCACTAATCTTCCCGCAGGAGCAACTGAAATCAAACCAGCATTTTACAGCAGTGCATGCTGGGACTCTGGTATAATTGGGTGTGACTGACAATCTCTGTTTTCTGCAGCGTGTATGTGTTATCTTGCAGCTGAGATCATACTTTACACAACGCCTTTAAACTTCTTATAATCAGAATAAAGGAGAGTTACTGTAGGGTTTACAATGCGATTTGCAATGCTTTAATGCCACCTATTTAAAGAGATATCCATCCAAAGACAATGTTTAATTGCAATTCTCCATCCTTGTTAGCGGCGGCTGCAGCGCTCTCCATGTATTGCAGGAAGGTCTGCTTAGCACATATAAACATACATGTGATCATGTATGTAATATATGTGCTGGATGGTTTCCCTGGGGATCGGCAACCATAACGCATTGCCTTGGAATCAGCATGCTGCACATACCCCTGAGCCCACCCCTGAACTCCCATTGGCTAGTTTTCACAGAGTCTGGGAGCAGGCTTAGGAGTGTGCGTGAAGCATGCTGATTTCTGGGTGCCTGCCTGCTGTAATCTGTGCTGCCAGTCCCTGAGGGAACCATCCAGAACATATTATGTTGATCACATGTATGCTTATATGACCTAAGCAGTCCCCCCTTGAAATGATATGGTTGGCGCTGCAGCCGCCGCTGATTCCAGCTAATAAAATTCAGCATGATTTCTGGGAACCCTGCCTTTGTGGCCATACTCACTTTCCCTCCCATTACTGTTACAGTTCATAGTCCTGCCAGGGTGTGATATAGCTCACAGACAATGGGCGATATTCAATCCCGGGTCGCACGACTGTCGGGTAGGCCAGACAGTCGTGACCCGGTCCCGTTCTCGGCCCGCCCGACTGCATCTCGGCAGGCAGAATAAAATGTCCTGCCTGACGAATGTCGAAAAGGGGGCGTGGCTGCGAGATACGGCTGTGGATCGTCGGGATACCACTGGGAGCTCGACAATCCGCGGCCTTTCTCGGCAGAACTGGCCTGACTGCTTCTAAAGTCCGTTCTGCCGAGATGCCCCGTCAATGCTGTTGGGAAAGACAGCATTGAATAGGCACCCGCCGCTATTTCCCCCATCGCAAATAGTGGCGGGGGATTGAATACCCCCCATTGTCTAGGTCAACAGTCATTAAGTCAACAACAAAAGGTCAGTCATGAACATGGTCAACATTGACAAAAAGGTCGCCATGCTTCAGGCCAAGTCTACATGCATGGTAAATTATGAAAAAGTAAAAAAAAAATCATGAAAAAAAAATCAAGATAATTTTTCTGCAACCATGTCGACCTGTAGTCCAAGTCAACCTACTGACATGCGGATACCCTCCTGCCAATACAGGTCATCGATGATGTCAACAGAATGTGTCTCAGTCAGATTAAATAGATCCTGGTAGGCAACTTCTCCACTTGATGTTCCATAAAGGTATGAGACATTTACCCCATAATGTGTCACACATACTGATTGGATGACTGGAGTGCACATGGTTTTGCACATTAGAGAAAGATTTAGCTTTTGAGATCCTTAAGGTTCATACACACTGGGCGATTATGCCCATCGTGTATGGACAGCGATGATCGCTCAGTGCATACACGGCGCGGTCAGCGGAGGGGGGGGGGGGGCGGCTTTGCATAGCACAGCACTATGCAAAGCCATCCTAAAAGCATCTTATCTGCTGGTAATACCAGCAGATGAGTGGGATGCAGTTATAATCCCAGCGCTCAAAATCCCGATGCCGGAATCCCGACACTTTCTCACTCTATGATTGTCCACGACACCCATAGAGGGAGAATAAATGAGTGTGCCGAGCATAGCGAGGCACCAGACCCGCTGCGTAAGGGGGGGGGCGATCCACGTCCCCCCCCCCCCCCTTGTCGGGATTTCGGCGGTCAGGATTTTGAACGCCGGGATTCCGACCGCCGGGATTTCGTATCAAACCCAGATAAGCGGCTTTCCCGGCAATGATGCGGGAGCGTGCATCACCGCTCACTGCTCATCGCCGGGGCATACACACTGGGCGGCTTTGAGCTGAAAGCCGCTTAAACTTGCTGTTTTGAGCGTCTTTCAGCTCAAAGTCGTCCACAGTGTATGGTCCTTTACTCAAATGCAAAACACTTCATCCACATAATGACTGTTCGTACCCCAAAATCTCTAAGGAATATTTCCAGGACATTGTTGAATCCATGCCACGAAGACTTCAGACTCTTTATAGGAAAATAAGGGTCGTTCCTAGTACTAGAATGATGAACCTAATACATTTGCCTCTGAATTTAGAAGAACATGTTTTGATGCTGAAAATATATTAACTATACATTAAAAAGGCCAGTTTACTGTTTTCCTTTAATCATACAAATGATCGACTGATCTGTCAGGTCAGCGTTTACCCCGTGGCAAAAATAATAAAATCCCCTATCTACCACACTACTCTAGGATAGGATCCAGCTCGCCATTTGCTTATCGCCGAAGAAATCTTTCTGCTTCCCAGGCCAACTAAATTACAAATCCTAATCAGGAAGCTAAAGGATTTCCCAAGATCAGATACGGTCATGCTATTTCTACAGCATTTGTTAAGACCACGTCTGGAATAGGAGAGTAGTATACTTCACGCCACAAGATAGGTTTCTATGTACAGTACACTGTCTCTCTTCTGAGTTTCAACATTCTCAATAACGTTATTTGGGGAAGCAGTCAAACGAGAAAAAAAAAAAGAGAGAAAAGAATGAAAATAGATGACAGTTAATAGGAACCAGACGTGAACTCTCCACATCCTCGATAAACTGTTGACATCTGGACATCCCCTTCTTTTAAATTAATTGTAAACCGTCCAGAGGGCAGCTATTCTAAATATATTTAGTGAGAGTGTGGGAAAATGAAGCTCACTGGCCATGGACAGAGACTCAGAAGTAGCATCAGGACAGTTTTAGAACCATTTATTTAAACGTTTTACAGTTAATATGGAATTTTTATGGTCTAACCCAAAATTCATGGGAATTCAGCGTATCAAGTAGAATCAAGTATTTCTAAACAAAGTCCGTTGCAGGAATCTGTTAAACAAAATAGTATATGTTTTGTTAGGAAGCGGTACATCTGTCAGAATGAACTTAGGTCTACAGTCATTAGGTCGACCCCACTAGGTCGACTGGCAGGAAGGTCGACCTGACTTAAGGTCGACATGGGCCAAGGTCGACATGACTTAAGGTCGAATTTGCATAAAGGTCGACATGAGGAAGGTCGACTGGTCATAAGGTCGACATGGGTTTTTCACTGTTTTTTGATCCGAATGTCGACACAGTCGACATGGACACAGTTGGCAATGAGAATCGGACCCTCGCATCGCTCGCTTCGCTCGCAATGCTTCGGGCACGGTGCCTCGCTGCGCTCGGCACACTATTTTATTCTCCCACCACGCCCTAGTGGATGGTTGGGCATGAAATACCGCCTGTCGGCACATGTCGGCTCAAAAAACAGTGAAAAACCCATGTCGACCTTATGACCAGTCGACCTTCCTCATGTCGACCTTTATGCAAATTCGACCTTAAGTCATGTCGACCTTGGCCCATGTCAACCTTAAGTCAGGTCGACCTTCCTGCCAGTCGACCTAGTGGGGTCGACCTAATGACTGTAGACCTAAGTTCATTCTATTAGATGACCGCTTCCCGTTTTGTTATACGTCCTATTTAAGGGTGGAATTATTTTATTTAAAGCGATTAACTTCTGCACTTTACATGCCAAATGAAGAACGCCCATGTGGCACAGTTCCTAGTAAAAGATGCTAAATTATATAGATATTTTGACTGGAGAGTGTTTTTATTTTATGTCTTTCTACAACTGTTAAGGTGCCCATACACGGTACAATTATTGGATACAATATTGCATCTCATGGCATCGCATAGGTTTAGCAATGTAACGAGATGAGATCTAGTACAAAAAGTATGTGCATGAGCTGTGCGATGAGATGTGTGACGGGAGCGTGCATCTCATCGCACCCAGTAATTGTACCGTGTATGGGCCCCTTTAGCGTTTTAATATCCACTCAAGCCATCAATGCACTTTTGCAATATCTATTTTAAGTAACAGAAATTCAATTTTTCACTTTGGAGGCATTATAAACAACCTTATATATTTCCATAAGTGGTGAGATGCTTAGACCCAAATATAATGCTATATAAATTGGGTGCGTAAATAAATAATTCAATGAAACAATACGGGTGAAATTTAATAGGATGAGAGATTCAGAAAGTGAGAGATTTGGTGAGAAATCTCCAGTTGTTTTAAAGCGGCAATCATGTACACTGCAAAACCAGTTTGATTTTGAAGTGTAAATGATTGCCGCTTTAAAAAACTGGAGATTTCTTACCAAATATCTCACTTTCTGAATCTCTCATACTATTAAATTTCCCCCTATGCTACATAGAAACTTGATGACAGGTAATAGCCTTTTGGCCAGATTGACTGCCTTATTATGCTTTTACTCACAGAGGAGTAAGTAGGGGGGAGGTACTAGGGGGGGAATGAAGGACTTGGTGAGAAATCCACTCAGGAAGTCACTGTCACATGACAACCAGGAAGAAGACTCTGGAGTCTCCACTGTCTCAAAGGAAAAGGATGGTTTGTCGATAGTAATAATGTCGACATATCATTTGAATAAACATGATGACTACTGATGTGGCCCTAGTTGGCATGCTGTGTAGGCCGACATGTCCACCATTCACACAGCACGTACGTTCACACAGCATGCAAATGGATGTTTTACATAAACATTAATTCGCAGCCTACGGGGGAACACCCACATAATTCGATGGTCGCTGACTATCGAATGATGGGGAACGTGCACGCAGATCTGTAGTTGCTCAGGGCAACCTTAGATCTGCGTGCACATTCTGAGGAAAGTGGGCGGGCAGCTAACATCCGGTGATGTCAGCTAACTGCCACCCGCGTCATCTGCTCATTAGCCTGAGAACGCCCAACGTTCTCGTGGGAACGCCCAGGAAACGCTGCGTGTTCCCATATGCATGACTGCTGTTAGTAAAGGCACACTTGTGCAGCTCTCCAGAGTCCTGTGGTACTTTACACAGATCACTTTATACCTCTTGTAGGCCTGTATGATACACTTGACATTGAGATAATGGGTACTTATGTAATATCTGGGCTCCCGTTTCTCTTATGAGACCGCGTGCGCTCGCCACGCTTCGGGCACGGTGGCTCGCTGCACTCGCCACACTATATAAAATCAACTCCATGCGTAGTTGGATAGTAGGGGTATGAAAAAATGGGGTGCATTTAACGTGGGAGCCCAGATAATACATAAGTACCAGATAATGAATCTTACCGGAAAAAGTTATTTGAGGTTATTTATAGTTCCAATTTATATTGGTCCTCGGAGTTTGTTTACCAACAGACAGGGGCGGATCCAGGAAAAAATGACAGGGGGGGCACCATGATAAAAGAGGGTTTAGGTGGGGGAGGGGTGGTGTTAGTGGTGCCAGTGTACATGCTAAGAGAGCGGCAGAGAGAGGGTGGGAATGGGATTAGAAATTGGCCCTGGCATTTAAAGTACGCAGGCCCACCATGGCAACAAAAGTGAAGGATGTAGTTGTGCGGGCGCCGAATGCGCGCTCTGGAAAAGGGGGTGTGGCCACTCAACAGGGGGCATGTCCTTGAGTGTAGTGTACAACACCATATACAACTTCTACACATTATGCAACAAAATACTAGACCCCATTATACTTGACCCTTACACATGGAATGAGCCAAAATTCACATAATGCCACACGGATTGAGCCAAAATTCACATAATGCCACATGGATTGAGCCAAAATTCACATAATGCCACACGGATTGAGCCAAAATTCACATAATGCCACAAGGATTGAGCCAAAATTCACATAATGCCACACGGATTGAGCCAAAATTCACATAATAACACACGGATTGAGCCAAAATTCCCATAATAACACACGGATTGAGCCAAAATTCATGTAATGCCACATGGATTGAGACAAAATTCACATAATGCCACACGGATTGAGCCAGAATTCACATAATGCCACACAGATTAAGACAAAATTCACAATACGCTTCATAAACAGGGACATTGTCCACCAAAGGCGCGCATTAAACATTTACACCAGGCATGCCCAATGTTGGCCCTCCAGATGTTGTGAAACTACACATCCCAGCATGCTTCGCAATAGTTTTAGCATTATCTAATAGCAAAACGGTGGCAAAGCATGCTGGGATGTGTAGTTTCACAACATCTGGAGGGCCAACGTTGGACATGCCTGATTTACATCATAATGTCCATTGCACGTTAAGTTACACGGCATGATGTCCATTATGTATTATGCCAAACACCATAATGCCTATTAAAAATTATGCTACATACAGTAAGTGCTGCTTATCTACATGCTCATTGCCAAGGGTTCCTTACTCATTGCCAGAGGTTCCATGCTTGTTGCCATGTGTGAATACATGCTCATTGCCAACGGGGAATACATGCTCGTGGTAAATGGGGGACAGCCGCCGCCAGGCAGAAGTGATAGCCACTGACAGTGGCAGAGCCTGGCTGTATTCCGAGCACTGCAAGTCCCAGCTACTTGAAATAATACCCATTTCACACCAGAAAATGCATTCCCAGGTTGGCCCCTTTTACACCAGCCTAGTCCCTGGTGTGAGGGGGAGAGAAAACCACCCCTCCCCGAGTCCCCCCCTTAACCAGTTATCTCATTTAACCGGCTATATCTTCGGAACTAACTGACCCATTTACATGAGAAAAGTATCATATTGAAGAACTTTTGAGTAGGCTTTGAATGATATTGGTCCAGTGAAACTGAAACGTTTGGTTCCAGAGTAATCTGCCCTCAAAGAACATGAACAGCCATGAAATTACATTTCAAAAAGAAAAAAAATCGATTTACACACTATATCTCTGGAACCGATTGACCGATATGGACCATCCTGGTCTCATATTGAAGGCCCAGCGATCTCCGGTTCCCGGGGGGCTAGAGACACGGGGCTGGGGTCGTTGGAAAGCTCTGGTCCTCATCTACAAACTGAATGACAGGGGGGGCACGTGCCCGGGTGCCCCCCCCCCCCCTGAATCCGCCACTGCCAACAGACAGATAAATTCTGAACACTCTTTAGCAGATGTTCATTCTAACAGTGTTTAGGCCAGGGTTACCTACCTGACCCTCTCCATCAGGGAGAAAATGCTCTGTTCCTGGACTTCCTGGTAATGTATGATTGGCATCACCTGTGGGGAGCTAGGTAATTGATAAGAAAGGTGTTTCCCTACAGGTGATGGCAATCATACATCCCTGGTTTAGGCTTCTTTTGCTGAATTAAAACTGGCGATGCAGTATTATTTGATTATCAAGAAACAAATAATATAAGCACATAATACCAACCCAAATAACTACAGTGCTTGTTTATCTCTCCCCAGATTTCAGACACAGTTGTTCCCAGTGACGAATGCACATCAAAGTATTAGTGAATGACAGGTTTAACATTATACACAGAGGAGGCACAATTTGTGATGCATAATTGGGACTAAACATAGTTACAAAAATTGGTCTCTTCTGTCGGGTCCCGAAGCTTATTAACCTGACATCATGTAAGGCCCAATAAAGTCCTTATGAAACTTTACTCAGTTATAACTTTAACCCAATTACTGGGTCATCTGAACTACAATGGTCTGCAAGAAGCCAGGAAAAACAATCGTGGCTTTTTGTCTTATTTGTTTTAATATATTTTTTTACCAGGAAACATGAATAGAGGTTAGTCTTGTTTCCCAGTATAATCTAGGATTCATTGTGGAGAAATGCAGAGAAATCCCATGGAATTAAACCTGCAAAATTACACTGGCCTTTAGGATGATCTGGGAATCATATTACATTAAACCTCCCAATTTTTGTTATATACACAATTAACCTTTAAATTACTGCAAAAAGAAACCAGACCAAAAATATTTTAGTCTTGCTGTCCTCTCTAGGTCATCCTCTATAGGCTCCAATGAGTAGGGCCCTCTTTCCATCATAATTACCATGATCCCACCATTGCCCATAGCAACTACACTGTGCTTCTCATCTAGCAAGTGCTATTCGTGGGTATGGTATGATTACATGCAATATTATTTATATGGCTTCTCAATATACATAAAGTTGAAGAGTGATAAATATGATGTCATCATGCCGGAATGTGATGACAGTTGGACTGAACTCTGACCCATCCCACCGATGCCAGTGATGTCACTTCCACAGAGTGCTGTCATAACGCACATCTATTGCTTCCAAATACTTGTTATTTCCAATACATATCATATAACATCTCATGCCTAAACTTCATCATCAGCAAAAAGCAACATCACAAAAAATGTACAACCGTATAGAATAACCACAGGGATGCCCAGGCCACCTCCCTTTGTATTATATTAAATATCACCTATATGCGTCATACCACCACATTCTACAGGTACATATGGATCGACATGATACTTGCCTACCTACCAGGAGAAGCCCAGAGAGGAGATGCAGGTGGTTGGCGATGGGGAAGGGGCTATTCACACCATTAGGCCCTGCCCACTCAAGTGGATATTGCCATGATTGGTTTATATTTGAATAGAACGGGCCATGGAAAGGAAAGTACAGAGTAGTAGGCATCCAGGGCCGTCTTAACATTAGCCTGGGCCCCCCTCTCTCCTCTCCCCTCTCCCCGCAGGCAGCGGCATGCGGGGCTGCAAGCTTGTAACCATATTTGCCGGGCGGTGCGCGGGAAGTGCTGCTGAATTTGAAAAGACTGGCCGGATGTTGATTGGCTGAACTCCATCAGCCAATCAGAGTCTGGCCAGTCTTTTCAAATTCAGCAGCGCTTCCTTCTCGCCCCGCCACCCAGCAAATAGCGCAGCGCTACAAGCTTCCAGCCACTGCTGCAAGGACTCGACTGCCCGCTACCGCAGCCTCAGCAGCTCCCCGGAGAAGTGCCGTCTTCCCCATGGGATGACGGCACTGTGTACAAAATCTTAGTTGCATGGACTGCCTCCACCATGGCCAATATGTTTGGATAAAGTATATTCAGTGAGTGCACATAGAGATCCAAATTAGGATGACGAACAACAATGGTCTAAGGACAGAACATTTCTTATGTAGTTAAACATCTTGGCGATGATAATAATGCTATTGCCAACTCTTAGGTGAGGAACACAATGCCCTATGGTTGGATGATTTATAAACGTCATCTAGTTCATTCAGGGCTTTATTTTTTCACAAAAAGAATTGTTAACTTTATTTATTACCAGTTATTAAGGTACTCTTTACTTAGTTGGGCGCCCGTCGCGGGCATCGCGGGTACATTTATGTCTGGCCGCGACGCGACCGACGCGATGCCCGCGATTTCCCATTGAAACCCATGTTAAACATGGAAATCGTGTCGGTCGCGTCGCGGCCGGCCATAAATGTACCCGCGATGCCCGCGACGCGATGCTCCCGATTTGCCATAGGAATCAATGTTAAAAGGCCCGATGGACACGATTTTACTGTTAAATGCCTCAATGGACCCGATTTGGCCATAGGAATCAATGTTAAATGGGCCACAGAGCCCAAATAAGCACAATTAACCCTTAAATGTCCCCCCAAATTTTTAACGCCACCCCACGATCCACGCCAACCCGAAGCGTGGCGAGCGCAGCGAGCCCGCGAGGGGCGGCGGTACGCGTCCTCCGACCTTTTCATGCCCTACTATCCACTAGGGCGTGGAGTGAGAAAAGAATAGTGTGGCGAGCGCAGCGAGCCACCGAGCCCGAAGCGTGGCGAGCGCAGCGAGCCCCGCGAGGGGACGTGGATACCTTCACAGTTATACGCGTCCCCTCGCGGGCTTCACAGGTGTCCGTGGCGACGCGGACACCTGTGAAGCCCGCGAGGGGACGCGTCTACCTGTGAAGGTATCCGCGTCCCCTCGCGGGTCTCGCTGTGCGCGCCACGCTTCGGGCTCGGTGGCTCGCTGCGCTCGCCACACTATTCTATTCTCACTCCACGCCCTAGTGGATAGTAGGGCATGAAAAGGTCGGAGGACGCGTACCGCCGCCCCTCGCGGGCTCGCTGCGCTCGCCACGCTTCGGGTTGGCGTGGATCGTGGGGTGGCGTTAAAAATTGGGGGGGACATTTAAGGGTTAATTGTGCCTATTTGGGCTCTGTGGCCCATTTTACATTGATTCCTATGGCCAAATCGGGTCCATTGAGGCATTTAACAGTAAAATCGCGGTCAATCAGCCTTTTTAACATTGTTCCCTATGGGAAAATCGCGGTCATCGCGGTCATCGCGGGCATCCCGATTTACCCGCGATGCCCGCGATGACCGCGATTTTTACCCCCGACGCCCGCGATTTCAATCGCTGGCGCCCATCTAGGTAAAGAGTACCGTTATTTATATAGCGCACACATATTCCGCAGCGCTTTACAGAGATTATATGAACATTCACATCAGTCCCTGCCCCAGTGGAGCTTACAATCTATATTCCCTACCACATGTTCACGCACACAGACATACTAGGGTTCATTTGTTGGGAGCCAATTAGCCTACCAGTATATTTTGGGATTGTGGGAGGAAACCGGAGTACCCAGAGGAAACCCACGCAAGTACGGAGAGAATATACAAACTCCGCACAGTTAGGTCCATGGTGGGAATCAAACCATTAAACCATCCGTGCTGCGTTTGATCTAAAAGAATTGTCACTTTTTTCAAGAAGACTTTACTTAAGTAAATGAATGAGTATCAACTGCCAAAATATCAGTATGAAATAAACCACATACAGTAATAAATAAACCCACATACATATAATTTACATAAACAAATGAACACGTTTTATTGGAACATTAGAGCTTAAGTTGCTTTAGTAGAATAAATTAGTTTCTTTTCATTAGAGTGCAGTCAGAATATCAGTGTAAATGGAATTCCTTTTTGCAACATATCACTTGAACATAAACCAGGCATGTCCAATCTATGGTCCTCCAGCTGTTGTAAAACTACAAGTCCTATCATGCCTTGCCACAATTTTGCTATTAGGGAATGCTAAAACTGTGGCAAGGCATGCTGGGATGTGTAGTTTGGACATACCTGCATTAAACATTACAGTTTTCTGTAAGTCAGCTTTCAATTCACATTTGCCTAGCCCTGAAGGTCCTTATCACCCTATGTTAACACTTTTACAACACAATTACACAATTTAACCTTTTGGCCACATCTGTGTAGGCCCCCTGGAAAGGTGAGCAACCTTCCCGGATTCCGGCGGAAATGTTGGTCGACAGTCATTAGGTTGACACTATTAGGTCGATATGCATTTAGGTTGATAGGAGTCTAGGTCGACATGTAAGAAGGTCGACATCAGTCTAGGCCGACATGGGTTAGGTGACAGGGTCATTAGGTCAACATGGGTTAGGTCGACGGTCAAAAGGTCGACATGGGGGGGTTTCACTTTTTTTTGAGCCGACAGGAGGTATTTCATGCCCTAGCATCCACTAGAGTGTGGTGGGAGAATAAAATAGTGTGGCAGACCCAGTGAGCCATGCGAGGGGACGCGATGCTACGTTCCAGTGTCCATGTCCACTGTGATGATATTCGGGGGAAAAAAATGTGAAAAACCACATGTCAACCTTTTGACTGTCAACCTACCTAACCCATGTCGACCTAGACTCATGTCGACCTTCCTGCATGTTGACCTAGACTCACGTCAACCTAAATGAATGCCGACCTAATGGTGTCGACCTAATGACTGTTGACTAACATGCTGTTGACCTAATGATCCATACCCATCTGACCATCAGAGGGAACATATATAGAAAGCGACACTAGGGACCACAAGTGAGAATGTTTCTCCTACAGTCTGACAATTATTAGGCATACACCAGGCGGTGCAGGAAACGAGAACAGAGAACTGGACGGATCAGTCCGCTCCCCGAGGACTAAGAGCCGGCAGAGGCTTGGACAGAGACATAACATAAACAGCTTGCTAATTGATATCATTCTACACGGTTTTAAATGAACTCTTTTATGAGACAATGGTGACGTCCAGGCTCCAAAACATTCTTTTAAATGAAAATTATTTTTCTAACGAATGTCTTTATTCTACCACTTATAAAAAGGAGATTACAGTATTTCAAATTGTGCAATGTTGGGCCTAAACTCCATGTCAACCAAATCCAGCATTTACCAGTTTAGTACGCAAAATAACACAATAAACGCCAGGGGCCACATTGGCGGCCCTTTGAGAGTCACAGGGGCCTGATACTGATGTTTGGCACATCTCTAATGATTTTAGTTCCGCCCTGTGCCAACTTGGCCTGCCATGAAGCTTGCAGTTCCCCAAATGCCGCAGCATGATTGACATGATTGGCGTATGGGGGCGGCAACAGGCAGCTTGTCGGAAAACGGAGATGCGACAGAGCATTCTGGATGTTTTCTGGGAATGCTAGGGCAAGTGGCATATTAATTGGCCCTGGTGGAATAATTTAGACAGACATCTAGAGTAACCTGATAGGGTCACGCAGATCCTTGGACGCAGCAGTCCATCACAAAAGCCTGCACTGGGTATCTTTCATCTCAAGACTCCTCCTGAGGAACCAATACCGCACATAAATAATAATAATAATAATTTTATTAATATAGCATTCTTTCTCCAATAGGACTCAAGGCACGTCACAGATAGAATGAATGTAATACAGTACAGGAACAATGAAGGACAGAAAAGCTTTTCATAAACTACACTTAAAGAAATTATAGCAATGCTTGAGTAAAAAGGAAAGTCTTGAGTCTATTTTTGAAGGATTGTAGAGTTGGGGTCTCTGGAACTGTGCGGGGAAGTGAGTTCCATTGAGTAGGAACCGCATGGCTAAAAGCTCGACCCTCAGCTTAATTACGGGAGATCCTAGGTATTACTAAAAGTCCTTTATCTACAGATCTCAGTTATCGGGTGGGACAATATGGAATCAGAAGCTGCTTCAGGTACCTGGGGCCCTGCATAAACATTTATCGCGGTAATTCATTACAGCAATTCCTCTAACTAAAGAAAAAGGCCACCCATCTGTAATCATATCAGCAGGTATTTTATACACAAGCAATAGCAAATGAATGAGGGGTTCAGGTGAAGGCCCGGACTGCAGCCCAATGGTCATCACTGATCTACCATACACAAACAGATGAAAGCTGATTTCTGATTGGTGCTAGTTAGCCATAACAGCTCAATACTATTACACAGCTCCATAACAGCCAGTGACACACCTTGGGATACATGACCCTTGTGTCGCCTTAAAAATAAAAGATAATAAACACAATAAAATAGTCCACAACAATATAAAGGTGCGTACACACTATACAATATATCGCAAATGAAATGAACGATAACAATATTGTTAACAATATATCTGTCATCTGAACTTGCAGCCAGATTTTGACTATATCGTCAAGACTACATGTTCCGTATCGAAATAGGTGACGTCATGAATGATATAGTTATTGTACCTATATTGTTCAGTGGGGCTAATTCAGGTGGATTGCATAAGTGATCCAACCCGCATTAAGGGGGGTATGCAATCCCGGACGATATTTCTGCCAGGTGGAAATCTTGTCCGTTTCCAACAATATTAGGTCAAACTGAAATTCAAACCTATTCAATGTTGGGTCCATTTTTCCAAGTGTCGGAATAGGACCCATTCTGTGCATGGGCAGGACGGCACCTGCGAATCACAGTGCAGAACAGTGTACGCCTCTGCCTGATTGGCTGGCAGATGTGTTCTCAGGGAGGACTGGGAATGGCTGGAATTTCTATATAAAGGGGAGTGTCTACTCCGTTTCCCCAGGAGTGGCCAGCCAAGGACTGGGCCGCTGCTCTATGGAAAAACCCCTTTAATCTCCAGAACAGTTACTGCATGTTTGTGGCGTGTTCCAGTCAGTCATCATTTCTACACTATATACATAAAACACAAGAACAACAAACACATCAGGAAAAATGAAAACGATTTCATTATTTCTGGCAGAGGAGCCTGACGGTATATCTGTGATTAAAGGAAATGCACTCAGAAATGTAAATGAAAACCACACATGGCATTTATTGTACCTGTGGGTGAGCCATGATAAAACCAACCCTTAATTGTCCTACCCAATGGAAAAGAAGAAAAAAAAAATGAGTTTACATAATTCGCTGAGCACATCTGCAGAGAAGTCACAGAGAACTGCTCACAATTAATTACCAACATAAGTCTCATATGAAAGGAAAAAAGTTCAACGTCCCATAAGGCAGTGGGGTGATGTAAACAATGTAGGGAATGTACAGTGGCTTTGGATGTAATTACAGTAATTGGGGTCCTAATAATTATAAATAACAGACAAGAGCATCGCTGTATACTCTTGTCTGTTATTTATAATTATTAGGACACCAATTACTGTGTATATGAATACGAAAAGAAGGAATATTTTACCCTTTGCAAATGATGCGTAACTATGACCGTAAAAATGTAATGCTAATGGTCAAAGGCGTGTTATTAAAGTTTGGACTAAGAAAAGTTGGGAATAAGCAATGTTACTGTGCACGTTTGATTATCAATAGGCTGCGCATGCATACGGAACGCACATGCGCAAGGCCATCCTGTGCTAAAATCTGCTAATTTTTGTTATTGCTGGTCATATGCAAATTTACTGACAGGATGCCGGTGTTTGGGGGTGGTAACTGGGTGGAATTCTGGGAGTGGCAGGGAAAAGGCAGGCGTGCCCAGGGTGGGATTTCACTCCGGACGGCCGGCGGTTATGTAATCTTATCAGGTCTGAATAACCCCCATAAACCTGATCCGTTTCGTGGTAGCATCAACTTCCGTCCTTTCATGGCATGCAAACGCATAGGAGATGCCTGTTACTGACAGATCCTTTGCACCCAGCATGGAGTGGGCACAAATGCCAATAAAAATAATGGCGGCCGTGGACATAAAAACAGTGGTTGAATATTGGGCTTAAAAGGGGCGGATTCTCGCTTAAGTAAGCATGCCGTCGTGCCCAATACAGATGCATAAATGAGCCCCAAAATGGGTTTCATTCAGACGCGGATGCGCAGCTATTGTACGCATATCAATCGGATCGATGCAAATTTGCCGTGAGTGACGAGTCGCAGCGATATTTTAGTCGCAGAGTGATTGACAGGAAGTCAGCGTTTGTCGGTGGTAACGGGGAGTGGTCAGACGAACGCTTGTGCATCATTTCTGTGCAATCACACTTGTTACTGCAGAGGCCTGTGCATCCCAGGTGATCAGCTCAGCCTGCGTGTACACAGAGGCTGTCAGGTTCTGCCTGGCGACCCGATATGCGCCGATGTTAGCGATGTTTCTGCAATCATCTGGTTACCTTCTGCCCAAATTAGCATACAATCACAACTGCACACTGCAACATCAGTAGGAGCAACAACCGCACCTGAATTACCCCCACGTGCATTTATGACACATATGCTATCTACATACAGTATAAAGATCTTTCTCAGTCACTTGCTAAGCAATCTCACACCCAACAACTTCTGCAAGCAACAAAAACATCTGAAAACTTTTTTTTTTTAAAGAGTTTCTGCAGCAGTTATATCCTATATATAAATATAAGTAGCTGATTCTATTTATGTCTGATCCCCACAGTGTCCAACTCATGTGGTTATCTGCTGACAAAAGGGCACATCCTGAAATACTTTATATTGCAACACTGTAACTTCCAGAACACAATCAGATGTGTGTGCACTGTGCAGCACTCAGAACTGTACTGTGTAGCTGCAAGGAGAAGTCACCGACTTGCTGGAACATGTCAGTCTGTATGTACTTACTTCTCAGCGCCCCAACCAGCATGTTCCCGTCTTTGATCAGCTCCTTAATAAACTTATTGGTCCTGTCCAGCTCGATTTCATGACACTTGAGCCTTTCCCTGAAGTCTGGGCTGTCCAGGTAGGAATCACTGAACTCCAGAGTCGGCAGCCCCATGGTAGAAGCCTTCTGACTGCAGGCAGCAGATGCTGAGTAACAAAGTTGCAAGGGGATCTGCAGCAGTCGCAAGTTCCTGTGCAGACAGAGCTCTCAGCCAGACGCACAGGATGGGCTGCCGTCACTGTCACCCAGCTGCATTGTCCCCCACACCAGCAGACTTCTGCACAGAGGAAGCTCAGTCACTGGTGCAGCCTCGCACTCCTTCTCTATCCTCTGTCTCCCCTCCCTGCAGCTCCCCAGTGATCACAGTGCAGCCAGCCAGGCTGATCAATGCCGCTGCTGCAATCCAAGCTGAGCTGTGATCACCTACCCCCCCTTGGGCTGCTGCCACACAGGGACTCCCAGCAAGGTCACCCTCGGGTCACCTCACATTCCTAGATAAATTGGAAGGAGGGCTGCACACCCCCCTTTGTCCTGGATTCCTCCTCAGCTGCAGAAGAGAAAAAAAAAAGTGTGATGTCAAGATTGCAGAGTTATTGTGTTGCAGCGAAATGCTGATGATGACATCAGAGGGAGCTGTAGGTTTAACTTCCCACGTTTCTGCCTGAGGAGAGAGAAGAAGAAAAAAAAAACTTTTAAAAGACATTAGAAAGAGAACAGTAAAAAGTTGGAAACTTGAGAAGTTCGTCTCTAGCCTGCCACCTGTAGGCGGCACGGGGAATAGCAGCAGCATCCTGCAGCTGCAATGACCTCATGGCATGTTATCATGCAAGTCTTGTAGGGGATCGTTGAAATGACGCATGCTCTCATGCAATAATTAGTTTGTTTGTCCATCTGTGAAATTAGTGAAGAACAGGTTTTGTTGAAGTTAATGAGAACACACCTATGATAACTCCATGTGAAACGGAATGCATTCATTTAATTCATTGGCTGATATTTACTAACATTGCGCAAAAGGGCAAACAGCTTCTAATCCATAGCCAACAACCAACAGTTTGCTTTTACTAGTGCATGGATGTCTGGCCATGAAAATAAATGTATGATGTATGTATGTTAGTACATAAACCATATAATAAACTGTAACATATATACTAATTTACATAAATCCCTTTTTCTTAAACTTCCAATTTAATGATTGGCTGGATGGACTTGGAACAATAATCTGCTGGTGTATCAGAGTGATAGGCAGGGTTGTATGTACTGGCAGACAGTGGCGTAACTATAACCACAGCACCCCCCTGCCATAAATTTCGGTGGCGCCCCCATCCCCGGTGAAATTAAGCCCCACCCACCCCCAACCCTGCCTTACCCCGCTGGTGCTGCTTGTTGTTGCAGCCGCCGCTTGTTGTGTGGCCGGGACCTGCAGATTAACTAGTCTGTGGTCCCGGCTCTCCTCCTGGCTGGCTCCTGCAGTGCTAATTAAAAAAATGTCCGCCCCCAAGTGTCTGCTGTTAAGGGTGCAGACATTTTGGGGGACATTTACCAAAATGGATTCGTAGAAAAAAGGTGTATTCGTAGGCAGAAATACACCTTTTTTTTACGAATTTGTATTTTCGGGATTTACAATCCCAAAAATACAACAATTCGTAGTCCTAAAGATGGAACATTCGTATTTGTATTTACACCATCGATAGGATACGACAGAAATCACCATTCAAAAGAATGGTGGTTTCTGATTTACTAAGCAGCCGTATGGATAATACGGCTGCTTAGTGGTGTAAAACACCCACGCAAATACGACAGGAAAATAGAACACCATTTTCCTGTCGTATTTGCTTTAAGCCTGCACGGATCAGTCGACTTTCTCGGCTCCTGATTGGCCTGCTAGGCGGCCAATAGAATTCAGTCTGAGGAAAGGCGCCGAATATGAAACATCTCAGCATCTCTCCTCAGCGCGATGCAGCGACAGCTTCAACATTACCTGGATTACGTCGGATCAAGAGAAGACTTCTTCAGCGCAGGACCAGGTGAGTAGGATTTCCTTCCACAGCTCCAACATGGATTTCTTCGGACCCGGACACCGCCATGGACCTGGAGGACGACACGGACCGTCGACATGGACCTGGAGGACGACGCAGACAGCCGACATGGACCTGGAGGACGACACAGGACATCAGGACCAGGGCTACCTACGGGATCAAGAAAGGTAAGTATCAGTATGTATGTAATGTGTGTATTAAACTTTTATTTAAAATGGGTGTCAGTGTGTTTTATTTAACTATTTTTTTTACTGTGGCACTACAAGACCCAGCAGGCCCTTTAATGCCCAGCAGGCTGGGACTTGTGGTTCTCCAAGTCCCAGCTTGCTGGGGAGGCTTGCTGGCACTTGTAGTGCCACAGTAAAAAACAATAGTTTCATCTTTTTTTTACACCATAATCAGCTCAATGCCCACCGCCCAGGGGCATCGAGGACAGCACCAGGCTTTAGCCTGGTCAGGTAAGTCCTGGAGGGGGGGGACCCCTTTATTGGGGGGGTCCCCACTCCCCCAGGGCCCCTGGCCAGGCTGACAGGTCAGGGGGTTAATGCTTTGGCCGGGGGGACTTGCATAAAAAGTCTCCCCCCGGCTGTGGCATTACCCTGCTGGCTGGTTTTGCCTGGGGCTGGTTCTTAAAATACGGGGGACCCCTAGTCATTTTGTCCCCCGTATTTTGGGAACCAGCCCCAGAGCAGGAGCCTGGGGCTGGTTGTTAAAAATCGGGGAACCCCTATTTGTCGGGTTCCCTGATTTTTAATTACCGGCTCCAGGCTCTGTCAGCCTGGTGCTGGTTTCGGCTGTGGGGGGGACCCCACGCCGTTTTTTTTTTAATTTATTTATTTATTTAATTTTTTTTTACACATTGCAGCATGCACGGATCTGACTGATCCGTGCAGACTGCTACAAATAATTCGTATTAGCAGCCGTATATACGGCCACTAATACGAATTACTACGACATCGGTGGGTTACAAAGCAGTCGTATATGACTGCTTTGTAAATCCCCCTCCGGAACACGACTTTGCATACGACTGAAACAGTCGTATGCAGTCGTAGGGAAAATAATACGAAAAACTAGGTTTTTCATATTAGTAAATTTCCCCCTTTGTGTGAGTTTTTTTTTCATTAGTACTGCAGGAGCCAGCTGGGAGGAGAGCCAGGACCGCAGACTAGTAGATCTGCGGATCCCAGCCACACAACCGGCGGGGCGGCAACAGCAAGCAGCACCAGTGGGGTAAGGCAGCAGGGCAGTGCCCACACCTACTCAGCGCCTCTCCGTGACCGCGGGGTCTGCGGGCTATTGTTACACCACTGCTGGCAGATGCTCAATTAGTGAAGCAATATCACTCAGGTGCTTGAAAGTTAGGGGTAATTCTGAGTAAGAAAAATACACTGGGGGAAATTTAGTAATACCAAGTTTACACCAAAACTGCCGGGTCACACCGGGTATTTAGACTCGGCTCCAACCCAGATGCAACCCGGCAGTTGTCCCCTTTTACACTGGCGTCCCCCGGCATAATGACGGGCGGGTGATGCCAGTGAAGGCGGGCCCTGAGCCGGCGCTTGGAGATGACACAGGGTTGCCTACCTGACCCTCTCCATGAGGGACACAATGCTCTGTTCCAGGACTTCCCTGGTAATGTATGATTGCCATCACCTGTGGTGAAACACCTTTCTTATCAATTACCAGCTCCCCACAGGTGATGGTAATCATACATTACCAGGGAAGTCCAGGAACAGAGCATTTTCTCAGGTAGGGAACTCTGAGACGACATAATCTCTAATCGCTGGGAAATCCGACAGCCGGGACCCCCCGCGATGGCAACTTAAACGTTGGGGGCAAGCCCATGTCCAAGCCCTGGACTGACCTCAGGATGCTGCAGTCCAGAGGTATGGGCTCCCCTTTTGGTGGAAATGGGTCCACGGGTCATCCCCATTTACACGGCCCCTGACTCTAGGTATGCCCCTTGTCTGACCATGATCATTTGCAGGGTTGGATCCCCGGGTAACAGGACCCAGGAAATCTTTTTGGCCCCATTTACACCAAGCCCCTACCCGGAGTGGCGCCGCAATAACCCTGGTCGAGGCTCTGGTGTAAAAGGGGAATAAGATGGTAGTTCTATTTCAGAAACTACTTATTTATTTCGCACACAGGTTGTGGAACAGGGGTAAATGTGCAGAATAAGGGCCTTATTCAGACCTGAGCTCAGTACAAATTTGGAAAATGGGCAAAACCATGTGCACTGCAGGTGGGGCAGATGTAACATGTGCAGAGAGAGTTAAATTTGGGTGGGGTGTGCTAAAACTGAAATCTAAATTGCAGTGTGAAAATAATGCAGCCAGTATTTACCCTGCACAGAAACAAAATAACTCACCAAAATCTAACTCTCTCTGCACATGTTACATCTGCCCCACCTGCAGTGCAGCATGGTTTTGCCGGTACTCTTTACTTAGCACGGCGCCCATCGCGGGCATTGAATGCACTAAAAAATCGGGTGCGACGCGACCGACGCGATGCCCGCGATTTCCCATAGGGAACAATGTTAAATGTCTCAATTGACCCGATTTTTCCATAGGAAACAATGTTAAATGGCCCACAGAGGCCAAATAGGCACCCTGAAGTGTGAAATGGCCCCCACAATTGTTAACGCCACCCCACGATCAACGTGAACCCGAAGCGTGGCGAGCGCAGCGAGCCCGCGAGGGGCGTCGGTACGCGTCCTACGACCTTTTCATACCCCCACTATCCACGTCGGCGTGGAGTTGAGAATAGAATAGTGTGGCGAGCGCAGCGAGCCACCGAGCCCGAAGCGTGGCGAGCGCAGCGAGCCCCGCGAGGGGACGCGGATACCTGTGAAGCCCGCGTTTACCTGTGAAGGTATCCGCGTCCCCTCGCCACGCTTCGGGCTCGGTGGCTCGCTGCGCTCCCCACACTATTCTATTCTCAACTCCACGCCGACGTGGATAGTGGGGGTATGAAAAGGTCGTAGGACGCGTACCGCCGCCCCTCGCGGGCTCGCTGCGCTCGCCACGCTTCGGGTTGACGTTGATCGTGGGGAGGCGTTAACAATTGTGGGGGCCATTTCACACTTCAGGGTGCCTATTTGGCCTCTGTGGGCCATTTAACATTTTTTTTCTATGGAAAAATCGTGTCAATTGAGGCATTGAACATGAAAATCGGGTCAATTGAGACATTTAACATTGTTCCCTATGGGAAATCACGGGCATCGCGTCGGTCGCGTCGCACCCGATTTTTAGTGCATTCAATGCCCGCGATTTTTTTACCTGCGATGCCCACGATCAAAATCTTGGGCGCCGTGCTAGGTAAAGAGTACCATTTTGCCCATTTTCCAAACAAATTTGAACTAAGCCCAGATCTGAATAAGGGCCTATGTGTGCGCTATATATATGACTGGTAATAAATAATAATATATATGCCCGGCCTCTAGCTGGTACTGGCTGTGCCCATGTGGCAGAGTCATTCAGATATGATTGCTGCTGAAGTAGACGCCGCCCCGGTATAGTAAAATCCCGCCTTTGCGAAATAATGTGCTCTCTGTTTGAATGCATATGTATGCGGATCGGGTCGAGAAATCGGGTGAAAAGTGGCTAAATCAAATGTCAAACAATACATCCGATCTGATCCAATGCGCGGAGCCGTGCGCATCATATAGGAGTCGGAGGTTGGAACCTGCTGCACGTCCGACTTTCGACCAGGACTATCTCCCGGCAGCGCGGAATGGGGTCATATGCGAAACATCATGAGAGAAATTTATGAGGATGAGAGATTCAGAAAGTGAGAGATTTGGTAAGAAATCTCCAGGTTTTTTTTAAAGCGGCAATCATTTACACTGCAAAATCAAACTGGTTTTACAGTGTAAACGATTGCCGCTTTCAAAAACCTGGAGATTTGTTGCGAATTCTCTCCCTTTCTGAATCTCTCATCCTATTACATTCCCCCCCACATGTGAAAACACTGCATGCAATGTATCGCATGGATGCCTGCCACCCTGGACAGAGGCGTACCTAGATATTTGTGGGCCCCATAGCAAAAGTTTGTAAGGGCCCCCTATTTAGCAACTGATGGTGATAAATGTATGTAAAACATATTACTTAGACAGCAAAGATGGGCCCCCTTCAGCTCTGGGCCCCATAGCAGCTGCACCCCTTGCCCCTATGGTAGTTACGCCCTTGACCCTGGACCAACCCAAGAAGGATTGGATGGCTCTACACTGCTTGCGAGAAGAATTCACACAGCAGAGGTCAAGTCTGAATCGGGCCCATACTGCCCCCGATTTTGTGACATCTCCTCCACAAAAATAAATCCAAATCTATAAAATAGTTTCTGCGTTCAACAGAAGTTCCTACAAACGGTATTTCTAAAGTCGCAAAAAAAAAATCCGTATTTTCTTTCTATAAAATGCGAATTTTACACAAATTATTTCTGAGAGAATTATCCTTTAACATATTCGCAGCATGAATATGACAAAAATAATTACTGTTCCAGGCGTCAAGTGATCTTAATACGTGGAATCTACACAAATGACAAATGATAGAAATGAGCTGTGACTGGAGAACAGCATTAAGTGTCGTCTTGCAGCGAGTTTATGGCTTAAACTTGTGAACCTGACACTTAAATACACCTCAGTGCGAGATCATTTACGTACGCAGCGGTTCCGTCTCCCCGATACCTCACTCTGTCAGAGTTATGGCAGGAATCCTGGCGGCAGCGTCTTGAGCCCCGTATACGTGCGATTATTAGCATGAAATGATTTGTAAATGTAATACAGGCTGCTTTTCTATTCACCTACATTTACTTAGCGATAACATTCTGTTGGCTCTGTATTCTGTGACACATACAAATGGGGACCCAAGGGTGGAGAGGGAACTTACAGCAAGAGCTTTTGGGGGTCTGTGCGCTGCTGTGTGAAATTGCAGCGCCCTGCAATCAGATAGCGGCCATCCAGTCAGAGTGAAAACCGGCCTTGTTCAAGTCTGCGATTGGATGGCGAAAATCTCGCCGAGCCGTGGCTATCTGAAAATCAGTATCCTACTCACTCGCCATCGGACGATTTTCTGAATGTGCGTAATCTGTGCGTAACTCTGACCCTTCCACAAGCGTGCCATAGAGTCAGGCTGGTCGAGGCCGGAGCTGAAGTCACACACCCTTCTTGTAACCGCCTGGGCGCACCTGCATTTTTTTGGACATTCCCAGAAAACGGTTAGGTGACACCCACAAGTGTCAGCTTCCTGCCGATCAACTTGTGAACGGCTTAAAAATAGAGTGATCACTGGATTTTGTCGCTGTTTGGCCTTTCGCTTTTAGCATCTGTGCATGCTGTAATACTGATTGGTGCATCTTTTTACACCTCGGGCACTGTGAATGCAGGTGCTTGTCCAATGTTGTGCATGCGGGCACCTTTCTGATAGAGTCTGACCTGATCACATAGCACCTTTGTGGGGGGGGGGGGGGAGCAGATGTCAGTTGCCCGCCTGCTTCCCGTAAATGGTGCCCACAGATGTAAGACACCAGAGAGATCCCTGCCAACACAAATATCAGGGGCATCTGGGAACCGGCGGTGTGTCGGCATTGGAGCATACCCTGCAACATTTCATACTGGAAAATAAGTACCAATTTGGGAGGGGGCGTGGTCACGTGTAAAGGGAGTGTGGCCATAGCCAAAAGGGGTGTGACCATGCCCCCTTGTCCTCTCTTTTTTTAATAGAGCAGCGGCATGTCCGGGCTGCGGGGAGAGGAGTCTGGCAGGAACAGGGGCTGCAGGCGGTGGGGTGGGAGGGGAAGGATACGGCTGGTGGCTGCTGTCCCACTGCTCCGGACACTTCTCCCTCGTCTGTACATGTTCAGATGAGGGAGAGAGGCATTACCGATTTTCAGCATATACACTAGAAAGCCCTTTTCTGAGCGATATCTGTTACAATATCCTCTAGTGTGTATGGGGCTTTATGGATAGTATATGGGGACATCTGGAACAGATATGAAGCGCAGCAGCTGCTGCAGAAAAAGACTAATTATGCACTTTCCATTTAATCTAGCAATGTACTTTAGTTACAATCATATCATACACAAGTATAATATTCTGTAATTAAGCCGCTATGCCTGAGCTGTACGGTTCCCTCGTTTGCATTATCGTGTATTTGATTACTCTATTGTCTAGTGCGCAGATTAAAACATGAAATGTACAAAGTGTTCAAAGGGGAGAAGACGGGTTTGCTTCAACTTTTTATGAACCCATCCTCGCTAGATTGAAATGAAAGTAACGTTAAGGAATGCTGATTGGAAAGATCATATAATGCCTGTCGCTGCGAACACATTTCTTGTTCTAGTAATAAACAGGCGATAAATTCATGAAAATAAATCTGTATACTGTATACTGTGTGTTCTACGTATATACCCCTGCATGAGCCCTTGCACCTGACACAAAACGCTCTGCTCCTGCGTGCACCACATCATTGCAGTCACCTTTATTGTCATCAATCAGTTCTGTGCAAAACAGGCGTACGCAGGAACCGAGCAATGGACTTTATTCTGATTGACTCGCAAGGCAGTGAAATGACTCACATCCAGTGATGTCAGCTGCCCCCCCTGCACATGATCTGTCACACGGAGGACAGAAACAATTTGCATACTTTTGAAAAGTTATTTCAGGGTGAAAAGTAAAGGCAGGGGGCATGGCCACATGTAAAGTAGGCGTGACCATAGCTAAAGTGGGCGTAGTCACAAACCCTTTTCAAAGGTGACCTGAGCTTTTTTTTTTCAAGAGGCCTCTGATTTGTTTATACTCGGGCTTATGTTTTGGGTTGTTTTAAGTCATGATAGCATAAATAAATAAAATTATTTTAAATGTTCTGCCTACAATAACTTATGAATAAGTTGTTTTACATTTTAAAGGAAAAAATTATTATTCATAAATTATTGTAAGCAGAACAGTGAAAATAAATTCATTTTATGTTAGTTTGCCAGCAGCCATCATGACATAAGATTGATAAATCACCACCACCTACTTTGCTGCGTGCTTGTTTCATCCGCTGCAGTCATTCCCCCTGTCCAGTGGCAGCCACACCCCACACTGTGCTAGCTCTCTCTGCTGCACTTGACGTCCGGCAATCACCACTGCACATGCGAGAGAGGGCTAGCAGACACACTGTCCTGTCCCCTGAGTGCGCCGGGTCCGCAGTGCCGGTGTGTGACTTCATTATGCGTCGCACGCTGGCCCGGCACCCAATATGCACCCTTGGGAAAGGGTGCTTGGCGGCCAGGATATATAGATTTTCGGTTGGGGAGTGCGGGGAGTCAGAAACAATGGCACACTGTATCATGCGGCAGCTGTGGGAGAAAAGGGTCCTCTGCCGGGAATCCGTGAAATGTCCCAGGATTCCGGGAGTCTCGCGGACATTCCGGGAGAGTCGGCAACCCTGCTTTAATGGCAATAAATTTAGTATAAGTATGAAATAGTATTTACATTTAAACAAATGCCTGCCCCATACAGTATAGTTGTATCATTTTTTTTATTGCATTATTGCTGCTGGACATTTGAGTAATAAAAAAAACTTAAAATACTGGAATAATATTGGGGTTATTCAGCTGCAGTTGGAGTTGCTATCACTTCGTTGGAAGTCAGGACCGTGCAGTCAGGGGAGGCAGCACTTCCCCTGTAATTCTGTTAAAAAAATACAAAGAATATACCTATGAGACATATTCTGTATCATAATAAGTATTTTCGGTACTTATGTAGTATCTGGGCGTCCGATTTAGAAATCAGATCGCATTGCATGCGTCCAAATCGTATGCGATGCGATGGTCAAGATTTTTCCATAGGATTCAATGTTAAAATGGTCTGAGTCCATTTTAACATAGAATTCAATGGGAAAAAGGGGTCCTTTTCCTTTCCCCACTATCCAAGTGGGCATGGAGTTGGATATAAACCTGTGGCGAGCGTAACGAGCCACCGAGCCCAAAGCGTGGCGAGCGTAGCGAGCCCCGCGAGGGGACACATAATACTTTTTAAGAAATATGCGTCCGCTCGCCACGCTTCGGGCTCGGTGGCTCGCTGCGCTCGCCACGCTATATAAAATCAACTCTATGCCCACTTGGATAGTGGGGAAATGAACAGGACCTTCTTAACATTGAATCCTATGCAAAATCGCATCGAATCGCATCGCATCTGATTGTATGCCTTAAGGTAAGGCATACAATCACAAAATCGGCAGCCCAGATACTACATAAGTACCGTATTTTCTTTATATTATATTATTTTAGCAATTTGTAAGATTGGAATTAGTTTGGGAGGCACCGCTTCCTACTGACAGGTTTAAGGGGAAGAAACTCTGTGAGCGGCGCTAAGCCGTTGGCTACAAAGCAGCGGCAAGAGGCGGAACGGGGGGGGGGCTGGCGGTGCTGGGGGAGGGGTCTCCAGCTGTGGCTGGGGGCGGGCCACCACCATACATCACTACTGGTAGCAGCAGTGATAGCTTTGTATTTAGATGCAGCAGAAGACTTATTTTACAAGCAGAAGCCCCACGCTGCAGTACTTATCCGAGACACCGCCTAGGACTCAGCATCCGATCAGTCACCATCGAGCTGCGCATGTTTAGGTTTGTGGTGTAGAGCGCAGTTCCAACTCCATCTGGATCCGGCCACTGTACAAAGGAATGTCATGCAGAGTATATATACAGTATCTGATTGCACAGATAAGCAAATAAAAACATTACCCATGTAGTTTATAAACCACCGTCAAAACATAAAGAATACCTACAATTATTACTATTATTTTTATCAAAATATTTATTTTTACTTTTACATACTCCGCAGCACAAACACGGTAACTAAAACAAGATGCGGGATGTATTAACTTTTGTCGAGAGGGAAAGTACCAGCCAATCAGCTTCTAAACTGCCATGTTACAGGCTGTGTTTGAAAAATGACATCTAGGAGCTGATTGGCCGATTCTTTCTCTCCACTTTATCTTTGTACAGTATTTGATAAATCTCCACCTGGGTATAAACAGATGGTGAGGTTAGACAGCCCTGCTTGCAATCTGGGATGCTTTGGAGAATATAACACTTTGGGACATTTTATATTTACAGGTTGAGTGTCCCTTATCCGAAATGCTCGGGACCACAAGCATTTTGGATAAGGGATTTTTCGGATTTTGGAATATATATTTTTTCCATACTTACCTGGTCCCCTGGTGGTGCCCCGATGTCCACAATTGCCTTCAGGATCCTCTTCCAGGGGTGCATTGCGTGAGTGCACGGGCACGCCAGTGACATCACCGGCGCGCCTGGGCGCTCACGCAATGCAATGCAACCGCTGAAGAGGATCCCGGAGGCCACGGTGGACATTGGGGATAAGGTAAGTATGAAAAAAAGGGACGAGAGGGGGAAAAAATATTCTGAAAAAACACGGTTTCGGAATATTTTGGGTTTTGAAATACACGAATAAGGGAGACCCGACCTGTACTTCGTTTCAATGTAATAAAGGCAGATGTATATATGGCTGTAAATCTAAAACATACAGTACTAAGTAAGACCATGCAACAAATAATATTAGGCTTATGTTACGCCCATTTGGGTGTATTTAGTGATAGCCTCTGTAAATTAGAAAATAAACTAATTATATGTATCATATTCATTGATTAAAAAAAAAAATTGTGCCGTGCTGTAAAGGAACAAGCTTAGCAGCAATCCCAAGTAATTAAACAATAAATCATAAACTAAATATAGCAACAAGATGTTCCCCAAACCCCAGCAATGAGACAGAGGCTGAGGAACCAGGACCCCCCCCCCCCCCCTTCCCCCGTTGGTGGTACAGTACATACTGTGAAAGGTAGATTATCATTCTCATGCTCAGGGCTAATATAATGCAGAAAAGAGATGTTTCAGGTTTGTGGTTCTGCTGCAGACCAAAAAACACAGGTCATGTTTTCCAGGAACATGTCCAAAACGTGACCCGAGGGGACCGGATTTGAGAACCATTGCTCTATTGAAACGCTATGGAGAGAATGAGCCACCACAAAGGCCGCATGGATCCAAGTAACAAAACAGGTTTTGGCGTGTACGTATGATTAACAAACACATACATTATTACTTCTAGAATAAAGACCACTTATTGATTAATCTATAAATGTCATTTACATAATTTCTATATTGGTTTGAAACATTAATGGCTATGGTGTAGATCAGGAATGACTGAACTGGTCCTCGAGATCTACCAATGGTCCACGTTTTCCAGATCACCTAGCTGGTGCACAGCTGTAGTCATTACTAACTGTCACATTTTCAAACTTGCTGAATTCATTCCTACTATAGACCCACAGTTGGCCTGATATACATGAACTGTTGGTCGATCTTGAGGACAGGTTTGGCTATCCCTGGTGTAGATGGCTGGATGACCTCCGGACAGTCAGTAGGCCGATGACGGAATCCTGACTGTTAAAAGTCAGACAGTCGGGATGCCGACTTACAGGGGATATTCTCCCATAGAGGGAGAATAGAACCTGTGGGGAGTGCAGCGAGCCAATGAGCCCGCAATGGGCTTCAAAGCACTCGCCCCCTGTTGGAGTCACGGCAGTCAGGATTCTGACTGGTACAGTACTTCATCCATGGCTGGTGATGAAGGTGATGCATACACAGGTCTGGATCCATTACCTCCATTGACTGCTACCCAATGACCAATTTACCTATTGAGGACACTCAGGGAGGAGAGTGCACAGCTAATGGGCCCCATACATCAGCAATTAATTGTGACAATCCTCCGTTCTGGAGATGATTGTCACAATTAATCTTTAATGTGTGGGCTCCCCCTTTTGGTGATTCCTGAATCAGAATTTTAAACATGTTTAAAAATCTGGCTTTATTGGAGTTTCATTTTTGTATGTGTGGGCATTCCTTAAGTAAATTGTGCTTACCTGTCATCCTTTGGCAGGGGGAATGTGCGTTGGCAGGGCTTCGGGTGGCCTGCGATCCACGGCGTTCATGAGTGGGGTCAGCGGCTGGGCTCAGGAGCACAGAACACGTGGCATGTCTCCTGTGCTCCTAATTTCCCCCATCGGCGGCTGCGTGGCTCAAGGTGGCCTGCGGTCAGTGAGGGTGCGGTGTTTGAGCTCTGGGACTCTCCGTTTATTTAAATTTTTTTGCAGCGGGCAGGCGGCGGCTCCTTATTTCCCCCAATGGAGGTGGCGGCGGGGCTCTGGGTGGCCTGCAGTCCATTAAGGTGTCGGCGGGGCTCTGAAGGGGTCCTCCATTTGTCCCATCTAGCATCCCTGGCGAGGGTGTGCGGCGGCGGGGATCTGACATTTTCTATGTCCATTGCGACATTTTCTGTCCAAGCTGCAGCGCCTTCTTTTATTATTTTTTATTTATTTTTTGTTAAATAACTACACAGCCAATAGGATCTTGCCCCGTCATAACCACGCCCCCAGGCTCATATATAAATACATCAGCGCAAGACATGGGCGGGCATTTCGGCAGGAGAGGAGCTGTCAAGTGCTCCTGAAGTCCAGTATCTCAGGTGGGTGGCAGGCCAATGCAAGAGAGCTTAGCTGGCTGCTGCCCCTGGAAGAAGACACCTGGATGAAGACTACAAAAGTCCTAGTAGAGGGCAGCAGCCATGCAAAAGAGCTAAAAGGCTGCTGCTCCCCTAGATAAAGAGAGAGACTGCTGTTAATAAAATGATTTTTCAAAACATGTATTGTGTGTATTATTTTAATATTTTCATTACAGGGGGCTTATAGGTTCCTGCAGGAATTTAAAGTCCTGGCAAGGTGGCATTTGTGGTGCTCCAAATGCTGGGACTAAACTGCTGGGACTTGTAGTACTCCTGCAATGAACAATATTATTTCAGCTGTCAACCCTGCACCCACCGCTCAGGGGTGCAGGGGATAGCCCCAGCTTCAGCACATGCCTGGGGTACACAGGAGAGGGGAAACCTCTCTATTTGAGGGGGTCCCCACCTCCCCAGGAATCCCCGGCATGGGCTGACTAGTTAGGGTGGCTGAATGCTTCGGTCACGGGACCAATGACGTGTCCCCTGACTGTGGCATTACCTCCCTGGCTAGTGGAGCCTGGTGCTGGTTCCTAAAATACAGGGGACCCCTAGTCATTTTGTCCCCCGTATTTTGGGAACCAGCACCTGCTCCAAGAGCCCGGTGCTGGTTCCTGAAATATGGGGGACCCCTAGTTGTTTTGTCCCCTGTACTTTGGGAGCCTGCACCAGCTCAAGAACACAGTATTGGTTCGTAAAACATGGGGGACCCCTAGCTGTGTTGTTTTTCCCCCTTATAGTTTTATAGCATCGCCCATTATTTACATTATGACAAGAAGTGACAGGTGAAAAGACAATTGATTGAGGTGATGTATGGGCTCTTTCCAGATATGAAGATGCAATCTTATAACTGATCACTGAAACAAATCTGTAGTGTGTGGGCAAGTTAAATAGATTGAAGAATCAATTTATCTGGGGGGAAAAAAATCACTGGATATGAGATCTTAAGATTGTCAAACAGTCGCACAAAAGACCCATTTCCCCATACATAACCAATTGTGAGTCCAATCCTTTGCAGATTGTTCAAAATCTGGTGAATGGTGCCCATACACTAGTAAGATTTATCTTCAGATCTGGCTGGTTGGAACAAAAAAATGGTTATGGATGAGTGACAGTTTGTCAGTTTTCCAGCATTTCCAAGTAAATGGCCAACTGTCATTTGCTCTCATCCATAACATGTTTTTCTTCCAACCAGCCAGATCTGAAGACAAATCTGCTTGTGTGTGGCCACCTTTAGACCCAAAACAATGCTAGCAGTTTGGGTAAGGGACTCTTAATTGGATCATAGGGACCTCTAAGGTTTCCCTTTAATGTCAGCATGCATTGAACATGCATAGAAGTTAAAAATATCATATCAAACGTTGTAAACAGGACATATGAGTCTGTTGCCCATAGCAACCAATCATATTCTAGTTATAAGTGATATAATTAACACTCTATCAAACGGTAGAATGTGGTTGCTAAGAGCAACACCCCACTTGTCTTTTTAAAATATCCATATAGGGGTAGTTTGGTTATAGGAGTTTCCTTTTACATCCAATTAGATTTTCTATTGCATTCTACAAAATGATAAGCAGGATCTGATTGCTTGATTTGGGCAACAACAACACTTGCCTGTTTTAGATGTTCTAGTAATTCTACCCATAGATCTTGACTTTTTTCTTTTACCAGCATCTATATTGTTTGGGGGTGGGGCTGGGGAGTGGGTGGCTGGGGGAGTCTTCTAGTCACATTGAATGGCACGGGGTACCCTCGCTGAGAATTCCTATGTTAGATTTGAGTCTGCCTTTTTTGTTTGATCAGGTCAAAGACCTAATAGAGCGATCAAATCTGAGGCTGAAATGAATAACATCTTTACACCAGGGTGTAAGCCAAAAGAATTTTGCACATTATAAATTATCTGGAGGAGAAAAACAAGTGCTAAGGCTCCCATCATTTATGCATCTGTCTTTCATCTGTTGTTTGAGATATTCAGATTACTTGCAGGGTGGGAATTTGCTGACGCGCCGCCAACAACACTGAACTGTTGCACGCTCAAACAAACCAAGTTTCAAGTAAATAAGAGATAACAACAAGAACCGATATTAAAACGTAACTTACTTTAAGGGCCTGATAGAACATCTGCCGGCCTGTTGCTAATTTGCTGCAGGGACCATTGGTGCGGCACTGGGCATGCGTATCGGCCAATATACGCACGTGCAGGGCCGCTGTTTGAACGCCTCTGGCAACTATGGCTGTTGCCGAAAAGTTTGCATGGAGGAGGGTGGGCAGGGGGCTGGCGCGTGCCCAACATTTCCTGGACATGCCCATAAATATGGTGGCTGCAATAAGAAAAACGCTGGGTGTCCCCATGCGAACACAGGCGGGTCTTAGCCTGCTGGGGGCGGGTTGGCTGACATCTCTTGACGTCAGGGCCCGCCCCCGTTCTTGGACATTTTCAAGCCAAATAAAAGTCAGTTTAGACCAGGGGTGGGCAATAAACGGCTCTCCAGCTGTTGGTGAACTACACATCCCAGCATGCCGTGCATCAGTTTTAGGATGGCAAAATTTACAAAACGAAGGCAAGGCATGCTGGGATGTGTAGTTCATGAACAGCTGGAGGGCCACTTATTGCCCACCCCTGGTTTAGACTGATTTTTATTTGCCAACAGGGGAAAAATCATTTGATGGCAACCGCCAAATAATTGCTGCCCCGTATGCTCGCATTAGAATGGATGCGTCAGTGTACTTCCAAATGGAATCGCGGGGGGGGGGGGCAGCCGTACGTTCACCCGGCAACATTACTCTACTTCCTGCAAACGGCTTCTCCTTAGTGAGCGGCACTGAATCAGGCCCTGTTATATGACTTTTATATACTGTACTTCCTCTCTAATTTCTCTCCTTTTTAGAACTGGCTCCTACGTTAACAGCAAGTGACGAGGTCGGCTAGCTCCGAATGAAACATATTTAGAAGACATCAACTCCACTGCATCTTGAAATGAGACCACCGCGTGGAGGTAGCCTGGGCCAAGCCAAGCATAATATTCTTTCCAGAAATGTGGGTGTGAATAAAAATTTTTTTTTTTCCTAATCACAGATGACACAACGTTTGGCAGCAGCGAATCCAGTTGCAGATGTTGAATTCTTTGCTGGCAATTTCTACAGTGTGTCCTGACATTATAAAGGGTTTCTGTTCTGCTGGTGACAGAGGAGAATTGAATGTCCCCCTATCTTGAGCTGGAAACTGTCTGCTATTAATTAACGGCACCGTAAAACACTTTTTATTTGATAGAATTAATCAAATAACAGTCAAAGACATTCACATTTTACAAACCTAAAAGTATTCATATTAAAGGGTAGACAGCACACATGATCCCATTGGGCATGATTCAAAATGTTAGCAAGGTTGCAATTTTTGCAGATAGACAAAACTATGCTGCACTGCAGGTGGGGCTGATGTAACATGTGCAGAGATGGTTCGATTTTGGTGAGGTGTGTTAGCTTCTATCTGAAATCAAAATCGCAGTGTAAGAATAAAGCAGACAGTATTTACCCTGCACAGATACAAAATAACTCCCCCAAATCTAACTCTCTCTCTGCACATGTTGCATCTGCCCCACCTGCAGTGCAGCATTGTTTAATTAATCTGCAAAAAGTGCTAATAGGTCTGAATCAGGCACATCATTTTATTTAGTGTGTTGACACTACAGCTGAGTAGCGAATCTTTCTTGCTCTCTGCTGGGCCGCTCGGGCATGCCAGAAGTCCAGGCACCTTAACTGGCATCATGCCCCCATGAACTGAGGCTGTGTCGCCCCTTCTTGGGTGTGTGTGTGGGCTGTTCTACGACGTTTCCGCACATCTCTGATGGTTGTCCCTGGATCTGAGCTGCACATCTGCAGATCTTTTTCTGTGTTAATGGTTGCACTGCCCCCTTGCCGTTTGTGGGTGGGGAAGGGGTGGGTGTGGTCAACTTAGCAGGCCCGGACAGCATGAGCCACCTGCATTAGCATATTTCCATACAGCAGCGTGTCCAAAGAGGCAGCTGCTGTATGAACCATGTTTATCTCTGAATCAGGCCTGTGACTGGATGTGCCTCGCTGCTCTGCTAGGTACCCATGGACCTGAGCCAATAGGGGATTTCCTCTTCCCATCAGTAACTGCCTGTTACTGACTCCAGCCACTCCCCAGTGGGTACTTTGCTGACATCACTAGGTTCAATCGATGGGCACCTGGAACCTATTCTGCTGTAGACAATCTGGCACACAGGCCTCCTTTTTGACCAAATCCAATACCACATGGAGGTTTGCCTTGTTTTCCCCCCCAAAGAAGTCACGTGTATGTGCTTTGCTTGGTTGCCTTTAACACTGTCCATGGTGGACAGTGAGGAGTGCCTAAGCCCACCTTCAGTGGCAGTCACTGCCCAGGTGCCGCCATTTCTGGATTAGAAGAAAAAGTTCCCTCCAAAACTGACTTCCTGGTCTGCTTAGGAGCCCAGACCAGATCTAGCCTGAATCTGAACTATAAAATAGGCAAACGAGATCCCTCGCTGGGTTTCCTGGCTACTGAGTGGCTTCCCAGGAGAATAATAGCTTTCTATATAATTCTCAGGCCACTTTCATGGAGGAGACTATAACAGAAGGCATTCTATTTGCATGGAAGGGGTGTTGGGGGTCCTAAAAGCAAACAGAAATCTCCAGATCCCCCCCCCCTAGACCCACAGGGATGCGCATAATGTACATTTAAAATAAACAGTTTGTGACTGCAGTAAATCTATTTGGTTGTTTGATGTTTGATGTTCAGGTCCTATTATTAGGACAGCTGTTTCATCAGGGTTCCATCTCGACCAATTGGCACTCATCCACTCCTGGATTTCAGATAGCCATTTAGTCAGGGGTTAAATAGTGTGTGTGTAGGGGGGACCAGGGTGGAACTGCGTTTCACAACATGTAGTGGTAGGGGGAACTCAGAGCATTAGGGGTATAAGCTGCAATACTACTGTTTGGCATTATTGTGTGTCACAATGTGAATAAGGGGCACTATATGCGATGCAATGTGAATATGATTGTGCTACTGCGCAATATAAATTGGGGGTACTATTGTGAGACCAAACCCCTTCCTTTTGAGTGAGGCAGGGGGCAGGGCTCATGGCAGGGGAAATGTGTTCCAGACCCTTGCATTTGATTCTCAGTACATGGGGCAAAGGACATGATTATCATTTGATTATTTCACCCATTGGAAGCATTGGAAGCATGTAGGCGGCAAAAATCATGGAGGAAAGTATAAAACCCTGCAGGACACCACATGGCAGTGACACTGATGACAATTTGTGACCTGTGAAATGATTTGAGTGAGAACTGATTGGAACCAGCATAGGACTGTTCCATCCAGTCCACAAACATTTGTCAGGCGCTTAATCAGAAGCCCATGGTATCAAATGTTTTGAGGAGATCCGGAAGGATTAACATTAAGCAGTAATATCTGTCTTTTCCCATCAGAAGATCATTCAGCACATATTCCAGTAATGTTCTGGGCGATGTCTTCTCCTGAATCAATCCTGAATGGTTAAACACTGTATCATGGGCTAACAGGCGGATTTCTAGTTGAGTCACAACCACTTTATCAATCACCTTTCCTAGAATGGGAAGGTTTGATAACCATCTGGAGTTGGTCATGCAGTTGGTGTGTAAATATTTTTTTTTTTAAGAGGCCTAACAATATATATTTTTTTTTTTTTTTTTCAGGGAAAATACCTGTTTTCAAGGAGAATTGAACTACGGCCCTTATTCAGATCTGATCGCAGTACAAATTTGTTCTCAAATTGTGCAAAACCATGCTGAACTTCAGGGGGGGGGGGGGATGTAACATGTATAGAGAGAGATAGATTTGTGAGAGTTATTTTGTTTCTGTGCAGGGTAAATACTGGCTGCAATATTTTTACGCTGCAAGTTAGATTTCAGTTTCAACACACCCCACCCAAATGTAACTCTCTCTGCATGTTACTTCTGCCCCACCTGCAGTGCACATGGTTTTCCCCAGTTTGAGAACAATTTGTACTGCGATCAATTCTGAAAAGGGACTATGGAGGTTATTCTGATCGGTGCGGCCAAACGTGCGTACGTTCACTATTAACGTACGCTAGCCGTACGCGGCCGTTGGGGTTAAGTCCACCCACAAATCAGCCGCTTACGTACGGGCAGTAACAACGTAGAAGGGGAGTGGCGTACAAATGAGCGTACGGCAACGTACGTGGCCGGCCCAGCCCTTACACTCCGACAACTGGCGTACAACTGAGCGTACGGCGCCGTTTACGGACGTCTTTCGTCCGTCTTCCCACCGACTTCTTGCGGAGATCTGAGCGTACGCCAGCTTGCACGGACGGGTCCCTATTGTTTTCAATGGAAAACTCAGCTTATGTCACCGCTCGTGAGAGTGAGCGTACGTCCGTGTACGCTGGCATACCCTTCACATATATGGACCTGCAAATCTTGCCTTTCAACTATAATTATGAAAATTAATTAATTGATTGAATTAATTAATGTGCAAAATAGTGGGCATGGGCTTAAAACATTGCTGAAACATCCTTTGTAGATGTTAGATGTGGTTTATGTTATTGTATCATAAATACAAAACCTATGTTTGTATTAGAGTGAACACGTTGACACATGTCGACTTGTGTAGATTGAGTGTGCTACTGTGTAAAGTCTATGAAAGCACGTAGTGAATGTGTATAACTGTTTAACAAATACCTACCTTAGCATATATAAGCAGGTCTTAAAAAGATTCTTACCTTAAATTAAACAAACCTTTAAATGTAGAGAAGTATAGAAAGATAAGCTTCCAATGTGTTTGAGTGCTGTGTGTGGCTTGCAGGTAGTGAAATCATGGTTTGGACTTAATAGACTGCAGCATTGCTTATGACATTCAGGTGTATGTGTTTGAGTAGTAATCAGCGTAAATTAGCAAACCCAGGCGCACGCTGGCATGCGGTATCTGTAGGGGTGGTCTGAGGTGGCGGTTGGCGGCCGCCTGTTTTGTGTCCGAAATGAACGGTGCTTTAGTCGATCGTGCGGTAGTAGCGCCGCTCATTTTTGGTGCACACCCCCGTGTACGCCCATATTTACGCCCATTTTCCCTCATTATTTCGGCCGCTCCCCTCAACACGCCCCTATGCCGCCCCCAATACCCGTACACTCGCGTACAGGTTTTTTCGCACGTAGAGACCCGTCCGTAAGCGTTGGTGAGTGGTCGCGCCTGCGCATTGGCGAATGTACGCATGCGCAGATCATAAAAAATCCCGGGACGTACGCGTACGGCCCGGCCGCTCCAACCAGAATAAGGCCCTATGTTTGCAAATACGGGGCCAATTATATCCATAGACTTAGTTGATGCACAATCCAGATTACAGGTAGTAGGATGCAAAATTTGGACAATGTTATCAGATCCTTTACATCCATTGGGTCAAAGCTGGTTCATGCACAAAATCCCTGCACCTCCAGAATTCAGAGGCTGTTTCATTTATCCAATTGTTTTTCTTTAATCCAGAGATCATGCTGGATACACATGCTACAACACCCTTTATTTCGGCAAAAACCAAACCCCCAAGATAACCAAATTACCTGTTAATGATCCTGTTCAAATTGATAGGCTCATTATTGGCTATGTTAAAAAACATTGTGATACAAACATAGACCAATCTTTTCTACCCCATCAACATTTATTGTCATTCTACATAATCACAAACAGGACATCTCAGACACTATCTCCCAAAAGCCCTTATTAATGACGGCGTGGACAGTATGGCATCACTCTAGACATAAACATAATCTAAACAGCCACCATTCCCTATTTTTACCGCTCCTATCCAACCCGGAGTTTCAAAATGGGAAAATTGGAGAGCGAAAGGGATATTGCCCGTAAAAGCCCTAGTAAATGACACAGCAACGGACCCATTGACGGTCCAAAACCGAGCGGAAAAATACACGCTTCCTACATCACAGGCACTGGCGCTATACCAGGCGCAACACTACACAAGCTCAGTTCTGAGACATCTTTTCCCACCAGAACGTACCAACTGCCTAGATACTCTTCTAGCCCGACCCACCTCTGATAGAAAAGCCATATCCACCTACTATAAGATACATGTATTACATACCCCAATAGACCTAGCAACCACATGCACAGGCATGTCCACATGGACACAGATCTTTCCCCAATATACATTGAAACATTTATTACGATCTTTCCAATATGCGTGGAAGACATTACCTTCCTCAATGTACAGAGAGATGCTATCTAACATTTATCACAATGGATATCATTCCCCACATAGATGTTTTGTCATCTCAGAGACAGATTCATGTCCAAAATGTGGGAGTCCAGGCGTCACGTTTAAACATTCAATGTGGGATTGCCCGTATACAGCCCGCTTCTGGAAACAGATACAAGGGTTCTCAATGACTTATTTATGAAACCATCTCCCACTAACAGCAGAATGGGGACTTTTGGGAATCTCCCCCCCCCCCCCCCCCCCCCAACGTCCCATTTTTACCAGAAAGTAAGAAAATGATGCTAATCATTTCGACAGTGGCCCGTAAATGTATCCTCTACAAATGTATCCAAACGGAACCTCCCACAGTTCAACTATTTAGAGCAAAACTTTTTTATATGTTCCACATGGAATGGGCGGAAGCCTCTCTACAGAAGGAAGAACGTACGGAACATTTTTTTCAGATTTGGGAAGGCTTTATTGACTCCTTATCAACAGTCCTAAAGACCCAAATACAAAAATGACACAATGGTATGAAACTCAGATTGTTTCTGGAAATCCACCAATCGATCTTTAGGTTAGCCATTTCTAGAACTGAATTGTGTGAATATCCAGTTGTGTCCATCCAGAATTACCCACAGGTGAAAATAACAGGTCAAATGTTTGTAATAACTACATTCGACTGTACCCTTGTGAAATTGATCTCTGCCGTTTGCACTCTTTGTTCAGAGAGACTGTGTTGTCAACTGTCAAAACATGTAATGCTCAATCCTCAATAAAAAAATATAAAAAAAACCCCAAAAACATTGTCACAGACCATGGTTAATTTTTCCATATTCTGAAAGTAAATCTTTAACCCTTGAGTGCCAACATCTATGGGAGATGTTCAAAATATCTGCTAAAAATGCCAGCGTCATTCACATTTGTTATATAAATTCAAATAAAAAAAATGTTTATGCAAAAAAAATAAAGATCATGGGTGACATTTATTAGAGATCGATGATGGGTTTTTGGCGATTTTTATCGCAAAAACGGACGTTTTTAAATTTTTTTCCCAAATCGACTACTTAATGGGTGGCAATTTGCGGCATAAATCGCACTTTTTGCCGCGAAATCGCACTTTCTAAAAGTGCGATTTTTTTTAACTCCGGAATTCGCATCCAGATGTTTTCCCCATTGAAAAATATACAATTCGCATTTTTAATGAGATGCAAATTTGGAAATCGCCCCAAAAAATGGTCCAAAGTTCAAAAAAAAAAATAGACCTGATCCTGACTGGCGATTTTGTCAGAAACATGGCGATTTTGTCAGAACCATGCACAGATCATTGTGATCTGTGTATGGTTCTTTGGTAAAATATGTGTAAAAGTAATAAAAAAAATTGGCGTGAGGTCCCCCCTCCTGTACATAACCAGCCCCGGGCTCATTGAGCCGGACCTGGTTCCAAAAATACGGGGGACAAAAAGTGTAGGGGCCCCCTGTATTTCTGAAACCAGCCCCGGACTCTTGGACCGGTCCTGGTTCCAAAAATACGGGGGACAAAAAATCTGGGGGTCCTCCGTATTTTGAAACCAGCACCGGGCTCCAACAGCCCACAGTGTCATGCCACAGCCGGGGGACACTTTTTACATAAGGTCCCCCGGCCATACCATGAGCACCGTGGCTGGTCAGCCTTGGACGGGGTACCTGGAGGAGTGGGGACCCCCCCAATAAAGGGGTCCCCCCCCCAGGCTTCACCCGTCCAGGGCTGAAGCCCGGGGCTGTCACCGGCGTCCCTGGCCATTGGACGCCGGCCTGATAGGGTTAAATTCACATTCCTAACATTGCTTAATACAGGAGAACTACAAGTGCCAGCAGACCTCCCCCGCATGCTGGGACTTGGAGAACCACAATTAATGGGCCCGCTGGGACTTGTAGTCCACTGGTAAAAAGAATGTTAAAATAAAGCACACACACACAGAAAAGTAAAACTTTATTACATCCACACACATCCATACACCTCACTTTTACACCGCTATACATACCGATCCAGGATCCAGCGCTGGTCTCTCTGCTGCAGAGCCGGCTACCCCCGCACTGACAGCGGGCTGAACCGGCTTCCTCCAATGCAGCTAACAGCTTCTGTCGCGCTGTCCCAGGCCGAGAGCGTGATTGGGCGATGCGTCTCCATGGAGACGCATAGCTCAGCCCTGATTGGCTGAGCTATGCGTCTCCATGGAGACACATAAGCCGGAGACGCTCTCAGCCTCTGTTGCGCTGGGACAACGCGACAGAAGCTGTTAGCTGCATCGGAGGAAGCCGGTTCAGCCCGCTGTCAGTGCGGGGGAAGCCGGCTCTGCAGCAGAGAGACCAGCGCTGGATCCTGGATCGGTATGTATAGCGGTGTAAAAGTGAGGTGTGTGGATGTGTGTGTATGTAATAAAGTTTTACTTTTCTGTGTGTGTGCTTTATTTTAACATTCTTTTTACAGGTGGACTACAAGTCCCAGCGGGCCCATTAATGCCCCGCATGCTGGGACTTGTGGTTCTCCAAGTCCCAGCATGCGGGGGAGGTCTGCTGGCACTTGTAGTTCTCCTGTATTAAGCAATGTTCGGAATGTGAATTTATCCCTATCAGGCCGGCGTCCAATGGCCAGGGACGCCGGTGACAGCCCCGGGCTTCAGCCCTGGACGGGTGAAGCCTTGGGGGGGACACCCCTTTATTGGGGGGGTCCCCACTCCTCCAGGTACCCCGTCCAAGGCTGACCAGCCACGGTGCTCATGGTATGGCCGGGGGACCTTATGTAAAAAGTGTCCCCCGGCTGTGGCATGACACTGCGGGCTGTTGGAGCCCGGTGCTGGTTTCAGAAATACGGGGGACCCCTACGCTTTTTGTCCCCCGTATTTTTGGAACCAGGTCCGGCTCAATGAGCCCGGGGCTGGTTATGTACAGGAGGGGGGACCTCACGCCAATTTTTATTTATTTTTTTTAATCACAAAATCGCACATTTTAACAAAATCGCACCTTTTCATGACTAAAAAAATCGCACTTTTCATCCCGAAAATCGCCCTACATCGCACTTTCTCGCACTTTTCATGCCGGAATACACACCTCATTAAATATGCGATTTCTGAAAAAAAAATGCGATTTTAAAAAACGGCAATACAGGGCGATTTGAGCAAAAATCGCATTTTCGGAAAAACGGTCAACACAATAAATCTCGCCCCATATTTCCTATATAACGGTAACCATTAAAGGTCATTATAATGAATAAAAATGTTTGCTTGGTCAATTTTCCCACCGATTTCGACAAATTCACTTGGCACGCAAAGGGTTAATAAAATTGTTCCGCACAAATAAGCATTTGAAAAGATGGAATATATGTAGGTATTTTTATTTAAACAATGCAACATTTCTGCATCAGCAATCGGATTCTTGGGCCTTTTCCCGGAAAAACAAGAAGATGCTGAGAGTACATTGATGATATAGAAATGTAGCTGTTTCTTCCTCTGTAACCAATCTCTATCCCTCTGTGTTCCCTCTGTTCATATATTTATGAGCACCTAAAGCTCTTAGTTGGGTATTATCTAAGCACATTCTGGTGGCCCTAGACGCTGATTGGGAATTATACCAGGTTAGGTTCACAAGCTTTCCTTCCTGACTTTGAACCAAGTTTGCCTTTGTAAGTTCATATAGCTAAAACCATCTTCATGCAAACACCGTAAAGCATGGAGCCACTTGAGGAAGAATAACGAGCCACTCTCACCAGTTAATGATACCAAAATGTCCACAGAGTGAAACATGTTGCATGATACAGTGAACGAATTAGAAGTCTGAAATATTGTCATGAAGCATCATGGTTTTATTCCGAAATGGAGTACTAAAAAAGCTGTGAAGACAACCGCCTGTGGTCCGGTAGACCCATGTGCCCCGAACAGCCGCTTCTCCCTTGTGCCTCTCATTGACCCCATTCCCTGTACCCTTTCCTGTCTCCCCATTCTTACTTCGCTTCTGCTCTTTACTCCTGTAAAATGTTCCTATGCTACTGAAGAAGATGGAGTCCAGGTGGTTGTCGACCAGAAACTACATAGGCGACTGGAAGAACAACTGTGTCTGACACTCCATTACCAGTGGCAGCTCCAGAGGTGAGGCTACATCACATTCCACAATTCAAAAATGGCGAGCCACACCAAAGGCCAATAAGTCAGGGAAAGCGATATCTGGCAGTGTTTGGGGTGGCAGTTGGTGTGGCTCCACCTCTTGAGCCGCCACTGCCCATAACTATATCAGAATATTGCATGAATGCACAAACCTTTGATTCTATGAAGTTTTGCTGAGTTACAATTTATCAAAGAGGAGAAAACTCTATTACTGATCAAATTGGATCCAGGCGAAAGAGGGGCCAGAACCAGTATCTATGGCCCTATGGAATCTTAATCTATTTTTGGCTTGAATAATAAAAAAAATGTGTTTTCTTTATTCTTAGCCAATGAAAGTAACTAGTAAAACCTGATTGGTGAATAAAAATATTTGTGACTGGCTGGCTGGTATGGGGGGAGTCCCTAATGCAGTATTGGCCCTAGATGCTCCCACAAATGCCCCATTAAAGCCCAATAATGCCTTGTCGGTTACCAGTGGAGATTTGACTGAAATAAGTATGGCTTTGTATCACTCATACCGAGCCTGCACAGTTAGAGTCAGCGGGGGTTGGGGGGGTCAGATATGTATTACCCAGACCCAGACTTGCTTGAGGAGCTTGGCAAAAATCTGAGTCGGCTGTTGAGTGAGACATATGGTTTTCTACTTAATGTGTTCTGCCAGAACACAAAGTAATTGTCTCCAATTTAGCCATGCCCGCTCAGTGTCAACTGGACCCGTCATGAGCCTTGATGGCACTGTTTGCACTAAAAATGTATGATGTGCCCTATAGTTTCTATTATAGAAAAATAGTGTGTGTTCTTTCCTTCTGATTTTTTATATATGGAACCCCTATAAGGCCACGGCAATTCCAAATGGGAGAAGTGGCTCTGTCTGACATTTTTGCCTTCATACATTCTGCAACAACATAACCTGCACACGGATTGGCTAATAAAATTGTGTGACCTATCAAACCTTGACGAGGGATAAAGTGGAGATAAAGCAGCAACCAATCAGGGTCTAACTGCCATTTTCTGAACAGGCTGAAAAATGAAGTAAGAAGCTAATTGGTTGGTACTTTCTATTCAACCAGTGGCGGATTGGGGGGAGGGGGTGATTGGGGCTCCAGTAGCAAAGCCCACCCTTGAATAATTCTCTCTGCATCCTGCATAACGTGCATGTACAGAGAGTGGACGCATAATACATTTCAATAATCCATGTGACAGCACACAAAAAAGGGGAGGGGTTAAGACCAGAAAGGGGAGGTGCCGCTCCCTATAAGAACCGTCTAGATCCGCCCCTGACTCCAAGGTTTGGTGCATCATCATACTGACGGGAAGTTTTGTTTTTTGCTATTGAAGAAATTAGGGGGGGGGGGGGGGGGTGCACACCTGTTTATCCATTCTACATTATTACATTAAATTAGACTCTATAGAAGCAGGACAACTTCCTTTAGTGACTCAGCCTTGAGAAAGTATTCCTGAAACGAAAACCAGCTGTTCGATGTTGCTCTGTATCCTTGTAACCTTCTCTAAGCTGTAATGTCTTGTTGATCTTGTTTGTAACGTCAGTTGTTGTCTTTTTACTAGCACGTCATGTTACAGAGAAGATAATAAATGTGTTTTTATGGTTAAAAACCAGCCTGAGTGACGGAAAATCCACATAATTTTCTCTAGCCTCTGACGAAAGCTTTAACTTAAAGTAGTAAAAAGGGTAACTACCCCATGACTGAGTATGTGTATATGCAGGGCTGCTGAGACAGCTGCAGGGCCCAGGTACTAAAGAGGGCGTGATCAAAAAAGGAGGAGGGGTCACACCATATCCACTCTGCAAATAATACTGTATGTCAATGCAATTGCAAGGCTACCTTGGCCCGTGTGAAGTGTGAGATCACAGCACATGTGCTAACTGCTGATAGCCGCCCCATTGCAAAAACGTTGGCATTGAGTACAGACATGAATCAGGCCCATATTACTTGCATCAGCGCCAGCTCCAGAGCTTATAATCTATGTACCCTATCACATGGACACACATACACACTAGCATTAAATAACTGTCAATTTACCTGTGTGAGGAAACCTAAGCACCCAGAGTCACCCACCTAAAATGGAGAGAACATACAAACTCTACACAATTACTTGGTCTGGAAATGTTTTAAAGATAATTTTAGGGAAACAATGCTGCAATGCCAACCATGCTTCCTGCCCCTGCTCCGTATTGTCACGTCGCACGGAGCAGGGGGAGGCAGCTGGGTAGCGGTAATGTATGCTCCATGAGGAGCAGGGGAAGACAGCCGGACTGTCCGTGACCCATGTTGAGAAGAGGGAGGGAGCTTTGTGGCGGTAGCATGTTCCATATTGAGCAGGGCGGGGACGCAGGGGGAGGCAGCGGGGCGGCCCGGGCTGAAAGTGGCTAATCTTTCTGCCCGGCCTCACATACACACAGAGTGATGATGGATGAAAACCATCCATCATTGCTAGACATGCTGGTAAAACCAGCCGACGTGGGATCTCGTTAGCCATGATGCGGACGTGCGCATCATGGCTAACCTGCCATCTGTGCGCCATACACACCAGGCGATTTTCATCTGAAAATCGCTCAAAACAGCCGTTTTGAGTGATTTTCAGATGAAAATCGGTAAGTGTGTATGGGCCTTTATTGCACCGAGATTTTGTCTTTATGGGAAATAAAAAAAATGCATTACTGTATGTTTTTTTCCTGTACACAGGGCCTAAAATAACATGGATTGCTAATCGAGCAGAAAACCGCCGCCCCGACAGAAAAGGTCTCCTGCTAAATTGTGAATGAATTTCAAAGGGATCGCTAACCGCAATCCATTCGCAAATCCCCAAGCCATTCCCGAAACATTGAAGAGACTATACTGTCTGTGCAAATATGAGTAGGTATGAGGATGCCACTAATCTACACCTGAGACAGGGTGGAAGTGGTCATCACTGATGTCACATCGCCGACGCCCTCATAACTGCCTGCGGTTTTTCAGACACACCCAGAAAACGTCAGGTTCAGACCCCAAAGGCAGATTCCTGTCAGTCAAACTCCGGCCACATTTATAACCTCCAACTGTACCTTTTGGCAGGTACAGTACAGTTTTTTTATGGCCTGTACCTTTTTTTTGGGACTCCAACTGGCCAAGTATATATTATTCAGGTTCACTCGGTCGGATGTGCGTTTGGTCGTATCAGACCGAATGCACCACACAACCACACGGTGAGCGAAGACACGCCTACAAGGCCACCGCATCCGTTCGGATGGATTACCACATAATAGGAAGTGGCGTGGTTCTGCATGAACACCACCGTGTGCGGATGGAACTCACAAAGGGCCATATTCTCTAAGCTTCAAAAGTGATAAAATGGAGAGTGATAAATAGACAGCCAATCAGCTCCTAACTGCCATGTCACAGACTGTGTTTGAAAAATGTCAGGTAGGAGCTGATTGGATGGCTGTTTATCAATCGGACTGATTGTCAGACCGAATGTGGTGCACATGAACTAGTGCCCTCCGAGACATGAAAGCTTCTTGTTTGCACCGTAGATTTTGGGTGTGTAGGGTCGCGGCCGCTCGCTGAGCGGTCCGAGGGCACGCCTACCACTTATCGACCACACCCATGTTGATGTCCCTGATTTACGCCCAGTTTTGTCCACTTTCAAACCGCGCCCATAGATACGCCCACATTACGCCCATATTGTCCGAGAGTGTTCGGTGGACTTTTTTTTGTGTAGTGATCCGAACGAGTTCGGTGTGCCACCATTGCACATGCGCAATGCGTAGCCTACGGAAGGAATACGCAATCCGAACGAATGTGTAGTTGTCCGACTCAATCAGAATAAGGGCTTAAGTCACACAACCTTTGCCACACAGGAGTCCCGATTCTTCAAGCCAGCATGTTGGAAAGTGTGATCTATTTACAGATGTAGCCATGCTCATCTTGGCTGTGATATGACCGCTAGTGCCTATTTGGCCCTGCAAGTCGCACCTGCAGCTCAGAAATGCTGCACAATGTGTGACTTTGGTTCCAGTGCACGTCTTCAGCCGTCTTCAGCTCATTAGAGATCCAGGCGGAGAGGTGAGGAGTAGTTAACCTTTTATATATATATATAGATATATTTATCAAGTGACCTAGACATGTCCAAACTGTCGCCCTCAAGCTGTTGTAAAACTACACATCCCAGCATGCCTTGCCATAGTTTTAGCAATCCCCAATAGCAAAACTGTGGCAAGGCATGATGGGACTTGTAGTTTCACAACAGCTGAAGGGCCATAGTTTGGACATGCCTGACCTAGTCCATAATCTAAGCCAGGGTTGACGACTTTTTCTGTCTCCTCTCCGGCAGAAGCCCGGAGAGGAGACTTACAACTGCAGTTCGGGGGGCGGGGCTTGAGCCATACATCATTAAGCCCCGCCCCCAGGATGTTAAAAACCCCAATTCACGGATCTCCGTGGAGGGGGCGGGGCTAAATGACGCAATTTTAGCTCCGCCCCCTCCTCTGAGACCCGCGGATTGACGGGTTTCAATCCAAAGGTATGGGGGAAGACGCCACAATCGGGGGGTGGCGTGGGGGTCCCCCGGAATCCGGGACGGTTGCCCACCTTTTCGGGGGGCCGGGAGGAGGACCCAATTTTCGGGATCCTCCCGGTAATTCCGGGAGGGTCGGCAACCCTGATCTAAGCGTGGGCCCCTAGCACAGCCTTTTCCCAGTGGGCCCTTTATCCCCTAGTCCTACACTGATAATCTATCTATCTATCTATCTATCTATCTATCTTTCTGTGATTCCTGGCTATAGAAATGACCCAAGTCCCTTCCAATGTGTGCTGCATGCTACGCAGATGTGTCTCTAGAATTCAATTTTGACCTCTTTTCCCTGTGTGCTGTTCCCAAGAATGTAGAAGGATTCCAGTCCCGGGGGAATAGGACCACAGAGACAGGAAATACTGAAGTATTTCCAGTTCTATATGGGATTGGCCAGATGGCTACAACTGCACTTTCCCATATTCTTTTGGGAAAATAAACTTGCAGATTTTTTCTTCTTCTTCCCCCGGCATTTATGCCGTAGCGCTGGCTGGATTTATACAGCACAGCAGTCATTGGTATCACATTGCGGATAGGGTCCTTTGTGACTCTGCCTAGACAGGCTTGGCTGCCCTATTTATGTCACAGCTCAGCACGTCATTGTATCTCTAAAGCACTGGGAATGGAATTCTCAACACTCGCAACTTCAAAACACCCTATATAAGGAGTTAAAAATAAATACAGATGTCGCAGGCAGCATCTGGTTTATGTGATGAACAAATTATTCAGAAGATCCCTCTTGGAATAGGAACAGGGAAAAAGTTTGTGATGCAAATAAAAAAACAACGTAGAAACAAAAATAATATGTGTCTTAAATCGGACATTATCTCATAGCTAAACTCATAAATGTTCATATAATAAGCAAAATAAGAGCAATTTTCCAGTACTTTCTGTATATATTAAAACAAGTAAAAACAGTATTTGGAAAAAAAAATCCTTAACAAACACAAAAAAAAATATATATATAAAAAAATAAGCTCAAATGATAAAGCAGTGCATGCCAGTTATGCTTGTTTTTCAAGCAATCAAGTGACTAAATGGTTTCAACCCAATGGACCAGCCAGATTCAGTGAAGCAAAAGAGCAAGTCATTTTGTGTCTGGAACAAACCATGTTTCTATTGCACTTACCTAACAAATTCTGCCAAAACACTATCGTCTGTACATCTATACGGGTTGTTAGATGTTTATATCAGTGGTCCTCAAAATCTGCGCGAAGGCACCCAGGGGTTCAGGGTTGTCTCCAAATGGTGGTCCAAGACCAAAACAAATTACTTATGGTCAAAGTGGTAGGCAAAACCAGTGCTAGTTGGCTGCCAATCATAAACTATGTGGTGGATTACAACCACAAGAATGTCCACCACGACATAGCTGAACCCAAGGGTGGCTGGTTGGCACAATTTAATTAATTAAATATATTATTTTTAATGTATAAGTTAAGCCCCGTACACACGGGGGAGATATATTGCTCAGTCATATATGGATGAGCAATATATTGCTCAGTTTCTCCTTTTCATCAGCGACCAGAGATGGTCGCTGATGAAAAAGAAACTGCTGGGGCAGCCCGGCAGTGGTAATCAGCTGGTCGCAGGAGCATGTTCCTGCGACCAGTGATCACTACGGGGGTAAAAACGGGAGCGCACACCCGGCGATATATGCACACTCCTATCGTGGGCAATACGGTCGCTTAGCGACCATATTTCCCGCGATATTGTACAAAATCGCCCCCGTGTGTACGCACCTTCTGAAACATTTGGACTAGGGGTGCCTTGAAAAAATGCTGATACTGGAGGACGCTGTGATTCAATAAAGCTTGGGAACCACTGATTTATATGATTATGAGGAAGTCTGTGCATCCTGTGACATTTATTAGGTGGTATATGCCACATCCATGCAGGAAGACTAAAAAGGATACTTGTTTCCTAGCTCGGTGCACAAGATTTTCATCTTATGGCATCTTATGCGATAGCATCGCATGTCATATAGCCGCATGCGATGCATGAGATGGTATACGATTTTTTATTGTACAACCACCCTGGAGGGTCCTTAGAATGTTAAATGCCCCCCATTGTCAACGCCAACCCGAAGCGTGGTGAGCGCAGCGAGCCCGCGAGGGGTGGAAGTACGCCTCCTCCGACCGTTTCATACCCCAACTATCCACGTCGGCGTGGAGTTGATTTTAGATATTGTGGCGAGCACAGCGAGCCGGAAGCGTGGCGAGGGGTCGCATATTACTTTACATGTATTGCGCGTCCGCTCGCCACGCTTCGGGCACGGTGGCTCGCTGCGCTCGCTATCTAAAATCAATTCCATGCCGACGTGGATAGTGGGGGTATGAAAAGGTCGGAGGACGCGGGCTCGCCATGCTTCGGGTTGGCGTTGATCCTGGGGGTGGTGTTGACAATGGGGGGCATTTAACATTGCAAGGACCCATCAGGGTGGTTGTACAATAAAAAATCGTATACCATCGCATTGTATGCGTTACAATATTTTATTGTACAATATCGCGTCACATCGCATCCCATTGTATACCATATTTAGTCTTATGGTATACGATGCGATGGGCGCCGTGCTAGGAAACAAGTACCCTAAAAAGTACATAAGCATGGACTGAGAAGCACTTGCTCGCTGTCTGTAGTAAACTTAGTGCTGTCTGAGGCATTGTTGGTGAGGACATCATGAATTAGTGACTGTGCACTTCCTGGGGACCTTGGCCTTTCATCCAACATAATGCTGTACTACAGGGCTGGCCAAACCGGTCCTCAAGGTCTACCAATATCCACGTTTTCCAAATCATCTCGCTGGTGCACAGCTGTAGTCATTACTAAGGCAGGTATTCATTGATATTTTTCACCCTGTGCAGGGAATCCTGTTTCGGATTCGCTGCACAGCCGCCGGGTTACGGAGGGCTGGAGCATTCGCTGGCAGCCCTCCCTCTACCCCTATTCAACGCCACAGGGGCTCGCTGCCCCTGATGGCGTTCCTTATCCACAAACTCCCCCCCCCCCCCACCTCGGCAAAAAAAAAAAAAACGTTATATTAAAAGAACCCATTCCAGTTCACCTTAAAAATATGTTGAATGCAAAACGTTGAATCATGGTGAAAATCAGGTAGAAAGCAGTTCTCCATCCTAGCATTGAATACACTCTTGGCGAATCACAGTGAAACCCCCATTAAAATACACCAGCGGATTGCAGCGAGCATGACACGGAGAACTGGCCGGCATTCACTGGTCGCTTTCGGCGAACAGTGAACATTGAATAGAGTGAATCATATTTTCAGTGAAAAAGATTCACAGCAAGGAATGAAAACAGCCCGATTCGCAAAAAAAAAAAAAAAACCGGTGAATCGGGAGCATTGAATACTGCCCCTAACTGTCACATTTTCAAACATGCTGCATTCATTCCTACTATAGATCCACAGGTTTTCTGAGACACATGTACTATTGGTAGACCTTAAGAACAGATTTGGCCATCACTGCTCTAAAGGATATTGTAAAGATATCGCAGAGAAAGGGGCTTCTGGGTGATATATTTTAAAATACCCTCTAGTGCACGGGTGTCAAACACAAGGCCCGCGGGCCAAATCCGGCCCGCCAGACCTCGTCATGTGGCCCGTGCGAGGAGATAGCACGCAGGGGCAGTGTGTCCCAGCTCCTGCCTAGGCCACCTCCTCTCACCCACCCCGCGCGCACTCGCTCGCTCGCTGGTCGGAGCTGCGGGGTTGGTTGCTGGGACTGGGACGTCACGCAGTTGGCGATCCGTGCTGGACTGCTGGTAGTAGCTGTAACCGTGTGTGCGAGGCGGCTGACTGAAATAGGTTAGTAGTGTATAGCTCGGGCTGGTCGCTGTACGTGGGGATCTCTGTCACTGAGGGTGACATTTACACACCAGGCCATGCTCTCCTCTAGTCACTGCGTGTCTATCTTGCTAGCCCACATTAAAATGTCTTTCCCAAAATGGTGTCACCTCCTCTAGCATCCCTAAGGCAGCTCTGTACCTTCTGTCCCTGTCTACCACCGGACCCTGCACCTCAATATAATTAGTACTGGATGTGGAATTAAATTTCTGCAGAATAGCTCTGTGTTTGATGGCCCACCATTTTTGTTATCGCATTATTGTTATATGCATGTCCTGTTTCATACTGCTTTAAAGTACACCTTGTACAAGTTTTCTGTCATTTGTACTTTTTGGGGTACCGGCCCTTTGAGGGTGACCAAACTGCTGATGCGGCCCCCGATGAATTTGAGTTTGACACCCCTGCTCTAGTGTGTGCACTCAATATCGTTACGGATGCGCGCTCCCAAACATTGTTAATGACCCCACCCATATGCTGAACACGCAGGTCAATTTGGCTATAGTATATAGTCAATGACCGTATGTCACTGACCAAATGAATACATTTTCCGATATTGTTCAGTTTGTACTCTCAGCCACATGCATCGATATCGTTAACTATATTGGACGTGGCCAGAATTGCCTTGTGTGTATGGGGCTTTAGCTCAGATGACAATCTCTGTTTTGCATTTAGGGACCCATTTCCTGCACATGAATTCTATGTGGGATACACAACATAGCAAACTCTATCCCACTGCTCATTTCACTTGTACTTTGATTTGTTTATTTTTCCTGATATCGCCACATGTTTGCCTTTGAATATTCTATCTCGGGAGCAACAAACCTTTATGATACAGAATGCTACAAAGAGTTACCTTTAAAAACAAGAAGGAGAAAGTCCCTGGATATCAACCTACAGTACACCTGGATCATGTAATACACACACAGAGATGTACGCTAAAGGCCCCCATACACTACGATATGTCTCACGCTGAAGTTGGATGCAATTTCCCTTGAACACCCCCTGGACCTTGCCGGGAGAGATTCCAGACGATTTTGTACTTTGGTCTAATTTTTGCATAAAATATATCTCATGCAATTGATCAACCCATGAGATATATCTTATGGTATACAATTGTACCATACCATACCACCCAACATGATCCATGCCAGGAGGGGCACATTGCTCTGCTCCTGCAATTTCCTCTTAATGTATGATTACCCTCATCTGTATTAAGCAGGTTAATTGAGGAGAAAGGTGCTGCAACACAGGTGATGGCAATCATACATCAAGAGGGAAATCCTGGAACAGAGCAATGTGTCCCTCTGCACATGTTACATCTGCCCCACCTGAGTGCACATGGTTTTGCCCATTTTCCAAACAAATTTGTACTGCAGTCAGATCTGAATAAGGGCCATGGTGAGATTACTTTGCTATTCGACTAATGCACTATATAGTCATTGCTGCCCTGTCTATTTCGCTATTTGACATGTGCTGAACAGGAGCGCGCATCGGCATCGGCATCGCATCTGGATCGAAAGGTTAAAAACCTGTTTGATCACCATGCGATGTGCTGTATATGCGATCCTGATGCGATATTGACTATATTGTCAAAATCTAATGTTAAATCTCACCGTGTGTATGTCATAAGAGATAGAAAGCTTAAAAACATGTTCTATCTCCATACAATGTATATACAATCCCGATTTGATTTGGATTATATAATCAAAATTGAATGTCAGATTGTACAGTGTGTACCCAGCGTTAGGGGGCTAGAGGGACTGGAGACGTCAGTCAAACTTTCTGCAATATATCACATGCACAAAAAGCACTCCTTGTTCCATCTGATTCTGATAAATCACAGGTGCAGTCCGACAAACCTAGGGGCTCCTATCCGACACTTACGTGACCACGCATTGGATCGGATGGAAAAAACAAACGATGGGGCACTTTTCATCGATGTAGCGCCTATAAATGCCACAGCCGCGCGGTATGTGCCCCAGGTATCTGTAATAAAACACCCACTGGCGGCTTCTCTGAACCACCGCTAATCTGCAAAATATCACTCCACTATGTACATACATATGTGACTCAGGGCCTAGATTAGCTGAAAGTGAAGTCTCTTCGATCTATTTAAACAAAATATAGTAACTTAAAAAAGTGTGGTGGTCATGTAGACAGAACGAGAATGAGGAGGAATTATAAATAGAGAGGACATGAAAAGAATGGGGAACCTTGAACTCATTATTATAGATAAGTCTATCTTATTGACCACCCTTCCTATACCAATTGCTTATCTCAATCAATAACCATCATCCCTACCCCAGGGTGTTGCCGGGAGGGTCCCAAAAATCAAGCCCCCCTCCTGGCCACCAGGAAAGGTGGGCAACCCTCCCGGTTTCTGGGGGACCCCCGCTCCCCCCCCCTGATCACGGCTTCCTCCACCCTGACTGCACCGTTTAAATAACCTGATCTGCTGATCTCCGATGAGTGGGCGGGGCTAAAGTGTCATAATCGCGTCATTTTAGCCCCGCCCCCTCCACGGAGATTGGCAAATCAGGTAATTTCCCATAATGGGGACAGGGTTTTAATGACGTCACGCTCAAGCCCCGCCCCATCCCCCGTACTCCTGCTGAAACTCTCCTCTCTGGGCGAGGAAATTTAAAAAGTCGGCAACCCTGTGTTACCAGAACTTTGGGCCTAATACAGCTACAGAGAATAAATGGAAGTTTTATCCTTAGTAAAGTCACCTGGCTCATTTACAGACCTGCATATACAATAAATAACTGTACATTGCTACATGATCCCTGCTGAAAAGCTTTAACAGAAATCTTACTTGACTTGGCATCCCATGCACTAGGAATACACTGTAAGACAAAATGAGAACAATTAAGTCTCCTAATGCTGCCCATACATATGTGAGATTATTGCATGCAATCATTCGATTTCGGCCACATCTGGCCGATAAATCGAATGATTGCATGCATTTTGAAGGGGACATTCGACGCGATGCGCAGGCACACTGTCGAATGTCGCATCGATAGATATTTATCAAATTGCATGAGAAATCGCATGTGGTTTTTAAACACATGCGATTGCTCAAATGCAATCAGCGTGGGGACTGGAGCGGGGACCGGAGCTGGCAGCGGGGACCGAAGCTGGCGGTGGGGGAGGAGCTGGCAGCGGCGGAGGAGCGGGACAGAAGGGCTGGCGGGGAGCGGGGTACATACCTGGCTGGGGACCGGAGCTGTCAGGCGGCGGGACTCAGCAGTGGCAGCATATGACTTTGAAACACTGGATGGCCCTCTGATTGGCTGAGGCCGCTGAGACAGCTCTCTCAGCCAATCAGCGGCCGCCTGAATGTGAAGCCTCTGATTGGCTGAGAAAGCTCTCAGCGGCCTCGGCCAATTAGAGGGCCGTCCAGTGTTTCAAAGTCCTGCTGAGTCCCACCGCCTGCCTGACAGCTCCACCGCTCTGGTCCCCAGCCAGGTACGTACACCGCTCCCCACCAGCGCTCCACACAGCCACTTCCAGCACCCGATATCTGCCATGCCTCATCGGGGGCTGCATCGGGAACCACTTGATGCGATCAGATGCGATGGGACATCGCATTGCGATGTCCCATCGCATCTGATCGCATAAGTGTATGGGCAGCATAACTTTAATAAAGTTTAAATAATAGTATTATTACCGATGCAAAAAAAACAAATATTTCTAAGTTCGCTAATATATGAGATTTACTTTACAGGACCATCTACTTTGTAGTCTAATTGATTGTATTGATATAAGCTTGAGCCTATTTGATTAGCTCGTATTATCATTTATTTAGTGCTGCCAATTATTCTGCTGTAGATTCCAGAGGTAATCAAATCTCCCCACTCTTCCCTTATTATCTGCAATAAACATTATCCTTTTAAAGTATTCCTGGGTCTTGTTGCCCGGGTGGGGGGTCTTACTTCTGTTTGCATCGCTGCCTATCATCACCATAAATATAGATGAAAGCTTTGTGTCCTGAGCTGAATAGTATACATGCAATAACTAGTGTTATACATAACTAATTACATCCAGCGAGCTCTGCTTCACAGGTTACCATGATACACTTGCTTGGAATGTTAATTAAAAGTATTGGTTGAATGGAAAAACCTTGCTACCAGTGGACCTACAGTCCTAGCCAGGGCTATTTTTCAGCAGGCTCCAGCAGGAACCGAGGCCCTTATTCTAGTTCACTCTTTCTGACCAAATATTTCTAAGATGGACAAAACCATGTGCACTGCAGGTGAGGCAGGTGTTACTTGTGCAGAGATAATTAGATTTGGGTGGGGTTTTACACCTGCCTCACCTGCAGTGCACATGGTTTTGTCCATCTTAGAAATATTTTGTCAGAAAGAGTGAACTAGAATAAGGGCCTCAGTTCCCGCTGGAGCCTACTGAAAAATAGCCCTGGTCCTAGCTCTTCCCATTCTTTTTATGCTTGTTTTTTTATTTTTTATTTTATTAAATAGAACTGATGATATTCGTCAATGTGAGTTCATTCATTTATGTTTTTACATCTATTTATTACAGTATTTTTTCTAAATATTTGATTGTATTGCTCCATTATTTATGTCTTCATTTATAGTTTTTTTATATAGCGCAGCATAGTCCATTGCGCTTTACAATCGCAGCTTCAGTTATGTGCTTTGTGTTTTCCCATCCGTTATTTATCCTTTTTTTGTTGTATGCGGGTTTGCATACTACGCCAATGGCGGGTGAACTGCACCAGCGACGGAGAGTGTAATGTAAAATCCCTCAATGCCCGCGATTTTCTCATAGGAATCAATGTTAAATGGGCTACAGAGCCCAAATAGACCCAATTAACCCTTAAATGTCACCCCAATTTTTTTACGCCACCCCACGATCCACGCCAACCCGAAGCGTGGCGAGCGCAGCGAGCCCGCGAGGGGCGGCGGTACGCGTCCTCCGACCTTTTCATGCCCTACTATCCACGTCGGCGTGGAGTTGAGAATAGAATAGTGTGGCGAGCGCAGCGAGCCACCGAGCCCGAAGCGTGGCGAGCGTAGCGAGCCCCGCGAGGGGACGCGGATACCTTCACAGGTAAACGCGTCCCTTTGCGGGCTTCACAGGTGTCCGCGTCGCCACGGACACCTGTGAAGTCCGCGAGGGGACGCGTATAACTGTGAAGGTATCCGCGTCCCCTCGCCACGCTTCGGGCTCGGTGGCTCGCTGCGCTCGCCACACTATTCTATTCTCAACTCCACGCCGACGTGGATAGTAGGGCATGAAAAGGTCGGAGGACGCGTACCGCCGCCCCTCGCGGGCTCGCTGCGCTCGCCACGCTTCGGGTTGGCGTGGATCGTGGGGTGGCGTCAAAAAATTGGGGTGACATTTAAGGGTTAATTGAGCCTATTTGGGCTCTGTAGCCCATTTAACATTGATTCCTATGGTAAAATCGCGGGCATTGAGGCATTGAATGCAAAATCGCGGTCAATCTGGCTTTTTAACATTGTTCCCTATGGGAAAATCGCGGTGATCGCGGGCATCGCGTCGCGGCCGTTTATGTACTGCCCGCGATCCCGCGATCACCCCGATGGGCGCCGTTCTAGGTAAAGAGTACCAAAAGGATACACATATAAAAATCATTCGCATCAATTCCAGCATGCGCCACAGAACACTGCCTACATAAAGAACCACAAATACGCTGTAAAAATGAATAGATTGTACAATGCACAGTCTACTGTAGTGTTCCCGCTAGGCTGTTTTAGCGGGGCGCTGCGCCCTGCCCGTTTTTTAAAGGGCAAAATGCGCCCTGCCCCTCTAGCAGCGCCCCGCTAAAACAGCCTGGTGCCTGCCCGACTCCTTGCATGGGGAAGCCCAGCGCCGCCTTAGACGGCGATGCCCGGCGCTTCCCCGGCATCAAGGCACCTTCCCCCCGTGGTGACAGCATCTTCAGCGCGGCCGGGCCCGCCCACTTTAGTGACGCCGGCGGCCCGGCCCGCCCACTTTAGTGAAGCCGCCGGGCGGGGGCGGGCCCGCCCACTGTAGTGATGCCGCCGGGCGGGCCCGCCCACTTTAGTGATGTCGGCTGCCCCGGCCCGCCCCCCGGCGCCCTGCCCGGCACAATTTCTAGAGGGAACACTATACTGTATTTACAGAGTTTTTTGTGATGAAGACAATAGGCCTAATTCGGACGTGTTCGCTAAGCTGCGTATGCTCGCACACATCCCCTCCAGTACCCACTATGGTACGGCCCTATGACATCATTCTTCATTCAACATTCAGTTGATAAAACTTATCTCAGAAAGGGAGAGGGGAGATATTTCATGCACAGAAAGCATTGTATATAGATTATGACCGCGAGAGTGGGGAGGAAATATACCAATCATCATGATCGCTAATAGGATACCTATAATTTGTATACATTAACATGAGATGTAACAATAGTGGGAACTTGTGTATTATCACGGCGCCCAATTTCCTTACGTACGGCAGCGTAGGAAAAGCGCATCGCATCGCATCGGCCATTTTAAGTGCCGTGTGATGCGATGCGATTTTCCTATGTCATTTATTCACTGCTCTCTTAGCCCCGGGGGATCGCATCGCACCTCCTGCAAAATCGCATGCGATTGTATAGGGTGTGCGATGCTATTACATTAGCTATACAATAATATCATTGTATGACATACAATGAGGTTTTAGGCACCCCCCCACTATCCACACCACCCTGAAGTGCAGCGAGCCCCGCGAGGGGCTGCGGAACGCGTCCTCCGACCTTTTCATACCCTCACTATCCACGTCGGCATGGAGTTGATTTCACATAGTGTGGCGAGCGCAGCGAGCCACCGAGCCCGAAGCGTGGCAGCGAGCCCCGCGACGATGCGCGGAATACATTTCAAGTAATCCGCGTCCCCTCGCGGGACTCACCGCGCTTTGGGCACGGTGGCTGGCTGCCCTTGCCACACTATATAAAATCAACTCCATGCCGACGTGGATAGTGAGGGTATGAAAAGGTCGGAGGACACGTTCCGCCGCCCCTCGCGGGGCTCGCTGCACTCGTGGATAGTGTGTGGGGGGGGGGGGGGGGGGGCCTAAAACCTCATTGTATGTCATACAATGATATTATTGTATGGCTAATGTAATGGCATCACACACCCTATAAAATCGCATGCGATTTTGCGGGAGGTGTGATGCGAGGCGATCCCCCGGGGCTAAGAAAGCAGGGAATAAATTACATTGGAAAATCGCATCGCACGGCCCTTAAAATGGCCCACGCGATGCGATTTCCCTACGCAGAATAGCCCACTAAGCAAATTGCTTAGTGGGCGCCGTGATAATACACAAGTACCCAATAGTGATATGTTGAATCTGGGCCTTTATACTGTACATCCAGATCTCTCATATAATCATATAAGCATTTTCTACCAATGAATACACCAAATACACTCATTTACACCAAAATCCCAGATCCGACACAGTATTTGGAACACGGTTCCAAGCCAGGTTGTATTCAGGATTGACTCCGTTTACACTGCGTTGCCGACTTGCAGTGTAAACGGGGGCAGCGCTTGGAGATTACATCATTTCCAAGTGCCGGGACCACCGGGACTGCCGCACTGGGGGCAAGCCCAGCGCTTAGGTAAGCTGCTGGGCTGCCACCTGCCTCCGTGCACCCCACCTAGCCCCTATCTGCAAGGTGAATGGATGCCGCACATAGGCATACATTCACCTGCTCTCCGGCTCCGCTGCTATCTGCACAGTACAGCTGTGTGCCCCCCCGCCCAACCCATACTGACTGCGGTCCAGAGGTAGGGCTCCCCCATTGCTGTAAACGGGAGCCGGGTCGGATGACCCAGCATAGCCGTTTACATTGGCCCCATTTTCCACCCTTGTCAGAACCAGGGTAGGATTTGCGGGGAAATTGACCTGGCTTTTTTTCAGCTACCCCTTTTACACAGACGCTGACCCAGGTCCACCCCGGGTTTTTGCCTTGGTGTAAAAGGGGTATAAGTCCCTTATAAGTTGGGGCAGTATGGATGGTGTTTCCTCCCACAATCCAAAAATATACTGGTAGGCTGCTAACAAAATTAACCCTAGAATGTCTGTGTGTGCGTGTACATGTGGTAGGGAATATAGATTGTAAGCTCCACTGGGGCAGGGACTGATGCGAATGTTCAAATATTCTCTGTAAAGCGCTGCGGAATATGTGTGCGCTATATAAGAAACTGTTAATAAATAAGTCTGCTACTCAGCATATAATATCAATAAAGGTACAGTATGTTATTGTCTTAGTAGGAAAGAGAGCTACATAGATAGAAATCATGCTCTATTTTCTAAAGCAATGGATTTGTCAACACCTCTGGATGAATGGGTATGGTATAACCCGCCAACAGTCGGGATTCCGATGGTCCTTTCAGAATCCCGACTGTCAAGAACCTGACACGGGCCCTCGCCACCTATTCTATTTATTTACAGTTTCTTAAATATTCTATTCTCCCTCTATGGGGGTCATGGACCCCCAAGAGGGAAAATAGCCAATGTAAGTCTGGATTCCGACTGTCGGGGTCCTGAAAGTGGGGATTCCGAGGTTGGAGAAAGGACTGTAGGAATCCCGATTGTCGGTGAGTCATCCCCCCCCCCCAGTGTTTGCCTCTCTATACTTTTATTTCATTGTCTCTTGTTTTGTAACTTGCTCTGGTGGCTGCGAACCGGCCAGCTTTTCAGGATACTCCCGTGTGCCGGTAGGATATACAATCGCTCTATCTGTAACGGCAGCCAAGAGACTCGAGTCCTGTAAACTATGTGTTTCATTACATTGCACAATACAATTTTACCTTATTTTTATTTTTTAAGATAAAATAAGGCATTGGCATCCCTCTTATTTCTTCAGATCTTTTTTCATAGCCTTTATTAAAGAACCAACATATTCCCCAGCACAATATATCATCGGACAATAAACACGTCAAAGTCTGTGTCAAAGCGTGAAGATGCTCGTCCCGTGTGCCGGGCTCCTACCCCAGATATACTAACAGAGCTTGGGGCCACTTTAGTGGTGTAACACAAATGTAAGGGCCCGGGGACTATTGTACCGTGGAGGTGTGTTTGTGTGTGTAGAAAAGGGACACCGCTGCTTAATAGATCTACAGTGCCTAGATAGTCAGTAGGTGGATGGTGGACAGGACCAAAAGGTCGACATTCAACATGGTCAAAAGGTCGACGTTGAAAAGGTTGACAAAAGTTTTTCACAACTGGATAAACCTCCTGCTCGAAAAGCCCTTACTTGAGATTTGGGACAAAGCTCTCCGAACTCTCATACCACACTGGATCCGCCCGCATCCTTGAGAGGCTAATATCTGCTCCCCGGGAGAACAATTTCCAGTACCACCCCAGTAGAACAGCAGTACTTCCAGTACCCCCTCCCCCCCCTCAGTATAACAGCAGCACTTCCTGTACCCCCCCCCCCCCCCAGTGGAACAGCAGCACTTTCGCAACCCCTTACCTCCCCAGTAGAACAGCACAGCAGCACTTTTACAATGTGCCCCAGTACATCACACTGGGGTGTCACAACAGACTGATGAGGCATGTTCTTACAACTTATTTGTAGCATAATTAACATGAGGATATACAAAACAGACCCCTTTCCCTCTCCGCATAGTCACTTGCTGGGAGTTAAATGTCCTCCACCCCCCTGCTTACCTCCCCATGAGCCTGATATTCGAGCAGCCCCCTTCCTAGGGTACTGGGATCCACCTCACTGCAGCAGCGGTAGGAGGCTGGAGCAGAGACTCTCCCCTACTTCCGCATGTGCAGGGAGATGACCGGGAGCGGAGCTCAGTGTGTGCTCGGGTTACACAGACTTTCCGGGTGTAGTTCCAGTAGCTGCCAATAGGTGGCAGCACAGAGCGGATGACGTCACTGCACTGGAGCTACTTGTTACACAGAGAGGCTCGTCTGGTTGGTTGGCACAGTGGCGCGTGTCTATTAGTCCAAGCTACGGGGAGCCACAGGTTGCAGGTTCGAGTCCCGAGACCCAGCACGTGGCAAGGGAGGGACACATCGAAACAACCTGATTTTTATTTTTACATATTGATAATATTATCTATACATTTATTTTCATCAGGAAATATTCTGTATAGATAATATCTATATACCCAAGAAGAATAAGTGGGGGAAGGACAGGGGCTGGTAGTGGCACTTGTGTAGTACAATTGTTAAACATATACATAGTATTAATTATCATAAAACTGATTGTTACATGACTAGTCATAGTTAAGTCTCCCGCGTTTTGAACCTTTTTCCCGGTCTCCCGTAAAGCCCCGCCATCCTCCCGGTTTTTCAGCCTTCCTAATGAAAAATTGGACTGCGCAAGTGCCAAAGTGCCGGGGGGCGGGTGCTAGTTACCAGCGCGACGTCATGACATACCTGGCGTCATGGCGTCGCTTTCCTGTGTGGCGGCCACCGCGGAGGCTATCAGCATGGTGTGTAGAGCGTGTGCGGCAGCGGTGGGAGCAGTGTGTGGCAGCCAGTACAGGGCTCTGTTGGACTGGCAGCACGGAGAGCGGGAGCAACAGCGCGAGTGGCTGGAGTGGCAGCGGTGAGCACCGCTTGCAATTTCATTTGGTTAGTCCCACCCACGACTCCGCCCCCTTTTGTGCTATACCCACTGGCCCCACCCCCTACTTGCTGCAGTTTGCTGCCCTCTCCCGGAGAGGGCAGCTGAAAAGTCGGCAACCCTGTGACTAGTACACCAGAGAAATAGTGTAATATCAAGAGAAAAGTGACTAGAAATTTGCGCTGTGTGTCCATGTTGTGCCTATATGTCATTGTGTTATCCGTATACAGCCGCCATCTTGTATATCACTCAGTATACAATATCCGGCTTCCTGTGTGTCTGTGCCGTGTCTCTGCGTCATTGTGTTATCCGTATACAGCCACCATCTTGTACCTCACATAGTATACAGTTTTCGGCTTCCTGTGTGTCCGCGCCATGTCTCTGTGTCATTGTGTTTTCTGTATACAGTCCCCATCTTGTACCTCACTCAGTATACAGTATCCGGCTTCCTGTGTGTCTGCGCCGTGTCTCTGCGTCATTGTGTTATTCGTATACAGCCGCCATCTTGTACATAACTCAGTATACAGTATCCGGCTTCCTGTGTGTCCGCGCCGTGTCTCTGCGTCATTGTGTTATCTGTATACAGTCGCCATCTTGTACATCACTCAGTAGTGTCTCTGCGTCATTGTGTTATCTGTATACAGCCGTTATCTTGTACCTCACTCAGGATACAGTATTCGGCTTCCCGTGTGTCCGCGCCGTCTCTCTGTGTTATTTTGTTCTCCGTATACAGCCGCCATCTTGTACCTCACTCAGTATACACTATCCGGCTTCCTGTGTGTCTGCACCGTGTCTCTGTGTCATTGTGTTATCCGTATACAGCCGCCATCTTGTACATCACTCAGTATACAGTATCCAGCTTCCTGTGTGTCTGCACCGTGTCTCTGCGTCATTGTGTTATCCGTATACAGCCGCCATCTTGTACCTCACTCAGTATACACTATCCGGCGTCCAGTGTGCCTGCGCCGTGTCTCTGTGTCATTGTGTTATCCATATACAGCCACCATCTTGTACCTCACTCAGTATACACTATCCGGCTTCCTGTGTGTCTGCACCGTGTCTCTGTGTCATTGTGTTATCCGTATACTGCCGCCATCTTGTACCTCACTCAGTATACACTATCCGGCTTCCTGTGTGTCTGCGCCATGTATCTGCGTCATTGTGTTATCCGTATACAGCCGCCATCTTGTACATCACTCAGTATACACTATCCGGCTTCCTGTGTGTCTGCGCCGTGTCTCTGTGTCATTGTGTTATCCGTATACAGCCGCCATCTTGTACATCACTCAGTATACAGTATCCAGCTTCCTGTGTGTCTGCACCGTGTCTCTGTGTCATTGTGTTATCCGTATACAGTCGCCATCTTGTACCTCACTCAGTATACACTATCCGGCTTCCTGTGTGTCTGCACCGTGTCTCTGTGTCATTGTGTTATCCATATACAGCCACCATCTTGTACCTCACTCAGTATACACTATCCGGCGTCCAGTGTGCCTGCGCCGTGTCTCTGTGTCATTGTGTTATCCGTATACAGCCGCCATCTTGTACATCACTCAGTATACAGTATACAGCTTCCTGTGTGTCTACACCGTGTCTCGGTGTCATTGTGTTATCCGTATACAGTCGTCATCTTGTACCTCACTCAGTATACAGTATCCGGCTTCCTGTGTGTCTGCGCCGTGTCTCTGCGTCATTGTGTTATTGGTATACAGCCTCCATCTTGTACCTCACTCAGTATACAGTATCTGGTTTCCTGTATGTCTGCGCCGTGTCTCTGCGTCATTGTGTTACCCGTATACAGCCGCCATCTTGTACCTCACTCAGTATACAGTATCTGGCTTCCTGTATGTCTGCGCCGTATCTCTGCGTCATTGTATTACCCGTATACAGCCGCCATCTTGTACCTCACTCAGTATACAGTATCCGGCTTCCTGTATGTCTGTGCTTCATGCTGACATCATTTAAGAAATGTCACCACCTATTATAGGGAATCCACATTTATAATTGGGGTGTGGGGAAGAACGGTTGACAGTATCTAGGTCGATAGTCTAAAGGTCAACACACAAAAATGTTGACATGCATTAGGCCGACATGGTCAAATGTCGACTCAAGAAAAGGTCTACATGAGTTTTTTTGTTTTATTGTCTACAATGACATGGATAACGTATAAGTGTACCCCCATCGCTATGTGTCGGGCACACTATTATATACCCCCTCATGTTGACCTTGTGTAAATATATACGAGTCGGAGCAGTGCGCATACATCCAGGAGCGGACCCTGTACCGGTCACAGCATCTATACACTGTTATGTAACACATACGCGCACGTGGGAGGGGTCCGAGTACCTGGAAACCCCACCCAGCGCATCCAACCACGGATGCAGCTTACCCAAAAAAATAATTCTGACACAGAAGGGACAACAGCACGTTTATAATGCGGCTGCAGCAACCTCTGAGAGCCCAGCTTAGCGGCACATAGGAGGTGCTGCAGCGGGCAGATCCTCTGGTAAAAATAAATGCTTGGCTAGTATGCTTATCTCAGCGCTTGCACCATTCTGCATTGGCCGCCTCTTTACTGCCTACACCCCTGCGGCTGCCTCAATCTTGCTGGACCACATCCTACATGATGTGGGTGACGGCCCAAGAACCCACCAGTGTCCCTAATGCAGCCTCCTACGGGGTTAAAACCAGGTAACTCCCCTCCACACAACTTTTTTTTAGTGTTTGTGTCAATATATATATATATATATATATATATATACTGTATATACCATGGTCTGTGGAGCTGGATGGATGTGTATGCTGAATTGTCTTAGGTGGCCGAAACGACAACCTACCTATTTACGGGAAGCGGTCATCTATTAGAATGAACTTAGGTCTACAGTCATTTGGTCGACCCCACTAGGTCGACTGGCAGGAAGTTCGACCTGGGCCAAGGTCGACATGACTTAAGGTCGAATTTGCATAAAGGTCGACATGAGGAAGGTCGACATGGGGTTTTTCACTGTTTTTTTGAGCCGACATGTGCCGACAGGCGGTATTTCATGCCCTACCATCCACTAGGGCGTGGAGGAGGTTATTAAAGCTGTGGTGAGCGAAGCGAGCCACCGTGCCCAATGCATAGCGAGCGAAGCAAGCGATGCAAGGGTCCGATTCTCATTGCCAACTGTGTCCATGTCGACTGTGTCGACATTCGGATAAAAAAACAGTGAAAAACCCATGTCGACCTTATGACCAGTCGACCTTCCTCATGTCGACATTTATGCAAATTCGACCTTAAGTCATGTCGACCTTGGCCCATGTCGACCTTAAATCAGGTCGACCTTCCAGCCAGTCGACCTAATGGGGTTGACCTAATGACTGTAGACCTAAGTTCATTCTGACAGATGTACCGATTCCCTATTTACCTGTATGTAACAAAACCACTGTTTTGATATGGTGATGTGATAAACAACTTCCATTTTAATTCTTCGACTTGGTGAGTGTCCTTAATGGACCTATATGGCCTTATATATATAGAGAGAGAGAGAGAGACAATATCCTAATATTGCGCTGTATGGTGAATAAATTAGGCTGCCTTTTGACTCCCTGCTGTTGGTGGGAATCAAACAGAAACAAATACACAACAATGGAGGACAGGCGCCAGCAAGGTGGTCACTACTTAGTGGCCAGAGTAGGTCTGTTCAGAAAAATACACATTTATGACATTAAAGTCTATTTATTAAAAGTTTGTAAAATAGTAGTTGTCACACTTCAGGTTTTTAACAAGTAATTCTTCATATTCAGTATATGGAATTGCAGTTGAACAAGTACCCAGCGCATTTTGTCTTACAAAGACTTCATCAGGGGTAAAACTGTAATCGTAACTTGATTGATATGAAGCATTACAACATATTATCCTATAAGAGGCCTTCATAAGCGCCACATGGTAAAACTATTGTTCAGGAGTAGCGATTTTCAGCCCACCGATTTTCCCCATCTTAGTTATCCGTACATGCTAGGCAAAATCGCCCAGTGTGTATTAGAGATGAGCACGTTCGGATCCTAGAGATCCGAACACCCCCGAACTTACCTGCGCGAGGTGTTCAGATCCATACCTCCGATAACACAAACAAAAAACAAGGATTCTCGCGAGACTGGATCTCTATATAAGTCCCGGTTCCAGCGCCATCTTCATTCGGCATGTGAAAGTCAGAGCGCCCGGATGTGTCCGTGCTGTCTGCAGAGAGGGGACCTGGACAGGCTACACATGGGCATGCTAGGGGGGCTGCAGGGGGGCGACAAACTAAAGGGGGAACTAACAGGCCGCCTAACTTTATGGGGGCTTGTGAAAAAGAAAGGTACATCTACTAAGGGGGAACTACTGTGCGGCAGGGCATTATTTTGGTTATAATGCACAGGGCTGGCAACAGAAATTTTGGGGCCCGGTACACTGATATATCTGGGGGGCCCAATACCCCGCCCCCTAGAGGAGAAAATTTTTAGTATACTGCATATTGAACATTTGGTACTTGTTTCCTAGCACGGCCACACCGATTAGCATCGGGATGGTCGTGTCGGAAAAATCGCGTCGGTCGCATCGCATGCGATTTGGTCGCATGCGATGCGACCGATGCGATCCGATTTTTACATTGGATCCAATGTAAAATGGTCCCTGGGACCCGATTTTACATAGGATTCAATGTAAAATAGCCCCCAGACCCCAATTTCAGCACCCCTGATGGTTGAAATGGCCCCTCATTGGTAACGCCACCCCACGATTGACGCTAACCCGAAGCGTGGCGAGCCCGCGAGGGGCTGCGGTGCGCGTCCTCCGACCTTTTCATACCCCTACTATCCACGTCGGCGTGGAGTTGAGAATAGAATAGTGTGGTGAGCGCAGCGAGCCACCGAGCCCGAAGCGTGGCGAGGGGACGTGGATACCTGTGAAGCCCGCGAGGGGACGCGGATACCTGTGAAGGTATCCACGTCCCCTCGCGGGGCTCGCTGCGCTCGCCACGCTTCGGGCTCGGTGGCTCGCTGCGCTCGTCACACTATTCTATTCTCAACTCCACGCTGACGTGGATAGTAGGGGTATGAAAAGGTCGGAGGACGCGCACCGCCGCCCCTCGCGGGCTCGCTGCGCTCGCCACGCTTCGGGTTGGCGTCAATAGTGGGGTGGCGTTTACAATGTGGGGGCATGACGGGGCCATATACAATGAGAAATGGCCCATATTGGCCCCTTTCCCATTGATTACTATGTGAAGATGGACTTAATCAAGTCCATCTTATCTTGTGCCATTATAATGGCACAAGACCGACACGACCGACGCGAGCCTATGGAGAAATCGGGTCCATCGCGTCGGTCGCGTCGTGTGCCATGTTAAGGCACACGACGCGATGGACCCGATGGACGCGATTTCTCCATAGGCTTCAATGTTAAAATATTCTTAACATTGAAGCCTATGGAGAATCGGGTCCATCGCGTTGGTCACGTCGTGTGCCTTATTAAAGGCACACGACCGACGCGATGGACCCGATTTTCCATTTGCCGGTAAAATGGACCTGATTTGAAAGAAAATCGGGTCCATCGTGGGCATCGTGTGCCTTAAAGTTAAGGCACACGACCAAGAAGATTGTGGCCGTGCTAGGAAACAAGTACCGAACATTTTTTTTATTGTTACAAAAGAAACATAATTAATATTTACTAATATTGGAGGGGGGTTCCAGGCAAGTACCATTACAGGTGGGTGCCTTTATAAACTTGGCACTGCACTGCTGCAGCCATGCTTACAGCCCTGAGCCCCTCAGAACCTTGGGGCCTCTCACAAGCTTGGGGCCCAGTACAGCTGTCCCCCTTGACCCCCCCTGTCGCCTGCCCTGATAATGCATATATTTTTATTTTATTTTAGTAGCTCTTCAGGCAGTTTATTTTGTCGGGAGTAGCTCACGGCCCAAAAAAGGTTGGAGACCATTGCTATAGACCATCTGTTCTGTTAAATATTAATACTGTATTCCCCATTGTATCCAGTGTATAAAAAGACCATTTGTCAGGGCTATTACCGCTCCCCCAGACTCCCGTACTTACACCAATGTGCTGCAGAGTGGGAGATTTTGGATAACATTTGAAACCCCCCCCCCCTCTAAAAATCCTGCGTTTGCCACTGATTCCACACCCGATGTAAACCAGGAGCGTACTGTATTATGCAAGAGAGAGACAGATCATTCTCGACACGCACAGTGCTGAATACTTTTTGGAATTCTGTATTTTTTGCGCAAGGCTTTTATTTTGCAAATCTAATATAATTCTATTTCTGGGGCAAAAAAGGTTAAAAAATGCATCAAGTGGCAGAAACAGAATTTGGAAGTAGTTACACTTAATGCGCATTCTGCTGTAAACTTGTCGTTCTATTTCTGATCGTCTTCCTCTTTTCTTGTCAAGAATTTAAAACGATGGAACTCCCTGATTCTTCCAAGATACTGTATGCCCGCTGTGATATATTGTTCTTTGTGCAATCACTATCTTATTACTAGGTCTGTGTAACTGCATGCCTACTGAATAACCATATGATATCTGATAGAGTGAGGCCTTCTGACCAGCAAATATTCTGGCGGTTATAATATCTCGCACAGCAATTTCCTTTGTTAAGATAAAGATGCCTCTGATCATTTACAATAAGCCTTGGAGCTCAGTCTTGCAGTTCAGATGCTTGTTTCAAATGTAAAATTTGAATGTATATTTAAAATATGTTTTCCCCTTACTTACAGTAAGCAAATGTGCAGAACAGTAACTGATAGGAACTAAATAGGTATTTGAATTCACTATTATGCATTGCTCCTGAGTCAGAACCACAGGGACATCTGTGTTTTGGTCTGCACATGTGTCCTATCATGCATAGTTGGCTATTCTCCCGCATCCTGCAGGAAGCTCCTGTATTTGTCATAAATCTCCTGCTGCCCTGCATTGCACTCCTAATCTCCTGGATTCTTCAGCACATTTTACCAAGGGCGCCACTAAAGAGTTTATTTGCAAGGACAGCAATTTGCTGTAGCTGCTCACTAGTCCCTGCTGATGGACCCCTTGTGAAAGCCCCTTGCAGTGGTGAGAGAGACAACAGAACACACACACACACACACACACACACACGGTCTTATCTATTCTGTGCTGGTGTGCACTGACCCATAGCGTGCTGCTGCTGTTATGCTGAGTACACATTGGCCGATATATCAGCTGTTCAATTGGACCAATGGCCAGTGTGTACCAGCAATATGTATTGCAGACAGTGTTCACAATAAAATACCATTCAATACACCAAAACATACTGTACTTACATGTTTAGGTATGATTCATACAAGGCCAGATTGCATTTGGAAATTGAATGCAAATGTGAACAGGGTCATGAGTGGGTGCCTAGCAGGGAAGGGAGCGGAGTTTGCATCCAGGGATTGATGCAGGCCTCAGCGTGGCAAGAATCTGGCACGGAGGTGCCTGCATCCATGAGAATTCAAGTTCCTCTAATGAGACTGCTGCATTTTGAAATGGCTTTGTACCAACCAGGGCTTGTGAGTTGGTTGCCATTGAGGAGAGATCCTAGCTCTGATAATAGAGTGGGAGAGCTCAGTCTGTTGGTGGAGAGGGAGCAGTGAAGAGCTCCCGAAGACGAAGGTCTGACAGCTGAGCCAGAAGTGGCGGAGCTTTCAGGATGGCCACAGATGGCGGGATCAAGGCAGAAGACCGCAGCTTAATATTGAGGCTGGTGGCGGCCGACGGGATCAAGACAAAAGATGGCGGCTGAGGGTGGTGGCTGCTCCCTGGAGACTCCTGCTCTGCTGAGGAACGATGAGTGGGTCAGTGCTGGAAAGCAAAAGAGCTCAATGTCCCCTCTCTCAACAATACCAGTAGGTGGCCTTGGGCCACCAGTACATACTTATATACCTTCCTAGGCCTTCAGGGTTAAGGTTCTAGGCCTGTGGGCATAGTTTGGCCCTCTGGGCCCTTGCCTCATTAGTGAGGCACCCTTGGCCAGTATTCAGTCTTAGGCCTATGCCACATTAATCGGGTTGGAATCGTTTGGTCTACAGTATGCTGGTCGACAAGCATTAGGATCAACACCATAAGTTTGACATGGGGAAAGGTTGACATAGTTCTAGGTTGACATGGATAAAAGTCGACATGGGTTTAGGTCGACAGGACATTAGGTTGACACAAGCATTAGGTCAACAGTGTCTGTTTTTTGACCCGAATGTTGACACAGTCGACATGGAAATAGTTTGCAGTGCACCGCATCTCCTCGCATCGCTCGCTTCCCTCGCTATGCTAATGCGACCTAATGACCTGTCGACCAAACCCATGTCGACCTAGACCCATGTCGACCTTGACCCATGTCAACCTAGAACCATGTCTACCTATCCCCATGTGGACCTAATGGTGTCGAACCAATGTTTGATCAACATACTGTAGACCAAATGACAGGCTCCTGGTCTGTCTGTTCCACCAGTCCGGTGGTTCAGAACCCCATTAAATACACCTCCATGAGAGGGGTGACAACCGAGTGGCTGTGGCGTTGTGCCTGTGATGACTTTCACCTATCAGGTGAAGTACTGTAGGCGGGGCCCTGTGAGTCCTGACGGCACACATCCATAAGTTAGAAAGAAAAAACTGCCTGCGGTTCATGGTTCATATTTCTTTCCATGCAGCCACATTTATTACAGTCGTTCCTTTACTCCGTGAAGTGGGCCGGCTCATGTGGACTGGTGAGTACCGCCCACCTTCACAAATATACATAACATGTATAACATGTATACTGTGTTGAGTGAGAAGAAATGAGATATCACAGCACCAGTGGCGTAACTATGAATTTTGCTCCCCCCTGCCAAAAAGTTTGTGGTGCTCCCCCCCCCCCCGGCTCCTCTCCGGCGTGTTTCCCCAGCGTGTGATGTGATGACATCACACGCATAACGGAGAAGCTGAAGCAGGAGAGAGGAAGAGATACCAGCAGACACTGCTGCTTCCCTTGGCTCAGACGCATCCTAGGCCGCCCTAGCACGCCCATCTGCCCGCCCATCCTGTACACAGTAGCCAATAGCTGGCTCTGTGTACAGTCAATTGAATCAGTGGGGGGATTTGTCATCTCTGCCATGGCCGCACCCGTGCTGTGGCTGTGCTGTGGCTGACTCGCCTCCAGTGCTCAGTAAGGGGGCAGTGGCAGGCAGCAGCATGTCGGTGCGTCGAGCGGGTGCCGGCGCCCACACAGACCCCACTGCTGCTTGCTCCCCCAAGCGGCTGCTGGGGCTGCCTTACAGTAGTTACGCCACTGCACAGCACTGATAGCTGCAAACAAGAAACCCCATATTGCAGATAGCAATGTTAGTATCAATACTTCCCCAAGTATATTGTTACTAATATTATATAGAAATGCGTTCCTCAGCATGGCCCTCGTTAATGATGTGCTCCGTCATCTGTACATGTAGGATGACAGAGGACATTGTTAACGATATTAAGTATACACATTAAGCGATATTATAAACGATATCAAACACAAGTGAAAAAATCAGTGATATCATTTAAAATATCTCTCAAGCCCCATATACACTTAGTGATTCCTGTCAACGCCGATATTGGTGGTGGTGGTGGCATGTATCAGCAGTGAACGGAGCAAGTGCCATCCGGAAAGGGGAGGGGGGGTTATAGGGGGAATGACGGGTGATAACTTTTACTATATCCTCTAGTGTGTATGGCACTTAAGTATGGCACTAAAATGTGGTTTTAGCTTACACAAAAGTCTGTCAATTTCAGATGGATCTTTTGCGCTCACGGAAGGACACAACAACTTGTGATACAGCTCCCCCTACTGTCCCTCCAGTAAAACTTCTCATGTCATACTTCACTTATAGCTCCTGTTATAGTCCTACAAGCCAAGAAACTGAACTCAACTAAGGCTGGAAAGAACATCTGTGTAAGGTAAACAATCATAATGTTGACACAACAATGTCAACATCCACAAAATGTGACAATGGAGGGTTAAGCTGGGTACACATATGTACAATTTCATTTTTCTTGCGACCGTTCGTTCGACCGAATACACGTTCGACCGTCCAAAACATACGACCGTTCTGCGCGTACACATATGTACAATTTTACTTGCGACGTCCGATGTACTCCCGTCCAAACAATCGCAAGAAGAAGTATATGAGAGACCCTGTAACCCTTTGCCTGCTGTTTTAACTAATGTGTGTTTAATGCCTCACTGCCCAACACTTTAGAGGCATCACTTTAAGACATTAATACCCCTTTTAGACATACTACCCGGGGTTTTGGCCAGGTTTACCCGGGATTTTCAGCCAAGGTCACTCCCGGGATTTTAGTAACAGACCCCCTTTCACACTACACCTCAGACCCGGGAAAAACCCGGGTATACCCCTTTCACACATAAGCCAGGCTTTGTCACATCGGGTGTGCTGTCTGACTTGTCGGATTCTAAAATGATGGTATCGTCATCATCATCAAATAGAAGTTGCGATGGCGGCGGGCTCTGCGGACTGCACTCCGTTGTCGCTGCTGGCGTCTGTGCCGGAGACGAGGCATTGCTTGATGACGACAAGGCAACAGGGTTGCATAAAGCTGTATGGCCAAAAACAACATTGCAAAGGTCGTACAAGGGCCACTCTGTGCGTCCAGCCCCACTGCGATTGCGATTCTGGTCATTGACCTTTAGGTACTGCTTTTTCAGGGACTTAAGCTTGTTCAATACCTGCTGCTGGGTCTTCCTCACACCTCTGCTAGCAAGGACCTTTGCAATATTTCCATGCACTATGGCATCCTTCACAGTGCCTGTGATTTGAGATTTGATCTCCTCTTCTCCACGGACATGTAACAGCTCCCTGACCTCCTCATCCTTCCAATGCTGTGCCATAGCACCTGTCTGGCCACAGGAATCTGCACCCTTTTGCTGGAAAGGGAGCACAGGAGCAACATGCAGCCACTGCCTCTGCTTGCTCCGCCGCACGTGTGCCTGGGGCGTCTTCCGCGGCTGCAGCTGATGACCTCATCAGAAGACGCCGGGGCAGCAAAAAAAAGCGTTGTCGTATGTGTAAAACAGAAAAACCTGGGTAAACCCGTTCAGACATAACCCGGGTATTATACCCGGGAGTTAAATACCGGGAAAAACCCTGGTCAATTGCAGGTGCTCAGCATCCGGGAGTAAAATCCCGGGTATACCCTTTCAGACATACGCTACTCCCGGGTTTGGGCGCGTTCATGTGAAAAAACCCGGGATTTTCGCGTATGTCTGAAAGGGGTATAATCAATGTTGAAGTTTTAATAGTGTGTTATGGTGCCCTGCAAAGAGCTTCCAGCACACTCTATTAAAACTTCAACATTGATTAATGTCTTAAAGTGATGCCTCTAAAGTGTTGGGCAGTGAGGCATTAAACACACATTAGTTAAAACAGCAGGCAAAGGGTTACAGGGTCTCTCATAATGCAGCATACCACCATGCTTTGTCAAACTGTCAAGCATATCGATCGAACATGCGTACACACTTCACTTTTGTTCCGATATGGAGCCGTCCTGTCGGATGAAATATTAAGCAGCAAAGAACCTTCGACCGACCGACCGTGGACGGCCAAGAGCGTTTTTGGCCGTTTATCGATCGCACAGCAGCAATTGGGACAGCGTACACACCTATACAATCGAACGGCCGTTTGCCCCCAGATTGGAAGAACGGCCCGACGATTGTATATATGTGTACCTAGCTTTAGGGTACTTAGCATCAAAACCACTATATGACACCTGAAAGTCACATTCACGTAACCTCCATAAGCAGAGGACCCCGCTAGAGCTACTGGTGTGGGATGAATAGGATGTACTGTATCAAGTATTACATATTCTATGTTACATCTCACACATTATCTCATGCATTACGGTGCCCCCCCAGGGATTTCCGCAAAAAAAAAAAACCATAGGCTTCAACGGGGCAACACCATCTGTCGACAGCATTGTCTATCAGGAAAAAGCTTTGGAAAGGTTGAGTTTCAGGAGCTTGATACACACGCGCACATCGCAGCCCAATAGAATTATTCGGAGACAGCAGTGCCCATAGAATTCTTTTGATATCCTCTGCAGACTGCGTTAATACATGTGGGGGTTGCGACAAGAATTTGGAGAGGATTGACCCTATTGAGGCTGTTTTCAATAACTGTATGGATGATTTTTTAAAACAAGCTGTCTTTCGCATTCATTTACACTACTAAACCAACCTGGTTTCGTCTTGTAGATGATTGCCGCTTTAAGAAAATGTCCAATATTGTCCGGAATTGCGCACTTCTGGCAAAATTGGACTTTATTATTTTTTTTATTAACAGTTATTTATATATCACACACATATTCTGCACTTCACAGAGAATTTGTGACCATTAACATCAGTCCCTACCCCAGTAGAGCTTACAATCTATACTCCCTACCACATATACATGTACACACATTTTTTCAAGAGATGTGCAGGCTCTGATTTACTCTGATTTCAAAGCAGGATCTTATTTCTATCAACTGTCAACAACTGACATGTGATTTGGGATAGCCAATAAGATCCTGCTTTGAAATCAAAGTAAATTCTAGGGCTAATTTTTGTTTGGAGGAGAGGAAACCCACTCAAGCACAGGGAGAATATACAAACTCTAAAGGCACTAATGCTAACCATTACACCATCTGTGCTGGGCAGAATATCTATAAACACTAAGGGGCATATGCCCCTTAGGGCGAGATGTACTTAAGCCTTGAAAGGTGATAAAATGGAGAGTGATAAACCACCAGCCAATCAGCTCCTATCTGTCATTTTATAAACACAGCCTGTGACATGGCAGATAGGAGCTGATTGGCTGGTGGTTTATCACCATTTAATCACTTTTCAAGCTTAGTACATCTGGCCTATTGGGTGAAATGTAATAGAATGAGAGAATCAGAAAGTGAGATATTTGGTAAGAAATCTCCAGGTTTTTTTTAAAGCGGCAATCATTTACACTGCAAAATCACACTGGTTTGGCAGTGTAAATGATTGCCGCTTTAAAAAAACTGGAGATGTCTTACCAAATCTCTCACTTCCTGCTTCTCTCATCCTATTAAATTTCACCCTAAATATTCTGCCCAGAATCAGATCTAAAATATATTTTCAATTATAAAAGATGTTCCCCAATTTATTTATACCACATATTTATGGTCTTGTCCCCTGCACAATGTGTAACACCAGGCACCCGCACCGACAGGGTTACCTACTGCTGTGTGGCATGGAAGCATTTGGATTTTATTTGCATTGCAACCTTTTAGTCCTGTGAATTAATTTCCTCTGTTCTGCAATATGAGGAATTTACTAAATAATTCTATCTAATCTAACAAAAAAAGGGCAAAAACATAAAAATATAAATTGACATGCTTGCTTTGCCAAAAGTGTAATTAGTCTGTTCTCGTTCCACTTGGCACAGCACTGTAAGACCAAATAAAACATTTATATCCCACATTATTTGATTTTCTCCCGCATGTCAAATTACACATTAAAAGCATTGATTGTCCCATTTAAATGAGCAATTAGCACAATCACACCCTGATCAAAGCAATTACGAGACGTTTAAGTTAAATTGCCTGGATGCCATTTTGCTATTCACCTTTGTTTAAGTCGTAGCTGTCATTAAATGTGGTCAAAACAGACGCTTTGTTTCCTACAGTATGTCTTCACTTGATTATAGTTTTAGATGGCTGTTACAATATCTGAATTTATCTGTTATTTACGCATTATGGGGATGATTCAGAGGAGGATGCTGTTGTCAATGCCGCTGTGTCTTAGGCAAATGTTGCAGGACAGGTCCCGTTTAAAAAGGTGCCTATTGCCACCTACTGTGATCCGCTGGTGCTTCCAAAAACTCAGCTCATCTGCGTGATCTTCAAATTAAAGGCCCTCATCCACTAGTGCGATTTTGGGCCTTTTAATCTATTTAGAGGCATTGGGCAGAGAAATCGGATGAAAAGGGCCCAAATCACAATGTTTTCCTCCGATTCTGGCTCCGATCCGATGCGTACGGGACCATAGTGGTGGGGGGGAGCTAATGTCAAAGAGGATGTTAGGGGGAGAGTGAGAAAGAGAGAGAAGGGTAAGAGAGGGAGGGAGAGGGGAAACAGCATCATAGCGAGAGAGAGTGCCAGGGAGACAGCGCTAGAAATAGAGGACGAGGAGACAGCGTCATAATGGGGGGGGGGGGGGGGGGGCAGATAGAGGGCCAGATGTATCAAGCTTCAAAAAGTGATAAAAATGGAGGGTGATAAACAACTAGCCAATCAGCTCCTAAGTACCATGTTACAGGCTGGGTTTGAACGATTACAAGTGGGAGCTGATTGGCTGGTTGTTTCACTTTTTGAATCTTGATACATCTGGCCGAGAGGGAGGAGGACACATGACTCTGGGGGAGGGGGGAGACAGCAACAGAGAGAGGGTAGGAGACAGCGTCTGAGAGAGGGGGAGGAGACAACAACAGATATTAGGGGAGCAGACAGCATAAGAGAGAGGGGGAAGAGAGTGTCAGAGGAGATGGGGAGGAGACAGCATCAGAGAGAGGGGGAGGAGACGGCGTTAGAGAGAGGGGAGGAGACAGCATTAGAGAGAGGGGCAGAAGACAGCATCAGAAAGAGGGAGGACGAGACAGCATCGAAGAGAGGGGGAGGAGATAGCATCAGAGAGAGGGGAGGAGACAGCGTTAGAGAGAGGGGCAGAAGACAGCAACAGAAAGAGGGATGAGGAGACAGCATCAACGAGAGGGGGAGGAGATAGTGGGGGTATTCAATCTGGTGTTCTGACTGATGGAACGTCCCGACAGTTGGAATCCCGGGCCATTTTCGTTTCTTCTGACAGAATTCAATGTTCTGGTTGTCAAGTGTCGGAAAGTCCGTGGATCGACGAAACCTACAGCGGATTATCGAAAAACGGCTGTGAATTCGCCAATTCGCGGTTATTTCCATCAAAACAGATTCACCTTTTAAAAACTCGGATCTGACACCATTCAATTTTTTATTAAAAAAGCGGTCTTTATTGTACATAAAGAATGCAAAAAACAGACATTGACATTCCAAACATATATACTGTGTCGGAGCACAGCCAAAACACAGTACACATGCAAGCAAGTACATTTCATGAAACACAGCATAAGAAATCAAACACTACAAGTCATGCCATTCACTATGCGTTCTACCACTATACAAAAACAACAGCTGGTAAGACTATGGGTGTGGAAGGAAGAGGGATGAGGGAGGGGGAATCATGTTGGCCGCAGCTTTATTGACCAGACAGACATATATAAGGGTCGGGATTAGGGTTAGAGTGCGGCGAAGGCAGGGTTATGGTAAGGGGGGGTTAGGAGAAGAGGGTTATCTTACTATTGAAACCCGGTCCGGATTCTCTGTTTCGGGATGCCAGGGTCGATGTTTTGGCTGCCATCATCCCTACTGCCAAGATATCATGTGTATCCTGTTCAGTGGTGCCAATGATGTAACTGGCTAGTGTAGAAGCAGTACCTTTGCTTGTGTGTATATACCCATCTCCAGGCTGTTCAGCAGTATGAATGACTAATTAGAAAAAAAGGTTTAAAAAAATGATTGGCTTGATAATTTTTTTTTTTTTAATGTGAGTTATGAGTTGGTTCCATACAGAATCAGCACAACGTTAATTCCTGGGACTTACAGGAACAAGTTTTGTTAATTAAAAGTCAAAGAAGACAGGTACAGGGCGACCTTCTGTTCGCCCATGGAAGGTTTGTACTTAGAATGTCAGTGCCACCCAGGAGAGGATGATTGGAGTTAATTAGGATATATCTCATTATCTGACCTGGAAACCACCTGACAAGTAGATGTTAGCCAGCTCGGTATGTTCTTGAAAAACCTGTCTTCACACTTAGGAGACATATGTTCATTTAAATTTTTTTAGAATTGGTAACGGGGACATAGCGTCACCAAGGAGATTAACACCTGACTGTCCCAATGCCAACCTAATGTTATCCAGTCTCTGAGCTGTTTGTATAAATTGTGTATGCCACCCACCCCTAAGATTGCAGTCCACTTGCGAGAGCAGGGAGAGAGCTTCTCATGCAGCGCTGGAGTTAAGCCCCACCCCTTACCTTAGCCCCACCCTATTGCTGCTAGACATAATTCCCACCTCCCAGGGACATCAGCCCTTAATCAGCAGTGCTGAAGACCCTATGGTTAGGGGACTAAGTAAAAACCAGAAAGAACAGGTTCCCTGAGAATTGATTCTTGCGCTATCTGCAGCCTGAGATTCAGTTGATAACGTATGAATCACCTTCCATACACAATAGACACAATATACAAAAAAAAAATACCAACTTAATACTGGGTGCTGATTGGAGTATTTTTCACAATTTTCCCTTTCATTCTGAGTTTTACCCGGAAATGAAAAGAGAAAAAGAGGGGGCATACAATAGTGTGATACTGTTTTTTTTTTTTAAACAATAATTTCAATAGATGGTACTTCGAGGTATTCAGACTCGTACCCTTTGTGTTGGTCTACTAATAAAAGCAGACAGTATCGCTTGTATGGGGGCGGTGACGTCACCGGTCAGTCATCAAGACATCCAGGTAGAAATCAGCATACATGCAAAAAATGCCTTGATAAAGAAACCATTAGGTTTTGAAACGCGTTGGCCGTAGAGAGGAGGTGGACAACATTGGACTCTAACTGAACAAGGGCTCCGGGGACGCCTGGGATTTTCGATCTTTGCTTTATTTGTCTGCATTTTCCTGTAGACATATATATTCGGTGAGAGGCTGATGTTTTACACCACTGTGTTTTTATTTGTGTGTTGAAAAAATAAGCGGTATTACACTATACCAGCTTTTAAACCTTCTTTTGCATGTATGCTGATTTCTACCTGGATGTCTTGATGACTCACCGGTGACGTCACCGCCCCCGTACAAGCGATACTGTCTGCTTTTATTAGTAGACCAACACAAAGGGTACGAGTCTGAATACCTCAAAGTACCATTTGAAATTATTGTTTAAAAAAAAAAAAAAACAGTATCACACTATTGTATGCCCCCTCTTTTTCTCTTTTCATTTCCGAGTAAAACTCCGAATGAAAGGGAAAATTGTGAAAAATGCTCCAATCAGCGCCCAGTATTAAGTTGGTAATTTTTTTTTTGTATGTGATAGCTTTCACCAGGGACATGGGGAAGGGGAGATTACAGCCGCCCCGTGTGGTCCAGACCGTTCCGGTTTTTGCTACATGCCTGGACAATACAGGGAGGCTTTATTCTCCCCCTCCTCCTCTCCCTGGTGACAGCTTTATTCCCCCCCCCCACCCCTGGACAGGATACCCCCCATACAGGACACCCCCTGCACCAGACACTACAAGCTCCGGAAAGCAGAGTTTGATGTCCGGTCCAGCATTCCGGGCAGGGCCGGTGTAAGGCTGCACAGCACCCTAGGCAAAACATCACTGCCCCCCCCTCTCCCCCATATTGCCACCAATACCCACTTTTCAACACCTTAAGGCATACTTGACAAACTCTCTGGAATGGCAGGGAGGCTCCCCAAAAATTGGGTGGGCAATTCCCCGCTTTCCCTTGAGGCCCCCTTTGCCGCCCACAACAGAGTACAAGGAGGAGGGGGCAGCAAAGTAGGGAAGTACTGTATTCCTCAAGGGAAAGTATGGAGGTACTTAATGCCACCTGCATTTAGTACAAGGATCCCCATAGACATCCTTAATTTTTGATAGGAAGGCTTGGTAACGCCCCCCCCCCCCAAGAGTCTGGCACCCTAGGCAGCTGCCTAAAGCTGCCTAATGGTAGAGCCGGCCCTGATTCCGGGGTCTTGTCTGGGTCCTCTGGCCAGATAGGTAACGAGTTACCGCTATCAGGTAGTGTTTAATGAATTAAATAAATGTGAAAAAGATTTGGTCAGCCCATCCACACCAACTCAGCCTGTTTCAGTCCACTATGGGCATCGAGGCCCCAAAATATCCTGTGTCAAAACTTTTTTGACCCATTGGACTCCACCCGAATGCATTTAAATACCTCTTCTTTAACAATTGGAACTCTTTAAAGCAGAAAGATGATCAGTTAGTCCTTAACATCCATAGAGGCAGCCACCTGGGAGTCTGCTGGCACATCAACGGTTCATTTTATTTTTAAAGTATCTGTTTGTCACCAGGCTGATTTATCACCTGCAATTGAAAGGCTCTGTATGCATTAACTGCAGCTGTAGCGGTAACATGGCGGCTGTGGCCACCAGGGGGGACTTCTGTATAAAACAAACCTGATAAGCTTCATACATTATTACTTACATGATTAATCCTGATGCAGAGCAAATATGGTAATAGCTCAAATAAATAAATAAATAAAAATACGGTTACCTGAGCTTAGTAAAAAATAAACCTCCTGGTATTAAATGCTAAGCTCTTTCCTATTGTGTTTCTGAAGCGTCTTATTAAACCACCTGTGCCTGACAAGGAGCAGGGAATTCATGTGGAATAAAATAGGAATGTATAATTTTAGTATTATACGGGAAGCCGTCAAATTGGACTGATACTATTGAGGCATAATAATACATACTCCAACAATATAATATGGGTCATCAGGCCCGAACACATCTCTCAGAAAAATAGGAGGCAAGACCCAGAGTTAGGCGCTAATGAATTTGCAAAAAAACGATTAGCAGAGCAGTACATTCATAGGGGGAGACTAAAGAGAAAGGGCCGGATCAATCAAGCTTCAAAAAAGTGGAGAATGATCAACAACCAGCCAATCAGCTCCCACCTGTCGTTCTTGAAACCTAGCCTGTAACATGGCAGGTAGGAGCTGATTGGCTGGCTGTTTATCACTTTTGGATGATTCATATATCTGGCCTAAAATGCGGTAAAACCCCTGTTAGAGTATCTGGGTTTTTACTACAGTTCCCTGTGCACTAATACCCGATCATCTGGTTTTCGCAGCATGCCCCCGCGGCCGGGGCATGCACAGAGTGACTCTGAGGTGTCCGATCCGGAAGTCCAGAGGCGGAGCCGCTTCACAAAGATCAGCTCTTATCGCAAGAGCTGTCCTTTAATAATCGCATATGTTAGTGCATATGCGTTTATTATCTATGCAGTACTGTACCCGGTGAATGTCGGCGATGTGGGGCGGCGGATGTTAGTGTATCCCACCCATAGACTGTGCCTTGAAAATAAATGGTAATAAATGAGATTGAGGCTAATACTACAGGATGACATCGGGGGGCATTACTACCCAAAGGTGACGATACCCTGCCCGCCGAAGACGGTGCGGCTGGGTTTTGATCAATTTGAAAATGCGGTAAAACTGGGGTTTTACCAGGGCCGGTGCAAGGCTTCTCTACACCCTAGGCAAAACTTCAACCTACTCCCCCCCCCCCCCCCCCAAAAAAAAAAATTATCCCCCCCCCCATTTCTTTTTAGATCATGTGGTCCAATCCCCATGACACACACCACCCCACCCCCCCCACCCCCCCACCCCCGGAAGGTGGCCATGTCCCCTGCTTTTCCTCTGCACCCTCCCCTTCGCCACCCACAATAGAGTACAAGGAAGAGGGGGCAGCAATGTAGGAAGTATGACTCAAGGGAAAGTATAGAGGTGAGTTCTTAGAAGTTCCACAGCCGCCACCTGCATTAAGTACAACAAGGATCCTCATAGACATCCTTGATTTTTTGATTCGCAGACTTGGTGGCGCCCCCCCAGATCCCGGCGCCCTAGGCAGCTGCCTAAAGCTGCCTAGTGGTAGAGCCGGCCCTGGGTTTTACCGCATTATTGGCTTAGTAGATCCCGCCCATGGGGTGAAATGTAATAGGATGAGAGATTCATAAAGTGAGAGAATTGGTAAGAAATCTCCAGAAATTCAGAAAGTGAGAGATTTGGTAAGAAATCTCCTGTTTTTTTTTTTTTTTTTTAAAGCGGCAATCATTTACACTGCAAAACCAGTTTGATTATGAAGTGTAAATGATTGCTGCTTTAAACCTGGAGATTTCTTACCAAATCTCTCACTTTCTGAATCTCTCATCCTATTACATTTCACCTTAGTGTCTCATAGTAAACTAATTTTATTTTAACATTTTCTTTTACAACACCTGTGCCTTAACAAGCAGGGGTTTGCGATGAGCCTCAATGTAATCAGTTTGAGGTGGCTTTGCCCTATCTGCTCCTCAAGTCCATTTGGCAGTTTAGTTAATTGTATGTTTAATGCAGTACATTAATATAATCATTAATTATGCAGCCTAGGTATGTTAGCACTCTAGAAACTTTAACCCTTTGAGTGCCAAGTGAACTTGTCAAAATAGGTGTACGAATCATAATGACCTGTCGCACAACATTTTTTATTTGAATTTATATAACAAATGTGAGCGATGCTGGCATTTTTAGCGGCTGTTTCGAACATCTCTCACAGAGATATTGGCGCTTAAAGGGTTATTATACAGTAAATATATTTACAGTACATTGCCTTAAAATCCCCAAAATGGAAAAAAAAGAATTTTTCCTTTGCACGGGTTACACACGGCAGAATATATGAAAACCAACCATTATAATTTGCTTTATCTTGCACAGAGCAGGAAATATGTAATCATTTATTGCTTGAGGGAGGTGAGCTGTTTAGCTGGATTATTTCTCAGGCAGTGCATAGTACATCATTTAAACACATGCACTTGATTAAATGCATTATAATTCTATTTGCCAGGAATACTTTCTGTCAGCATTTCTAGATATTTACTAGAAATGTAATAATTTATAACACCTGTGATATTTTATACATTTTCTAAATGAATCTCACAGCAAGATTTGCACTGACCTGATTCGTCAGTGCTAATTATCATTAATAAGGAAATAGAAAATGTTAATACACCTACTTGGTAGGCTCATTATAAAGATCCGTACACACTGTGCGATATGCAATATCAACGGGGCTGCAAAACCGAATGACCCACCGAATATGCAGTCACTGACGATATTGTCAGAATGGACTGCATGTTTAAACGATCGACATATTGTTAACAATCTGGGGAGCGCATGTCATTAATGATATTCTGGGTACTACACACTTATTAAATAAAAATATACAATAATATTATACAATTGTTATCAAGGCTTAAAGTGGTCCTTTAGATTGGTGGAACTTGCCCCTGAACCCCACCCCTTTAGGAGGAGTCAGGGCTACTGCTAGGGTTTTCGGTAACCCCTTGCAATCTATACATTTGTGCTGTACCTCCCATACTTTATAAAGGGAGAGTGGTCTCACAGCAAATCTTATTCACATTACACTGCATGTAGTGCCCTAATTCATATTATACATAGTAGTGCCCCTTCTTCACATTATAACACACAATAGTGGCCCTTAATTATGTTATGTCTTTCAGTAGTGGTGCTCCTTATATGATACGCTACACAGTGGTACCCTTATACATGTTATGCCACACAATGTCCATTATACAAAATGCCCAGTAGTGCCCCTGGTACTTGTGTATTATGACGGCGCCCACGATTTCCATCGTAGGGCATTGTCCGATCAAAAATCAGTCGTATCGCATCACATGCGATCATATTGCATGCGATGCGATGCGACCCGATTTTTAATTGTACAGGCACCCTGATGGGTGATTCCTATGTTAAATGCACCCACAGACCCGATTTTTAATTGTACAGCCACGCTGATGACTGATTAGTATGTTAAATGCCCCCCCCCCATTGTTAACGCCACCCTCACTATCAGCGCCAAACCGAAGCGTGGCGAGCCCAGCGAGCCCCGTGAGGGGCCGCGGAATATAAAATCACTATACAAAAACACTATATATATATATATATATATATAAATCAACTCCACGCCGACATGGATAGTGGGGGTATGAAAAGGTCGGAGGACGCGTGTTGCCACCCCTCGCGGGCTCGCAGTGCTCGCCACGCTTCGGGTTGGCGTTGATAGTGGGGTGGCGTTAACAGTGTGGGGGGGGGGCATTTAACATAGTAATCACCCATCAGGGTGGCTGTACAATTAAAAATCGAGTCTGGGGGTGCATTTCACATAGGAATCAGCCATTATGGTGCCTGTACAATGTAAAATCATTATAATGGCATGCGATGCAACGCGATATTAAAATTGTACAGTCGGCCCTGAAAACCCTCAAATCGGGTCCCATCGTATCCCATCGCATACTTTATTTATTGGTATGCGATGCGATGGACGCCGTGATAAAACACAAGTACCGTGCCCCTATACACATCTCTACCTCTTCCACTCCAGTAGCTCACTGCCTGTGTCCCTCCAGCAGTTCCATGCCCTGTGCCCCTCCAGCAGCACCCCAGCATCTCTGTGTCCCTGTAACTGCTCCTGCATTTCTCTGTGTCCCTGCAGACCCCTCTCACCTTGTCTTCAGCATGCACAGAGCCTGCTCCTCATAGTGGCCCTTCTTCACTCCAGCGGCGTTGATAGTATGACATAATTCACACTGTGCCGTAAAAGGAAGCCATTGGTACCTGAGGAGGAGGCAATCACTGTCTGACAGACACAACATGTATGAGTAGCAGGAGGGCTGGGACGTAGGTAGAGGAGAATCATAGAGGCCCCACGACCGGAGAAATGGGGATGTGGCTGCAGCTCATCAGTGACATTAGCACCACCTGCATCATCTATTGACATGTGTGGTGGGGCGGGCCTTTTCTGTTGGAATTACTGTGCAGGGCCATGGTGGAGGAGGAACTAGGAGGTGGAACCCCTAATTGTTATACAGTACTGTTGCATTGGGTCACATAATCTGTAGCAGACACTTGTTCTGTGTGCACTAATGGTATGAGAACGGGACTTCATTCCCAGTAGGCTACTTGCCCCCACCCCATGTCCCGTCACTCTTGGGTGTGGCCTAGTAGACACCCCCATCCTACATCACTCTGGGGCATTCCTGGAGATGCTGGGCTGCTCCTGGAAACTTTTACTGGCTTGCCGGCTCCTTCTCATTGACAGGAGCCAGACACTGCATTATTAAGTCACACAGCAGCACCTGTACCCTGTCACTGCGGAGAAGCCAGCGTTTTGGTGTCACTGCCTCAGAGGGTGACACCCAGGTGTGGCCTGCAGCTGTTTTGTGACATCACTGCCTCAGGGAACCTTAAAGGACTATTTTTGTTTATATGAAAAGGTCGACATGAGTTTTTCACAATTTTTTCCCCATCGTGTATTGCTTTTAAATACTTTTTCATCCACCTGGTTTCCAAATTGGAAAGCTAAATTTGGAAGAGCACAGTCATGGGGTTATTCTGGTTGATTCGCAATGCTGCAAATTTGCCGCCTTCTAAGTCCACCAAACCCCACCTTGCGAATGGTGGCTGGCACGATTCATTGGGGCATTTGCATGAGAACGGCCAGCGTTCGCATGCACCCATGAAACACTGGGCTTTCCCATATGTAAATTGCCTGGCCCGCTGCCATATGCCCCCCCCCACCCGCATTGTTGGGTGCGCGCACCTGGTGAACCATTTGTTAGCCGTGGCCGGATGCACCCTACATCTGCACATGCACAGAGGCAAAACATGCGAACTAAGGGGCCAATGCGAATTGACCAGAATAAGGTCCTTAGCCTGAATAAGTGGTTCTTGACAACTGCGGGAGGGCTGCCGGTGGGCTGGTAGATCTGTCCAGTTTTCCAAGAGACTCGTAGCACCACCAGATTTTTGGGAGCCTCCTGGCAGCTCCGGTAGAGTAGGCAAGATAGAATTGTACATCAATGTACTAACATTACATGCCCTGGATACCATACTGCAGCCCTGACCTATACTGTTTCATGACATCACTACTTAATTGTGTTGAAGTTTTTGAAACATTGTCTAATTTTTATTTTTCAGAACGTCTCAAATATCTTTTTTTTCTCTTCTCCCCTCAATAATATAAAATGCACAATAGTGCGCCACTGAAAAGCGCTGAAGCTTAATACAAATTCCCTTTGATATTTGATCTCAGTAGTCTGTCGTTTAATTAATCACCCAGAAAGAAAAATACCCATAACTAATACTTAATAAATGGCCCCTTGGGTATATATTTATCCTATTACCTGTGCATTTAAATGACAAAAAAAAAATAATTAGCCGCCGCGGTTTATTTACAGAACTATTTCATATTTGGCTTTACATTCTGTTCCCATTTTATTATTCGCATGAAATACATTTCACAGCAAATTAGATCTCGCTTTCATTGCTGATATAGGCTGCTCCTAGAATACTTTAATGCATCGCAGGATGTCTCTATTAATCCAGCTTCCCATGTTCCTTCATTTACTCATTATAAAAGAAATACATATTTATTGTTGACTCGATTTAATCTCCGAAGTCGTACAGCTTTGTTTTTTTTATTATAAGAAACTGCACTTTGCTAATCTTCTTATCCAATTTTCTCTTATTATAGAAAGCTCACTCATCAGAAAATCTAACGGCTTTCCGATGACTCTCTTAAACTTAAAGTATTGTTTTAATTCCAACATATTTACAGAAGGGTTTTTTATGTATTTATAAAATATGTTTGTGGCTGTATATTCAAATGAATCTGGGGGCTCGATTCAGAGATCGCTGCTGTGTGAATTTGCCCAATGGCCGTCAATTATCTATAGACTGAGCATAAGCAGTTTCGTCAAAAGGGAGGGGAGCAGGTACTTTTTACCGGGGCCTAGGACTTCTTGAAGCTCCCACCTCCCTGGCTGCAGGGAGTTGAGCAGTGGGGAGAGAGATGAAAGGCTGCAGCTGCAGCACAGCCTCTCTCCACAGCTCAGCACATGATGCTCAGTGCCGTGTGCTGAGATGGGGAAAAAGATTGATGCAGAGACAGACTGTCATCTCTCCCCTCCTGGATGCCCCGCCCACACAGTAGCCACGCCCCCTCCATTTTACCGGGGCCCTGCCGACCTGTCGGTATTCCTGAGCATAGTTATGGGCCGCAATGCCATGCGCGACGCCCGTTAGCAAAGAAACCCCTCTACTTTTTTCCTCAAAGCCTATAGTAAGGTGATTGACAGGAAGTAGGCGTCTGTAGATAAATACCGGCAGTTTCATGGGAGTGCAGAGAAAAACAGTAGGCGTGCCAGAAAAAAATGCTGGGAGTGTCATGGAAAATGCAGGACAGGGTCGGAATAACAATGGGCCTGATGGAGCTACAGCTCCAGGCCCACTCTCCAAATAGCCTTGCATTGCTAGCCAAGCAAAGCTGGAACAATTTCCCCATAGGATAACATGTGACCCGCTAATTCTCACCCCCACCTAGTTCAGACGGATGCTAGTTCCCCCCCTGGCATCACAGAAGCTCGAGGTTTGATCTCATTCGAACCCAAATCGCTGGGCCTTCAATCAGGCTGGTTCATATGGGTTCATTGGTTCCAGAGATATTGCGGGTAAACTGATTTTTTTATTTCTGAAATGTAATTTCATGGCTGTTCATGTTCTTTGTGGGCAGATTCTTTGGAACCAAATGGCCCAGTTTCATGGTACCAAAATCATTTGAAGCCCACTTAAAAGTTCTTCCATATGATACTGCTGTACTGGTACATGTAAATGGGTCAGTTGGTTCCGAAGACATAGCCGGGGGGGGGGGGGGGGGGGGGTGTTTCCTCTCCCCTTCACACCAGAAAATGCAGGGACTAGGCTGGTGTAAAAGGGGCCAGGCCGGGAATATCCCTGCATGATCCTGGGACCATATTCCCGGGTAAATCCCTGCATTTTTTGGTATAAAAGGGGTATTATTTCAAACAGCCAGGACCTGGAGTGCTCTGAATTCAGCCGGGCAGCCCTGGCTATGAATTTTGGCTCAGTCGGTGTGAATTTTGGCTCATTCCATGTGGCATAATGTGTAAGAGGCAAATACAGTATAAGGTAGGTACTATTGTGTTAGGGTTATATGGTTTGGTAAACTTAGGTGACCACATAAAAGGTGCTTAAGTGTTGTCTACCGAGTTTTGGTTTTTATTATCTTTTTAATGACTGGAGTGCCGCCTCACCCCGCAAGTATCTTAGGACATCGGCGTACTACTGCGGGTACACCTTTGGAGGGAAACCAGCAATATATCTGCCTGCATCCTGTGAGTGTTGGAATTTGTAATATATATATATATATATATATATAATATATATATATATATATATACATATACATACGGGGGTTGGAGCGGCACTCTCAGCTGAAAGAAACACCAGGTACACTTTGTTGTAAGAGCAACCTGGTGTTTCTTTCAGCTGAGAGTGCCGCCCCGTATGTATACATCAATTTGTGCAGGCACCCAGCCACCATCATACAGCATCTGAGCAGTGGATTGTGTCGGTCTCTTGGATACTTACTTATATATATATATATATATATATATATATATATAAAATCACAGCACTCACGCAATGAAGAGAACAGACTCAGCTTAGTAGCTTAACGTTTCAATTCGTTCTTAGAATTTTCATCAGAAGCAAGTGATACATGAGACAGACAGGATATAAATACCTTATAACATGCGCAATGCGGTGTCTGCCGGTTGCTAGGAGCCGGGTACCAGCATCCCCAGTCATCAGATCCAAGCTCCCGCATCTGGCAGTGATGCGCTGGTAGGCCGGAAGTGCTCACATGACCCCCCCTGGCGTCCACCGGTTGCTAGGATATGACCCGCTGTAGGGAGCACGGGGGTCGGGGGGTGTGGGCAATATGGTGAAAACTGTTAGTAAACCGAAGCATTGCTTGTAGACCGCTGTGTTTGGCGTCCTGCTAATTGTTAAATTCGAGGTGTGCCGGTGATCCCTACATCTGTATTATATATATATACAAAGTCCAAAGGATCGGCACGCACCCCTTCTGGTAATTATTTGGTCCCAGGTGCCCTCCTAGATATTGTTTACAATGCGCAAAAATGAAACAAATAAAATAGAAAAAAAAATAATTATCGTCCACAACCTACCCCCCCTGAAAACACGTGTAGTGCCTGCTGAAATCCCCCCCAGAGAGGAGCGGACGGCAAGAATTTATATGGGTTTAAGAGACAAAACGCGGGTAGAGGGTATGAAACTATGCTAACATTTATTGGGCCAGATGCTCTAAGCTTAAAAAACTTCTAAAATTGAGAGTGATAAACAGACAGCCAATCAGCTCATTCCTGACATTTTTCAAACACAATCTGTGACATGGCAGGTTGGAGCTGATTGGCTGGCTGTTTATCACTCTGGGTGGGATATATATCACCACCCCTCGCCGCTGCGATGCTAGCGCATACAGATGGGGCCGGGCTCATCTTTGCAGGGGATGGCGATGGCGTCGCCATCGCCATTCCCTGCTCCCGCGCCATCTGTGTGTCGGAAGGGGACGCGCGCGCACGAGGTGCGCGCGCGTCCCCTTCCGACGGTGCTGCCCTCGGTCGCCCGGTGCCCACACCGGGCGCCCGCACCCCCCCACAGCCTCCTCGGGTCCCCCCAGCCCCCCTCGAGCGGGAGGCGGACAGTATTGCGTCCGCCTCGCCGGCCGGCCGCCCGGATACTGAGACGCGCGTGCGTGGGGGACGCACGCGCGTCTCAGTCAGATGGCGCGCCGTGTTGCTGGCGGATCGCCAGCAGCATGCTGCTGGCGATTCGCCAGCAAGCATAAGGCCTGCGCTATCTGTATGTATTAATATATGTGGCAAGCATCGCACTTCGGTGACAGAGGCCCCCCGCAACACCTGTAATGTGGTCTCTGTAACCTCCCCGGGCCCCTCCTCCTCCCCTCACACCGGGACAGCTAAGCAGGCTGTCCCCGGTGCCTCCTCCCCCCCCCCTTTCCTGCATCCAGAAGGATGTCCTGCTGCGTTGCTAGGGGGAGGAGGGGTTTACCTTCCTGTTCCAGGAGGACCTGCAGGAAGGTAAGCCAGAGGGAGGGGGATAGGGGGGTTGGCGGAGGCGGTGAATTTGCTGCGGGCAGCGTTAAGAAGCCCATATAGGTTATAGGTTAGCATCACCCAAAGGTGGCGATACCCTGCTATGCGGTTATGCAGTGGCCGAATATTCATTAGGAAATGTGGTCAATTTTTAGCTTAATACATCCTGCCCTCTTCACTTGATCACTTTTGAAGTTTAGTGCATCTGGCCCATTATGTTTTTTATTTTCCCCAAATTTTTCAAGAAAGACAAAAAAAATAAGATTCCAATACATATGTAGAACCATAAAATATACATAGCAAAACAAATAACGTAGATCAAGATATTTCACATATAGGGGCCTATTCAGACCCGTTCAGACGGACTGCAAATTCGCAGACCATCCGATAATCGAAAGACCGTGCATGTACCTTCTTCGCTCACTTATCGCAGGGTGATTTACACTCTGTGGGCATTTGGGGGAGTGCTGCCGGCGTTATCTGGGCATTCCCCAGCCATCAGGAGGGAGGGCCGCTGACATCATCATCGGCCTTCTTTTCCCCAACGTCTTTGCAACGCTGAGTGAGTCCTGGCTCACTGAGGGCCAGATGTATGCATGGCTGCGAACGCAGCGCTAAGGGCCAGATGTATCAAGCTATAAAAAGTGATACAATGGAGAGTGATAAACAGCCAGCCAATCAGCTCCTACCTGTCATGTTACAGGTTGGGTTTAAAAAATAGCAGTTAGGAGCTGATTGGCTGGCTGTTTATCACTCTCCATTTTATCACTTTTTATAGCTTGATACATCTGGCCCTTAGCGCTGCGTTCGCAGCCATGCACAGGGGCAGGAAAGTAAAGGAGGGGTGTGTGTATGGCAGGGCGGCAGCTACCTTTTTTCTGGGCTCCGAACACTTAAAGCCCAGTGAGCAGTTCTGAATTGGGCTCAATGTATAAATCACAAATGTCAACTTAAAAAGGCAGAAATCTAGAATCAATAAGAGAAAATTTAAGAAAAAGAGAAAAGAGGGATGAGCGATGGAGAAAGATAGGGAGAGACAAAGAAGGGTGGCTCAGGATGATTTCCTAAAAATTACAGTATATCAATGTGAGGAGCTTTCTGGTCGGGGCTACAGAAAACCAGTGCTGATAGCAGGTGTAAAAAAATAACTTTTTACCTGGGCCTGGGTCTGTTGGAGGCGCCTGAATCCTGCAGGAAGAGGAAGAACTAACTGCCGCTGCAGCAGCCTATCTCTCCATCCCAGCACACTCTGCCCAGAGCTGCACGGGAGAGAGAGGCATATGAACATATGGAACAGACCAGACCAGATGAGACCATCACCTCTTAAACTGTCCCACATCCTTGATCACTTTTTAATCCACTATCAAACTTATGTTTTTATCCCGGTACCATGTTGGAAACGAGACGCGATTTACATTTTGCTCGCCTTGCACAGAACCCTGTCAATGTTTCAAAAAAAGAATTTTTCAAACTTCTAATTGGTGCTGATCTAGTTGAATCAAGGCGGCTTCACCTACGCGTTAAGCATTTTAACATACATCCGCTGCTGTCAGCTACTCGGGCCTTTTGCAAATGTTAAAGGACTGTTTTGTTTACAGGAGACCTGTCCTTGGATAAACCCACAGCATATTATAATCCACAGAAAACACTTTAGCTACCTGGCCAGAGTTTCGGCATAAGTGTCTGACAATTACTGTGTTTGGCTTAAAATAGTTGCACATTTTTTGTATTTTTTTCCCTTAATTGAACTCTTTGAATATAATACATATGTAGCGGCGGACATCGCTCCCTCCTTCCTGGCAGGACTGCAGAAGGAGAGAAATAATCACATTGTATAATACATCTTCTCCAAAAGTCAAACCGTTTATCATCTGTCAATGGGAACCTTTTCAAAATTCAACTCATATGAGGAAAGAATCAATACAAGCGTTGGACTGATTACAGTGAATTGATTAGGGTTAATTAATTTTAGGGTCAGTGACCAACACGACTAAACAGCGTGTAAGATATTGGATAATGTTTAATCGGATTTACAATGACCGGAGAGGAATGCATTCTGGTTCTGGGGAATTGTCTAGTATTTTACAGTAAAGTGAAATTGCAAATGTACAATAGGGTTAATGCTTTTGCATCCCCAGGCGTATGTCGGAAAAGACACGCTCATGCACACGTTTGTTTATTCATACGTATCTTGAGACACCAACAGCTGCTTAATACTAGTACAGGCTTGCCTACCCTCCCGGAATGGCCGAGAGCCTCCCGAAAATCGGGTCCTTCTCCCGACCCCCTGGGAAGGTAGACAAGTCTCCTGCTTTTTGGTGATAGCCCCCGCTCCCCCCTTGCCCGCAGGTTTAATTACTGTAAATTGCGGGTCCACGGTGAGGGGACGGGGCTTAAATGACGCGATCGCGGCATTTCGCATCATTTAAGCCCCGCCACCTCTACGTGGCCCGGTAATCACTGCATTTTCTGGCATGGGGGGCGGGGCCAAGTGATGTCAGCCTTGCCCCGCCCCCCGTGACGTGTTGCCTCTCCCGGAGAGATGAAATCTAAAGTAGGCAAGTATGTACTAGTATTTGAGAGTGGAACATCAAATCATTCGCATGCAGCTGCTAATCAGCGATGACCTGTGAAGATCCTTTCCCTTCACCAAAAGTGCATGTACACAAAAAGGAAAATGGTATTCACTAAACCAGCGCTTGCGTATCAATGGTGTCTTTAAAGTGGCTTTATATGTAATTCACTGTGCAGATGAAGTGTCACTTATTCCATAGGTACACCTAGAGAGAGTGTTATAACTCTTATATTACCCTATTTGTATGCAAGATAATATTATACGATGTAATATATTCATCAGAGAATATTGTATTAATAGTGATTAATACATTTAAAAACATAATGGCAAATAATGCTGTGTTATGAGTAGTGGAACACAATCACACAGCTTTTCTTTAAAAATCAGACCTTCACAGGTAACTTGGTGTTCAGCATCAACGTTTCGGTTTATTTAGACTAAGGTTCTAAATAACCCAAAACGTTGATGCATCACGTTACCTTTGACGGTCTGACTTTACTAAAAAATACAGAGTGCCGTCTTTCTTCTTCTTTCATATATATATTGATGTATCAGGAAGAATGATATTTTCAGATTGGTTTGTAAGCTGGGTGTGCAGTGACACCAAAGCAGTGGTTTGTACCACAATGGTATGGGTCTGAGCACCTACACTCTCATTGAGTGTTATAAGTGAATCTGTTTGCGCCCTTTGGGCCTGACTGATCTCCGATAGTCAGCTATCGATAGTGGCAGCCATTGTATTCTTGTGCCAGCACGGTGTTGGCTACCTTACGTAATTGCTAATCAGCTCCTGTCATTTTTCAAACACAGCCTGTAATAGGATACATACAGACGACATCCCGGAGGATGAGAATGCCGACAGAGGTCAGATAAGTATACTTACCCTCCCCCTGGCTCCCAATCCTATCCCTCCCTTCCAGCAGCCTAACCCTCCCCCGCACCCAGCGTGACTCGAATCCTCCCCGCTAGTGCCTAACCCCCATACCCGCCCCCTATACCCAGCCCCTCCTCCCCATAGCCTAATGCTGGCTGATGGTATTCCAGTATCGGAATCCTGATCCTTCCAGAGTTCCAGTGCTGGTCTTCTGAAGGCAGCCGGATTCTGGCACCGGTATACTGAACGCCAGCATCCTGACCTGTTATGGTATTTTAGAACTACATTAGGTCAACAACTAATGGTCGACAGGGTCAAAAGGACGAGAGTGAAAAGGCCGCCAGGGTCTAAAGCTTGACATGCAAACGGTCAACACAAAAGGTTGAGTTTTTCATGTTTTAATTGTTGTCAGCATTGACATAGGTTGGCATAGACATCATATAAGTGTATCGCATCCCCTCGCATGGCTTGCTACATTCGCCATGCGTCAGGCCAGGTGCCTCTATGCCCAGGTGGATTTTAAAATATGAACAAGTTGATTTGTTACAAAAAATCATAAAAATTGATGTAAAAAATTCATGTTGACAATTGTCGACCTTTTTCATGTTGACCGTTTGACTGTCGACCGGTTTACCATGTTGACCTTTTGACTGTCGATCTTTTGATCCTATTGACCTAGTGATTGTCTATCTAAAGCCTGGTTACCATCCTGACTGCTGGGATGCTGACTGCATCCCCCTGTAACATGGCAGTTAGGAGCGAGTTGGTTGGTGCCTCTTTCTCCAAGACTTAGGACCTTATTCAGGTTCCTTTGCACGGGGACTGATGTTGTCTTAGTGTATGTGCATACACAGTGGGCGGGGGGGGGGGGGGGTGTCGTGGGGTGCCGGGGCAGCTCCATTAGCATATGTGAACGCCCAGTGTTTAATGGGCATTCTCATGCTAATGCGGGCATGACGGGCTGCCCGACCACTTCCCCGTCACCTTCCACATCTTTTGATGGTCATCCACCATCAAAAGATGTGGGAGGTTCCCCCTGGCCTGCGAATCAACCAGAATAATGGGCCCCATACATCAGCAATCACAATTTATGGATTTCCAGATCCAGGGATTTTTTGGCCAGATAAATGGATTGTACAATCTATCTGACTTTGCCCACACATTACAGATTTATTTCAGTGATCGGCAGATTTTTCCATCTAAAGATTGCATCTTCATATCTGGAAATTGCCCAATCGATTGCTGTTCATAATGTAAACAGATGAAGAAGACGAATTGGGAATGCCCACACATATAAAAAAGATCTGCAGATAATACCAGATTATTAAGCATGTTTAAAAACCTGATTAAGCAATCGATTGGCGATTTTGATTGGGATTGCCAAAAGGGGGAGCCCACACATCTAAAATTAATTGTGGCAATCATCTCCATATCTGAAAATTGTCACAATTAATTGCTGATGTATGGGGCCCTTAACCCCCTTAGTGCAATGCCAATCAGTGTAAAGTCCATCTGACATATGTGAAAATGACACTGTGCTTAGAATAAGCGCAGTGCACGGGGCAGCTTGTCCATAGTCGGCAGCTTGTCCATAGTCAGCAGCTTGTCCATAGTCGGTAGCTTGTCCATAGTCGGCAGCTTGTCCATAGTCAGCAGCTTGTCCATAGTCAGCAGCTTGTCCATAGTCAGCAGCTTGTCCATAGTCGGCAGCTTGTCCATAGTCAGCAGCTTGTCCATAGTCGGCAGCTTGTCCATATTCGGCAGCTTGTCCATATTCGGCAGCTTGTCTATAGTCGGCAGCTTGTCCATAGTCGGCAGCTTGTCCATAGTCGGCAGCTTGTCCATAGTCAGCAGCTTGTCCATAGTCGGCAGCTTGTCCATAGTCAGCAGCTTGTCCATAGTCGGCAGCTTGTCCATAGTCAGCAGCTTGTCGATAGTCGGCAGCTTGTCGATAGTCGGCAGCTTGTCCATAGTCGGCAGCTTGTCCATAGTCGGCAGCTTGTCCATAGTCGGCAGCTTGTCCATAGTCAGCAGCTTGTCCATAGTCGGCAGCTTGTCCATAGTCGGCAGCTTGTCGATAGTCGGCAGCTTGTCGATAGTCGGCAGCTTGTCCATAGTCGGCAGCTTGTCCATAGTCAGCAGCTTGTCCATAGTCGGCAGCTTGTCCATAGTCAGCAGCTTGTCGATAGTCAGCAGCTTGTCCATAGTCGGCAGCTTGTCCATAGTCAGCAGCTTGTCCATAGTCGGTAGCTTGTCCATAGTCGGCAGCTTGTCCATAGTCAGCAGCTTGTCCATAGTCGGCAGCTTGTCCATAGTCAGCAGCTTGTCCATAGTCGGCAGCTTGTCCATAGTCAGCAGCTTGTCGATAGTCGGCAGCTTGTCGATAGTCGGCAGCTTGTCCATAGTCGGCAGCTTGTCCATAGTCGGCAGCTTGTCCATAGTCAGCAGCTTGTCCATATTCGGCAGCTTGTCTATAGTCGTCAGCTTGTCCATAGTCGGCAGCTTGTCCATAGTCAGCAGCTTGTCCATAGTCGGCAGCTTGTCCATAGTCGGCAGCTTGTCCATAGTCAGCAGCTTGTCCATAGTCGGCAGCTTGTCCATAGTCAGCAGCTTGTCGATAGTCGGCAGCTTGTCGATAGTCGGCAGCTTGTCCATAGTCGGCAGCTTGTCCATAGTCGGCAGCTTGTCCATATTCGGCAGCTTGTCCATATTCGGCAGCTTGTCCATAGTCAGCAGCTTGTCCATAGTCGGCAGCTTGTCCATAGTCGGCAGCTTGTCCATAGTCGGCAGCTTGTCCATAGTCAGCAGCTTGTCCATAGTCGGCAGCTTGTCCATAGTCGGCAGCTTGTCCATAGTCAGCAGCTTGTCCATAGTCGGCAGCTTGTCCATAGTCGGCAGCTTGTCCATAGTCGGCAGCTTGTCCATAGTCGGCAGCTTGTCCATAGTCAGCAGCTTGTCGATAGTCGGCAGCTTGTCCATAGTCGGCAGCTTGTCCATAGTCGGCAGCTTGTCCATAGTCGGCAGCTTGTCCATAGTCGGCAGCTTGTCGATAGTCGGCAGCTTGTCCATAGTCGGCAGCTTGTCCATAGTCGGCAGCTTGTCCATAGTCGGCAGCTTGTCCATAGTCGGCAGCTTGTCCATAGTCGGCAGCTTGTCCATATTCGGCAGCTTGTCCATAGTCAGCAGCTTGTCCATAGTCAGCAGCTTGTCCATAGTCGGCAGCTTGTCCATAGTCAGCAGCTTGTCCATAGTCAGCAGCTTGTCCATATTCGGCAGCTTGTCCATAGTCAGCAGCTTGTCCATAGTCAGCAGCTTGTCCATAGTCGGCAGCTTGTCCATAGTCAGCAGCTTGTCCATAGTCAGCAGCTTGTCCATAGTCGGCAGCTTGTCCATAGTCGGCAGCTTGTCCATAGTCGGCAGCTTGTCCATAGTCGGCAGCTTGTCCATAGTCGGCAGCTTGTCCATAGTCAGCAGCTTGTCGATAGTCGGCAGCTTGTCCATAGTCGGCAGCTTGTCCATAGTCGGCAGCTTGTCCATAGTCGGCAGCTTGTCCATAGTCGGCAGCTTGTCGATAGTCGGCAGCTTGTCGATAGTCGGCAGCTTGTCCATAGTCGGCAGCTTGTCCATAGTCAGCAGCTTGTCCATAGTCGGCAGCTTGTCCATAGTCAGCAGCTTGTCCATAGTCGGCAGCTTGTCCATAGTCAGCAGCTTGTCGATAGTCGGCAGCTTGTCGATAGTCGGCAGCTTGTCCATAGTCGGCAGCTTGTCCATAGTCAGCAGCTTGTCCATAGTCGGCAGCTTGTCCATAGTCAGCAGCTTGTCGATAGTCAGCAGCTTGTCCATAGTCGGCAGCTTGTCCATAGTCAGCAGCTTGTCCATAGTCGGCAGCTTGTCCATAGTCGGCAGCTTGTCCATAGTCAGCAGCTTGTCCATAGTCAGCAGCTTGTCCATAGTCAGCAGCTTGTCCATAGTCAGCAGCTTGTCCATAGTCAGCAGCTTGTCCATAGTCAGCAGCTTGTCCATAGTCAGCAGCTTGTCCATAGTCGGCAGCTTGTCCATAGTCGGCAGCTTGTCCATAGTCGGCAGCTTGTCCATAGTCGGCAGCTTGTCCATAGTCGGTAGCTTGTCCATAGTCGGTAGCTTGTCCATAGTCGGCAGCTTGTCCATAGTCGGCAGCTTGTCCATAGTCGGCAGCTTGTCCATAGTCGGCAGCTTGTCCATAGTCGGCAGCTTGTCCATAGTCAGCAGCTTGTCCATAGTCAGCAGCTTGTCCATAGTCAGCAGCTTGTCCATAGTCAGCAGCTTGTCCATAGTCGGCAGCTTGTCCATAGTCGGCAGCTTGTCCATAGTCGGCAGCTTGTCCATAGTCGGCAGCTTGTCCATAGTCAGCAGTTATAGCAGCTCAGCTTTCAAAAAGAAGCCATTAGGATAATTGGTTTCTTCTATCTACGAGGGTTAGTCACCAATGTTTGATACAGACGCACATCACATGAAGGGTAGGGTGGGCGAGAAGTAAAGGAGAGACTAGACGTCACCTTAATATGAATTTCACAAATGCACTTGTACATTTTTAATGATTATGTTGGAACAGACAAAAGTTTAATTACTTAACAAGAAATAATAGTCAGCTCGTTCAAACATAAGTGCGATCATTAGTTATCTCTTCTATCACACAAATAGCACCTACTCCTCTTATCAGTGGTTTTAGTTACATGCTTTATATTTAGAGCGAATGATTATATTTTTATTACAGTACATAAAGCCCGATTTAGACCTGACGCACTGCTGCAAATTCGGACTCTGGATGATTATCAATAGCATTGCGCATGCGTACGGTTTGCAGTAGCCGCGCTGTGAGGAAATCCTGCAACTATTTCTATTCACATGTCGTTTGCAAGGTGATTGAAGTAGGTGACTGGGGTGGAAACCGGACGATTAGTCTGAGAAAAATGCAGGCATGCCAAAAAAAGCAGGGAACGTCAGGGAAAATTCTAGGCGTGCCTGAGTGTTTTAGGGGAGGGTGTGTGACGTCAGCTCCGGGCCGGATTTGCCTTCATCCATTGCTATGCGTGCCTCTGATGACTGTGCTTTTAAGCCCATGGCTCATACAACCAGAGTCATGTGACACTGGCTAGCAGAGAAGAGAGTTGCAGCTTCCGGGCGGCCCGTCGCAGTGAAGTTGCTGGAAGCTACAGAAGTTTCCAGTGGCAGACGGGTGGGCGGCTGAAGAGAGTGGTGGACGTCCTTTTGCTCAATTCGGTCACTACTCTGAAAACAGTTTTCAGAGGATTGCTGCATTTGGGCTATTAGTAGTTGTGGCAATCTGTAAATAAAAACAAAAATAAAAAACAACTGGATTTTTGGTACTCCTATCCTTTTTATCCTAGTAGGCCAGCCCCCTATTTATCCTATCAATCTTTTCTTCTTTTGCCACATGTAGGGAACTGCTTGTGAGAGTTTGTTTCAAGTTCTTGGCTCTTCGATAAATTATTTTTGGTTTCGGTGGACAGGATTGTTTTAAGTCTTCATCTAACATTAACACCGTGCCAGTGTTTATTAAGCAGTATCACTGGACTGCACTATACAGCAGTATTACTGGGCTGTACTACAGGGGCAGATCCAGGATAAAATGACAGGGGGGGCACCATGATAAAAGAGGGTTTAGGTGGGGGAGGGGCGGTGTTAGTGGTGCCAGTGTACATGCTAAGAGAGCGGCATAGAGAGGGTGGGAATGGGATTAAAAATAGGTGCTGGCATTTAAAGTATGCAGGCCCACCATGGCGACAAAAGTGAAGGATGTAGTTGTGCGCGCGCCGAAGGCGCGCTCCAGAAAAGGGGTGTGGCCACTCAACAGGGGTGTGTCCTTGAGTGTAGTCTACAACACCATATACAACTTCTACACATTATGCAACAAATTACTAGACCCCATTATACTTGCCCCTTACACATGATGCCAAATGGAATGAGCCAAAATTCACATAATGCCACATGGATTGAGCCAAAATTCACATAAGGCCACATGGATTGAGCCAAAATTCACATAATGCCACACGGATTGAGCCAAAATTTAGATAATAACACACGGATTGAGCCAAAATTCAAATAATGCCACACGGATTGAGCCAAAATTCACATAATGCCATATGGATTGAGCCAAAATTCACCGAATGCCACACGGATTGAGCCAGAATTCACATAATGGCACACAGATTAAGCCAAAATTCACAATATGCTTCATAAACAGGGACATTGTCCACCAAAGGTGCGCATTAAACATTTACACCATAATGTCCATTACACATTAAGTTACACGCCATTATGTCCATTATGTATTATGCCAAACACCATAATGCCTATTAAAAAATATGCTACATAAGTGCTGCTTATCTACATGCTCACCTGCCAAGGGTTCCATGCTCATTGCCAGAGGTTCCATGCTCGTTGCCATGTGGGCTTACTTGTTCATTGCCAAGGGGGAATACATGCTCGCGGTAAATGGGGGACAGCCGCCGCCAGGCAGAAGTGATAGCCACTGACAGTGGCAGAGCCTGGCTATATTCAGAGCACTGCAGGTACCGGCTATTTGAAATAATACCCCTTTCACACCAGAAAATGCATTCCCAGGTTGGCCCCTTTTACACCAGCCTAGTGTTTTCTGGTGTGAGGGGGAGAGAAAACCACCTCTCCCCCCCCCCCCTTTAACCAGTTATCTCATTTAACCGTCTATATCTTCGGAAGCAACTGACCCATTTACATGAGACAAGTATCATATTGAAGAACTTTTGAGTGTGCTTTGAATGATTTTGGTACAGTGAAACTGGAACGTTTGGTTCCAGAGTAATCTGCCCTCAAAGAACATGAACAGCCATGAAATTTCATTTTAAAAAAAAATTGGTTTACGCGCAATATCTCTGGAACCAATTGACCGATATGGACCAGCCTGGTATCATTTTGAAGGCCCAGCGATTTGGAATTGAATGAGATCACAAGCTTCTGTGATGCCAGGGCGGGAACTGGCAGCCGTCGGAACCGGGTGGGGATCCGAATTGATTGGTCCCATATTATCCTATGGGGAAAAAACGTTACAGCTTTGCCAGGCGATATCTCCAGTTCCCGGGGGGCTAGAGACATGAGGCTGGGCTCATTGGAAAGCCCTGGTCCTCAGCTAAAAAATGACGTGCCTGGGTGCCCCCCCTGAATCCGCCACTGCTGGACTATACAGCACTATCACTGGACTGGACTATACAGCACTTTCACTGGACTGGACTATACAGCACTATCACTGGACTGGACTATACAGCACTATTACTGGACTGGACTATACAGCACTATTATACAGCACTATCACTGGACTGGACTATACAGCACATTTACTGGACTGGACTATACAGCACTATCACTGGACTGGACTATACAGCACTATCACTGGACTGGACTATACAGCACTATCAATGGACTGGACTAAACAGAACTATTACTGGACTGGACTATACAGCACTATTACTGAACTGGACTATACAGCACTATCAATGGACTGGACTATACAGCACTATCACTGGACTGGACTATACAGCACTATCAATGGACTGGACTATACAGCACTATCACTGGACTGGACTATACAGCACTATCACTGGACTGGACTATACAGCACTATCACTGGACTGGACTATACAGCACTATTACTGGACTGGACTATACAGCACTATCACTGGACTGGACTATACAGCATTATCACTGGACTGGACTATACAGCACTATTACTGGACTGGACTATACAGCACTATCAATGGACTGGACTAAACAGAACTATCACTGGACTGGAATATACAGCACTATCACTGGACATGACTATACAGCACTATCACTGGACTGGACTATACAGCACTATCACTGGACATGACTATACAGCACTATCACTGGACTGGACTATACAGCGCTATCACTGGACTGGACTATACAGCACTATCACTGGACTGGACTATACAGCACTATTACTGGACTGGACTATACAGCACTATCACTGGACTGGACTATACAGCACTATTACTGGACTGGACTATACAGCACTATCAATGGACTGGACTAAACAGAACTATCACTGGACTGGAATATACAGCACTATCACTGGACATGACTATACAGCACTATCACTGGACTGGACTATACAGCACTATCAATGGACTGGACTAAACAGAACTATCACTGGATATTAATATTTAGAAGCGGCCCCTCTTCTCCATCTTCTGATTTATTCCATAGCTTACATTTATATCACAAAGCTTTCTATTTATCAAAGTGTTTCATGCAAAACTATGGAAAGCCATTAATGTACCCTGACAAACACTGACATCTATAAAGTAATAAAATATACATAGAAAGCCGTCTTGTGCATTCAGCATTTAGATAATGGATAAATGATTTTCTGGTTTATGAATAGCACTAAATTTCTTGTGCATGGTTTGGAAATGCAGATGCCTCTATCGTCACTTGCTCATTTAATCCCTCCAATTGTGAGGATGTCACTGCCGCTGAATGTATTATGCAGAGGTAGCATTAAAATTGGAGTTAAATTGTTTTCTGAAAAGGTTAAAAGAATGATTTTAGAGAAATAATAGGAGCAATTAGAAAGATGTATTAATAGATTAACGGGGAATCTAACAACGCGCCAAATTAAGAATGTATACAACTTCCTGAGAATCTGCTGTAGTAAACTAGATTTCTCCCTTATACAACAAAAGGGTTTGGAAAAACCTGCGCTCCAGACAAAGGGTGCAGCCCTATCTAAAAAATAGTCACCAACTATTCAAGATAATGTGTACAGTAATAAGAAGTACGACAAGGTGATCACACTTGGGATATCCAATTTTCACAAAGCTGACAAATTATACATAGATGGTCATTTTTGTTTTGTATCGGGCACGATGTGCAGGTCCTTATACCAGAAAGGTCTCGTACTGTATCATCAAATATTACAACGTATGATCATCTGTTCAAATTTATTGATATACCTTGGATAAAGATGAAAAATGCTCCACATAGTGTAAGTAAGAATAAAATAGATGCACTAAGGTGGTTTTTCTGGTTGAGTTACAAGGCTGTGAATTTGCAGCCTTGTGAGTCCACTAAACCCTGCCCGGCAAATGCCGGGCCACCTGCCTCCCCTTGTAGCGTGTGTTCGCACGCAGGGCCTGCAAATGTTTAATATAAACATCCATTTGCACCCTGTGGGTGAACACACACGTCATTCGATGGTCGCCGACCATCACCATACCACCAGCGTGTGTTTTGATCCTCCCCCAGCCATACCGCCACTGACCAGGCTGGGCAGTTGTGAGTATAGCCTGAATCCTCACTAGAGAAGCGGTCAGGTTCCGTGGTCGCCCCAAAAGTGTTACTACCACACATAAGGGTTCCCGAGGATGTGGGAGAGATGCTTCCTCTTCCCACCATGAGGCGAAAGCCTCTACCAAGCCCTCTGCATGACAGACTTCTATCCCATCTGGGGGATCCCAGGGTGGGCACACATCTATGGGACTTGAAAGAGGTGTGGTGGCGGTCTTGCGATGATGCTTGGGTCAGGGATTTGATAGCATTTGGCTACAAAATCCTTTTTCGACTACCACCACCTCAGAGGTTCTTCACAACCGGTAAAATCGGTAAAGTTCAAAATGGAATTCCTGCTGTCTGTGATTGCCGGTCTGGAATGGGAGGAGCTCTTGATGCCCCTCAATATCAGGGTTGCCCACCTGCATGTTGCCATTGGCCCCCACATCAATCATTTCTCCACTTTGTGGTTTTGGACCTTAATTGTCAAGCTATGCCATTCAGCCTCTCCTCTGCCCCCAGGATTTTCACCAAAGTCATAGTGGTCATGATGGAGTTGCTACAGACGAAGGGAGTGACTATAATCCCTTACCTCAATGGCCTTCTGTTAAAGGCTCCCTCATTGAAGGTCCCTTATAGAACATGGGTGGCTCCTGAACTTCCCAAAATCTCACCTTCAACCGACCCAGTGGCTGCTGATCCTGGGGACGATCATGGATACAGTCCAGTTTGCACGAAGACAAGATCCGCTCCCTTCATCTTTTAGTCCATTCAGCCCTTCAAGCCATGAGGTTGTTGGTGCAGAGACTTCTGGGGAACACAGTGGCCACATTCGAGGCAGTGGAATACGGTCGCTTCCACTCTCACTCTCACCAATTTCAACTCTGCTCTCTATGCGTCCATCACAGAGAGATCCTGTCTCCTTGGGCACGTCTCTTTTTGCTGTGGTGGCTCAATTCCACCAACCTCCGAACGGCAAGAGATTTAGAATTTGGGATTGGACGCTCCTCACCATGGATGCCAGTCTCCGGGGATGGGGAGCAGTCTTGTTGGACCATCAGTTCCAGGGCCTTTGCACTCCACTGGAGACCCTCCTGTCCATCAACATGCTGAAACTCAGAGCAGTGTATTATGCCTTACTGCAGATGGAACACCTTCTTCAGGTTTGGCCCATTTGTGTCCAATCCAACAACTCCATCGCCGTCGCCTATAACCACAAACAGGGAGGCACACACAGTTGCACAGCAATGAAGGACGTGAGTTGGATTCTGCTTTGGGCCCAAACCCACACTCAAGCCATATCGGCTCTGTTCATACCAGGTGTGGACATTTGGGAAGCCAACTTCCTAAGCTGGCGAGACGTGCATCCCGGAGAGTGGTGTCTCGGTCCTCAGGTTTTCCAGAAACTGGTACGATGATGATGATCATCAGTTGCCCCTATACTGCGCTCAGGCTCACGATCCATCAGCAGTAGGGGTGGATGCCCTGACAGCACCCTGGCATTACTAGTTTGTTTACCTCTTTCCACCCTTCCATGAATCCTGCAAAGCATTCGGAGGGAGGTGATCACGGTTCTCCTGGTGGCACCAGACTGGCCTCGCCCTTGCTCTGGGCACCATGTCACCTAGCTACACTTCTGGCTGACATCAACCAACTCTGAAGACCACCTGCTTCTGTCTTTAGACTCCTTTGTTACCCAGCTTTGTGGCAACAGCCTAACAATTATAGGTTTCAAAGTGCTTTTGGCATATTTACTTTCCCCTGATATTTGCTTTTTTATAAACTTCTGTTGATTTATAAATATTAAATATTTCTTTAATCTTTATGCTGCTTGGAAATGCGCCTACCTACTGCAGAACAGCTCACATACAGGAACGTTTATTCAGAAATCAATTGAAATCCTTTAATTGTACACAGGTGGATGCAAATTAATTAGTTGTGTGACATCTGAAGAACTAATTGCAATAGGGGTAATTTAGTTTCATCTTCGCTAAAGGGGTAAATACATACGTAATCAAATAATTGTTTTTTTGGTACTTATGAGTTATCCGAGCGCCCGATTTCTAAATCGGGTCGGATCGGGCACATCGCATCGGATGCGACCATCGGATGCGATGCGATGCGATGACCCGATTTTTCCATAGGAATCAATGTTAAAATGGACTGAGTCCATTTTAACATGGAATTCAATGGGAAAAAGGGGTCCTTTTCATACCCCTACTATCCAAGTGGGCATGGAGTTGGATATAAACCTGTGGCGAGCGTAGCGAGCCACCAAGCCCGAAGCGTGGCGAGCGTAGCGAGCCCCGCGAGGGGACATAGAATACCGTCCCCTCGCGGGGCTCGCTTCGCTTGCCACGCTTCGGGCTCGTTGGCTCGCTACGCTCGCCACAGGTTTATATCCAACTCCATGCCCACTTGAATAGTAGGGGTATGAAGAGGACCCCTTTTTCCCATTGAATTCCATGTTAAAATGGACTCTGTCAATTTTAACATTGATTCCTATGGAAAAATCGGGTCATCGCATCCGATGGTCGCATGCGATGCGATGCGATATCGCATCGCATCTGATTGTATGCCTTAACTTAAGGCATACAATCAAAAAATCGGGCGCCCAGATAACTCATAAGTACCGTTTTTTTTTTATTTGCAGATAATTAAAAAGGAAACTGTAGATTTGTCTCGTTCGAAAAAAATCTTACCACAAATCTGAAAAATCACTGTGGTTATCTGTAGGAGTAATTTCCGTATCTCTGTTAGTGTTCACTGTATGATTTTTTTTTAGGGCAGGGTTCTGACCACCAGGCAGGGCGCTGACCACCAGGCAGGGCACATTTTAAACAAATTTAAAAAAATGCACACTGCACAAGGATTACCATATTAAACATTGTTAATCTCTGCTATGCTCATCACATCTTCTGCGTAATGACAATAACACATACATAGGCAAACGCGGGGGGGGGGGGGGGGGGGGGGTTTCCAGATGCCCATTAACCCCTCTCCAATTGGCAAGTTGCTCAAATTGTGACAACAATAGCATTGATATATAATAGGACTACTTGAGCTGCAGCAACATAATGCAGTGTATGGGACAGAGCAGAACTGCTGCACATGCCCAGTGGTAACAGCCTCTACCAAGTTTGCTGTGTGTGCATGGGGATTTGAGTCCTCAGTCAGTGCACTGGACCACAGAGCAGCTGCCAGGAAGAAGAGACAGGAGCCTTACCATGAGGTGGGATATTCTGAGCTTAGAAAGTGCAGTACTGGTTCTATTATGTTTGTGTATTTATTCCTGACGATTTATTTATATTATTTAATTGATACGGCCTATACTATAGCCAATCTGTAGTGATAAATATTATTACAGTATTCCATACAGTATTCAGTGTATAAAAAGACCAATGTTCTCACAGTAGGTTCTTCTACCACTCCCCCGGACTCCCACTCTTGCTCCAATGTTCTACATAGTGGGAGATGATGGACTGCATTTGGAAACCCCCCCTCTAGAAATCTGGCGTTTGACACTGACATTATGGCACACACTGTAATGCCTCTTACACATTATACCACACACCATAATGCACATTACACATGATGGCACACACACACAGTAATACCCATTACACATGATGGAACACACCAAAAGTTCTCAGCGGCATGTCAGAACGGTGGGGGCAGCGAAAGGGCACACAGTGCAGCCGACGGAGCAATTCAAGTTGATAGTACTGTTATGTAGTTCCGGGTTGGTGGGCTGGTAATTACTGTAGTATTAACATAAAATTTTCTATGGACGGGATCAGTCTTCCTTGTAAACATGGCAATACTTGGGAGCCGATTCATAGCCATTCATTAGGGTCCAAATTCGGCCCCCGTCCTTAATTTCAGGGTTTGTGCATGTACAAACCCAGGGAGTGGACAGCTCCAGTACATATCTCATTCGCCAGGAGGGACGGGAGCGGGCAGGCGGTGGGCGCAAGGGTACAGCCAGCGTTTTATGGACATGCCTGCTCAGTTGACGTCAAATCTCCAGCCAATCTCCATCTCCGGCAAAAATAAAAGTCAGTCTTGCAGCAAGGCAGTATGCATTGTTTCCCTGTTCACTGGGCTGCGAGTATATGCAGCCTAGAGAACAGGTCTGAATCAGGCCGATAGTGAGAATGTTATATGCTATCAATATAGCTGAGCGCTCAGGTGCACGTGCCGATATAACTGTAATGTTCTTATGTCATTTTGACGTGATGGTTACTAGTACATAATAAATCTGAAATAACTTTTTCTCGGTAGGAGCCCTCATATCATAAAAAAAGATACAATTGAAAATATTGGTGTTTTGGAAGTCTTTTGTTTTTCGTGAATTCATCTTTCATAGCAACAGTTGTACTTGGGAATGGAATGCACACACGGTGGCTGTGGGTATTAAATAGGATGCCAGATTTTGTTTGCCGTGAGCCAATATGTACAATTGTCTTGAGAAAGGGAGGTAAACAGACAGATTTGTGGAAATAGATGGGAAATAGAACTTGGCAACCGGCTATGAAGACCATATTACCACCAAAGCTGACAATGAGAGCTGCTTGCCTTTACTCACACCGCACACTGTATGAAGTAAGTTAGTAACAACTCAACACACTTAGCTTAAACTGTAATATAAAATTATAAAACTGTACTACAAGTATCATCATGCCTTGTCAGTCTAATGCGGGGTACACACCAGGACGACCCGCTCACGATGCACATCGTGAGCGGGTCGTCAGTGTCTCGTCCGACCCGCTCACGGTGACGCGGGGGGGCACGACCCGCTCACGATGTGCACCGTGTGCGTGTCCGATCCGATGGCGACCCGCACCCGGCTGTATGGTCATCATTGAGATCCTACCTGCAGCAGGTAGGATCTCAATAACGACCGACCGACCCGCGGGACCGCGCATCGGATCGGTATCGGTCCACACCAGGTCAGAAAAGGGCCCAATCAGCACACAATCTACATCCAATTGGTCGGAATTGGATCTAGATTGAGGGGATCGGGCCCTAGTCGTCCTTGTGTGTACCCAGCATAAAGGTGCCCATACGGGTGTGGTATAGGACCCCGACAGTTGGGATCCCGATAGTTATTATCCCGACATCGGGATCCCATCTGCCCGGACTCAGACAGGAAGGGGAGCGCAACGAAGCCCCTCTGCAGGCACAGTGGCTTGCTAAACTCGCCACCTATTCTATTCTATTCTCCCTCTATGGGGGTCGTGGACCCCCATGAGGGAGAATAGCCGGTGGCCGTCAGGATCACGAGTGTCAGGGTTTTAACAGTCCCGATTCCGACATTGGTGTAATGACTGTCGGAATTCGACTGTCTGTCAGCCATCTGGCACCCACCCATACACATTGATGAGGTATCGCATGCAAGGCTGGAGGAAGAACAGTAGCCATGACTGAGGGATTTTATAGATCCTTGTGGCAGCCATGACAGTCTCCAGATCCAGTGGTGCCATTAACTATGCCCCTCACAAAATGGCCGCCCCCTCACAGCAGACAGTTAATGATTTCATTGGTTGCTAACGCTTTAACTTACAGCTATGTAATGAATATTGCTATAGACTACAATTTGGTTGACTTCCCCTGAATTTGGAATCAATAGTCCCAAGAATAGTGATATGGTGCATCCTCACGGGTATCACTGCAAGCCTTATTACTGCAGCCCATAAATAGTTCCACCAGCAAGGAGTCTACTTCAGTATAAAATAGCTAAAGATTTTTTGGAGATATTTGACAAGTTTCATTCTAATTGAAATTTAAAGAAAAAAATTATAATGTGTTACAGCCCTTAACTGCAACAATAAGCAGTCGAATTGGTACATAGCCCATCCTTACGTATAGATCAAATTCTTTAACGTGAAATTGGCAGCGTGCTAGCAAACAAAAGACTTATACAACTACTTTTGCCAGCAAATGATTTTACTTTCTACAACATCTGTCTACTGACTTTAATTTGTTAAAGAAAACACATTCAGCAAAGTCTCCCTGTATGAAATATTTAGAAGGACCAAGCTCAGTATAAATTACTATTGATTACTCTCCTGAAATTCTTCTAGACCTCAAGTGTACGTCCTCACTGCATATTTATAGAATAGATATCATACGACTATCTGTATTTAGTGTACGTATGGTAAATAACAAAGGTCAGAAACAGGTTTACATGGTATATGTTTAGAATCACAAAACATATAATAAAAAGTCTTCATCTTTTTTCCCATCATTTTTATTAATTTCAGAAAAAAGACATACAGTACATTTCAATAGGTAATTCCAAATAGCATCTCACAATTCATCTTACATATACATTTACATAATATAACAGTTACCCATTACACATATACATATACAGACAGTAGCGGTGCAAGGCACTGGAGCGCCACAGGCGGGAAGGGGGGTGGGCACCCCGGCGCTCACCCGCTCCAAGGTAGAGGGGCGGGGGAAGCGGCACCGGGAAATGCGTCTTGCTCCACGGGGGAGGGGGGCCAGCAAGCGGCTGCGGGAGAATGATGCGTCGCTCCACGGGGAGGGAAGGAAGAGAGAGGTGGGAGATGCGTCGCTCCACGGGGGGAGGGGGTCAGCGGGCGTCGGCGGCAGAATGATGCGTTGCTCCACGGGGGGGGGAGGGACTGGAGCAGCATCTCGCTCCGTGGGGTGGGGGGGTGGTTGATATGCGGCGATGCGCCGCAGAGTCACTCCACGGGGGAGGGGGGGGGGGCGCTTACCTGATCTGCGGGTGGGGGGGCTGCTCCAAGTGGCTGCCCTCCAGTGGCCGGTACCCTAGGCAAATGCTATCACTCATCCTTTTGTGTACACACCCATCACTCATCCAATCCTGTACGCACCCATCATTCATAGTTCTCTGTACACACCCATCACTCTTCTCCTATCACTCATCCAATCCTGTTCACAACCATCACTCATAGTCCCCTGTACACACCCATCTCTCTTCTCTTATCACTCTTCCTTCCCTTTACACACCCATCACTCTTCTCCTATCACTCATCCTTCTCTGTTCACACCATCGCTTTTTTCCTATCACTCATCCTTCTCAGTACTCTTCCATTACTCCTCTCCTATCACTCATCCTTCCCTGTACACACCTATCCCTCATAGTTCCCTGTACACACCCATCTCTCTTCTCTTTTCACTCTTCCTTCCCTGTACACACCTATCACTCTTCTCTTATCACTCATCCTTCTCTGTACACACCCATCACTCTTCTCCTATCACTCTTCCTTCCCTGTACACACCCATCACTCTTCTCCTATCACTCATCCTTCCCTGTACACACCCATCACTCTTCTCCTATCACTCATCCTATCCTGTACACACCCATCCCTCATAGTTCCCTGTACACACCCATCTCTCTTCTCCTATCACTTATACTTCTCTGTACACACCCATTACTCCTATCACTCATCCTTCTCTGTACACACCCATCACTCTTTTCCTATCACTTATCCTTCTCTGTACACACCCATCTCTCTTCTCCTATCACTCATCCTTCCCTGTACACACCCATCACTCTTCTCCTATCACTCATCCTTCCCTGTACACACCCATCACTCTTCTCCTATCACTCATCCTTCTCTGTACACACCCATCACTCTTTTCCTATCACTTATCCTTCTCTGTACACACCCATCTCTCTTCTCCTATCACTCATCCTTCCCTGTACACACCCATCACTCTTCTCTTATCACTCATCATTCTGCACACTTATTATTTTCTATTATTATAAAGAGCTCTGTGTCACGACCACCATGTTTGCTACCTGTTTCCTCTGTGCTGTCCCTAGCCCCAAGACCTCTGACAGGTCATCTCCTGCCCTGGCGCTCACCTCCGCTGCTGGTTCCCATGCTGATGGAGTGAATGCTGTCGCGCTGTCATCTCCGGGTGACAGCGGTGGTGTGTGCTCCTGTGCCAGGCGGGGTAGCGTGAGACATGAACCGCCATGATGGATCTGTGTCAGGTCAGGCCTCTGGCTGGACACGCCGACTGCAGCGCATCCACGCACAATCACCGCCGGCTGGTTTCCGTCGCCATCGCTGCTGGTGGCCATCTTTTGGGATCCTTCAGCCTATGCTGCGTGGCTCCTTCCAGTAAGGTCAAGTGGCAAACCAATCGCCGCGCAGCTCACCCTTCAAATACTGACTTGCCGGGCTAGACCGGCAGTCAGTACAATTATGTCTACCCGCATGCATCATTGATCCTCCCTGGCTGTCTGTAGTTGCTGCCAGGGCTGCCAAGAGAAATCCTGGGCCCCGGTACAACAACTTCCCAGGGCCCCCATGGGGGAAGGGGGGGGGGGGGGTGAAACAGCAGTGCTATTTTTGTAGGAAAATAGGTTCAGGAACTGTGGGCGGGGGCAGAAAGTGGGCGGAGGAGATGTGGGAGGAGCTACAAAAGGGGCGGGGCATTACATTAAAAAAAAGGAGAGAGAAAAAAAAGAAAAACATAATTCCTCACTCTGTCACACTTATTATACATATGCCCCACACTGTAACGCTTATTATACATATGCCACTCACAGAGATGCCCGTTATACATATGCCCCACACCGTCAAGCCCATTATACATATGCCCCACACCGTGATGCTCCATTATACATATGCCACACACCGTGATGTCCATTATACATATGCCCCACACCGTGATGCCCATTATACATATGTCACACACCGTGATGCCCATTATACATATGCCACACACCGTGATGCCCATTATACATATGCCACTCACAGAGATGCCCGTTATACATATACCACACAGTGTGATGCTGATGATATATTTGCCACACACCGTGATGCCCATTATACATATACCACACAGTGTGATGATGATTATATATGTGCCACACACCGTGATGCCCATTATACATATGCCACACACCGTGATGCCCATTATACATATGCCCCACACCGTCAAGCCCATTATACATATGCCACACACCGTGATGTCCATTATACATATGCCCCACACGGTGATGCCCATTATACATATGCCCCACACCGTGATGCCCATTATACATATGCCCCACACCGTGATGCCCATTATACATATGCCCCACACCGTGATGCCCATTATACATATGCCACACACCGTGATGCTCCATTATACATATGCCCCACACCGTGATGTCCATTATACATATGCCCCACACCGTGATGCCCATTATACATATTCCACACACCGTGATGCTCCATTATACATATGCCCCACACCGTGATGCCCATTATACATATGCCCCACACCGTGATGCCCATTATACATATGCCACACACCGTGATGCCCATTATACATATGCCACACACCGTGATGCCCATTATACATATGCCCCACACCGTGATGCCCATTATACATATGCCCCACACCGTGATGCCCATTATACATATGCCCCACACCGTGATGCCCATTATACATATGCCCCACACCGTGATGTCCATTATACATATGCCCCACACCGTGATGTCCATTATACATATGCCACACACCGTGATGCCCATTATACATATGCCACACACCGTGATGCCCATTATACATATGCCACACACCGTGATGCCCATTATACATATGCCACACACCGTGATGCCCATTATACATATGCCCCACACCGTGATGTCCATTATACATATGCCACACACCGTGATGCCCATTATACATATGCCACACCGTGATGCCCATTATACATATGCCCCACACCGTGATGCTCATTATACATATGCCACACACCGTGATGCCCATTATACATATGCCCCACACCGTGATGCTCCATTATACATATGCCACACACCGTGATGCTCATTAAACATATGCCCCACACCGTGATGCCCATTATACATGTGCCCCACACCGTGATGCTCATTAAACATATGCCCCACACTGTGATGCCCATTATACATATGCCACACACCGTGATGCCCATTATACATATGCCCCACACCGTGATGCCCATTATACATATCCCCACACCGTGATGCCCATTATACATATGCCCCGCTCCGTAACAGTTATTATACATATGCCACACAGAGATGCCCATTATACATATGCCACAGAGATGTGTGTGTATATATATATATATATATATATATATATAGAATATATATGTATATATATAGATA